>NC_061817.1:1202823-1822321 GCF_021462225.1 Girardinichthys multiradiatus | reverse complement strand
TAATAAAACAAGAACATTTTGGAGAAAACAAGCTCATAAACCATCAGAAATATGTAAAGGGGTAAATTAAAAACGTGCAGTTATTTACAGCGGAGACAGTGGGGCTAACCTTCAGGTTAAATTTTTACAGCTTCACGCTGTCACGGTTGCTAGGAGACAGAAGTTACGCTGAGGTAACGCTAAGGTATTCTGGCTCAAAAATTCACAGCCGATCACTTCCAGTCTTCGCGGTTTTTGTGGCCACTTGGCCTTCGTAGACCAGTCCTTCGAAGGATGCAGCCCTTCAATTTGAACAACGCACTCAGACACTCCACCAATGGATGGCATTTAAGGTTTGTGTAAAAAAAAAAAAAGAATGGAAATGTTTAAAATGTTCAGTATTGTATCAAAAACACTTCCACATCTCTTGAGGAGAATGGAGTTTAAACAAAAATTCAACATGGAAGACTCACCACTTCTCACTGGCTGCTCCAATCAACGGCAGGTCCACACTCTTCCTCGGCCAATCATCTCCCAGGTCTTCACTTTTAAAGACCCACTGTATGGAAGACACCACTCTTCTGCTGAGCTTCGACTCTCCTCCACCCCTTCTCCACCATAGGCTCCCAACTCCTTCCATACCAAGGCCTACGCCACCACCAGGATTGGATCCCGGGGTGGAAGACATACCTCATCATAATCATAAGATGTTTATTCAAACTCATTTCATCCTCAGCGTTCACGTCTTCCTCAGGGGTCTGAAAGAAATAATTAATGAAAAAAATTAATGAAAGAAATAATCTTTCATTAATAAACTCTTTAACCGTCTTCTTGTTGTTTATCCATTATGTGAGTCTTTCCAGGTTGAATTTCTTATTCAGTTGCTTTCAGGTTTCTGGAGTTAATGTGTTTTGAACACAATGATTATAATGCAGTGCAGATTAGTTTCTAAGATTTCTGCAACGCATGAGATACGTTTATGCTAACCTGAGCATAATTACTCAGCATTTTCTGGTGACTGATGCACATATACAGGGGTTGGACAATGAAACTGAAACACCTGTCATTCTAGTGTGGGAGGTTTCATGGCTAAATTGGAGCAGCCTGGTAGCCAGTCTTCATTGATTGCACATTGCACCAGTAAGAGCAGAGTGTGAAGGTTCAATTAGCAGGGTAAGAGCACAGTTTTGCTCAAAATATTGAAATGCACACAACATTATGGGTGACATACCAGAGTTCAAAAGAGGACAAATTGTTGGTGCAGGTCTTGCTGGCGCATCTGTGACCAAGACAGCAAGTCTTTGTGATGTATCAAGAGCCACGGTATCCAGGATAATGTCAGCATACCACCAAGAAGGACGAACCACATCCAACAGGATTAACTGTGGACGCAAGAGGAAGCTGTCTGAAAGGGATGTTCGGGTGCTAACCCGGATTGTATCCAAAAAACATAAAACCACGGCTGCCCAAATCACGGCAGAATTAAATGTGCACCTCAACTCTCCTGTTTCCACCAGAACTGTCCATCAGGAGCTCCACAGGGTCAATATACACGGCCGGGCTGCTATAGCCAAACCTTTGGTCACTCATGCCAATGCCAAACGTCGGTTTCAATGGTGCAAAGAGCGCAAATCTTGGGTTGTGGACAATGTGAAACATGTATTGTTCTCTGATGAGTCCACCTTCACTGTTTTCCCCACATCCTGGAGAGTTACGGTGTGGAGAAGCCCCAAAGAAGCGTACCACCCAGACTGTTGCTTGCCCAGAGTGAAGCATGGGGGTGGATCAGTGATGGTTTGGGCTGCCATATCATGGCATTCCCTTGGCCCAATACTTGTGCTAGATGGGCGCGTCACTGCCAAGGACTACCGAACCATTCTTGAGGACCATGTGCATCCAATGGTTCAAACATTGTATCCAGAAGGTGGTGCCGTGTATCAGGATGACAATGCACCAATACACACAGCAAGACTGGTGAAAGATTGGTTTGATGAACATGAAAGTGAAGTTGAACATCTCCCATGGCCTGCACAGTCACCAGATCTAAATATTATTGAGCCACTTTGGGGTGTTTTGGAGGAGCGAGTCAGGAAACGTTTTCCTCCACCAGTATCACGTAGTGACCTGGCCACTATCCTGCAAGAAGAATGGCTTAAAATCCCTCTGACCACTGTGCAGGACTTGTATATGTCATTCCCAAGACGAATTGACGCTGTATTGGCCGCAAAAGGAGGCCCTACACCTTAATAAACAACATGGTTATTTCATTTGAAAGGCTACATAAATGATTATTTACATATTTATATTAAATAAAAATAATTTTTCCTCCCCCCCAAGAAAAATAAAAACTTATTTGCCACAGCCCCCAAGCTACATTCCTCTGGAGCTGGGTCTGCCTTAAACCCATGAGGGAGGATAGCTTGGAGACCTAACAGACCAGCACCCTACTCCACTCAACCAGTAACTCATTAGAGTAATGAATTACTTGTGACAAAATGCTGTAATTCTAACTTTTAATTTCTGCAGTATTAAGGTATTAGGACATAATTCATGTTCTGGTTCTGACCAGCATTGTCACTCTGAAATGCAGTCTGTCTACAATTAGTTTTCTGACAGAAGCACGTTGTTTGGCCCCAAAAGGTCACTTCAAGCTAATTCTATACATGTGGTGAATGGGATAATTTAAAATACTGATGTGCAATCATATGGTAGCTGCAATTATGCTATCCTTCATTTGGTTCAGACACTGATAAAAATATCTTAGTGATGCAGCAAATTATCATGACTAAAACAATGCAGGGTGAACATTTTGACATACTGGTTATTAATTGATTTAATAATGGGATTCTTGGAGGTCAACTGAGGCTCTGTACTAGCATAGGGCATGTAAAAAGTAAAACACCATGAAGACATCAGTGGTCGAGCTGCTGACTGCTTTATGGAATGGAAGTGGATTGAACTCTATTGGGTCCTCATATTTAGCCTAGTTTTGTTCCTTTGCTTCAAGTCTAGATTTTTTTCATTATATATCAATATTTCAGTTCATCAGTTTTTAGTGGGTGAGGAGAAGCTCTTTGTTTTCATTACCCTTATCCACTGTTACAGTGTAGCTGGGTCCATGAAAACATGGGTTCTAACTCCTTGTTTTGCTTTGTTGCTACAATAAATGGCTACACAATGATTTAGAAAAGTGTTTTGTGTCAGTTAAACAATCCAGTCTCTTAATAAACCACACTGGAGGTTCCAAATACCAACATGTTTTGGTTCTGTGTTCTTTCTGGACAGGATTTAATTACACCATATATGGTACCTACTCCACTGCAGTTTCTGTTTGGCTGCAAGAGGTTTAATTTAAATTGTTTAATTACTTATCCGCTTTGAAAATGAAAAGGCCTCATTGTGGTTCATGTAAGCATTATCAAGTTTCGAGATCTTTTGAAAAAGTCCCACTCCTTTTTTAATATAAATGGTAAATGGGCTGAATGTCTATAGCAGTTTCTAGTCATACCGACCACTCAAAGCGCTCTACACTAGAGCCACATTCACCTAATCACACTCACATCCATAAACCAATATGCAGATCGGTAGGCAACTAGGTATAAGTGCCTTGCCCAGGAGCACGTCGACAAGTGAAAAGAGGAAGCTATATTCGAGCCAAGAATTTTTAGATTCCAAGACAACTACTCTTCCCACTGAGTCACAGTGGCCCTAGAAAAACTGGAATTAGCTTAGAGAGCATAATGTCATGAATACAGAAACAACATCCAGCAGTTAAGTTTCAGATACAGCTATAACTCTAATTGCAGAGCATGAGGGGTGAGAATACTTTAGCATTGCATTGTACATTTATTGGTAAAACAATTCTGAGTTGACTTGTTTTTGCAAAGACATTTCTGCTTTGAACATCTTGTTTTTAGTGGCAGTGACACTTTGGGCAAACATACTGAAAATGTAGAAAAGTCTATGTTCACTTTATGTGCAACTATTTACTGTTTGAACATTAAAGGGTATGTTTCTTAAAATATCATAAAGTAAACAAACAACTAGATCCCAACAGGTGTTCTGATCTGTGTTTGTCCTGCAGCGTCAGATGCCATATCAGATGTCAATTCTCAAGTATGAGCTACAGAGATCTGAAGGACTGAAGGAGGTCCTGCCCCATCACCAAAGAAGCCCACTGAGCCCAAACCAGTGACGTTCTTCAGCAGTCAGCAGGATGCGGGATCACTTCAGCAAACAATACAGCTTCAGCCAGTCCAGACCCCCCATTACACAATGACAGAAGGCATCTCTGAGCAGACCCCTGCTTGCACACTGCAGCCGAAGTTTTCCCCGGCATCTCAGCAGCAAACAATATTGTTCCTTATGCAGCAAGTGATGTTGATGGCACTGCATGACCGAGTGCACAACACACGTGCTGCTGTAAACCTTGTTAATACTGATGTCTTTTGTAAAGCTACACGCTCACAGGCAGATTGACTCTATGTACTGCATGTGAAGGAGAGCTTTGTTTTTGCTTAGATGGGACAATCCAGAGCTAAACCGTCCTCTGTCTCATCATCATCATCTCCCTGCCATATGCTTTATCTTTCTCCCTGGTTTGTTTGCTATGCCACAAACATTACTGTTGAGAAACGTTTAGAAATATTATGTTACCTCTTCTGCCCTTTCTCATTAGTCAAGGTAGTAGGTAAGGGCGTCAGAGATCGTGGACCTGAGTGAGGAGTGTCATCTGCAGCTTCACATCACTGCAGTGGTTCATGTTCATGTTGATGGAGAGGCTTTACTGCCAACGTAGCGCAAGATGTGTTACATATTGTCAGTGTGAACAGAAACCAGTTATAGGCGACATGTGAAACATTGTTTTATTTCTGCCAACAGCTGCAAACCCATTTATGGAGTGTTATTGAACTGAACTGCATCTTTAGTGTGGCCTCATATTCTTTATTATGTTTTATATTAAAGGGATAATTGATGAATGGACCTGGTGTCTGTAGTCTGTTTCCATGACAACATGAAACAAAGAGTCTATCAGGAAGTATCTGCGTTTACCCACAGATGCTTCAACTTCTGTTGATCACAATTGTTTTAGGTTTGTTTTCTTGTAGAGAATCTTTTCTCCATTGGGGTAATGGATGCTAATTTAGAGTCATGTAATAAATTAGGAAGCCCATTAAACAATCAGTTCTTTATTGAGAAATGTTCACATACTGATTACATTGACCACATTCACCCAATTGCACTCACAAACACGCACATACGCAGATTAGTAGGTAACTTGAGGTTAAGTGCCTTGCCCAGGGGTACATCAACATGTGGCAAGAGAAAGCTGGAATCAAACTCACAACTTTCAGATTGCAAGACAAGTACTCTTCCCACTGAGCCACAGTCACCTTCTGTGGTACTATGACCATAAACACGATTCATACTTACAACATGGCTGAATTAAACCATTTCTGCAAAGGAGAGTGGGTTAAAATTCTTCAGTAGTGATGTTAAAGACTCATTCCCAACTTTTGTCCCTTAATGAATGAAAACATTTGACACATTTTTTTTTTTATTTACTCATGTTTTCTTTATACAAAATATACAAATTTGATTAAAAAAATTATTTAAGTGAGACAAAAAGCAAAAACAAAAATAATCTGCGGGGTGCAATACTTTATCACAAAACTGCATGCTGTTACTCACATATTCTGTTATTTTTTTTCTCACTGGTCATTGCAGTGGTTGTCTGGTTTTTCTGATGTGTTGATTGGCTGTTGTGGGACAATCAGCGTGAGTGTACTTGTGAATTGGACTGGATGAACATAATCTCAGTCCAAACCGCCAGCGGTAGAGGTTGGTGATGTCCGTGTTTAAAGTAGTTCAGGAATACTGTGACAATTATTAAATGTTGAATGAGAAAATAAAGCTGCTAGTACAATTTATGTTAAATTCATTAGTGTACATACACAGATACATACTTTCATTCAGATAGATGTGTGTAATAAAATATGGGCATTTACCGACATTTGTACTTAAGACCTGAGACTTTTAGTCCAAACAGGCTTTTAGACACCTGAATGCAGGCTGAAGATTGATCAATTTCTCTTTAAAAGTTTATTCTGGACACTTGGGACAAGGAAATGTAGGATGATTTTCCACAGAGAGGGAGCAGACTCAGGTGCACAATGCATAAATATTGCAGGGTGAAAAGTTGACTTAATGTCTGGAGGAGGATGACAGGTGTTGATGGAGAAGCTGGGAAACCAACCATGAGTGGCAGATGTGTGTTGTGACGTACCAGTGAAAATCTGGGTGACTTGTGAGTCTGAGCTCCACGGAGAGCACGCTGGAGAAAGCGGGCAGGCAGATGAAGGTTGGAGTGAAAGAAGCTGCAGTGGACGACCGTGGTATGAGAAGATTCCAGAAGCAACTCTCACAGGGAGGACTTGAATCAGGGTCCAGGAGTGGAACAGAAACAGCAACCTGGTAGCACAGAGAACACAAAGGTATTTTTTAGCTAGCCATTTATCACTGGCGCGTATGGCTCCTTCTGTTAGATGCCTTCCTTGGTGTTTCATTGTCTGGTGATGATAGTGCACAAGCAGGGCAGCTACATGATATTTGTTTGAGATTATGAGGGGGTTTGTCTCATTCTTATGTTGTAACTATGAATCTGAAAATATTATTTAATATTTAATATCAATAATTTAACTTTTAACAAATAATTTCGGTCTGTTAAGGGTTGTCCTGTGAATACTGGCCCAGTAAGGCGATGGTATTAGGACAAAATCAAAAAGGTGAGCCAAGCTCTGATATTATTGAACAGCAAAAACTCTGCACATATATGGAATGAATTCACAATTTCTTAAAATACAAGAATTTATTAACAAAAATAAGTCAACTCAAAGTCAAACATATTTCAATCAACAAACTCTTCACCATGCTAAAACAATCCAACTAAACTACCAAGCAGAATTAAAGAATAGGGAAGACTAATGGACTATGTACAATATAAACAAGTTGATTAAAGATGATTGAAAATCATGACCAAAAGAGTGATGCAACATTACCATGCAATGTTTATGTTTGAGAACCAAGGATTATCTTGAAGAATCTGGAAATGAAGTTATGTTAGTTTTGGAACTAACTTAGGCAATAATCAGCAAACTTTTAGACAACCTTTCATAATGCAAGATCAGATAAAATATTATTTTATTACAATAATGTTTTAACGAATGATCTGCTGAATAAAACTAACCTCCTGGATGACTAATTCTGAACTGTGTCTCATTAGCTGCCTTTATTAAAATAATATTTAAAGAAATATTATTAAGGAAATGGTCAAATATTTAAGGGAGGTATTTTGGAAAAGAACCAAATCTTTCTGGAGAAATGCGCCTAAGTATGCAAGCACGTGTTCTTAGCTGTTAGCAGTTAAAGTTAACAAAATGAGCTGATAGCTTAGCACCAGAATCAAACACAAACCTTTAAAATACCGTCAATAAAAGGGTTAAAATGCATAAAGGCAGACTGTGCGTTATGATCAATCTTCTGTGTTTAAAATCACCCTTTAAATAAAGTTTGTCTTAACTTTAAAAACACACAAACACAGAACACAAAATTGAGCATGTGTGCTGCAGATAGCCTGCTAGCACTAAGATAGCTGAGTTTCAGACAAACAAAACCAAACTTCATAAAATGAAAAACGTTTAGATTATTTCATTCTAAATGTTTCTCTGCCCTAACCTCTGAACCATGCTGAGGAAAAGCTGTCCAGGGAGGCGAAGTTTGAAGAAACGTCCACAGTCAACAAACGGTTAGCTACAGCTAACCTCCTTAGCTGTGGGGAGTGGCTCGTTCTGTCAGGCCACCAAACTGCACGTTACCGTAACCACGGTGATGCAGCTCTTGTTCTTCTTTCAGACCGGGAAAACCGCTCCACTCGGCTTCGTAGAGACAGTGTCTCTACAGGGAATTCTCTGGAACACAGTTTGCTTCTGCAGGTCTCAGAGGAGATAACGAAAACAGCTCTCATGTGGACCAGGAAATGGTGCTGTACTGCCTGGTTGGCCAGAATGTGTGAACGTGTGTGTGAAGTGAGAGAATGACTGAGAGAATCACTAGAAAATGAGCTCCCTGCTTGTTCTGTAGGAGCAGCCTTGGAGACGGGGAGGAGAAATATATTAGCAAGTTTCAACCACAAGTTAAAACAACAGTTTGATGGAGCTTGTTTGGTCCTGGAAATAATTGTCGAGTCACCAGAAAAGGGTAAGAAATACGTTTTAACCATTAAGTGACACAAAGTGGTTCCACTCTAAAATGCTGTAGTTATTGGGTAATCGAACGTTTATGTGGCCGATGTTTGACCATTTTGTCTGTCTGTTTTTGTGAAATGAATGTCTGTTTCATGTTATGTAAAAATGAGGGTATATGTGGCAGGATACATTTAATTTAAATTGTTTTCTGGTATGAAACTAACCGGAATTTTGCACTGATGGACACCCTTATGTTTGAACATGGTGTTCGTTATGGACAAACCGTGACTAGCACAGAAGTCCGATAACAAAACACCACTCGGATTCAGATCGGGGATGCCATTCCTCCCGATCCCACCTCGCCAGGTGTCACTGTCGTTCCCCACGTGGGCGTTGAAGTCCCCCAGCAGAATAATGGAGTCCCCGGGAGGGGCACTATCCAGCACCCCCGACAGGGACGCCAAGAAGGCCGGGTACTCTGCACTACCACTCGGCCCGTAGGCTGAAATGATAGTCAGAGACCTCTCCCCAACCCGAAGGCGCAGGGGAGGGCAGGTTTCCTTCAGAGGACGTCTCTCCCTTCCTGCAGTATGATCTGCTTACCTTAGTTTTGTCCTCATCCAGAGTTCCATGTGTTTCTCCTGTTGGTTCTTTGGTTAGAGCCTCCTGTGTGTTTGAGACAAAAACTTCTCAGCAGATTAAAATCATTGAACATGTCAGTTGCTCTCTCTGTGAATCCAGACTGGGTGCACACCCTGACTGAAGAGAGGAGGTGAAAGGTCAGGGCATGGTTCTTCCTGTCAGCAGCTAATGGGGAGTTAAACCCATGAGCTCAGTGGGTGATGATCTGATGTAAAACATCACCAAGGGCAGCATATCCAGCCACTTCATTTTTGTATTACTTTAGCCAATCGTTTTTTGACTGTGTGATTATCTCTCCCAGCTGACCTGGTGAAAGTGTCCAGCACATCTCTACATCCTTTCACTCTGTTGTCAGAACCCATAAAATCAATAACTTTAGGGCTCCTTTAGGGCTTGTTGAGAGCAGGAAATGCTCCAATACCTGTTTCCATGAGAATCTTATGTGTAGGTAATATAACAGTCACCTTCTCACCTTTAACCCAAAATCATATTTATATTGTAACCCCGTTAGTTGCTAATTTATTGTCCATTAACTAGTAGCCAAAGTTAAATATGTTCAAACTGTTATTTTCCAAAATAATCTTTTGAAATCATCCCCAGAACAAAGTATTCGCATCATTTACCATGAAGGGGTCTAGTGTTTTTTGACAACCCACTTTTCAAGCGCATTGATAATTTGATTATATCTACCTAAATTAGACCTTTAGGGTCCTTCTGCATAATCTCTA
The DNA here is from genome assembly GCF_021462225.1 of Girardinichthys multiradiatus. NCBI lineage: Eukaryota > Metazoa > Chordata > Actinopteri > Cyprinodontiformes > Goodeidae > Girardinichthys > Girardinichthys multiradiatus. Next base: position 1,812,729 of record NC_061817.1, on the reverse strand, counting down.
CCTCCAATACTAGATAAAAACTAATTTGCATATTGTGTACAACCTTAATCATACCATTATTTAGTTATTCATTCCTGTTAAATATGTGATCGCTATAACCATTCATTTTATTCCCAATAAATTAATTTCCATTTTTTTCATCCTATGATTATTATTTCTTTTTTTTTCTCTGAAGTCTAAAGGTTAGTCAGACAAACATTGAAACAGACATTTAGACAAACACTTAAGACACACAACACATGCCGGCTTCAGCCTCCCCTCTTAAGGAAGTTTGGACGACCAAATCTTTTACCATCAAGTTATTCAACCAGAATCCTATGGCAGAATGACAGGTTCTATTTGGTTCTGTTCCCATCCCAAAGAGAATTTAGATACAATTTCACCTCAAGAAAAGTTTTCACCCTCTGAAACTAAAACCCAGAAAATTGTTCCAACTTGCGAGCATCTGAACACATATAGTGAATACCAACATTAGAGAAAAACTAATGAAAAACAAAATTTGGTGCACTCTAAAACGTTCATTAGTTGTCCGAACACAACTATGAATCAAAACCCAAAACAAAAAAAAAATGAGCTCACAGAAACTAAAACATACCTTTTGATTCATGAACCTTTCACTCATGTGGCCCACATCATTCATCATTCATACCTTGGACCTTCATTCATTCCTGTCACACTCTTCTCAACCACACGTTTTCAACCCTCAAACACAATCTTTGGATTCCTATTGTTCCTGAACCCCAAAGATCTTATGTCCTTATTAATAATGTGTCAATGGACCCATTTGTCAGGCTGGTCCCAGCCACTTTTTCAGGCCTTCTTCACCCAGGAGAAAAATAAATGTTTAGGGTTATCGCTCACATCATCATTTTGCCTGATGTGGGACGACTCTTCATCAACCTTTCCAGAGAAATCATGAGTATTGTGACCGGTAATGCCTGAAAAAAAACTGTTTGATCATACAGCCATCCCAGTACTACAAATTAACACAAACAAGAAATCATAAACTTGGGTAGTGAAATCAACATTTTTCTTTCTTTTGCCATCTTCATTTCACAACACATAATCATATTTTTGTACATTGTTATTTTCATTATTATTATATACAAAGAAGACAAAAATAAACGACATTGCAGTCTTGCTGTGTACCAGCTTATTAAGGAGTAAAAGAAGATAACAACCAAATAGATTAGTTATAAACAGAATCATTTCGTTCAGAAAAAGGAAAGTATAGCCTACCTTTGTAGCACCTGGTGGTCTGACACAAAAACTATGGATACTTGGCCTCTTGTCACCATTTTTGTAGCATCAAGTAGTGAAAGTTGAAAATTAACCTGTACTTCTGCCTACCACAATGAACCTATTCATGCATAAATAATAACTGTGACATCTAAACATTATTAGTTAAGTTTTCAGTCCAACTTTCCTTTCATTTTCTTATCCATCATTCTATTCTTACCTGTTATTTTGATTTTGCATCAGTGCAATGCCCCTCGTTATGCACAGCGCCCTGAGTGCCTTGTTGCTGAAAAGTGCCATACAAACAAACCTGACTTGACCCGACATAAATCGGTATGTATAATCCGTCAGTGATTTTATTGTTTTTAATTTAATCAACTCTATCATTTAATGCAACTACCACTTTTGGCGAAAACAAAAGGTTTTAATATAGGACGTTAATTTTAATTTTGTCAAAAGGCAATGATAGGTTTATTCTTTTCAAATGATATAAAGTTAACAGCATTTTTCCTCCTGCTGCAAGTCTTAAATGAGTGAAAGTTTTTCCAAGTCTAATCGCTGCAATTATTTGTTGTAAAGTTTTCATAAAATCATCTTTTGGATTCGGATAAAATCTGAGTATAACTGGTCGAATTAAAATCCTAAATTTAATATTGTTTGAAAGCCTGTTGTCTTAAAATTATCACATTATCAATACCTTATTTAATAAATAACACTGAGTGTCAGACAGTTTAAAATGTTTTTGCCTTTCAAGCAGGTGGTCCATAGTCAGGACTGCTTCCCCAGACCTAAAAACTCAAAATTCCGATTAGTTTCATACCAGAAAACAATTTAAATTAAATGTATCCTGCCACATATACCCTCATTTTTACATAACATGAAACAGACATTCATTTCACAAAAACAGACAGACAAAATGGACAAACATCGGCCACATAAACGTTCGATTACCCAATAACTACAGCATTTTAGAGTGGAACCACTTTGTGTCACTTAATGGTTAAAACTTATTTCTTACCCTTTTCTGGTGACTCGACAATTATTTCCAGGACCAAACAAGCTCCATCAAACTGTTGTTTTAACTTGTTAAAGCATCTTTGTGGTTGAAACTTGCTAATATATTTCTCCTCCCCGTCTCCAAGGCTGCTCCTACAGAACAAGCAGGGAGCTCATTTTCTAGTCATTCTCTCACTTCACATACATTAGAGCTTATTTCGTTATCTCTCAGACACCAAAGCTTATGCACAGTAGAGTTTATTCAGTGAGCTAGGGTCTGTTAGCTTAGCATGTTAGCTTAGCATGTAGCATGTAGCAGTCAAAGTCTGTCAGTGTAATGTGTCCCCCGTCACTTCCGTCAGTTCACTGTTATCGACTCTCACACATCCACACTGGCCAGTTGATGTTACATCTTTTGTATATACAGTACAGACCAAAAGTTTGGACACACCTTCTCATTCAAAGAGTTTTCTTTATTTTCATGACTATGAATATTGTAGCTTCACACTGAAGGCATCAAAACTATGAATGAACACATTTGGAATTATATACTGAACAAAAAAGTGTGAAACAACTGAAAATATGTCTTATATTCTAGGTTCTTCAAAGTAGCCAACTTTTGCTCTGATTACTGCTCCACACACTCTTGGCATTCTGTTGATGAGCTTCAAGAGGTAGTCACCTGAAATGGTTTTCCAACAGTCTTGAAGGAGTTCCCAGAGATGCTTAGCACTTGTTGGCCCTTTTGCCTTCACTCTGCGGTCCAGCTCACCCCAAACCATCTCGATTGGGTTCAGGTCCGGTGACTGTGGAGGCCAGGTCATCTGGCACAGCACCCCATCACTCTCCTTGGTCAAATAGCCCTTATACAGCCTGGAGGTGTGTTTGGGGTCATTGTCCTGTTGAAAAATAAATGAGGGTCCAACTAAACGCAAACCGGATGGAATAGCATGCCGCTGCAAGATGCTGTGGTAGCCATGCTGGTTCAGTATGTCTTCAATTTTGAATAAATCCCCAACAATGTCACCAGCAAAGCACCCCCACACCATCACACCTCCTACTCCATGCTTCACGGTGGGAACCAGGCATGTAGAGTCCATCCGTTCACCTCTTCTGCACCGCACAAAGACACGGTGGTTGGAACCAAAGATCTCAAACTTGGACTCATCAGACCAAAGCACAGATTTCCACTGGTCTAATGTCCATTCTTTGTGTTCTTTAGCCCAAACAAGTCTCTTCTGCTTGTTGCCTGTCCTCAGCAGTGGTTTCTTAGCAGCTATTTTACCATTAAGGCCTGATTTACGCAGTCTCCCCTTAACAGTTGTTGGGAGTTATGATTATTGATTGATTAATCTTGATCAATAATTGTAATTAAAAATCATAATTTGACAAAATCCATTTCTTAACCAAAATCCTCATTTCTGAATTGAGACCAGAGACGTTTCTGGTGTTGTAATTGTGGCTCAACGCCTTTGACAATTACAACCGTTAAATACTCCGTAATAATTAATAACTATTACCAGAGATGTCACTGTTTAATCGACCGTTTCTGCCGAAACGTGTGGAACTTCAACCTTATCTTGACTGACGAATAACTCTTGCACACAATAAGCACAGAACGCCTTCTGTTATCATCTATGTGAACATTTATTAAATCACCTACTCAACATGCAAAGTTCTACATAAAAGGGGTAAAATATCTAACTAAGCAAAAATAAAGCAAAACAGTAGTGGGTGTGTATTGAATCATCCAGCAGTTATGGCAAAAATGAGAATATGACGAAGGGGTGTGGGGTGAGTGGAGGGTGGGGCGCAGCTCCAACTGTAACTCAGTTATACTCAGTCATAAAATCTCCCCCAACTCTTGAGCAGACAAAGAGTTATAAAACTTTTGGTGGCAAGCTAGCAAGCAGTGAGGTTGAAGACAAAGAAAAAAATGGGGAATTTCACCATGAGGTTATTTTAGCAGTCCAGTCTCACAGCGCACCTGCGCTTGCTGTCAGGTGGTAAAATATCCCACAAAACACTCACAGAGCTGGGAGCGCAGCGGCTTCAGATATCAACACAGCACATCAAAGTTTCAATAACAAGGTTACATGCACATATCATTCAGAACACATTAGATTCTGTGGGTTTGAGGCCTGTAGTTTGAAGATACTACAAATTCTGTTTCCTGAGTTTGGCAACTCCACATGTTTTCTGACGAGAATTCATGATTTCGCTGGGTTGAAGTCCCGGAGGGTGGGGACCTCCGAACTGTAAACAGTTTTCTTGAGGTTTGAAAGAAGGTTGTTCATTGTATTCTGGAGTCAGAAAGCTAAGACCGGGCAAAAACACAAAGGTTTGAGTGCTGTGTTTTAATCGAGTTCTGTCTCAATAAAACCAGATTACAGATGTGGTAATTCATAAAACACATAGTCTGAAGTCCCGTGAAGCTATAAGTTACTGTGAACGGTTTGTATGAATCTGTAAGACCAGTAACAGTGAGTGCATGACTGTGAGTTATAAATGACATTTGTAACAAGACCAGCATGAGAAAACTATGAGCTGGAATAGGATAATTCAGCAAGAATAGTTAGACTTGGAGGACATCTAGTGGACTCCAGAGAAAAGTACATAATACACAAACACATAAAATCGATGAGCTGTTCACATTAGGGATAATCTGTGAGACAGACTTGTTAGGAGGAGTGTGTGAAAAATACGGTGTGACTGGAGAAAGGCGCAGCAGTTTGCCAGACTCTCATTGCAGGTGAATGAATGCAGCATTCCTGTATGGAAACCTAACTGGTGTCAACAATGACTGAGTGCTGATAAGCTGCTTGATTTGGGGGGAAATTGAGGTGTTTTGAGACGTGTGTATGTCACTCTCAAAATAGTCCAGATACCAGGGACACAGCGTGCCATATTTTCTGGACGGCCTCAGTTGACCAGTGAATGAACAGAGTGGAGTGAAGAAAGGTGTGAATACTTTTCAGGGTGCTAATACTTTTTGAGTGCTAATACTTTTTTGAGTGCCAATACTTTTCTGAGTGCGAAAACATGTTTGGGTGTGAAAACTTTTGAAAGTGTGAATACTTTTGTAAGGTGTGAAAACTCTTTAGGGTGCTAATTGTTCTACTACCAACAATATCATGATAAAATGCAAAAGATTCATTTTACAGATTTTGTGCATTCTTGATTTTCCTCTTTGAGAGAAGTTAGTTTTCAGCTCTGTGAGGCGACCTTGACAGGGAGATGCAGCTGCCTGAGAACAGAGATAAAACTTCTGCACAAAAGGCAGAAGCCTGTCTCTGCTGAGAGATGGGGATTGTAACTCTACCCTGCATGTGTCGGGCTCAAGGTCCGCGGGCCAAAACTGGACCCCAGAAGTTTAGTGATTCTCTAGAAGTAGAACCTTTAATATGGTGATTGTGTGCTTGAATGTTATTTTGTCAATCAATAAGCAGTTTTGTCTACATTCTGCGACAATCTGCCTTTTGAAAATATTTTAAATCTTGCTCTTTATGTATAAAAAAAAAGAAAAATTGGCTAAAGTCTGCAGACATAAAATGAACCTGGATTGAAGCTCTAACTAAGTTTATTTAATCTGAGATCCTCTCCAAATGCAACAGTATATGTCAGTCTACATGAGATACTAACAACTTCACCTACTGGTATAATATAAAGATCTGATTGAATATGTGAAACAAACAATGATGAAAGTTTTTCAACAGGTGATGCTCATCCAGGAGGAAGACAGTGTTCCTAGGAAATGCAGCTCATTCATTAACAATCAATTTTTCTCCTATAGGTGGAAGTTCTGCTGACTAATCATAGGCTGGATCTATGAAACATTATGAGCACAGACCAAATGACCAAGGTTCTGACTGACTTATGAACCTCACTGACCTGACAATGATAACATGACACCCAACAGATAACACCTTTAAGGTGGACCCCACTAAGACCACCTTATTGATTCTTGGTGAATAAAAAAGAATTGAAGTGTTCAAAACAGACCTTGTGGAAACAAAAGGGGTTATGAGGAAACGATGTGCATTTTAAGAATAATAGAAGTCAAATTATGTTCAAATTTTGCAAATAAAATGACTGACAGAGAAATAAGTAAGTAGTGTGTGAATGTGTGTGAATGGGAATGACTGATTTTATTGTAATGCATCTTTGAGGGACTTTAAAAGCGCTAATAAAGGTCTGATGTTCTGATGATCTTTGCCAAATTTATATCTTAATAAGGTTTCCAGAATCTTTTTCGAAAAATCATATAAAGATAGCAAAGGTTCTACCTGTATTAAAAATACTGATAACCATAAGAAAGTTCATAGATCCGTCTTCAATTTTTCACAATTCTTTTACAAACAGGTTATTTAAACTTTCATGTGGCCAAATGTCTGTGTTTGACTTTCTGTTTTTGTGAAATAAATGTCTGTTTCATGTTATGTAAAAATTAGAGTCCTCAACATACCATAATAATATTAGGTCAGTTCTCTATGGTAAAACAAAAAGATTTTAACAGACGTTTAGACTTTTTCCAGTCAGGTTCAAAATGATTGAATTAGACTCAAACTTAACATAAGATGAAATGAACCTTAACAGAATTACTGGACTGGACTGAAATAGAGAAAACTTGAGTTAATTGAAACAAACTTTAGTTACTTGAACTAAATACAAAGCTGACTGAAACTGGATGTTGTACCTATAAAACTGGGTAAGACAAACTAAGATTATAAGATATAATATGCCCTTCATTTTTTGTGTTCATCAGTGAGTGAGTTTTTATTTTAAATTTTTAATAAGAACTAAACCAAGCATCATTTAAAATAATAGCAACTACCACAAATAGTGATCTCATTTTTAAATGTAATAAGGACAGCGGCTACAGTGACACATTGGGAAGACCCACGTGTCAAGGGGGGAATATGTTACATCTGGTAAAACATTAATCCTACACTATAAATGCAAAGAATTTTTGCAGATCATGCATAATTTGTTGCAAACACGGGGGAAGAAATATTGCCTAGTGGTAATAGATGAACCTAGTTACACATTTCTTCCCCACATATGGTATCCCACAGATTATAAGGTCAGATAATGGAACTCATTTTATAAATAAATTAATAGAACTAAGTTCTAATGCATTAGGGTTTCAGTTAAAGATTAAGGAAAACAATGGAAGAAACAGGGAGGCCATGACCCGAATGCCTATCCCTGGTTAAATTATGGATGAGAATAACTCCAAATCAAACTGGTCTTACTCCATTTGCCACCTACTGTACATCATTGTATAACTCCACCCACTATATTCTGAGTCTGAGATCACGTGACACCAAGTTGCTGATGTGAATTCGTATTCTCAAAGAAATAGTACATGGCAGACCGTTTTCTCTGCCCTCTGACATGAATGAAATACAGAAAGCACAACAGGAATGGGACAGCTGTTTAAAAAGCCATATAAACAGGAGTTCCTGTTGACATGTGTCAAAAGATGAAAAATAATCCTGATTTGCAGGGAACAGACTTCACAAAGTGGGAAAAACATTTAATTCACCATTTACATACAGCTCAGGAGGCAGAGAAAAAGAAAAGAGGAGAAAGAGCAGCTGCAGAATCAGCTCCTTAAATTACAGCTGCAAGAGGCCAATTAAATAAGAGAAAAATGATATAACTGAAAATGTAATGTTAGCTGCAGCTCAACCTGTTCCTCCTGCAGCACACACCCCTATGTCTATGACTGATCAGTGGCAAGGAGGGGGTTACTCCCTCCTTGCCACTATACATTTTAATAATTACAGGTACAGTGTCCCCGGTCGTGGAGGCAGATGGCATGTTGGTGGTCGGCTGGTCGTGGTGGATGGTGCGGAACACCCAAAGGAAGGGGTGGAGCCAGCAGGGCACTGGGAGATGTGTGCTACAACTGTGCAGCGTGGGCACAGCAGATCCCACGTTGCCTGCAAAGGTGGGAGAGAAATGTCTGAATTTTTTTAGTGGACACTGGAGCTACTTATTCCACCATAACACAGCAACCTCCTAAACCACTGCTCTCTACCAAGACTGTTTCTGTGAGGGGCTTCTCAGGGGCTGCATAAATTCTTCCTGTTCAGATTGGGACTCAAAGAGTAACTCACCCTTTTGTGTGTTCACCCAGCACACCTGTTCATTTGCTGGGCAGAGACTTATTAGTCAAGCTGGGAGCATCAGTGTTGTGTGGTACTGATGGGTTAACGGTAACTTTTCCAGATGGTTCCTTTTTGGCATGTGGACAAATGCTTCAGCATTGACAATATTTTTACAGCCAGTTGCAGAGGCATATGCTGACATCTCCAAGCAGCATCTTCTCTGTGTATCAGCTGTGGAAACCCTGGATTCAAAGTCTCTGCCCCTACACCTCTCCGCCTGACCCGCCCCATGTCACTCTGTTCTACGACCGTTGTCACACTGAATGGTACCAGATTTGTTTAATGAAACAGTAGAAGGTCTATGGTTTATTTCATCCAAAAATATTTATGTGGCTCCTGAGGGTGTGGCTGCAACAGTTGATTTAACACCTGACCAAGCAGAATGGTGTTTAATGTCAGATGAAGCTGTTCCTCATGTTTCTCTTTCTTTGCATCCTGAGTATCAAAGTAAGAAATTGAGAGGAGTGGTAGAGCGCTCTCTGGCAGCTGGGGACTGGTAGGACACCTCAGTCACCAACTTAAGTTTGGTTACAGAGTTCTCAAAACAGGTTCCAGAGAAACCAACCGAGAGACCTCAGCCAACCACGTCCGAAGCTGAGTGGATCCTTCTGAAAGTCATCAAAAGGAAGTGGTCAGAGCCCAGGTGGACGGGTCCATTCCAGGTCACAGAGAGAACCTCACATGCGGTGAGGGTCAAGGGCAAAGGAGACACGTGGTATCATTGGAGCCAGTGTGCAGCAGCAGAGGCACCACAGAGATCGCTGCCAGAGGTCCGGCAGAACCTGAGGGACAACACCAGCACACCAGAAGACCTTTCTCACCCAATTCAAGTGGCAGAATAATCCCCTAGGGTGAGAAAGCGTTCGTTTACACCTAAAGGTTAGTCTACAACTTAGGTGCACCGTCAGATCAGTGGTCCCACCAATAGGGGCAGAATAATCCCCTGGTGAGACCACTTAGCTCCAGGTCAGTCTACACCTGTGAATGAAGACCAGGACATCACACAGAAGAGGCGGATGTGATCGAGCTTTCCTCTCTTTCACTGGTGGTCGTAGCTGCTCTCCCACCGAGAACTGAACTGAACACTCTGAACTTAAAAAAAAAAAATAATAATAATAATAATTAAAAAGTATTTTGTGTTTCACCATATTGTTAATCCTCATCTTCCTTTGCAGGTACCTTCAAAAAGAATGGGAGGTGAAAATCTAGGACCCAGGCCCCTTAAGGGTTGGGTCATGGTAGGTATAGGTGTTTTATCATTTTTCATTGTCACATTGATTCTAGGTTTGTATTGTGAACTGCCTTTCCAAGCATGCTCCAGTCATCCAGACAATAAAGTATCAAAACGCAGCGCTCCACCCATTGCCAACAAAACCAGGGCTGGCCCTTTTACCCCTCTATGGAGAAATGGCACATACATTTGTTTTAACTTCACTTCCAAAACCCCGCAGGTGAATGTTGGGGAAATTCCTCGCGATTGGTGCAACTCCACTGTGTCAAGCTCAGTGATAGGTCCTTGGGCAAGATCAGGACTTTATTATTATTGTGGAGGACACCGCCTTCTGACTAGGATCCAAAATAATACTATTGGAGTGTGTGCCATGGTTAGGTTGCAGGCACCTCTCCTCTTGTTAGGAAAAGACCTTAAGTATCTTCCTTCAACACACGCCCAAAGCACATCTTTAACTAGGAGAAGGCGTAGACATATCATAAAACGGAGCGCAAACATCTTTGACTTAAGCAAAGACTCACCCACTTACATTGATGCCATAGGAGTACCTCGGGGAGTGCCAAATGAATATAAAATTGCGGATCAAATCTCAGTAGGTTTTGAAAATATCCCAATAATTGCAGCCTTTTTTCCGGTGACCCCAAATAAAAACGTAGACCGCATCAACTACATCCATTACAATGTTTTACGTCTAGCAAACTTAACAAGGGATGCAGTAGAAGGCCTGTCCGAACAATTGGCACCAACCTCCCTCATGGCTGTGCAAAACCGAATGGCATTGGATATGCTTCTAGCAGAAAAGGGGGGCATATGTGCAATGTTTGGTGATATGTGTTGTACTTTCATACCCAATAATACCGCCCCTGAAGGTTCCATCTCAAAAGCTTTAGAAGGGTTAAAAACACTTTCAACCACTATGCATAAGCACTCAGGAATAGACAATCCGTTCGAAGACTGGATGACTGGTATGTTTGGACACTGGAAAGGGTTAATTATGTCATTGTTTATATCCATTGCTGTTTTTGTTGCTATTATGGTGACGTGTGGATGTTGTTGTGTACCATGTATTAGATCTTTGATTGTGCGCTTTATTACTGCAACTATTGAAGGCAAGGCAACCACACCCTCATATGATGCCTTTGTTGGCTATCCCTGATGACGACGAGGAGCCTGAAGGGGTGTTGAGAATTTGATTCAAGTCCGCTGTGCTTAGGCTTCTGGTATAGACGTTTACTTTTTGTATTCTTTTAGTGAAGTCTTAACAGACTTCAAAAGGGGGAATTGTGGAAATATAAATGCCTTATCATTAGTAGCTAATGCTAAGATATATTTGGGATTTGCTGCTTATGGATTGATTATTATTAGGAGTTTTTAGTTATGCTTTTGAGAGTTAGAAAAATCCTTAAACAGTAGCTTCTATTGTGGTCACACAATGAGTGTTTATTATTCAAGGTTAAAGCTTGCAGGTGTTTTCTGTCTGTATCGTGAGAAGCCGGCAGTATATTAGGGAGGCATTTTACTCCTCTCACTGAAGATTCCTGAAGACGTGTGGGAAACTGACCTTCAGCAAAAGAATGTGTGAGAAAACTGAGAAGGGCTGCACAACAAATGTAAAATGTATATTTCCTGTAGTATGTGCGTGTTCAATAAAAGAACAGTGCAGGGGAGAGAAAAACAGAAGTGTTCCTGACTACACAGAGACAGCACCTCTCTTCCCCGGCCGGGTGAATCAGCTTCAACCTCTTGTCCGTGTTTTGTTTTCTTAGACATTTAAGTTTAGTTTTTCTCGTGCAGAATTAAGATGCTTTGACCAAATAAACGAACACGCAGGAGTTTAGGAGGACAACTCCAACAATTCTAACTAGCGAATCTCATCGCACTAAGACCTCCTACTCTGCCCAGGCATTCTAAGAAATAAATAAAATAAAGGATGGGTATTACTTGTTGTCGGCTTTCTTCTGAGCGGGGTCGAGCGAGGAAGGGAAAAAAGGCGGGTTGAAGCGTTGTTGCGCGTCCGCAGTTAAACTCCAAGAAGCAGTCAGTCTTCGTCCTTTGGCCTCCTTGGTGAAAAGGGGAAAAACGTGATCTGACCATCAAAGTCGACTTAGGATGAAACATGGTGGCGGTTCGTTTCCTCAAACTCCGTGTTTTTAGTTACGTGTTAAACTCATGTCTTCGATCGGCAAAGTTACATTTTTGCCTTCTTAGTCCAGAAACCTCAGTTATGAATTGTTCGTTGGCCAACGAGAGAGAATAAATGAAATCCACTCGGGACTCTTCTCCAGGTGATGCTTCAGATGTTGGTGATCGGGTCACGATCTCCAGCTGAAGGCAGGGTGTTCAAAATGGGTGCCTCCATATATAGCGCCCTGTGACGTCAGACTTGGGGCGTCCCGTCATATCAGTCGCAATGTCCTGGATACAAAATGGCCGAAACCGCCAGGGGGCCTTGTGGCGTCCCGCACCATGCAAGTAGTCCAATATTCAGCAAACAAGTGGTCCAACACAGTTGTTCTAAAGATGTGTCTTCTGCTAGAACTCTGTGTGGCATTGACCTGTTCTCAGGTCAACTTATCGTCCGCAGCAGAGGTGACTCTTGGTCTTTCCTGGGGCGGTCCTCATGTGAGCCAGTTTCTTTGTAGCGCTTGATGGTTTTTGCGACTGCACTTGGGGACACTTTCAAAGTTTTCCCAATTGTTCGGACTGGCTGACCTTCATTTCTTAAAGTAACGATGGCCACTCGTTTTTCTTTACTTAGGTGCTTTTTTCTTGCCATAATACAAATTCTAACAGTCTATTCAGTAGGACTATCAGCTGTGTACTGTATCCACCTCCTGCACAACACAACTGATGGTCCCAACACCATTTATAAGGCTTGAAATCCCACTTATTAAACCTGACAGGGCACATCTGTGAAGTGAAAACTATTTCAGGTGACTACCTCTTGAAGCTCATCAACAGAATACCAAGAGTGTGCGGAGCAGTAATCAAAGCAAAAGGTGGCTACTTTGAAGAACCTAGAATATAAGACATATTTTCTGTTGTTTCACACTTTTTTGTTCAGTATATAATTCCACATGTGTTAATTCATAGTTTAGATGCCTTCAGCGTGAAGCTACAATATTCATAGTCATGAAAATAAAGACAACTCTTTGAATGAGAAGGTGTTTTCCAGACTTTTGGTTTGTACTGTATATATATATATATATATATATTATTATTTTTTTCTTTTTCTGTTCTTCACAGCTGGTTACTCACAAGGAAGACTTCCCTTCGGCAGTATCTTTCGGACTTCTTTAACGAGGTCCAGGACCCTACAAACCTTACCCGAGTTTGCGCATCTCCTGCATGCTTTACGATCAAAGAAGTGGGCAGCTTTGACATATTTTAAGAAGATCAGGGAGGCCGTTTAAACCCATATATTCCCCTCTGTAGTATCTTTTGACCCTTCTTATGGAACGGTCTGGACCCAACAAATCCTAACCGAGTTTTTGCGTGCCTCATTCAGGGAGGTAGCTTTTATATTGTGTGCGAGGGAAACTGATCTTCCCTTGCTATACAATGAAGGAACTCGAAACCTACACCCCTAGACCCTAGAAGACTGTACCTTTCTTCCCAGACTACCACCGTTAGGGTCGCACCGCTTATCTACACGCCTTACGGTTTAACGCGTTCGCAACAATTATTCTGAATCATTTCTCTGCCTCCAAGAATTACAAAAACAGCTCATTCAGAACTAACAACACAGCCAGAGTGTTTTTACAGGAAAAACACTGGAGATTTTTTAAAAGGAATCTCCCTACTTTTTACGTTATTTAAGGCAGAGGAATGATTACAGAGATCAGCACTGAGGTTCCCGTCTCGGACCGTCACCATCTGTTAGAGGATGACGAAGAGCCCCGATAGAAGGTCACATATAGTTTTTATATCTGGCACTCCAATGCAATGGATGCAGTGATTATCAGTAGACCATGTGTCACCATTGTGGTGTCTATCTGTTAGATTGTGTAGTAGCAGGTGTCCATATTTAATCTAAGTGTGCTGTAGCTTTCTAATCAAACCAGTTAAACCGGTTGCTCCACTATCAGCCCCAGCCTCAGGTCATTTATCCTTGTACTTTATGAGCATTCTTATCCTATTGTAACAAAAAGGAAACATTAGAACTTGTACTTTACTTCACTATGGTATAACTAAAGGACTAAAAGTGTGGGCTGCATTGTTATGTAGCTATCTTTAATAATCCTAAATAAAATCCAGTACCACCAACTGTCTTCAACGGTCACCTAATCAGTAGAAAGAACCCATCTGTTCTTTTTCAGGCCTCAAATGTTTGTTTGAGAACAAACCGTGTCATGAAGTCCAAAGAACAAAGCAGACAGTTTAAGGTTTGAACACTTTATCGCTGGATATTAATATGTTAATATGCATAATATGAGCATGTTAATATGCTAATAAAATATAAATATCTTTTATATAGAAATATATATATCTCTTTCTCTTTTACCAGCTCAGTATTTTCCTGATTCAGTTGTGGCTGTTGCTTAAGCGGAGGGCGAGAAAATAGGGGTACACCACTGGCTCCATGAAACTGTGCCTCACATGGAGCCTTAATTTCAATCTGTTGTCAGTACTGCCAGTGGTTCAACCTGCCAAGCCCTGGGGCAGACTGAGAAAGATCTGGTCCAAAGACGTGGAGGTAGTGATCAAGAGGTGCACAGCAGGGACTTCGGTATGATTTGAAAAAGGTTCAGTACGTACAGTGCGTTCTGGTGACTTTAAAGTTTTATGTTTGAACTTCTTTTTGCACAGACCAAATGTTTAAATTCCCAGGTTAAGGTTTGCCTACAGGACAGAACTAGGTTTTCTCTTCTCACATTAGAAACTTAACTAATCAAAGAACATAGCTCATTAGCCACAGTTTCTGATATCAGAGTCTCCAAAGTCCTGCAGTAATGCATGAGAGAGTTGAACAGATCAGGGTGCTTTAAATGAGTCGAGCACATGTCTCATTATTATGTGTTTGTTGGGCCTTTTTTTGTCCATGTAGTGGACTGACAATCTCCAGGGAGGATGCTTCTTTTCTCACAAATTCTTGATTTTCATCATATGTGCGGACAGGTATTTGAAACTGAATAAACTTGTTGCGAGTTGATCCTTTAGTTTCTACACAATGACTGCTGGTATTAGCCACCAGAAAAAGTTAAAACAAATTGTTGTTCACTTCTTGCAACCAGCTAATGCCCAGCAACAGATGGGGAAGGGGAAGTGCTGCGTTACTGTGGTATGCTCCATACTGCCAGAGACAACACCCGTCACTCCGACCGTACACGGTATACCTCATTGAAAAGAAGTTTGAACGGTATGACAGTAAATATTAGTGATTTCAGAACTATGACTTTAAATCTTTGATATATCTTGATGCCAGACCATGCCTAATAGCAACACAGACTTTTTTCTTTGCAGTTGTGACACAATTTGTTTTTGAGTTTCTGCATAACATAACAGATGGAACAAAGTTCCATCTACCTATCTGGTCTGTATAAGGTGGATATTACAAAAATAAAACCTTGAAAACCAAGAGTCCACTGGCAGAACCCGACTGACTGACTTTGTCAGAGTGTGACATTTTTGGACTTTCTTTGTTCTTAGGTTGTCATTGTAGTTCCTTTGTTCCCTCTAGTTTCTCTGCTGACATTAGTTCATGGTTATTCTAGTTTTCTTATGCTTCATGTGATTATTTATCTTGTTTATAGTTTTGCTTGGTATTGTTTCTATGTTTCCTCTAGTTTCTCTGTTCATGGTTATTCAAGATTTCTTATGCTTTTATGTTTTATCTTGGTCTGCGCTTTTGTTTGGTTCTGCTTACTGTCGTGTTAATTAGTTCTTTTCCTTATGCTTTAGTCTCTGTATTAGTTTCACCTGTTCCTTCAGCCTCCCTGCCTCCGTGTCACACCTGTTCTTAGTTCTTTTGATTACTTGCCCTTTGTTACCCTCTGTATATTAGTCAGTCTAGTTCCTTTGTTCAGTGCTGGTTTGTACTGTCATATGTTAAGGTTTTTGTTGCGGACCAAAGTGCAGATGTACGCGAGGAGACGGCATGCTGAGCAAAAACGATGATTTACTTTAAGTTTTTAGCTCCAGTAAAAAGGTGGTCATTCTCACCCCTGAGCTTAATAAACTGGCCCGTCTGCTCCTTTGTCCCTAAACAATAAAAACAACAAATAAAAACATCTTGCTTAATATCAGTGTAAAAAAAAACCTTTTTTAATTTTACATTTGTCTTAATTTGCAGAACATATTAAAATATTTCTATGGAAATGCCTAAAACAAGCTCTTTCAAACTTTTCACTTCTTTACTGAGACTTGATGCATTTGAAAGTGTATTTCTCTTCAGCTGTACCTGGAATCCCGAATTATAATGTTAGTTGAATTATAAATATACTTTTAAAAACACATATAGCATATTTCTTCATCAAAAATGAATATTTAAAAGCTTATTTACTCTCAATCACACTCTCCAGCGATACGGTAGGATTACATAAAATTGTCCATTTATTCAGGTCAACTTTAATATCACCAGTAATGTCAAATTGACTTACATGAACAAATGACACAATACATTAAAATAATACTAACACAAACTGTTAGAAATCACTTGTGTTTAACGTTCACTGTGAAGACTGCCAGCGGGAGCTCAGTGCTGAAAAGTCCGGTCAGATCTCTCCGGGGTTAGCTTGCTGGCGAGGCAAACCGGCAGTTACTACGGCGGGATCGGAAAACTCCGAACACATCGGAGCACGTTTGAAATTAAGCGAAAGTCTTGATAAATCAAGGAGATTTTTCACGTTTACACAGTTATATTCCCGCACTAAAAACATTGTAAAAGTTCATTTGTGTCACAGAAAGTGTAATTTTTCACAGTTTACTCACAGCTTTTGCCACTGTGGTCCACCATGGCCGCCCCTGCTTTACCAAACCGCTTCGACCCGCAATGAATCATGGGAGAAGATGGACCGCGAAGGATACTCACAACCCATCCTTCAAATCGGTTAAAAGAACAACACATTTGTCGGCCGCATTTGACAGACCTTCCGCGCCGTGCTGTGACGTAATCGGCCCACAAGTACGGACTTGGAAGGATCCAGCCCCTGAATTGGGACACACCCTCGTCCTGCACATGGATCCTCCTCCTTCCTGTTTATTGACCAATAGTAGAGGAGCTGGAGAGAAGAAGGCAGCCCTCCTCATTTGCATAATGAAGGAGAATGCATACGGTAAAGGAAAAAGACGAGACGAGGAAATGTAAAAAGAACAAAGGCATGTGTAACAAAAAGGAAAAAGAAAATATATACATTTCTTGATGAAATGCATTTCAAAGGAAAAGGAAAAACAAAATATATATATTTCTGCTTTTATTTTTAATTTTGTCAGGATCGGTCCTCCATAGATTTGGGACGTGTTGCTGTAAAACTGTTAGTCCCACGTCAATGAGGGTGATATTTTCTTAATCGCAAAAGAGCATCCTACGTTTTGATATATAATTTGTATAAGTAGAGTGAAAATTGAGCGAGTGAGGGGAGTTTGTTCGTACTTTCTCAGGTTATTCAAATACCTAGTGTACACTCTAGCAACAAGAAAATTCCGTCATTGGATTACATAATAAAACTGAAAATCTGAAAAAATTGTAATAAAATTGGTTTCCCTAACTGGTCCTGATGGAGAATTCATCCTGGTTCTGATGGAGTTTGGGTGTGGTTCTTATGGAGATTCGTTCCAGGTTCAGATGGATGTTGGACCTGGTTCTGTTGGAGGTTTCTTTCTGGTTCTGATGGAGTTTGGACCTGGTTCTGATGGAGGGTTCTTAACTAGTCCTGATGGGGAATTCTTCTTGGTTCTGATGGAGATTTGTGTCTGGTTCTGATGGAGTTTGGACCTGGTTCTGATGGAGGGTTCCTAACTGGTTCTGATGAATTATTCTTGGTTCTGATGGAGTTTGGGTCTGGTTCAGATGAATGGTGGACCTGGTTCTGATAGAAGGGTCCTCCTGAGTCTGAAGGAGATTTGGACCTGGTTTTGGTGGAGTTTTCTTACTGGTTGTGATAGGTTTGACCTGGTTCTGATAGACTGTGGACCTGCTTCAGATGGAGGTTTGAACATGGTTCTGATGAAGATTTGTACCAGGTTCTGATAGAGATTTATTTCTGGTTCTAATGGATGTTATTTCTTGGTTCTGATAGAGTTTCCATCTGATTCTGATGGATTTTGGACGAGGTTCTGATGGAGTTTGTGTCTGGTTCTGATAGAAGTTTGTTCCAGGTTCTGATGCGCTAACAGCATATATGCTGTTGAAGCACCCCACCAAGGGGTCTTCTGCGTGTTCGTTTATTCACTGTAAATGTGGTCTTGCAGCTGCGCATGCTACACAATCTGAGTTACTTTGTTCTTTGGCAGTCTGAGTTATCCATTGGAGCCAGAAATTATCTTCAGTATATCCAGTGGCCATTTGGATAATTTCTAGAGGCTGCAGGGTGAAGTAATCTACTTTCATCACCCCTGCTAGTTGGTCTTCTGGTTCTGGAACTGTAGGAACATTGGTGGCCTGTCCCTGGGGAGTTGGTTTATGTAAATTGACTTTGATTAATACCTGGGGGTCGATCCCTGGTACCTCTACCCCTAGAGTGAAATACATCACCTGATCCCACTTGTGAGTGGTGTGATGCAAACCTTCTTGTAACGATTTTATGGACAAAAATAGTGTATTGACACCCCCAAGTGTGCTATGTGTCAATGCTCGTACCAGGCTGATTTGTTTGGCTTTTTCTCGATTCCCTAAATTTATATATGTCAGGGTGGGTGTCCACCTGCCCGTGTACCCCACTGCGTGACCTCAGTTTCCGCAAAGCTCTTTTCCGCCATATAAACTCATGGTCCTGCTTGCAGCGCATTGGGTGGACACGTCGACATTGGCACACAAATACACATTATACCCCAGCCAGGCATCCGGATTCTTCCCACACTTCATGACATCACACAGGTCAAACCGAACAGTGGTAGTTGCTCCTAACGTGTAATTTAATTCTAATTTCCCATAACGCTTAAGGCATGCATCCTCGGATGGAATTACCCTAGACCTTTTGGACACCTTCCCGGAGTGGTTTTCAGAACATGTCTGGAATGGAAGTTCACACAACAATCCAAAAATCAATGTTACAATGAAGAATGCTAAAACACCTATACCTACCATGACCCAACCCTTAAGGGGCCCGGGTCCTAGATTTTGACCTCTCATTCTTAGTAAGGTACCTGCAAAGGAAGATAAGGATTAACAATATGGTGAAACACAAAAGACCTTTTTTATTGTAAACTTTTTACAAGTTCAAAGTGTGCAGTTCAGTTCTTCAGTGGGAGAGCAGCTACGACCACCAGTGAAAGAGAGGAAAACTCAGTCACCTCCGCCTCTTCTGTGTGATGTCCTGGTCTTCACTCACAGGTGTAGACTGACCTGGAGCTAAGTGGTCTCACCAGGGGATTATTCTGCCCCTATTTGGTGGGACCACTGATTTAACGGTGCACCTAAGGTGTAGACTAACCTTTAGGTGTAGATGAACGTTTTCTCACCCTAGGGGATTATTCTGCCCCTTGAATTGGGTGAGAAAGATCTTCTGGTGTGCTGGTGTTGTCCCTCAGGTTCTGCTGGACCTCTGGCAGCGATCTCTGTGGTGCCTCTGCTGCTGCACATTGGCTCCAATGATACCACGTGTCTCCTTTGCCCTTGACCCTCACCGCATGTGAGGTTCTCTCTGTGACCTGGAATGGACCCGTCCACCTGGGCTCTGACCACCTCCGTTTGATGACTTTCAGAAGGATCCACTCCGCGTCTGAAGTGGTGGCTCGAGCCTCGGATGGTTGGGCGGCCACCTGTTTTGAGAATGCTGCAACCAAGCTGTGGAGAGATCTATAGTAATCACGGTGAGACATAGATTGTTCACATTGTTGAAGCACCCCACCAAGGGGTCTTCTGCGTGTTCATTTATTCACCTAAGCTGAAAGAATTCACAAGACATTATAATAAATCACACGGAGACAGCTGTATGTTATTCAAGTACCTGGACCAGGGGAAGCTCTCGCATGTGGTAACACAACACACACCGAGACGACTTCAGAGCTTCTTACTGGGGCCATTGCTTTTATTGAAACACACATGAAAATGAACAGCCCCTGTTTACAGTTTTTTTCATACATATGATTTCATACAGACTCTTCCGGCTTACCATATTTGGACAGCTATTATCCTGTTTACTTTTCCTGCACCTGCACTCTGCTATTCTGCTGATATGAGAAGGGAGTACCAAGCTGTTAATCTTGTCCCATCCTTTTCCCACCATTACAGTTCTACAGGCTTTCTCTACTTCATACTCAAGGCCAGGTTTGTGCACCAACACTTCTGCAGGCCACGATGTCTTATACTCACACACAGGTTATACATTTTATAACACACTGGTTATGAACATAATAATAATTAATGCACACATAATATATCTCCACAATTTCCCCCTTTTGAAGTCACCTATGTGACTTCACCACTACTTGGAGATGCTAAATAAAAGATTTTAACAATCATTACAACCTGTGGAGCAGAAGGAAATGTTTGTCATCATGCTCCAATGCCACGCCATGTGCCCAGGGACTATTGCCTGTCGGGCCTTTGTAGTCCCAAGGATGCTTACAACCTTATAAATCTTGACAGGGAGTCGTGACCCCTCTAACTGGAGGGTGTCCATCCGTGCTTTATTCAATAGTCTGTCAAAATATGCCAATATAATATTCTACCATCCTTCTGTTCCCTAGACAGTAATCATTTAGTACCCTACAAAAAGAATTCACACTGTCAAAAGTATTTGCACCCTAGAAAGTAATACATGTCAGACAAGTTTTAGCACACAAAAACATATTAGCACTCAGAAAGTATTATCACTCAAAACGTTTTATCCCTCAAAAACGTATTAGCCCTGTGACTTACTCTTACGTGTTACTCTTCGTCCTCCTCCTCATTAGCATCAACCGCCAGCAAAGGCATCAAATGGGAAGGAGGAGGTGCGGTTTTCCCTTCAATTGTTGTAGTAATAAAGCGAACAATTAAAGATCTTATACATGGTACGCAGCAACATCCACAGGTAACCATAATAGCTACGAAAACAGCAATGGATATAAACAATGACATAATCAACCCTTTCCAGTGTCCAAACATGCTCGTCATCCAGTCTTCTAACGGATTGTCTATTCCTGAGTGCTCATGCATGGTCGCCGAAAGTGTTTTTAACCCTTCTAAAGCTTTTGAGACTGAACCGTCAGGTGCAGTGTTGTTGGGAATAAAAGTACAACACATATCCCCAAACATCGCGCAAACGCCCCCTTTTTCTGCTAACAACATATCTAATGCCTTTTGGTTTTGCACAGCCATGAGGGAGGTTGGTGCCAATTGTTCAGACAGGCCTTCTACTGCATCCCTTGTTAAGTTAGCTAGACGTAAAACATTGTAATGGATGTAGTTGATGCGGTCTACGTTTTTATTGGGAGTAACATGGAACAAAGCTGTTATAATGGGGATGTTTTCAAAGCCTGCTGAGACTTGATCCACTAATTTATATTCATTAGGTACGCCTTGAGGAACTCCTATTGCATCAATGTAAGTGGGTAAGTCTTTGCTTAAGTCAAAGGTGTTTGCGCTCCGTTTTATGATATGTCTACGCCTTCTCCTAGTTAAAGATGTGCTTTGGGCGTGTGTTGAAGGAAGATACTTAAGGTCTTTTCCTAACAAGAGGAGAGGTGCCTGCAACCTAACCATGGCACACACTCCAATAGTATTATTTTGGATCCTAGTCAGAAGGCGGTGTCCTCCACAATAATAATAAAGTCCTGATCTTGCCCAAGGACCTATCACTGAGCCTGACACCGTGGAGTTGCACCAATCGCGAGGCATTTGTCCTACATTTACCTGCGGGGTTTTGGAAGTGAAGTTAAAACAAGTGCATGTGCCATTTCTCCGTAGAGGGGTAAAAGGGCCAGCCCTGGTTTTGTTGGCAATGGGTGGAGCGCTGCGTTTTGATACTTTATTGTCTGGATGACTGGAGCATGCTTGGAAAGGCAGTTCACACAACAATCCAAAAATCAATGTTACAATGAAGAATGCTAAAACACCTATACCTACCATGACCCAACCCTTAAGGGGCCTGGGTCCTAGATTTTCACCTCCCATTCGTTTCGAAGGTACCCGCAAAGGAAGATGAGGATTAACAATATGGTGAAACACAAAAGACCTTTTTATTATTATTATTTTCTTTTTTTAGAGTTCAGAATGTTCAGTTCAGTTCTCGGTGGGAGAGCAGCTACGACCACCAGTGAAAGAGAGGAAAACTCAGTCACATCCGCCTCTTCAGTGTGATGTCCTGGTCTTCACTCACAGGTGTAGACTGACCTGGAGCTAAGTGGTCTCACCAGGGGATTATTCTGCCCCTATTTGGTGGGACCACTGATCTGACAGTGCACCTAAGGTGTAGACTAACCTTTAGGTGTAAATGAACGTTTTCTCACCCTAGGGGATTATTCTGCCCCTTGAATTGGGTGAGAAAGATCTTCTGGTGTGCTGGTGTTGTCCCTCAGGTTCTGCTGGACCTCTGGCAGCGATCTCTGTGGTGCCTCTGCTGCTGCACACTGGCTCCAATGATACCACGTGTCTCCTTTGTCCTTGACCCTCACCGCATGTGAGGTTCTCTCTGTGACCTGGAATGGACCCGTCCACCTGGGCTCTGACCACTTCCGTTTGATGACTTTCAGAAGGATCCACTCCGCGTCTGAAGTGGTGGCTCGAGCCTCGGATGGTTGGGCGGCCACCTGTTTTGAGAATGCTGCAACCAAGCTGTGGAGAGATCTATAGTAATCACGGTGAGACATAGATTGTTCACATTCAGTCAGAAAAGGTAACCTGGTTTTTGGGCCTGGAAAAGGTCTTCCAGTCTGCAGTTCATGGGGCGTTAACCCATGTCTCTGGCTCACTGAGCTTCTTACTGACATCAAGGCTAAAGGTAATGCTGTGACCCAATTCATTTTGGTCTGTGCACAGATTTTAGCCAATTTAGTTTTGATTGTCTGGTTCATCCTTTCCACCTTCCCTTGTGATTGGGGGTGGTACACTGTTCCAAAGGAATGTCTCAGTCCCAGGAACTTTTCAACCTCTCTAAGTTCTTCATTTTTGAAATGTGTGCCATTGTCTTACCTGATTTTCGCAGGAAAACCGTGCCTGGGGATGTAATGATTAATCAGACACTTCACCACTGTTTTGCTGTCTTCCTTTTTTGCTGGCCAGGCCTCTGGCCAACCGGTGAACGCATCCACACGCACCAAAAGATATCTGAACCCATTCACTCTCTCCGTCATGTCCGTGTAGTCTATGATGATTTCCTTACCTGCTACCGGGTCCACAGGGAACTTACCTGGTGCAGGCTTCAGAGTGGGTCTCACATTGAATTGTTGGCAGGTGCTACACGAGCTTATCCAATGACCTACCTTCTGTTTCATGTATGGATGCCACCAGTGCTCAAGATTCTTCCTCATCTGTGCAGTTCCTGCATGTCCCGGTCCATGTGCTTCTTCCAGCGCTGCTGTGGTCAACCCTGGGGGTAGGATGGGACTTCCGTCTGGACTTCTCCATAGTTCATCCTGGTCTTTTCTTCCCCCTCTTGCCTTCCAGACGGATTTCTCTTCCGGTGAGGCCCCCTTTTGCAGTCTACTCACCTCCTCCATAGTCGGTTCTGGTGTCCATTCAACTTCAGAGTTCATCAAGATGTGTATGGGCAGATATCCAGCTTTGGTTTTGTTTGCTTGGTCTGCAGCTTGATTTCCTTGAGCCACCCTGGTGTAGCTGTTATCATGTCCTTTGCATTTTATGACCGCTACTTCTTGGGGAAGTAGTAGGGCCTCAGCTAATCTTCTCATTTCTTGCTCATGTTTAATGGGTTTTTGTCTTGCTGTGCTAAACCCTGTTCTTATCCATTGCTTTAGTTCCACGCGCGCTGCTCCCGTGACATAAGCTGAGTCTGTGTAGATGTTCACTTTTTGTCCTTCCCCTAGTTCTAGGGCTGCTATTACTGCTAGCACCTCTGCTCTCTGTGCTGATTGGGTGTCTGTCAGCCCTTCTGCCTTAAGAGTCACAAAGTTCGTCCCTGTGTCTTCCACCACTGCATAGGCTGCTTTCAGACCCTCTGTGTCATGTCTAAAACAACAGCCATCTGTGTACAGGTTTCTTGCTTCTGTCAGTGGTACTCCTTGTAGGTCTGGTCTGATTTTCTCACTTACCTCAACTTTTTCAGCGCATACGTGGGGCTCTCCTTCTGTCATTCTGTCTGCCATGTTGATCCCTTCATGGCTGTAGATGATGTTTGGCGCCTCCAGCACCTTACTCAATCTCTGTTGTCTCAATGGTGAGAGTGTGAAAGTTTTGGAATTGACAAACGCCACTACCCTATGTGATGTTAAAATGTGTAGTGGATGTCCCATCACTACGTGGGCTGTTTTTTGGATGATTTTTGCCAGCCCTGCTGCATGTCTGGTACATTCATGGTGTCTTTGTTCCATGTTGTCAAGCATCAGGCTAATGTACATTAGCACTGTTCTTACTCCCCCTTTTTTCTGGAACAGCACTCCATTCGCAGTATGTGCTGTTACAGAAACATCCAAATGAAAGGGCAATGTGTAGTCGGGATGTGCCAAGTTAGCAGCTTGGGAAAGGCTGGTTTTAAGAGCAATAAAGGCTTCCTCTGCTTCTGGTGTCCATTCTAGAGGTGCCGTCAAATTGCGCATGCCCTGTTTCTTCACTAAGTCGCGGAGTGGGCCAGTCAGGTCAGTGTATCCTGGAATGTAGGACCTACTGTATCCGGTGAGTCTCAAGAAGGAAAGCATGTCTTTCACCCGCACCGGTTTTGGATGAGAAAGGACAGCAGATTGATGTGAAGGGGACATTCCTGTCCCGAGCTGGGAGATCACCCTGCCTAAGAAATCCACCTGTTTCCGGCAAATTTGCAATTTGGCTTTGCTGACCTTGTACCCAGCTTTTGCTAGGTGTGAGAGCACCACAGCCGTGGCCTCCAAGCAGTCAGAAACAGTTGGTGTCGCCAAAAGAATGTCATCCACGTATTGGATCAATGTGGTGTTTGGGGGGAGGGGACAGTCTTGGAGGGATTCCTTAAGGACCTGATTAAAAGGTCCTGGTGATAGAGCAAAACCCTGCGGCAAACAAGTGTAGCGGTACCTGTTTGACTTATATGTGAATGCAAAAACATCTCTGCACTCCTCAGCTAGAGGCAGGCAGAAGAAAGCGTTTGCCAAATCGATGCAGGTGAACCATGTATGGTCAGGGTTAAGGTTAGTGAGAGCAACGTATGGATTAGGCACTGGGACTGTGGGAGTGGACAGTGATGCATTTACTGCTCTCAAGTCGTGGGCCATTCTCCATTTCCCAGTGCCCTTCTTTTCTACTGGTAAGATGGGTGTGTTCCAAGAGGATCCGTCAGCCGGTTCCAGCACCCCAGCGTTCCACAGGCCCTCTATGGTGTCAGAAATTCCAATTTCGGCTGCTGGTTTGTGAGGGTACTGGGATTTCCAAATGGGTCGGTCAGTGTTAAGCTGAAAAGTGATGGGAGAGCAGTGAATGAGTCCCACATCCATGGGGCCCTCAGCCCAAAGGGAAGGTGGCATGCTCTGAACTACAGCTGCAGCCATTGGATGATCTGTTTTTTCTCTCCCATGATGTCTGTGAATTTGCACATGTTCCAAGGTGCCAACGTCTGTGGACATGTTGGTAATGCGGTAGGTGTTACCTGAGGGTGAATAAGATAGATTGGGTGCGGAGGAAGAATGCCAGTCAGTGAGAGCTAGGGAGCGTTTTAACACTCCTCCCAGCTCGCGAGCTTCGTGGGCAGGGTGGAGCGCCAGTGAAACATGGGGTACACCATCAGACCACATTTTGAACCAGTCCTTCTGCTCTGCAGACAACTGTACAGAGGCTATGACACCTTCAGGGGCTACATAAATGTCCGTGGTGGCGATCTCCCAGGAAGTCCCCTCCAGCTCCTCAGCAAAGCTTTCCTGATAACACTTACAGTTATTTCTGTCATAGAAGAGGGTGACATGTGGCGGGTCAGGGGGAGAGACGTAGGGCGCCAGGGTCGAGATCCAGGATTTCCACCGAAGGAAAGACGAGACAATGCCTCCGCCCGCTGTGGTTTCTGGATGCAGGAGGACCCAATATATGTCAGCCATAGGGTCCGCCAGGGGTTGTATGAGATACTGTCCGTGAGAGAGGCGGGAATTGTTGCCACAGGCTAGTTGAGCTCCATTGGGCAGATCCACATAAAATGGTGGCACCCATTTTAATCAACATGTCTCTGCCCAATAAGTTGACCGGGGTGTCCGCTGACACCAAATAGCTGTGGTTCAAAGTCTGTGCCCCTATCTCGGTTTTTAGGGGTGTGGTGTAAGGTAGGACCTGTTTAGCCCCAGAAAACCCCATGACAGTGGTAGTCCTTGTGGAGAGGGTGGTAGGAGGGACTCGTTGAATAGTTGAGCATGTGGCCCCAGTGTCCACCAAAAAAAGAAGATTTTGTCCATCCACCGTCATGGACAGTAAGGCGTCCTCAGTCCCTCTGTCCGAGGGGTTCTGTGGGGACCCTCAGTAGTGGTCCGGGCCAAGGCTGGGATCATCCCAGGCTGGCAGCTGAAGTGAAGGTTGCTGCTGTTGACCTTCACGCGGTGGACCACCCCATCCTTGATACGGGCGTCGCCCTGGGCCTCCTCTGGGCCCATATCCACGACCATATGCCTCAGGGTTGTATGGACAGTGTCGGCTCCAATGACCCTGCTCCTCACAGTAGTAGCAAACGTCAGCACCCCCCCATCGCCTTGGTGGTCCTCCACGGAATCCACGGCCCCTTGGCCCGCCCCTGCCCCTGAACCGGCCTGGTTGGGCAGGATAAGGACCCGAGTTTGCAGACCTCGGTGCAATCGTGTCCGGATGATCAGGAAAGGGAGGAGGCTGGGGACCCTGAGAAACCGCACCTTCATACATTATTTTTGGGGTTTTATTGTCCTTCTTCTTGTCTCCTGCTTTTTGCTTGGCTTCAGCTAACTGCATTTTTAACAATTGGGTCTGCAGAGTTTTAAGTTCCTCCTCATCTTTCTTATGTTCCACTCTTATTTTGGACAGGTGGTGTATCAGATGGCGATCCCAAGTTCCAGCATCTGCTCCCGCCATGTCCGGATTGTCCTCCATGCTGGCTTTTATCTGTGGTGGTAGTCCTTTAAGGACAGCATTTCTGAACCAGTCTCGTTGTGCCCCCTCATTAGCCGGATTAGTTCCTGTCTGAGTTTGCCACATGGATTTACATTGGTCCAGGTATTCCCTGGGGTTAATTTTAGGGTCCCATTCAAACTTAGGGATGGTGCGCCCCCTGGTTACAGGGTAGGCTTGTCTCAATGCATCCCCTAGCCAGTGGACATGCTGGGTGAAGAGGTCAGAATCCGGGGCTCTTGATGTAAAAGCAGCTGTCTCAATCTCTCTACATGTGTGGTGTGGCATGCAACGTCCTGCCACTGCTCTATAATCTCCCAATGCTAAGGTGGTGCCAGCCGTCAGGGTGTCTAAAGTCTGGAGCCAGACTGCCGCTCCTTCTGAGATGGGGGGCAACTTGTCACAGAGAGCTGTAATGTCGCCCAGAGAGAAAGGTTTATACCTACCGGGGGCTCCAGAGCCTTGTTGCTGTAAAAGGGGGTAATTGGTTTTTGGGGCATAACTAAAGCCTTCTGGTTTAGCTGAAGCTTTGCGGGGTAAATGTTCCATTAACTGTCCAACTGTGTTACAGTGTATTGGGAATCCGTCCACAGGATGGTTTTGCTGCGGGTCTGCTGTCTTCTTCAGTTTCCTGTGGCATGCTGTGCCTGCTTACCTGCACCTCTGGAGCTGGGGTAGAGGTGTAACAAGGTGTGGGTGTGAGAAAAGGATTAGGACACAAAACCCTATCTGGCCTCCAGGATCCACTTAGCATTAAAGACACTGAACCTTCCGGATCAGTCCCCGGTCCTTGTAAGCCAGAGCATGGCCCCCGTGCCCCAGCCTCTGAAATTAGACTTGAGTGTTGTGGGGGTGAGCGAAAAGGATTTGTTTTGCTCAGGCTCCTTTGATTTTGTTCTTGTCTTTCTCTTACCTCTCTGTCTTGAAAGGCTGCTTTTTCTGCATCCTGAAATGAGTCAACAGATGCTGGCATAGATAATCCAGAAGTTCCACTGACAGATTAATTCCCCTCTTTTGGAATCTGTAGTCCATTCACCACCAGGGTTCCATTCTGTACTTCCAATATGGGGTACAATCCACCAGGGGGCGGTGTGGGTGCATCAGTGAGGGAGCTGCATGAGGAGGAGGGTCTATATGCGGGAGGTGTGTCTAGACACGTCCCCTGGGCTGATTTTGACCCCTCCTTCTTGTCTCCTTCTCTGGGTTTTTTCCGCTGCATTGTGTGAATTCCTCCTTGATAAATCAAAAGAATGTCTGCCCAAAAACGTTGTTCTTTGTCCAATTTATCTACGTTTGTCTGGTACTTACCTTTGGACCAAACAGTAGGCTCATTCAACTTACTTTGTGCTTCCTGTGTGTTTTTCTTCGCTGTGTTCAGTTTCTTTCTAAACCAATCACCTAAATCGCACTTGTCCGTCAAATTAATTCCCTCCACCTTCAGTGGTTGTCTTACCTTTTTTTCGATCTTATTTTTGACCTTCTCCGCGTCTTTTGAACCCCTGGTTTGGAGAACCAGTGTTTGTATGTTATTCAATTGTGTTTCTAAATCCACCCATGCTGTTGTGTCCGAAAATTTACCTTCCATGTTTAAAATCCTGCGGAATAAATGTTCAATCAATTTTTCACAATATGCGCACAAAATCCGCTTATGAATGTGTTGGGAGTATGATTATTGATTGAATAATCTTGATCAATAATTATAATTACAAATCATAATCTGACAAAATCAATTTCTTAACCATAAATCCTCATTTACAAATCGAGACTAGAGATGTTTCTGGTGTTGTAATTGTGGCTCAACGCCTCTGACAATTAAAACCGTTGAATACTCTGTAATAGTTAATAACTATTGCCGGAGATGTCACTGTTTAATCGACCGTTTCTGCCGAAACGTGTGGAACTTGAACCTTATTTTGACTGACACATCACTTTTTGCACACAATGAAACACCAAACGCTTTCTCTTTATCTATGTGAATATTTATTAATTTTCACCTACTCAACATGCAAAATTCTACAAACACAGGGGTAACACATCTAAATAAGCAAAGTCAACAAACGGTAGTGGGTATGTATTGAGTCAACCAGCAGTTTATGGCACAACAGATGAAGGGAGAGGATATGAAAGGGGGGTGTGGTGATGACTGGTGGGGGGTTGGAGTGCAGCTTAGAGTGTCTTTTATGATCTTCTGATCATAAAACTTCCCCCCTTACTCCTGACCACAAAGGATTGATAACTTTTGGCGGCAAGTTAGCAAAGTGAGATTGAAGACAAAGGTAAAATGGAGAATTTTACCATGAGGTCGTTTTAACAGTCCAGTCTTGCAACGCACCCGCGTTCAGATAGTAAACACAAATAGCTCTGGGGAACATGGCGGATCCCGATATTACATAACACATCAAAGTTTCAACAAGCAAGGTTACATGCACATATTATTCAGAACACATGAGATCCTAACCAGCGATTCTGATCGCTTCTACAACCTCTGACCCTGCCCAGGCCTTCTAATAAAGAAATAAAATAATAATAAATAATAATAAAAAAAGAAATGGATTTTACTTGTGTCGTCTTCTTCCGCGTGAGGGAATTCGAGCGAGGAAACGTGGGGTTGAGTTAATTGTGCGTCCACAATTAACTTCAGGGGAACGGTCAGTCTTTGTCCTTTGGTCTTCTTGACAAAAAGGAAAAATATGATCTGACCATCAAAGTCGATTTGAAAATGAAACACGGTAGCGGTCCGTCTCTCCGAAGCTCCGTGTTCTCAGTTACGTGTTAACTCACGTCTTCGATCGGCAAAGTGAAATCTCTGGCCTTCTTATTCCAAAGACTTCAGTTATGAATGGTTCGTTGTCCAACGAGAGAGAATGAATGAAACTCTTCACAGAGTTCTTCTCTTAAAGTGGTGCACTTCAATCACCAGATCGGTTTCCAGTGGAAGGCGAGTTTTCAAACATGCTATATAGCATCCTGTGACGTCAGACTGGGGACGCCCAGTCATATCAGTCGCAATGCTCGATGGGATATGTAGGAGCGGGCTGTCCTGGGTACAAAATGGCCGATGCCATTGGAGGGGCACAGTGACGTCCAACAACGGGCAGATAATCCAATACTCAGCAAACAAGTGGTCCAACAAATGTATTATTTTTGTTAACAACACAGTGCATTTATTCATCCGCAATGCCAGACTGGCTCTTCTGCTGATCTGTCCCAGTCACACACATACAATCAGTCAGTCAGTGCTTGTCACAGTCAGTGTCGTTTAATATCAGCAAAAACACTTAATATTCACATTTATTCTGTAATCCGCCACACAGACACTTATCCATTTCACTCGACAGTCAATTTAACCCAAATGATCATCTAGTTCAGTCACGCACACACATTCCAGCTCGGGCTTCCTCAATTCAACAACACTATCATTTACAGACACTCGCACACAAGAACTGCATAAATATGCAGAAACAATTCACTACGAAGCCATTTCACCCTTTATTCAACAAATGCTTCTTATTTTCCTCAAATAATCAAAAAATTCAACCGCAATTCTAATTCAGAACATATGTTCAAAGATTAACACTGACTGCACTCAGTCAGTTGTGTAATTCCTCCGTGTGACCACTAGATGGGGACTCTAACCCTACACACACAACCAGTTGTGTAATTCTTCCGTGTGACCACTAGATGGGGACTCTAACCCTACACACACAACCAGTTGTGTAATTCTTCCGTGTGACCACTACATGGGGACTTTAACCCTTGTAAAATTTCTTAGTGAACCATTCATCTGTTTTCTTTAAAATAATTCAGATGAATTAGTTCTTGGACTCTAACCACTGCCAATTATTTGTGCCTTGCCAGTTGCACGGGACTCAAACCCAGCATTATTTCATTAATTCGTCAACTAATGAGTGGATCAGCCACGCTCAGCAATAAAAGGACTTCAACCTTTTTGACCTTTGACCCAGGGGACTTCAACCCCTGGTCTCATCTCAGATTTTTCATCTCTGACTCCATTTTAACACATTCAGTTAATGCACAGTCTTTAACAGTTTTCCAGAGTAATAACATTCAAAACCGCTGACACCCTGGTAAATAATTTAGCCTATACATAAATTCAATCGGCAGACTTTGATACAATAGGCACTGCCTACCTTTTGATGACATGTGGGCGCCCTGGATGTCAGAGGTTCATCTGTCACACTCTCTCTTTGTCCAAATTCCCTAAGTCAGCCGTGAATCACGTCGGAGGATCACCAATTGTTGAAGCACCCCACCAAGGGGTCTTCTGCGTGTTCGTTTATTCACTGTAAGCTGAAAGAATTTACAACATATTAGAATAAATCACACGGAGACAGCTGTATATCATTCAATTACCTGGACCAGGGGAAGCTCTCTGTCATGTGGTAACAACACACACACCGAGACGACTTCAGAGCTTCTCTCTGGGGCCATTGCTTTTATTGAAACACACATGAAAATGAACAGCCCCTGTTTACAGTTTTTTTCATACATATGATTTCATACAGACTCTTCCGGCTTACCATATTTGGACAGCTATTGTCCTGCACCTGGAGAAGGGAGTCTGCTGAAATGAGAAGGGAGTACTTGGCTGGTTAATCCTCCCGCATTCTTTTCCCACCATTCTTCATTATTTCTCTACTTCATACTCAAGGCCAAGTTTGTGCAACAACACTTCTGCAGGCCACAATGTCTTATACTCACACACAGGTTATACATTTTATAACACACTGGTTATGAACATAATAATAGTTAATGCACACACATAATATATCTCCACAATGCAAAAGTCTATGAAAGTGCCTTTTAAATTTAATCACTGTTGTCTAGCTGTTAGAGCAGCAGTACATACTGTTTAAGTACTCAAACAAAAAATGGCCGCTATGTAGTTCCCTTCTATGAAGATGATCAAAGGTTAGGGGTCGGGTCAGGTTTAGGCCATAGTAATGAATGAAAAGGAAAGTCAATGCAAAGTCCTCAAAAAGATATTAATCCATGGATGTGTGTGTGTGTATATGTGTGTGCGTGTGTGTCGGGGCTCTTGTGTGTGTCTGAGTAGGAGACATGGAGACAAGAGAGGCAGAAGAAAGGCAGAGTCACATACAGACATAGACCGTAGGAGATACAGAGAGCTATAAATAGAACAGTGAGGAATGAATCAGCCAATCAGCAAAGAGTGTCAGTGTAACTTGACACCTGCAGCATTTCTAATGCAGCACCTCACTATTGTCTCCCCCTGGCCTGGGCTTTTAACATGGAGGCGCATGCTCCCGAACTACCGCCCATAACTCGGAAACCGTAAGGGCTATCGACGTCATTCTTGGACGGTTTTTCTCAGAACGGACAGGGGAACGAGAATATGAACACGTTTTTGTTGAAAATATAATATTAAAGGCACAACACTAAGTGAAATGAAACGGAAAAATTGAGAAAAAGACAAAACTGCCTGAACATGCTCTCGAACAACGTCTAATAACTCGAAAACTATAAGGGCTATTGGTTTGATTTATGCACCGTATGAAACAGCGGGCCTTGCTGAACAATCATGGATCTTCTCACGTTTCTACACAAATCTGTCTGGGAGGTGTGACCCTGTGAAAACGTGGACATTTTTAGCCTGAGTGAAGATGAATTTTTCACTCTCAAACACACCTACTTCACGAGGAAACGGTAAAAGGTGTCCGAAACATTTTTGGACCGTAGGTATCAGCAGGGATCTGTGAACAATCGTGGAGATTTTCATGTATCTATATAAATCCGTGTAGGAGACATGACAGTGTAGAAAAGTCGATAATTTTGAAATTTTTCAATTTCAAGCAATTTTGGGAAGGACAGATTTGGTACTCCTAAACAAACCTTTTTTATGACAAAACGATAAAAGGTATCAAAATAATTCCTTCACTGTGAGCGCCAGCAAGGTCTGGAGATAAATCTGCACAAGGCTCATGTCTCTACCTCGAACGGTTTACGAGAAGTGGTGATTCGAAAACATCTGAGTTTAAGGATTTTTTGCTCATATTTTTTCTGAAATTCCTATAGGTTTCCAATTCAGGGTGTGTTCACTTTGCGTTGCTTCGGGTCGTGTAGCCGGAAAACTGTTAGTCCCACATCAATGAGGATGACATTTTCTTAATCGCGAAAGAGCTTTGATGTATAATTTGTATAGGTAGATTGAAAATTGAGCGAGTGAAGAGAGTTTGTTTGTTCTTTGTCAGGTTAATCACAAACCTAGTGTACACTAGTGACACGAACATTGCGTCATTGGATTACATTAATTAAATTAAATTCAATTCAAAAATACTTTATTAATCCCAAAGGTAAATTAAATGTTGTTATAGCTCATATTATGAAGGTTTCCTCAAAGAGACGTTGTAGATGCTGATGGCTGTGGGCAGGAAGGATCTCCTGTAGCGCTCCGTCTTACAGCAGATCTGAAGAAGCCTCTGACTGAAGACACTGTGGTGTTGTTGTAGGACAGTCTCATGAAGAGGATGCTCAGGGTTCTCCATAATGTTCTTCATTTTATGAAGAATCCTTCTTTCCACAATGATCTCCAGAGGTTCCAGAGGAGTCCCCAGAACAGAACCAGCCTTCTTTATCAGCTTGTTGAGCTTTTTTAAGTCCCTGGCTCTGATGCTGCTTCCCCAGCAGATGATGGTAGAAGAGATCACACTTTCCACAACAGACTTATAGAAGATATGCAGCATCTTGCTGCAAACACCAAAGGACCTAAGCTTCCTCAAGAAGTACAGTCTGCTCTGTCCCTTCTTGTAGATGGCTTCACAGTTGCATCTCCACTCTAGTCTGTTGTCCAGGTGAACACCGAGGTATTTATACTCCTCCACCACCTCCACTTCTTCTCCCATGATAGAAATAGTTTTTGACTTATTCCTGTTTCTCTTAAAATCTACAATCATCTCCTTTGTTTTAGTCACGTTCAAAATGAGATGATTGTTTCCACACCATGCCACAAAGCGGTCCACCACCTTCCTGTACTCAGCTTCTTGTCCATCTCTGATCCACCCCATGACTGCAGAATCATCCAAGTATTTCTGCAGATGACAGGAGTCTGTCTTGTACTGGAAGTCTGAGGTGTACAGAGTGAAAAGGAATGGTGAGAGTACAGTCCCCTGTGGTGCTCCTGTGCTGCTGACTACCTGGTTAGACTCACAATCCTTCAGTCTCACAAACTGTGGTCTGTTTGTCAGGTAGTCTTTGATCCAGGAGATTGTTGAGGCCTCCACCTGAGTCTTTTGGAGTTTCTGACAAAGCAAATCAGGTTGGATTGTATTAAATGCACTGGAGATATCAAAGAACATGATCCTCACAGTGCTGCTGGCTTTGTCCAGATGACAGTGGGTTTGTTGAAGCAGGTGTATGATGATTCAATTCAGTTTATTTATATAGCGCCAATTCACAACACATGTTATCTCAAGGCACTTCACAACAGTCAGGTACATACATTCCAATTAATCCTAACCATTGAACAGTGCAGTCAAAGTTAGTTATTTATTCAAATTGGATAAAACGTTTTTCTGTCTATGGAAATCCGGCAGATTGCATCAAGTCAGAGACTTGTAGCAGTCACTCCTCCTGGATGGGCATGTAGAGACAGTGGACAGTCACTGGCGTTGACTTTGCAGCAACCCCTTTATACTGAGCATGCATGTAGCGACAGTGGAGAGGAAAAACTCCCTTTTAACAGGAAGAAACCTCCAGCAGAACCAGACTCAGTGTGAGCGGCCATCTGCCACGACCGACTGGAGGTTTGAGAGAACAGAGCAGAGACACAAAGAGAACAAAGAAGCACTGATCCAGCAGTACTTTCTATGGGAAGGAAAAGTAAATGTTAATGGATGTAGCTCCTTTAGTCGTTTCACCTAGAAAGAAAGAACAGATAAACTCTGAGCCAGTTTTCAAGGTTAGAGTCTGAAAGAGAGTACATATAATTAGTTACAGTAAAAGCTCAGTCAGGAGCTATGTCTAGGAGAGAGAAAGGGTTAAACACTGAAAAACAGGGCCAAGTGAATCATTGGTAGAAGGTGAGCATTAAGTTGTTGCCAGCAGAAGCTTTGACAATGTCCTCCTCCAGGACGGTGTCACAGGTAGACACAGAGTCAGACCAGGTGTAGCTTCTAGAAAGAGAAAAGAGAGAACATAAAGTTAAAAACTGAAATAACAGCAAATATTGCAAACTTGGAGTAGTGTGAGAATATAGCAAAGAGGGTGAAAGTGGTCATTATGTCCTCCAGCAGCCTAAGCCTATAGCAGCATAACTACACAGATAGTTTCAGTTCAGATTGTTTAGTTAAACGGCGCTTATTTACAACAATGTCGTCTCAAGGAACCCCACAAAGGGTCCCACTGATGGTCATTGTTATACTAAAAACCACAATGATTGGGATACCTCTCTCTGTCAGACTGATTATAACCATTGGAAAAGAGAAGGGGTCATACAGGTAGCAGAAATGGAGGGTGTGTTTGCACCTCAACCATAACTGAGCCGGTTTAGGCTAAAACTGACTCCCCCTTACTCCAACCAACAGGGAGGGAGCCTTCCTCCCTCTCTGATAAACTAAGCCACTCTAATTATAAGCTTTATCAAAAAGGAAAGTTTTAAGCCTAGCCTTAAAAGTAGACAGGTGTCTGCCTCACGGACTAAAGCTGGGAGCTGGTTCCACAGGAGAGGAGCCTGATAACTAAAGGATCTGCAATGTTCCGGAGGTGAAAGAAGGAAATCCTAGAAACCTGTTTAATATAGGATTTAAATGACATGTCCTGGTCAAAAATAACACGAAGGTTTTTTACTTTATTATCGGAGGTCAATTTAATGCCATCCAGGTTAAGTGATTGACTAAGCAGTTTCTTTTTTAAAGACTCCCGTCCAAAGACGACAACTTCTGTCTTGTCTGAATTTAGAAGCAAAAAATGTAAAGTCATCCAAGTTTTTATATCTTCAAGACATGCTTGTAGTCTATCTAACTGGTTGGGCTCATCAGGATTTATAGATAAGTAAAACTGAGTATCATCAGCGTAACAGTGAAAATTGATCCCATGCTGCCTGATAATTTGACCTATTGGAAGCATATATATAGTAAAGAGAATTGGCCCAAGTACTGAACCCTGTGGTACTCCACAATTAACCCTGGAGTTTAAAGATGATTTATCATTTACATGAACAAACTGGAATCTGTCAGACAGATAAGACTTAAACCAGCCTAGCGCTGTTCCCCTGATCCCTACAGCATATTCCAGCCTTTTTAAGAGAATATTATGGTCAACTGTATCAAATGCAGCACTGAGATCTAACAGAACCAGAACAGATACAAGTCCATTATCTGAGGCCATAAGAATATCATTAGTGACTTTCAGCAGAGCTGTTTCAGTGCTATGATGAGCTCTGAAACCTGACTGAAACTCTTCAAACAGGTCATTGCTGTGTAAATGCTCACACATTTGATTAGCAACTATTTTCTATAAAACTTAAAATCTGAAATTTTTTTTTTATAAAGTTTGAATCAAAATTGTAGAAAAACTGTAAAATATATCAAAAAGCTGAATTAAACAGTAATAACAGAAGGTTGTGAAAGCATTTTAAAAGTTGAATGGTGTTTCTAGATGAAAGTATGCAGAAGTAGTTAACAAGGTTTATTAATGTGAATGCCTACTGCATTCACACTAATAAACCTAGTTAGAGCTTCTTATGGTGCGTTTGCACCGAACGCGGATTCTGCGATAGGAGCGGCCGATTTATGTTATCCCTATGTAGAGGCGCGTTCAGGAGCGGAGCAGTGCGAAGGAGACGAAAGACGCGGTGCGAAAGGAGACGAAGGATGCGGTGCGAATCGCGTCAACCAGTCAGGGACTGGATGTGGCTGTGACGTAGGGTGAAGGACCGCAGCGGAGAAGAAGCGGTCGTCAGTGAAGATGGAAGACCATATCATAGTGGCGGTGTGTGGCAAGCCAGAGTTGTATGACTCAACTAACTAGCTGAGATTTATTTACTCACCAAAGACAGATGGACAGGCGTTCAGCAGCGGGGATACAGCGCCGGTAGTTGGTGTCCCGGAGGCCGATTTGTCTCCCAACACAAGACTGCAGGTCTTCGAACTGGGTCCTGGATAGACGGAAGTACCGCTGAAATCGACCGTCATCCAGACGCAGCTCCTGGAGTAGGTGGCAGTACTCTCCGAACTATTCCCGTCCCTGAAGAATCTGGTGAACCCAGGGACGTTGATGTCGGTGGCGTTTTTCACCTCTCCACAGGTAAAACACCGTGATTATCCGTGAAATCCATGTCCGCCATGTTCAGTTGAAACCAGCAAGCAGCAGATAGAAACTCCTCCTATTTGATAACGCGGCGAAGCGTTGCCATTTGTTGACATTTGGTCACGCGGATTGCATGCGAAATTTCCAGCGAGCAACAGCACACAAATGACGCGAAAAATTCGCAGAATCCGCTTTCGGTGTGAACACACCATGAGAGCTTCAATCCAGGTTAATTTTGTGTCTGCAGACTTGTTAGGATATTCAATTTCTGTACTCATGTTAATGCTAAGGTGTGTAAGGTGTATTATTACCAAGTGAGGTGTAGTACCTAACTTTCACCACTGTGAGGCGTAAGTTAAAGAGGTCAGAGACACATGTGTCGTCACGTTTCTTTTTCTCTCTCTGTTGAGGTGTAATTTAAGAGAAGAAGATGTTCACTGTTAATGTGACTGAATTAATATGCCACAGGGGCTAAAGAGGACCACTGCCTCCATCAAATTATTCCTCCGATTTCAGCGCAAATGAAGCTGCAGTGCTCAACAGGTTATGGGCCCAGGAGCAACTCGAGGAGAATTTTTGTTCTGATGATTTATCACCGATAGAAAGCCGCGACGGATAGCGTGCTAACGGCGGGATAGCATCATGGATCAGCGAGGGACAAGCAGGTCATCTCGACTTATATTTGACGGAGATGAGAGCAAGTATGAACTTTGGGAAACTAAAGTCCTCGGACACTTGCACTTATTAGGATTGAAGAATACCGAGGGAACCCAACGGTGAAGCCGAAGTAGCGGCAGATGGTAACAAAAATGCTGATGCATATGCCGAGCTGATTCAACTTTTGGATGATAAAAGCCTCTCGTTAATTATGAGAGATGCACCCGATAATGGAAGAAAGGCACTTAAAATATTGAGGGACTACTACGCCGGAAAGGGTAAGCCCCGCATTATCCACCTGTACACCGTGCTGACATCTCTTCAAAAGCGGAATGACGAAACGGTTACTGACTGCATCATCAGGGCAGAGGCCGCCATTATGGCTCTACGCAACGCGGGTGAGACATTAAGCGATGGCTTATTGATTGCTATGGTTTTAAAAGGACTGCCTGAAAGTTTTAAACCTTTTGCAATACATGTGACACACAACAAGGACAATATAACGTTTCTTGAGTTTAAAACGGAGCTGCGTAGTTTTGAAGACACTGAAAAGCTAACCACGACTGAATCCACTGACAATATAATGAAGACTGTGGCAAGAGTCGGGCGAAAGGACACCAGGTTAAGTACACAGAGCAGAGAAAATAGTAATGCCGACATTGTGTGCTTTAAGTGTGGAACAAAAGGGCACCGAGCAAAAGCATGCAGACGAAAGACGTGGTGCCGTCATTGCAAGAGCAACACGCACAATGATACCACCTGTAGACACAAAGACAAACAAGATCAAGCACGGAAAGTCGCAGATGAGAGCGGCATCGGATCTGGAGGCAGTGGCGGATTATACCTTCAGGATAAAGGATGCAGAAGTCAAAATCCAGCAGCAACAGTCAGCGCATAGCATCAAGGAGAAAGGTCTGATGGTCGACACGGGAGCTACCTCACACATCATTAATGACGTAGGCAAATTTAAGAGCTTCGATCACACCTTCAAACCTGAAACGCACTGCGTGGAGTTAGCAGACGGAACCCTCTGCAAAGGCGTCGCTCAGCGGCGGGGAGATGCTGAGGTCTTCCTGATTGACAGTGTAGGACAGCGACACAGAGCAATGCTGAGAGGCGCGCTGTTTATTCCGTCATACCCCCAGGACATTTTCTCGGTAAAGTCAGCCACAGCATTAGGAGCAACAGTCACCTTTAAACAAGGACAGGACACGCTAACCCACAAAGACGGTACTAAGTTTAACATTAGTGTACATGGTAAGTTGTATTATTTACCAACTGAAGCTGATGGCATTGATAAGTGTAACACCTGCCACGATATACAGACATGGCACGAGATATTAGGCCACTGCAACTATGACGACATTCTAAGTTTGCAGAGTGTGGTTAATGGTATGCAGGTTAAAGGTAAAACAGATACACCAGAGCAAAAGTGCGAGGTGTGTATTCAGGGAAAGTTTGCACAAACCCGAAATAGAAACCCTGATACAAGAGCAAACGCTCCCTTACAGATGGTGCACACAGACTTAGCAGGTCCAATAGCTACAGAGTCTATTGATGGATACAAATATGTACAGTCATTCACTGACAATTATTCAAATGCAGTATTTGTGTATTTTGTAAAGACAAAAAATGATACATTGCAGGCAACAAAAAAATTTCTAGCTGATGTTGCCCCTTATGGGACGGTAAAGTGTATCTGGTCTGACAATGGCACAGTGTTTACATGTAGAAATGTTCAAACCTTGTTAAGAGAAAAGGGTATTAAGTATGAAACGTCAGCGCCATACTCACCTCACCAAAACGGCACTGCTGAAAGGGGCTGGCGTACTCTCTTTGAGATGGGTAGATGCATGCTGATTGAAAGTCAGCTACCTAAATGTCTATGGAACTACGCTGTTCAAACAGCAGCCATAGTACGAAACCGATTGCTTCAGTAAAAGGACAGGGAAGACACCTTACCAAATGCTAACAGGTAAAATGCCAGATTTATCAAAAATGCAGAAGTTTGGATCTGTATGTTACACATACAAACAGAATAAGGGAAAGTTTGATTCAAAATGTGATCAAGGACTGTTTGTGGGCTATGATAAGAACAGCCCTGCCTACTTGGTCTATCATCCCGCCACTGAGAAGGTCCAGAAGCACAGACTTACTAAATTTATAAGCAAAACAAATATGGAAAGGCAAACACAAATTGATGAGGTAGAACCAAATAATTATTACGACGGAGTAAGACAGCATATGGCTGACAGAACCACAAAGGAAATAGATATGAAAAATAAGGAGGTTCAAGAGCCAGTAGTGAGGGACAAAAACTCACAGAGTGCCACATCTGATGGGCCCAATCACAAAGAATCAGGTGTAACCACTGATGAATCTGACAGCGGAAGGTATCCTACCAGGGAGAGAAGAAAACCAAGTCACCTAAAAGACTTTGTAACATGTAACAGTGAGAGTGATGAGATACACACTACCATAGATTACTGTTACAGAGCTGTATGTGGTGTTCCACACACATTTAAAGAAGCTATGGAGTCAGTTAACTCAAAGCAGTGGATCAAAGCCATGGATGAAGAAATCCAATCTTTACAAGAGAATAACACTTTTACCCTAACTACTCTGCCAAAGGGCAAGAAAACAGTGGAGGGTAAGTGGGTTTATTCTGTTAAGAGTGACATTGAAGGAAATGATAAGTATAAAGCAAGATTTGTAGCTCAGGGTTACAGTCAGAAGGTGGGGACAGATTATGGTGAAACTTTCTCTCCAACAGCCAACTTGACAAGCATAAGAGTACTGCTGCAAAA
Source organism: Girardinichthys multiradiatus (assembly GCF_021462225.1). Lineage (NCBI taxonomy): Eukaryota > Metazoa > Chordata > Actinopteri > Cyprinodontiformes > Goodeidae > Girardinichthys > Girardinichthys multiradiatus. The sequence continues at coordinate 1,771,995 of NC_061817.1, read as the reverse complement.
AGCAGCACAGGAGGATCTGTGACTCCATCAAATGGATGTGAAAACAGCTTACTTACACGCCCCCATCGATTATGAAATCTACACTGATCAACCAGAAGGTTATGAAGAAGGGGAAGATTTGGTATGTAAACTTTAAAAATCTCTGTACGGGCTGAAACAATCTGGCCGAAACTGGAATAGAGTTCTGCATGATTATCTAACTGAAAATGGTTTCATGCAAAATCAGGCAGATCACTGTGTTTATACAAAGGAGACAGGACATCATAAAACTATTATGATTATCTGGGTTGATGACTTGATAATAGCATCAAGCAATGAACAAGTTATGAATGAAGTGAAGGAGATGCTTTCAGTCAGATTTAAGATGAAGGATTTAGGCATGCTCAAGCATTTCCTTGGTATTGATTTTGTTCACTCTGATGGATGTGTGAAAATGTCACAAGAAACATATATCAACAAGATATTGACAAGGTTCAACATGCAGAGCTGTAAGCCCAGAGAAACTCCCTGTGACCAGAAATTGTGCTACACAGAAGATGCTATTAAGATGAAAGATGTAAGGATGTATAGAGAGGCTGTAGGCAGCCTTATATATCTGTCAACGTGTACACGTCCAGATTTAAGTTTTGTGGTAAGCAAGTTATCACAATATTTTTCTGAACCAACAGAGGAGCATTGGGCTACAGTGAAGCATGTACTAAGGTACCTCAAAGGAACTGCAAATAAGGAGCTGTGTTTCAGAAAAACCAGTGAGATGTTAGGTTTAGTGGCCTATAGTGATACTGACTGGGCAGGTGACACAACTGACAGACGCAGCACTACAGGTTACTGTGTAAGCCTAAGCAAGAACTGTTCTTTAGTTTCTTGGAAAACTAAGAAACAGCCCACAGTAGCGCTTTCTACTTGTGAGGCAGAATATATGGCTCTAGCCTCTACAATGCAAGAATGCATATATTTAAAACAGTTATTGGAAGGAATTGATGATAACAAATACACACAGACAGTAGTGTATGAAGATAATCAGGGAACAATCGCTTTGGCCAAAAACCCTGTGAGCAGACAGAGGTGCAAACACGTGGATATAAAGTATCATTTTGTAAGGTCTATTGTAAATGAAGGGACAGTCTGTCTGCTATATTGCACTACGGATGAAATGGTTGCTGATATCATGACCAAACCTGCTTCTAAGCTAAAACTGAGAAAGTTTGCAGACATTATGTTTGGTGTTTAAAAGGAAAGAAAGAGTTCCACTTCTGTACTGTAGTTTATAGTGTAATTTCTGTTCAAATTTGTGCAACCTGAGTACAAGTGGGGGTGTTAGGAGATTCAATTTGGGTACTCATGTTAATGCTAAGGTGTGTGAGGTGTATTATTACCAAGTGAGGTGTAGTACCTAACTTTCACCACTGTGAGGCGTAAGTTAAAGAGGTCAGAGACACGTGTCGTCACGTTTCTTTTTCTCTCTCTGTTGAGGTGTAATTTAAGAGAAGAAGATGTTCACTGTTAATGTGACTGAATAAATATGCCACAGGGACTAAAGAGGACCACTGCCTCCATCAAATTATTCCTCCGAGTTCAGCGCAAGTGAAGCTGCAGTGCTCAACAAGACTTTAGCCAATTTTTCTTTTTGTATACATAAAGAGCAAGATTCAAAATATTTTCAAAAGGCAGATTGTGGCAGAATGTAGACAAAACTGCCTATTGATTGACAAAATAACATTCAAGCACACAATCACCATATCAAAGGCTCTACTTCCTGGGTCGTCCCCTGGGCCTCCTCCCGGTGGGACGTGCCTGGAACACCTCCCGAGGAAGGCGTCCAGGAGGCATCCGCTATAGATGCCCAAGCCACCTCAACTGGCTCCTCTCGATGTGGAGAAGGTGTATATACCTATTTTATATTTTAATTAATAGTTCCTAATCAATAACTTTTAACTATTTAGGCCCGAGCAGCAAGGCCTGCAAGAGCCTATTGGAATCGTAGAATTTCTTATTATTATTCTGTTGCGTCTTTTCGGGGAAATTTGGGGTTCTTTGCCAAGCCCCTAGATGCACACGATTTTACCCAAAATTGTCCCCGGCGTGAAATTCTTCTTCCTTAATGTGGTGGTGACCAAACCTCTTAGCCACGCCCCCAAACGTGAGAGCCGTAAGTCGTAGAGATCTGAAATTTGGCACACAGGTGGAGCTCCTCAAACCAAGGAAAAAAGTCTCTTGGGGGTATGCCCTAAAATGCACAGGAAGTCGGCCATTTTGGGTCAAAGGCAAATGTTTGGCCGTTTTTCATCTTTTACTCACCTCGAACTTTAACGAACTCCTCCTAGGGATTTTGAACTATCGCCTTCATATTTGGTCAATATGCAGTTAAGGCATGGGGGATTAAAAGTTATCAAAATCTTGGTGTTCTCTGGCAAATGCCAAGCATCCTGCACGGTGTTGGGCTGTGAGCACAACCCCCATTTGTGGACGTCGGGCCCTCATACCATCCTCATGCAGTCGTTTTCTAACCGTTTGTGAAGACACATGCACATTTGTGGCCTGCTGGAGGTCATTTTGCAGGGCTCTGGCAGTGCTCCTCCTGTTCCTCCTTGCACAAAGGCGGAGGTAGCGGTCCTGCTGCTGGGTTGTTGCCCTCCTAGGGCCTCCTCCACATCTCCTGGTGTACTAGCCTGTCTCCTGGTAGCGTCTCTAGGCTCTGGACACTACGCTGACAGACACAGCAAACTTTCTTGCCACATCTCGCATTGATGTGCCATCCTGGATGAGCTGCACTACCTGAGCCACTTGTGTCTCATGCTACCACGAGTGTGAAAGCACCACCAACATTCAAAAGTGACCAAAACATCAGCCAGAAAGCATAGGTACTGAGAAGTGGTCTGTGGTCCCCACCTGCAGAACCACTCCTTTATTGAGTGTGTCTTGCTAATCGCCAAAGATTTTCTCCTGTTGTCTATACCATTTTCACAACAGCATGTGAAATTGATTGTCAATCAGTGTTGCTTCCTAAGTGGACAGTTTGAATTCACAGAGGTTTGATTTACTTGGAGTTATATTGTGTTGTTTAAGTGTTCCCTTTATTTTTTTGAGCAGTGTATATGCTTCCAATAGGTCAAATTATCAGGCAGCATAGGATAAATTTTCACTGTTACGCAGATGAAAGTCAGCTTTACTTATCCATAAATCCTGATGAGCCCAACCAGTTAGATAGACTACAAGCATGTTTTGAAGACATACAAACTTGGATGACTTTAAATCAGAATCAGAATCAGAATCAGAATCAGAAAAGCTTTATTGCCAAGTACGTTTTTGGACATACAAGGAATTTGTTTTGGCATAGTCGGTGCAATACAGTACAAATTAAACAGTACAGACATATCTACAATATAATATAAATATAAGTGCACAGTTTTAAGTGAATGTTCTGCTTCTAAATTCAGACAAGACAGAAGTTGTCGTCTTTGGACGGGAGTCTTTAAAAAAGAAACTGCTTAGTCAATCACTTAACCTGGATGGCATTAAATTGACCTCCAGTAATAAAGTGAAAAACCTTGGTGTTATATTTGACCAGGACATGTCATTTAAATCCCATATTAAACAGATTTCTAGTATTTCCTTCTTTCACCTCCAGAACATTGCCAAACTTAGAAATATCCTATCCAGGAGTGATGCTGAAAAGCTAGTCCATGCATTTGTTACTTCAAGACTGGACTATTGTAATTCTTTACTATCAGGTTGTCCACAAAATGCAGTTAAAGGCCTTCAGCTAATTCAAAATGCTGCAGCAAGAGATCTGATGACAATTAAAAAGAGAGATCATATTTCTCCTATTTTAGCTTCCCTTCATTGGCTCCCTGTTAAATCCAGAATAGAATTTAAAATTCTCCTCCTCACATATAAAGCCCTTAATGATCTAGCTCCATCATTCATCAGATATCTGATTGTTCCATATATTCCTAACAGAGCACTTTGTTCTCAGACTGCAGGTTTACTGGTGGTTCCTAGAGTCTCTAGAAGTAGAATGGGAGGCAGATCCTTTAGTTATCAGGCTCCTCTCCTGTGGAACCAGCTGCCAGTTTTAGTCCATGAGGCAGACACCCTGTCTACTTTTAAGGCTAGGCTTAAAAGTTTCCTTTTTGATAAAACTTATAGTTAGAGTGGCTTAGGCTATCCTGAGCTATCTTTGTAGTTATGCTGCTATAGGCTTAGGCTGCTGGAGGACATAATGACCACTTTCACCCTCTTCGCTACACTCTCACACGTCCGAGCTTCTGCTGGCAACAACTTAATGCTCACCCTCTACCGATGATCCACATGGCCCTGTCTTTCAGTGTTTAACCCTTTCTCTCTCTTAGACATGGCAATTGACTGAGCTTCTACTGTAACTAACTCTATGTGCTCTCTTTCAGACTCTAACCTTGAAAACTGGCTCAGAGTTTATCTGTTCTTTCTTTCTAGATGAAACAACTACATCCCTTAACATTTACTTTTCCTTCCCATAGAAAGTACTCCTGGATCAGTGCTTCTTTGTTCTCTTTGTGTCTCTGCTCTGTTCTCTCAAACCCCCAGTTGGTCGTGGCAGATGGCCGCTCACACTGAGTCTGGTTCTGCTGGAGGTTTCTTCCTGTTAAAAGGGAGTTTTTCCTCTCCACTGTCGCTACATGCATGCTCAGTATAAAGGGGTTGCTGGAAAGTCAACACCAGTGACTGTCCACTGTCTCTACATGCTCATCCAGGAGGAGTGACTGCTACAAGTCTCTGACTTGATGCAATCTGCTGGGTTTCCTTAGATAGAACAATTTCTTATCCAATTTTAATAAATAACTGAATCTGACTGTGCTGCTCAATGGTTAGGATTAATTGGAATGTATGTACCTGACTTTTGTGAAGTGCCTTGAGACAACATATGTTGTGAATTGGCGCCAATAAATAAACTGAATTGAATTGAATTGGCTTCATCAGCTTGTGATCTGGAGCAGTTTGCAGACGAGTGTGAAGCGGCCGGGTGAGAATCAGTGCCTCCAAGTCCGAGGCCATGGTCTTGAGCCAGAAAAGGGTAGAGTGCCTTCACCGGGTTCAAGTATTTTGGGGTCTTGTTCACGAATGAGGGAAAAACGGAGCGGGAGATCGTTAGACGGATTGGTGCTGCGTCAGCAGTGATGCGGGCGCTGTATCGGTTTATCGTGGTGAAGAGAGAGCTGAGTCAAAAAGCGAAACTCACGATTTACAGGTCGATCTACGTTCCTACCCTCATCTATGGTCATGAGCTTTAGGTCATGACCGAAAGAATGAGATCATGGATACAAGCGGCCGAAATGAGTTTCCTCCGCAGGGTGTCTGGGCTCTCCCTTAGAGATAGGGTGAGAAGCTCGGTCATCTTCTCCACGTCGAGAAGAGCCAGTTAAGGTGAGTCGGGCATCTGGTCAGGATGCCTCCTGGACGCCTCTCTGGTGAGGTGTTCCGGGCACGTCCCACCGGGAGGAGGCCCAGAGGAAGACCAAGGACATGCTGGAGGGTCTATGTTTCTCGGCTGGCCTGGGAACGCCTTGGGATTCCCCCAGACGAGCTGGCCCAAGTGGCTGGGGAAATTGAAGTCTCGATCTCTCTGCTTAGGCTGCTGCCCCCACGACCCAACCACGGATAAGCGGAAGACAATGGATGGATGGATGGATATGTTTTTACATAAATTGGATGTGCTTAATGGCAAATTTTGTATTAGCCATTAAGCACTTTTATATCTTTTTTTTTTTTACAGATTGTATTGGATCAAGCCAGCTGATATGTCAGGGAGAATACCAGCTAAGTTGTGATGTTCTGAATTCTGATGACACCAGAAAGCTACTCCTGTCTCATGGCACTGCAGTGGACAATGGAGCAGGTCTTGGATGAGTTCAAAAAAATGTGTGGTTTAAGACGGAACATAAGAGTCCAATACCAAGACAAAGACTATGTAGATGCATTAGTAAACTTGACATCAACTGAGGAACTTGATGATTTGGCAACCGTCAAGGTAATCCCCATAAATAATTGTAGCCAACAAGATAACCTGACACTCTGTGACAAGTCTGTGTCTTTTAATTCAGATGACACAAAGGTCTTATCCTCCCCCTCCAGCTCTGTCTCTGCAAGAACCCAGATGTGGCCAAGAGAGTTTCCAATACCCAAATTCTCTTATGACATAGAAATACAGTAGGAAAAGGGAAACACAGTATTTAGGTCAAACATGACAAGGTTGACATTGTTCTAAATCACCTTAACTATGCCTCACCCTGCCCAGACCTCTAAATACACCTATCTGATTTAATATAAAAAAATAGAACGAAATTGCTTTGACCTTCATTTCTTCTCTTCACCGGGTTGAGGATGGGTCAGGTCTGAAGAAAAAATGTGGGTGGGGAGTGGGGGTCAGAGTATCATGTGTCCATGATCAACTCAAAGATGGTAAACTTCTCATCCATCCAAAACGGGGGAAATATGAGGAACCGTTGCAGTTGACTGAATCAACAAGGAGGAAACTCATCTCCATGGAAACAAACCTCTGGGTTTTCACCTGCGCGAAGGCCTTGCGGTGGTAGTTCTTATGAAGGCTTCTGAAGTTCCAGACAGGGTCTGGTTTGGGGAGCAGTGGATTTTGTCTCTCCTTTTTGCAGATGACGTGGTCCTGTTGGCCCCCAGAAAGCCTCCAGTAGCCAAAACCTACAGCATGTGCTGAGGGGGTTGTGCCGAGTGTGAAGCAACTGGGATGAGGATCTGGTAATGGTTCTCAACCGGAAAAAGGTGGCTTGCCCTCTTCAGGTTCGAGGAGAGCTCCTGTTTAAAGTGGAGGAGTTCACGTATCTCAGGGTCTTCTTCACGAGGGGAGATCGACAGACGGATCAGTGCAACCACCACAGTAATGACAATGCTGTGCCAGTCCCTTGCATGGAAGAGAGACCTAAGCACAAAAGTGAAGCTCTGGATTTACCGGTCTGTTTACATTCCTACCCTCACCTATGGGCATGAAATTAGGTTCATGACTGAAAGAACGAGATACAAGCGGTTGAAATGAGCCTCCTCCGCGGGGTGGCCGGTCACTCCCTGAGAGATAAGGTGAGTAGCTCAGCCATCGGAGTAGAGGCGCTTCCCCTCCACATCGAGAGAAGTCAGTTGAGGTCGCCTTTCAAAGGAGGCCTTCAGACACTTGCTGGACACCTCTCCAGGGAGGTGTTCCAGGTAGATTTTTACTTTAAAGGACATCCTTTGTCACAAGTTTTCATGGCATCTATTAATAAAACAAAAACTAGTACCATTAGGATTTTGCTTCTGTTTACTTACTGTGAAGAGGGGGGAAATTAGAAGTAGAAAAGTTGGACTACTAACCCTGCATCCAAAGCGCAGAAGTGGCTGCAGTACCCAGGGTTGTTGCTGCTAAGGTGCCTGAGCTGGTTGCTGCTGAGGGGCCTGATGTTGCTGCTGCTGATGGCTGGCACAGGGCATCTGGGCATTGTAGATCCAGGTGTTTTAACATCTATTTTTTATGTACAGTGGCTTGTAAAAGTTTTTATACCCCTTGAATGTTTCCACATATTGTCACATTTCAACCACAAACATAAATATATTTTATTGGAATTTTATGTGAAAGACTGACACAATGTGGTATTGTGAAGTGGAACGAACATATACATGATTTAAAACATGTTTTACTAATAAAAAAACTAAAGTGCGGTATGCAAAAATATTCAGCCCCCTTTACTCTGAGTGCAACCAATAGCCTTCATAAGTTGGCTGATGATTGCTAATGACTAAATAGAGTCCACCTGTGTGTAATCTAATCTCAGTACAAATACAGCTGCTCTGTGACGGCCTCAGAGATTGGTTAAGATGCTATTGGGGAGCAAACAGCATCATGAAGTCCAAGGAACACACCAGACAGGTCAAGGATAATGTGGAAAAGTTTAAAGCAGGCTTAGGCTATAAAAAGATTTCCCACGCTTTGAACATCACACGGAACTCTGTTCAATCCATCATCCGAAAATGGAAAGAGTATGGCACAACTGCAAACCTACCAAGACAAGGCCGTCCACCAAAACTTACAGGCCGAACAAGGAGAGCACTGATCAGAGATGCAGCCAAGAGGCCCATGGTGACTCTGGATGAACTGCACAGATCCACAGCTCAGGTAGGGGAGTCTGTCCACCGGACACCTATTAGTCATGCACTGCACAAATATGTTCTTTATGGAAGAGTGGCAAGAAGAAAGCCATTGTTAAGAGAAAACCATAAGAAGTCCCGTTTGCAGTTTGCCGGAAGCCATGCTGGGGACACAGCAAACATGTGGAAGAAGGTGCATTGGTCTGAAGAGACCAAAATTGAACTTTTTGGCCAAAATGCCAAACGCTATGTGCAGTGGAGAACTAAAGGTGCATTCAGACTGACCGCGAATGGTGCAACAAGAGCGAGTGATTTACATGTTATCCCTATGTAGAGGCGCGTGTTGTTCGGCTTTCCATAAATAAAGTGCTGTGACTCGCTCCATAAAATCCAGATCCGCCATGTTTAGTTGAAACCGGCAAGCAGCAGATAGAAGCTCCTCCTATTTGATGATGCGGTGAAGCGAATGGAGCGTTGTCGCCCACTGGCCATGCGAATTGCTGGCGAAATGTTAAGCGTAATGTCAGGCAAGCGACAGCACACTAATGAGGCGAAAAATTCACTGGAATCGCAGTCAGTCTGAGCTGTTGGAGTCATCCATTTTGGTCGCACAGTTGAACATACGCAGCTCCACAGACATCGCTGCTCGGATGTCACCTGGTATTGTAAAACCCGCAGAAAACAAAGATTAATTGCCATTTCCAGCGTGTCTCACGGGATCACGCAACGGAGTAGCATATCTGGAGAGACAAAAGTTTGCAGGTGAACTTTTGCTCCACAAGGCCATTCCTGGAAGAGCTTGAAAGCTGGAAATCTGTCTGATACGAGAAGATCAGAAGATTCATATACTTCTCGAAGACCATGCTGACACCTGGCGCAGATGAAAACCCACAGAGGATTCAGTCGACTAACGGTTCTTCATACTTTCCCCTCCTGGACGGATGAGAAGTTTACCGTTTTTGTTCTTGAGTTGATCACGGACGCGTGATCCCCTCCCTCGTTTTTCTTCAGACCTGACCCATCCTCAACCGGTGGAGAGAATAAATCAACGTCAAAGTAATTTCATTCTTTTCATATTAAATTGGATAGCTACATTTAGAAGTCTGCGCAGGATGAGGCATAGTTAAGGTGATTTAGAATCACTAGTAGTTAATCTAAGGTATTATCTTGTTGCATGCAATGCTGATTGAAGTGTTTTATGCTGAGCTGTGTTTTAATTTGCTGTGCAAGTGCTGCTGAATCGTGCGTGTTCATATTTTGTCCAGCTGATCCCAAATCAGCCAGGAGTTAGAAGTTGGACTTGTAAAAGTTTTTCATTCAAAGCAACTGCGGTCTGGGTCTCGCTTGACCATTCCTTTGTTCCAGTTTTATTACTGGAGTTTTTCCACTGAGTTCCCGCCTCAGAGTTTTATGACTCTTTGTTCGAGATTTGGGGCAATCAGCTGCTAGAGGCTAAATGGGTGCGGCCCCACCGTTTTAACAGCTGATCGCTGCAATTGAGACATGAGCACACCAGGAGGATTTCTCTTTCCATTTAACCTCAATTACACATTTTGTCCATAAAACTACTGATTTGACCTTCATAGACACTGAATGCGCATATAGTTTTCTTTTATTATTATTGTTAGGTAGTCATTTTTATTGCCTTTGTGTAGAATAGTGTTTGTTAGTTAGGTGAAGGTTTTGGACCAGAATAATGGTATATCAGGATTATTTGGCTTCAATAAATCTTCATATATATAATTAAGAGAAGCATTTGTGTTTATTTCGTGCAAGAGTGATTTATCTGTCAAAATAAGGTCGAAGTACCCCCACCTTCGGTGCCGCTGTTGAATAAACAGGGACATTTTGTGGTTTTGGTTAATAATTTATCAATTATTAATAATGAATAGCTAATTGTAATTATTAAAAAGCTTTGAGCCCATAATCACAACACCAGAGGACATCTCTGATTTCTATTCGTCAGTAATGATTTTTGGTTAAGAAATAAAAACATTTCAAATTATGATTTTCAATTATAATTCTTGATAAATATTAATTAATCAATAATCATAACCCTTACAGAGCACACTGTAACACTGCACATCACTCTGAACACACCATCCCCACTGTCAAATATGTTGGTGGCTGCATCATGCTCTGGGGCTGTTTTTCTTCAGCAAGGACAGGGAAGGTGGTCAGAGTGATTGGGAAGATGGATGGAGCCAAATGCAGGGCAATCATGGAAGACAACCTGTTGGAGTCTGCAAAACCCTTGAGACTGGGGCAGAGGTTCACCTTCCAGCAGGACAGCGACCCTAAACTTAAAGCCAGGGCTACAATGGAATGGTTTAAAACAAAACATATTAAAGTGTTAGAATGGCCCAGTCAAAGTCCAGACCTAAACCCAATCGAGAATCTGTGGCAAGATCTAAAAACTGCTGTTCACCAACACTGTCCATCTAATCTGACTGAGCTTGAGCTGTTTTGCAAAGAAAAATGGGTAAAGATTTCAGTCACTAGATGTGCAAAGCTGGTAGAGATGCCCTAAAAGGATAGCAGCTGTAATTGCAGCAAAAGGTGGTTCCACAAAGTATTGACTCAGGGGGGCTGAATACTTTTGCACAATGCCCTTTTCAGTTTTTTATGTGTAAAAAAAAACACAAAAAAAACCCAGTGACAACAAGCAGTGACAACAATGAAAATGTTTTGCTTTCCTATCACAACCCAGTTCACGTCTTTATATTATGTAGGCTATAAGGAACAAAAGACATGACATTGATGTAAAAATAAAAATAATGACTCTATAATGACTATAACATTACTGTTATATGCTGAATAAAATATTTAGGAAAAAAGTCATTTAGGAACAACTGAAAAGAGCAGAGTTTTATTTTAAATGCTTTACTTGTGGTTTAGCAAAAGAAAAACGGACAAATCCTCCATTCTTCTTTTGATAAATGGATATATTTATTCTAACTTTATAATAAATATGATTGCAAAGGTTTTTTCAGTTAAGTAAGTCACTTTGACACTGAATTTACACAGCAGAAGCCATAGTGAGTTTGATGGTTTGTTTTCCTGTATTGACTTTATTTAGAATAATCAGTTGTGAGATTCCTTCAGTGTAGTCTGCTCTAATTCTGTGACGTTCTTCACTGCCATCCAATATTTCTTTGGGGTCCCAAAAGTCAAGGGCCATGAATTCAAAATGGTGATTTAAATTCGCAAGTAAATTAGTTGAATTCCCAAAACTATGTTTAGTTGTTTTAGAAAAATAGGGGATTAAGTATTGATCCATCAGCAAAACACACGATATCGGCCAAATTCATGAATATGTCATGCTATGAAACTTTGTAAACATCTGTGTATTTTGCTAGTGTGATGTGCTAGTAATATACGTCAACACAATATATTAAGAGGTTTATGTTCCATGTATTTCTAATTTGTTAATTTAATTGAATATAAATCACTTCCTCTTCAACTTCACTGCTTCAGCTCCACAAAAACTTGGCGGAAGCAGTAAAAATTTTAAGATATAAATATGTTGTTTTCTCTTTACCTTTCCTCACTTACATTTTAAATCACTATGGGCTGGTCCAAAGAATGTTTCAGTCCAAAACTGTGCCCAAATGCCTGGTATGCCCGATTATCAGTCCAGGCCTGATGACAGGATACAAGTTGATACATTTAAAGTACACACCTTAATCTCTGGGGCTTGTAACAAAAACAAACTTAATTCCGTGGAGGAACTTACATTCTGACAGCAAATGTGCATCCTGAGACAGTATACACCTTGAGGAGAAACATATTACAGATTTAATGCTGCATTCTCTTGTGGCATGAGATCTTGGGGATTTTTTATAATACAGAAAATTGGAAAATAACAAGGATAGGACAAGCTAACAGGGCTGCGAGAAGCTTGTTCTCTTGTCAGGATGCTCTCAGGCACCAAAGTGTTTTGGAAGGCTGTAACTCAGTTTTTACACAGAATGTGAGATTTCTCTTTAGCTTTCGTCCTTCCACAGATAAAAAGGTCTGATTGGTTGGGAGGCCTGCCCATTGAGAGAGAGAGAGAGAGAGAGAGAGAGAGTCAAAACTGCAACTGTGTTTGGAATGAGCTGTCATAAACAGTCTTGTGAAAAACAATGGTACCAGGCCCGACAACCACAAACGTGATTTGGAGTGAGATTTGTCTGACAATAAAAGCACCCAGGGCCTGCCCTTCCTAGCCTTACTCTTTGGCTTCGATTCTGCGTATCTAACAGTAATCGGGCCTGGGTGTGGCAGATGAAATTGAACTAAGCTTTTCACAAAATGTATTATTTCATATTATAATCAGGGGGAGCAATTATTCATTCACATAGGGCAAGTTGTGTGAGCAGTATTTTTCTCATTAATAAAATATTCATTTGAAAATTTTATTTTGTTATTTTGTTTGTGTCTGGTATGTGTTGGATGATCTTAAATATTTAAGTCCAACCATAAGCAAAAACAAAAGAAATCAGCCTGACTGAACAGGTTGGTGTAATGAGAGCTTTATAATTTAGAATTGGCAGTCGCCATGAATATCTCTTCTATTTCTGTCTCTGGCATCCTCTGGTTCACTGACATATTCATTTTTATGGTAGCCTGGCAGTTTTTTGAGGCTGTCTTCTTCACAATTTGAACTGTATTAACTTATTGTGTAAGAACAGGTTGTGTTGCATTTAACATGATCACAGAATGTAGTTCAGCCCAGTTCCCAAGTAATTCTAGACAGAGATTCTGAAAACAACAATCCTACTGCTCAACAAACAACACAGTTTTGAACTTTAGCTCATAAAGCACATAAAACAAAATGCAACATTTTTGTTTGATAGTAATGCTCAGGATGATATAAAGTGTTATCATGTTGACTCAGGTCAGTATTACAAGGTTGGAAATCAAAAAGTGTGCCAGTGATTCTTAAGGAATCAAATTTAAGTTAGGTCGCTGTTTGAGCCAATGAAGTGAAGGCAGGTTTGTAGAATGGTGTCAAGGAGCAATAAATAGATCATTACAGAGGCTGCTTGCAATGTTAACAGCTTCACGCAAACACATACAGACACTGAAGGGGAATGTCAGCAATCTGAGTTCAAGAGAAACCGTGATGAAACCGTAACCTGAGACTCTTCTGGCTTTGTTTACACTAAAGTCCTTCATGCACTCTGTCTGAATAGCTGCTGAAGACAAGTCTTTGATGTCAAATTAAATTTGATCATAAAGGTAACATAGCAAAGCACAATATCATTTATTTAAATTTATGAAAGCCATATTATTGCAGATTAACCTATGCACACTTTAGGAAGATGTGTGTTTTGGTAAAGAATAGTTTAAATTCAAACACGCTTTTATAACTTTGGAAAAATCAGAATCTATATCATCTGGTATATAACGAAATCTCCACAGCTTTGATTTGTAAAAGACTGGTAGTAAGAGATGGACCTTAATTCTGTCCTAAATAAATTTTACCAGCCTCAATCAGCAACAGCAATTCCATTCAAATTCAAAAATACTTTATTAATCCCAAAGGGGAATAATAAGCATTAACTAGAAAATTTTGGAAGAAATTTAGACAGGGCCTGCCTCTTGCTGCGTGCTTCTCGGCCCAGAGCTTGCTATTTTTATTGAAATTCATTGTCTATGCTATTATCAGCTTAAAATATTACTAGTGACTCCGGAAGACAGGCTATTATTTTGAAATTTTCAGTAAGCCTTATTTTAAAAGGCCAACACTGGGTGAGCTCCAATATTACTGTGAAGCCCAGTTCTGAAATGATCTATTGTTTAAAATGCAAAGGCTTTTATTTTGTAGAGCATGTTTTGTCTTATTTTGAAAGTCCAGCATGGTTGTGCATTCAGGTCTGGGTTCATTCCATTAGTTATATAGAACCCGCTTGCTGTTTAAAAATCATTTTCTATGCACTTGTCAGCTCAGAAAATCCATAGTAACTATGGAAGGTTGAGGCTTTTATTTTGAATGTTTCAGTAACCCTTATTTCAAAGGATCAGCATAGTCCCATTTCCAACACTGGGTGAGCTCCAACATTAGTGTGAAGCCCAGTGCTGCAATAATCTATTGTTTAAAATGTAAAGGCTTTGATTTTGTAGAGCATTTTCTGTCTTATTTTGAAATTCCAGTATAGTTGTCCTTTCAGGTATGGGTTACTTCCACTAGTTATATAGAAGCTGCTTGCTGTTCCAAAATCATTGTGTATACTGTTATCAGCTTAAAAAAATCAATAATAATTATGGAAGGTTGAGGCTTTTATTTTGAAAGTTTTAGTGCTCTTCTGAAATCATTGTTTATGCTATTATCAGCTTTCAGAAATCATTAGTAAGCATGGAAGGTTAATGAAAGAAATTGCCCTTTAGGGTTAATCACAGTTGTCTGGGTGTTGAAACTGCAGTACATGCACAAAATGGCCGCCATGTAGTTGCCTCCTATGAAGATGGTCAAAGGGTTAGGGGTCGGGTAAGGTTTAAGCCATAGAAATGAATGAAAATCAATGGAAGTCAATGAAAGTCCTTAAAAAGATAGATGGATGTTTGTGTGTGTGTGTGTGTGTGTGTGTGTGTGTGCTTGTCTGCGTGTGTGTGGGTGGGTGTGTGTGTGTGTCCCGCTGGAAAAGAGTTAGTGGTAGGGTCATGTTTAAGCCATAGACATGAAGAGAATAAAGGGAATTCCTCACAAAGATAGTAATCCATGGATGTGTGTGGGTGTGTGTCTGTGTGTGAGACACAGAGAGGCAGAAAGAAAGACAGAATCACATCCAGACATATACAGTAGGAGATACACAGAGCTATAAATAGAACAGTGAGGAATGAATCAGCCAATCAGCAAAGAGCGTCAGTGTAACTTGACACCTGCTGTTTCTCACTCACGCAGCACCTCTCTCTCTGTCTCCCCTGGTCTAGGCTTTATAACATGGAGGCGCATGCTCCCGAACAACTGGCCATAACTCTGAAACCGTAGGGGCGATCGATGTCATTCTTGGACCGTTTTTATCAGAACGGACAGGGGAACATTAATATTCATCCTTTATTTTTGAAAATATAATAATAAAGGCACAACACTGGATGAAAAGAGAGGGAAAATGGAGAAAAAGACAAAAATGCCTGAACATGCTCCCGAACAAAGTCTAATATCTGGGAATCCGTACATGGTATTTGAAATTTTTTTAAACTGTGGGCGATAGCTATCCCTCGTCCCCAATCATGGAGATTTTCATAGCTCTATGTCATTCACAGTATAAAATAGGATGATGGAAAGAAATGGTGTCACTCATGGATTACTGGTCAAACTCTCATTGAAAATACATGGGAGGCCTACAGAATTCCTGTGAGTCTTGGCGATCGAGGGGGTTTTGACAGAAATCTATGAAACCTAGAACAATTTTAAAGTTATTGTGTGAAAGCAGAGGCCCGGCCCTACAAACTGACTGAAAATTGTGACTTTAGAGCAAAATTTGTGGCCGTGAAGGCCAGTTAAAAACCATTTTTCCTGAAAAAATCCCCTCTTTCTACACTCTAGTAACTGCCATCTCCACTGTTAGAGTGTGATTTTGTCGCAAACTTTGTGTCGCTTGGAGTCAAATTTTAGAGAAACCGTAGCAGTTATCAACAAACCGTTTTCATTTCTGAAGAGCCGGCGGATTTTTCTACAAACTGAAAGTCAAACTGTGTTTCTAGGTGAAAGTATGGCGATACAGTAGAGCCTCAAAACCAGTGAATTTTGAAGATTCCTCCGCCCCTGACTCCATTCATTCCTATGGGGATTTTGGGGGGCGGTTTTTCGTTAATTACATCGCCATGGTAACTCGAAACGCCAATAAAAGTAATAGCACACCTCCCGGGACCGAGCCGTACGTTTTGATATATATATTGTGGGGGTGCACGCTGCGGTTCGGGCCGCATTAATCTGGACGGAAGAAAAATAATAGAGTCCAGTTTAGAGGTGAATAGTAATAGGTGCCTCCATGCAATGCATTGAATGCATTGCATGGAGGCACCTATTACATTGCATAGTTCAGATACAGCATTTTACAAGGCAACCATCCATTCACCCACCCACCTATCCATCCATCCGTCCATCCGTCCGTCCGTCCGTCCATCCATCCATCCACACCTGATCCCGAAGGAGTTAATTTTATATTATTAATTTTATTTTCAGACCTATTCAGGCTAATATGAAGAATAGTTATGGAACATTGTATTGGCATAAGGCTAATATATTTATTTATAAATATCCCATGTAAAAAAGGGCAATAATGAGTAAAAACAAACACTGACATTGGTAATTTGAACATTTGACTTATTTTCATTACGTGGACTGTTTTCCATACACCTAAACTAAAGCCCGCTCCGATAGCCTCTTAGGAATGAAAGAAAGCAGGTGTGTAATGGCTGGCTGCTTAGGGGATCCCCCAGAAATAGGAAGTCTTCTTTTCACAACCAGATATATACCAACAGATTATAATCATGAGCCGTCTTTAGCTTTTTGATGAGTAGCAGGACATTCCTGACCTGGCTGCCCTATGCTGACAAACTGCACTGAGCTCATGGGGTTTAAATAGTACAGTGGGAGGGCCTCAGCACTGACACTGGGGTACATAAGGGATCTGAGACCAGGAGCAAATTTACACCAAGACAGCGAAGGAGTCCAAAATATCTGCTTGGAGCAAACAAAAACATACTTTCTTTCTTTAAAATTGAAACTAGGAACTGTTTAGCAGTGCTATGATGTCACAGTTTACAGCTTTAAACAGCATATTTGCTGATGATTCTTTCCTTAGCCAGCAGGAGATCCTTTGGCCTCTGCGTCATGTAGCTCTATCCTCTCTGCAGCAGAACCTCTTAAATCAGAGAGCCAAGGTAGCTGAAAGCCTCTTTAGGGAGCTCCACGAAGGACCACAGCTCCTTAAACTAGCACAGTTTCCTGTAATTTCATCCACTCTGAAAAGGTAGGTAAAATATCTGAGACCCACAGTGGTGGATTCATCTTCTCTGTTATGTGTTTAGACCTATAGATGTTTGAATGGCAATGAATCTGATGCAGATGTTTGATTCTTGTAGACTAAATGAAAACAGAGAGCAGAAAACAGAGGCAGTCAGCACAGAGCTGCACAGAGACACAGAACCGACCAGTGACAACAGCGATCTTCTCGTGACCTTAGACGCCCGGGGCTATGCTCCAGGGGACATCACTGTTAAACTCGAAGGACGAAGTCTGGCAGTCGTAGCTATGAAACAGGCCGGTGTGGAGGACAGTCAGTCCTGCTCCTCCTCTTCCTCCTCCTCCTCCTCCTCCTCCTGCGCCTCCTTTTCCTCCTTAGCTTCAACCCAGATGGGCTTCATGCAAAGAATAGATTTGCCCGCTCACCTGGACCTGTCTGGCCTCTCCTGCTCTCTGATGGATGATGGGCAGCTTCGGATCCATGCCCCCGTGACCAAGCAGCCAATCAGTGAGGAGCACGAGGTGCCTATCCGGTACAGAACATCGCTGGAATTTCCAATTAAAAATTAGAACAAAGAAGAGGAACATAAAGACTGAAGCTGCAGACACAGTCTCAAAGTGGGACACATTTCTGATAAATGCACCCATACTTCCACAGCAATACTGTATAATGAGTAAAGTTTACATCAATATCTTAAAAACGTATTTTAAATATATTTTGTAACATTCTGAAAATGTATAATTTATTAAAATAAATAAAGGCAAACGTGTTTAATAAATTCTGACTTTTGTTAAGAGCTTTGTTGGCCACATGATGGCGCCAATAACCTATCTGAATGGAGAAAAGAGCATGAAGGAAGGTGGAGAGAGACAAAGACGAGTCCTAATTGCTTATATCACCTCTAACTCCCCTCAAGTGACTGAATAAGTACCTTTAAAAGGTTCTAGTGGCATTTGCTTTCTCGAAGAAATGCTTGTTTGCCGGTCGGAGCAGGCAGATTAATGTTTGATGAGTCCTGCCCCGAGGAGCTGAGGAGAAGGAAGTGAAGTAATAACATGAGGAAGAGGAGGAGAGCAGACAGAAGAAAGTAAACAGCAACGTGTTTTAAAGGATTAATTGGTCCCAAAATATATGCATCTTCTCACTCTCCTCTACTGGTGTTTAGTCATGAGCATCTTTTTAATTTTATTTTTGAATCTGCTTGCATCCCACAGGAGCTGAATGGAAGCTGTGGCCATAAAGGTGCAGATTAAATAAATAAAAGGGATTTAGCAACTGTAGTATCTGTTGTGCTGCTGTTCAGGACAGCCATTAGAAAAAGCTGTTTAAGGTTTAAGCAGGCCAAAAGGAGATCATTTTTTAAACTGTAATAGTGATGAGGCATGGGTCAGTATGACATTCTCTCAATATGATAACCTTATGTACATTCACACCCATATAACATCATTCACTGTTATGTATAACATGGTCCAATTTTAAATAAAGAGGTAAGAATTGTTCTTGATTATTGGAGTAACTGTACATAGTTATCATAGACATGAGAAGAGTTTTAGTATTTATTATGCAAAATATAATTGTTTTTCTGTTTTAAAGAGTAACAAGCTGATTTTAGCTGTTAATTAGCCAAGCTATCTCCTCCGGTATTCAGTTTGTAGTGAGCTGTTTAACAGACGTGGCTCTTGTAGCTTAGCAACTGTAGTTTTAAAACAGATTCACTTTAATAAGAGTGATGGGTAGTTATCACATTTATTCATTTTCAAACCATGTCCATGTATAACCTTAGCATGTGTATGAAAATCGAGAATGCACACGGTAAACATCGAGCACTGTAAACATGATGTGAGCGAGGAAAACAGAACCTACGAGGGAAAATAAACATCATGGTGAGCCAGTGAGCAGAAACGAATGCTTGTGAGAAACCATTAACTTACAGGGTGCACAACTGTGTCCCAACACGCACATGGCAGTGACCTTAAGTACATGAGAAGTGAGATGAATGTTAGAAAATGTGACTGTACTGACATTTGAACCTCAAACCAAGGTATGTGATAGGTGACTTTCCGGTTCATCTACTTGACAGAACATCTTTCACCACTGATATGCCAATATGAACTTATGTTAACAATATCCACTGAGTTCCAGTAGTATCTTATAACAGCCATCAGAATATGTGACCATCTGTATTTCAATCTCATTTCTCATGTCAGTTGCAATTAAAGTTTTTCATAGACTGGAGGATAAAAAGGTAGTTTTATTTTATTTATAGTAGGTCACAATTTTTGAGGAAAATAACTATCTGAATATCTGTATTTCAGTCCAGATTGTTAATAGTGCCATCTGGACACCAGATATCTACTAGTCACAGAACTTGTTGAAACATTAGAAAATAACTAATCAAAGAACATAGCTCATTAGCCAGTTTCTGATATCAGAGTCTCCAAAGTCCTGCAGTAATGCATGAGAGAGTTGAACAGATCAGGGTGCTTTAAATGAGTCAAGCACATGTCTCATTATTATGTGTTTGTTGGGCCTTTTTTTGTCCATGTAGTGGACTGACAATCTCCAGGGAGGATGCTTCTTTTCTCACAAATTCTTGATTTTCATCATATGTGCGGACAGGTATTTGAAACTGAATAAACTTGTTGCGAGTTGATCCTTTAGTTTCTACACAATGACTGCTGGTATTAGCCACCAGAAAATGTTAAAACAAATTGTTGTTCACTTCTTGCAACCAGCTAATGCCCAGCAACAGATGGGAAAGTGCTGCGTTACTGTGGTATGCTCCATACTGCCAGAGACAACACCCGTCACTCCGACCGTACACGGTATACCTCATTGAAAAGAAGTTTGAACGGTATGACAGTAAATATTAGTGATTTCAGAACTATGACTTTAAATCTTTGATATATCTTGATGCCAGACCATGCCTAATAGCAACACAGACTTTTTTCTTTGCAGTTGTGACACAATTTGTTTTTGAGTTTCTGCATAACATAACAGATGGAACAGAGTTCCATCTACCTATCTGGTCTGTATAAGGTGGATATTACAAAAATAAAACCTTGAAAACCAAGAGTCCACTGGCAGAACCAGACTGACTGACTCACACCAGCAGAGGGAATGGATGATAAGAAGTTATTTTATTATTCAATCAAGAGCAGTATACAAATAATGAACCCATTTATGGAAAACCTCTTTAGATTATTAACAATTATTTTAATATTTTGTTTGTGTTTTCTTGTTTTAGCAAATATTTGTTTTTGCAATGATTCATGTGTGTTTTGGTTTTCATGTATTCTGATTATTTCAGTCATTAAGATCTTGCTATATCAGTTCATTCCTTTATTTTGAGTACCGTTTTTTTTCTTGTGTTCTCTGTGCATTCTGAGTTCAGACTGTTATGTTAGTATTGGTCTTTTTCCCTTTGGGCTATTAGATGTTTGTGTTTTAGTCCTGCTTCCCGTGTGTTCTCTCTGTGTTGGACTCGGTCCCTTAGTTCCCTGCTTAAGATCCTCCCCCAGCTGTTCTGCATCCCTCACCTGTACTCACCTGGCCTAAGTCCTCCACAGTATTTTATTATTTTATGCTCCTTGGTTTCATTGTTCCTAGCTGGTTTCTTCCATTTCTCTCTTCTTGGTTCTATGATCTGTTCTCCTTGTGCCAAGAACTGTAACTTATCTGTTTGTTTTAATGTTTAAATGCTCCTACCAGCTTCTCAATATTTAATATTAATATTAATATTTTAATATTTATTAAATAATATTTTGGTGTGTTAAGGGTTGTACTGCGAATACCAGCCCAGCAAGGCAGTGGTATTAGGACAAAATGGAAAGGTGTGAGATGAGACATTATTGAACAGCATAAACTCTGCACGCACAGAATGAATTCCCACAATTTCTTAAAATACAAGAATTTATTAACAAAAATAAGTCAACTCAAAGTCAAACATATTTCAATCAACAAACTCTTCACCATGCTAAAACAATCCAACTAAACTATCAAGCAGAATTAAAGAATATGGAAGACTAATGGGCTATGTACAATATAAACAAGTTGATTAAAGATGATTGAAAATTATGACCAAAAGAGTGATGCAACATTACCATGCAATGTTTATGTTTGAGAACCAAGGATTATCTTGAAGAATCTGGAAATGAAGTGAAGTTAGTCTTGGAACCAACTTATTCAATAATTGGTATACCTTTAGACAACCATTCACAATGCAAGATCAGATAAAATATTATTTAAAAACAATAATATTTTAAAGAATGATCTGCTGAATAAAACCAACCTTCTGGATGACCAATTCTCAACAGTGTTTAATTAGCTGCCTTTATTTATTAAAATAATATTTAAAGAAATATTATTTTGAATAAGAACCAAATCTTTCTGGAGAAATGGGATTAATGGTGTTTACTTAGTTTTCAAGTTTGGTCAAATAATATTTAGGAAAATATTATTTTACTGGATTAAAAACTAACAGGGCTGCACGGTGGCTCAGTTGGTAGCACTGTTGTCTTGCAGCAAGAAGGTCCTGGGTTTGATTCCCCCCGTTTCTGCATGGAGTTTGCATGTTCTCCCTGTGCATGTGTGGGTTCTATCTGGGTACTCTGGCTTCCTCCCACAATCCAAAGACATGCCTGTTAGGTTAATTGGTCACTCTAAATTGCCCTTAGATGTATGAATGAGTGTGTGCATGATTGTTTGTGTGTTGCCCTGCGATGGACTGGCGACCTGTCCAGGGTGTACCCCGCCTCTCGCCCATAGACTGCTGGAGATAGGCACCAGCTCCTCCGCGACCCACTATGGAGTCATTTTGAAAATGACTGACTGAAAACTAACAACCTCTTTGGGTAAATAATCTTTAATAGGCAAGTATTTGTTCTTAGCTGTTAGCAGTTGAAGCTAACAAAAGAAGCTTGTAGCTTATCATCAGAATCAAACACACACCTTTAAAATACCATTAATAAAAGGGTTAAAATGCATAAGCGTGGACGGCACGTTATGGCCGATCTTCTGTGTTTAATATCACCCTTTAAATAAAGTTTGTCTTAACTTTAACAAAAAAAAAAAAATCACAAACACAACACACAAACTGAGCACATGTGATGAGCAGATAATCTGCTAGCACTAAGATAGCTGAGTTTCAACACAAACAAAACCAAACTTCATAAAACGAAAAGATTTTTAGATTATTTCATTCTAAACTACTTCTCTCTCTCTGCCCAAACCTAACCTCTCAGGTGAACCGTGCTGAGGAAAAGCTGTCCAGGGCAACGAAGTTTGAAGAAAACATCCACAGTGGACAAAAGGGTTGGCTTACAGCTAATCTGCAAAGCTGTGGGGAGGGGCGGCTCACTCTGACGGCCCACAAAACTGCACGTTACAGCTGTAACCACAGTGATGTGGTCCCATTGTCCTTCCTTCAGACCAGGAAAACTGCTCCACTCGGTGTCATAGAGACAGGGTCTCTGCTGGGAACTCTCTATAACACAGTTTGATTCTGTAGACGTCAGAGAGAAAAGTCAAGCCACGCTTGTACCTTAATTACCCCCATGAATGAATACCGGATACACAAACAGCAATTCATTCCTACTTAACTTAGTGCATATGATCGTGTGATCGTATGACACTCTTGGGTCCAGTTTGAAGAGTTATGTCTGTTTGCCATCAAAGCTCTGTCTCTCTGTGTAGACCCTTGGAGACCCGCGTAGAAGAGACAGAATGTAGCAAGAGGGGTGCTTTTATTTGGACAGTGATGTCACAGGAAGTCCACTGTTGCCCCTTTTTCCTGGCTGTGCTGGAAATAGGTTAATGCAATTTATTTTGAAAGTTCCAGAAAAGTTCGTACCGGACTTTGTAACCATTGCTGGGTCCCAACACATCTATAGTACTAGTATTAGTTAAGAAACAATCTTTTCTATTTTTGAAATAGCAAAAAACTAGAAACAAACAAATAAATTATCTCACATAAGTATAATAGAACAACATGTAACATTCCAGGCAGCTCTCTGCACATCTCAGTGGTATTATTGTAGTGGGACATGGATCATGGCATAGGTAGAAAACCATTAGCAGTAAATGATCCCTGGACAACACTGACCTCATTTGTTGTAAAATGGAAAAGATTTGGACTATCATGACATACTGTTGCTAGACTATAAACAATATTTCATAATTGTATACAGTCACGGTAAAAAAGAATCATGCTTTATGTTTTAGGTATCATTAATTCACCATTACCAAATTCTAATATTATTTAACACCACCTCTTCAGGTTGGAGGGGAGTTCCTGCCTCAAGTGGAAGAGTTTAAGTATCTCTGCCGCAGTAATGGGGGCGCTGTGCCGGTCCGTTGTGGTGAAGAGAGAGCTGAGCTTCATATGAGAACTAAGTGCACCCTGTGGTTCTACATCTTATATAACCGCCTTTAGCAGCAATAGGTTGAGGTAGACATTTTATCTGATGTTATACACTTACATTTTTACTAAATGAATTTTTCGAAGCTCTTTTAAAGTACCAATAGAGTGTTTTTTTGAATCTCTCTCTCAGCTAATGAAAACAAGACATTTAAGATTAGAATATTACATCAGACCAATAATAAAGCATATTTGATGCAGATATATATATATATATATATATATTATTATTTTCTTTTTTTATTAAAAATTTTGTTTTTTCCCTTTTTGTCTGTGTTTGTAATGTGCGTATTCGGAGTGGCTCCAAATAAGCAATAAATCAAACAAAGAAGAAAAATCTGAAAGCTCTGGTTGGGACTTCTAGTTTAGAATGGATGTATGGCACAGCTATAGTTGTAAGTCACATGACTCATC
This sequence comes from Girardinichthys multiradiatus, assembly GCF_021462225.1. Lineage (NCBI taxonomy): Eukaryota > Metazoa > Chordata > Actinopteri > Cyprinodontiformes > Goodeidae > Girardinichthys > Girardinichthys multiradiatus. The sequence goes on along the minus strand of NC_061817.1, from coordinate 1,748,079 downwards.
ATGTCCATTGTAAGTCACATGACTCGAGTCCACACCTCTGGTAGAGAACTTCATGGATGGGTTCCCATGACCAAGCAGCTACATCTATGCCCAACATCACCAAGTGTTATGCAAAACATCAGATGTTCCAAGATGAGTGCATGCCAGTGAACAAAGCCAGGTCCTTAAAGATGTGGATGAGCGAGTTTGGTGTGCGAGAACTTACCTGGCAAAACAAAACATATTTTGGATTGTTTAAAGTTCTTGTACATCAGTGTCTGACCTTAACGATGGGCTTCTGAAAAAACTATTAAATATTCTCACAAAAACAGATTTTGTTCTGGAAAATAGCCTTCCCTAAAGAGCTGAAGCTGTTAAAGCTACAAAAGGTGGTCTGACATCATAATAAACCGTGCGGATTCTGAATCAGATGTCTCTCAAGTGGGTAATCATCATGTGTATTGCTTTTTCATTGTAAATGTGCTGTGAAATATGCTGTGAAATGAAGGGATAATAACAGCCATTTTTAAAGTCATACCTGTTCTCTGCAAATTAAATATATTTACAGGCTTACAGAGTGTTTGTTGTGTGTAGGGTTATATGAATGTGGCTATGCACGTATTTGAGTTTGAATGTGCGTAAGCAGTGGCGTTTCTAAAGCCTTAGTGGAACAGATGTACTCACATATTCAGAGTGACGTCCTCTGGAATGAGGGCAAGTGATACAGATGTAAGTGTGTGTGTCTGCATGTGACCAGGTATGAAGAAAACTAGGCAAGGATTGGAGATGATGACAGATCCCTAGATTTAGCTTCCCAGACACTCTGCTGTGGAGCTGTGAGAACAGCTCTGCTGCTGACAGTAACATTGCAATACATGTTAGATTTGTGGCTAAGTCAAGAGAACTGACCAGAAAGTTTAGAGAAAAGATCATTGCACTGTAGAAACAAAGAAAAGCATTAAAAAAATGGCAAGAACCCTGAATGTTCCCAGAGATGAAGGTATAAAGTATTTCTACTAGAGCAATATACCTCCAGCCTTCTTGAGTCCACAGACAGTCTCCTCCTCATCCTTCACCCTGCCACATTAACTAAACTTATTAACCTAGTGTTGACAGGTGACTACAGCCCCCCCCCCCCCCCCCCGATCCCTTCTAAGACAGGCTTCCAATATAGCCCTTCTGCTGGGGTGTGCCAGACCCTTTTCATGACCCTAAAATCAGTAAGAGAATGAAAGAATAAAGTATAAACAATTCTCCATGTTGTAGAATGAAACTGACAGGTTAAAGTTAGCCTACCTGCTAAAGTTCTCCGTATTGAGCTCCAGTTGTCATCTCTTCTCAGTTATGTTGTGACTATGAATCTGAAAATAGTAATATTTAATATTAATACTTTAATATTTTATCAAATAACATTTCAGTCTGTTAAGGGTTGTCCTGTGAATACCAGCCCAGTAAGGCGATGGTATTAGGACAAAATAGAAAGGTGTGAGACGAGCTCTGACATTATTGAACAGCAAAAACTGTGCACATATATGGAATGAATTCACACAATTTCTTAAAATACAAGAATTTATTAACAAAAATAAGCCAACTCAAAGTCAAACATATTTCAATCAACAAACTCTTCACCATGCTAAAACAATCCAACTAAACTACCAATCAGAATGAAAGAATAATGAAGACTAATGGACTTTGAACAATATAAACAAGTTGATTAAAGATGATTGGAAATTATGACCAAAAGAGTGATGCAACATTACCATGCAATGTTTATGTTTGAGAACCAAGGATTATCTTGAAGGATCTGGAAATGAAGTTAAGTTAGTCTTGGAACTAACTTAGGCAATAATTAGCAAACCTTTAGACAACCATTCACAATGCAAGATCAGATAAAATATTATTTTAATAAAATAATGTTTTAAAGAATGATCTACTGAATAAAACCAACCTTCTGGATGACTAATTCTCAATGGTGTCTCATTGGCTGCCTTTATTTATTAAAATAATATTTAAAGAAATATTATTAAGCAAATGGTCAAATATTTAAGGGAGCCAAATCTTTCTAGAGAAATGGGGCTTAATGGTGTTTACTTAGTTATCAAATTTAGTAAAATAATGCTTAGGGAACTATTATTTACTGGATTGAAAACTAACAACCTTCTGGGTAAATATTCTTTAGCAGGCAAGCACGTGTTCTAAGCTTTTAGCAGTTAAAGCTAACAAAAGAAGCTGCTAGCTTAGCACCAGAATCAAACACACACCTTTAAAATACCGTCAATAAAAGGGTTCAAATGCATAAGCGCAGATGGCGCGTTATGATCAATCTTCTGTGTTTAAAATCACCCTTTAAATAAAGTCTGTCTTAACTTTAAAAACACACAAACAGAACATAAAACTGAGCACGTGTGCTGCAGATACCATGCTAGCACTAAGATAGCAGAGTTTCACAAACAAAACCAAAATTCAGAAAATGAAAACCTTCAGATCATTTCAATCTAAATCTTTCTCTGCCCAAACCCTAACCTCGTTTGAAACGTTTTGAGGAGGAGTTGTCCGGACGACGACGACGTTTGAAGAAAGCTCTGTGAACGAAAGGTTAGCTTCCAGCTGACCTCCGGAGCAGTGACTGGGCCGCTCTGTCGGGCCGACCAAACTGCACGTTACCACGGTGATGCGGCTTCTGTTGTCCTCCTCTCAGACTGGGAAAACCGCTCCACTCTGCTTCGTAGAGACAGCGTCTCTATTGGAGACTTCTCTGGAACACAGTTTGCTTCTGCAGGCCTCAGAGAGAAAGTGAAGCAAAATGCTTATACCTTAATTTCCCCTTTTTCTGAATGAATACCGGATACACAAACAGTAATTCATCCGTACTTAACTCACGCATATGATCGCGTGATCTTATGACACTCCGGGATCCAGTTGAAGAGTTTATGTCTGTTTGCCAGCAAAGAGACATTAGCGCGCTGTCTCCCTGGCCAGCCTCGCACGGAGTCCGGGTGGTAGACAAAGACTTGTGGGAGAAGTGGGGGTTTTATGTGGAAAGTAGCATCATGGGAAGTTCGCTGTTACCCCCAATTCCTAAGTTGTGCCGGAAGTAGATTATTGCAATTTATTTTGAAAGTTCCGGAAAAGTTTGTACCGCATCTTTCATGTTGTTTTCATGGCTGTGGGTCCCAACAATTAGTTAGTCTGATTCGCTCCGGAGCTCGTTCGGAGGGCTTTGTGGGAGAGGCGTCCTGGTCTTCGTCCATTCTGCCGGGATGCAGGAGTTGAATTCCCCACCACATGTAGCATCTGGAGGTTATAGTTTAAAAAGACTCTGGTACGCTGTTTGCGGGATGGTGGCTGCTGTGTTCAGATGCGTTTCTCTATCAGCAACTGCTGATTAGAGGCTTCAGTGGTCTGCAGGCTCACCATCCGTGATTTAAGATTGGATTGTATTTCTACAAAGCGTTTTGTAGCCACAGGTATCATAGCTGCATGCTTCATTAAAATTCATCTGCTGGTACATTATTGAAATTGAAGTGTAAGATGATTAAATACATTTTTTTATGCCTGCAAACTTCAGTAGAGCCTCTTTTAGCAGCATCTGAACATCATATGCAACAGTTTCCAGGTGGTTTTACTGATCTATATGGTGTTTACTTCAGTGATAAAACCTCAGTCAGTTCTATACACAACGCTTTTTACGTTAAGCAGCTACTGAAGCACTCATGTTTGAAAAATAACTATTTTCTGCTGTAGCATCTTTGAATAATGGATTTTTCTTCTAATTAAAAATGGCAGCAGACTGACTGACTGCAGCATCATGGACAGTGACACCAGCACTGGTCAGGGCCACAGAGGACCGGAAAGCTGCTTACAGTGCCAAGAACAGGTAATCAACTTTTTCATGTTGCAACCCCAAACTTTAATGTATTTTATTGGGATTTTATATCATAGACAAACACAACGTAGTGCATTATTGTAAAGTGGAAGTTAAATGACATATGGTTTTCTAAACCATTATGGATAAAAACATTAATAGCTAAAAGTACTAAAAGTGTGGGCTACATTGTTATGTAGCTATCGTTAATAATCCTAAATAAAATCCAGTACCACCAACTGTCTTCAGCGGTCACCTAATCAGTAGACAGAACCCATCTGTTCTTTTTCAGGCCTCAAATGTTTGTTTGAGAACAAACCGTGTCATGAAGTCCAAAGAACAAAGCAGACAGTGTAAAGGAGGGTTAGGTTTTAAAAAAATATTCCAAACTTTAAACGTCTCACAGAGCTCTCAATATCATGTAAACATGGAAAGAGGGTGGACCAACTGCAGACCTATCAAGACATGAACGTCCACCTAAACTGACAGGCCGGCTAAGGAGTGGATTCACCACAGAAGCAGGCAAGTAGCATATGCAGGAAATGCTAAGCTGACTCTTCAGGTGGAGACATCTAACAGCAAGACATCCGTTTGTTAAATAAATCTTGCCTTTATAGATAAGATGTCCAATTTGCAGTTTTCCTCAAATCATGTAGGGGATGCAGCAATCATGTGAAAGAAGGTGCTCTGCTCAGAGGAGACCAAAATGTAACTTGTTGACCTTTATCCAAATCCCTATATGTAGCAGATAAGTAAAACTTTATGTCACCATGAAAACACCATCTCCATGGAGATGCAACATCAGGCTTTACTTCAGCAGGGACAATGAAGATGGACAATCCTAGATGAAACTTGTTAGAGGCTGCAGGCAGAGGTTCACCTTCCAGCAGGACAACGACCCTATACATACAGCCAGAGCTACAATGGAATGATTTAGGTCAAAGTATATTTATCTGTTAGCAAGGCCCAGTCAAAGTCCAGGCCTAAATACAAGTGAAAATATGTGGCAAGACACATATCTTCAGAGATGATCTCCATCCAGTCTGACTGAGCTTGAGCTTTTTTGCAAAGAAGAGTGATCAAAAACTGTCAGTCTATAAATACTTAAAGTGGTTAGAGACATACAGCAAAAGACCTGCTGCTGGAACTGCAGAGAAAGGTGGCTCTACATAGTATTGACTAGGTAGTAGGGTTGAATATAAATGCATGCAACACTTTTCAGATTTTTTTGTTGAAAAAAGTGTCATAAGTTTCTTTCTACTTCATAATTTTAAATGACTTTGTGTTGGTGTGTCACATGAAAAGCTAGTAAAAGTTTATGGTTGGAACTGGCACAATATAAAGGGGTGTGGATAGTATTGCATGACACTGTTTTCCCTGTAATTTACACAATGTTTTGTAGGTATAGTCCTATGTTCACTCAGGAATCTATACAATCACTAGCCACTTCATGGTGTACACTTTTACACCAGGTAGGACCCTTTCTGCCATCAGAACTACTTTCATTCTTCATGGAATTGTCAAGGCTATGGTGGAGGACCCCAAAATGCAGACGGACTGGAAGCATTGTTGATGAGAAATATGATTTAATAAACAAACTAACTACAGAAGGTGATGACAAAAACAGGCATGGACAGGCTTAGCATGAATAACAAAAAGTAGTTGACATGATCTGAAATGTTTCCGCCAGGAATGAACAGAACAGATGTGTATATATGGAGCTAGAACCAGGTGAAACGAGGAGACTGAATGCTAGGTGCAGATGAACCGAATGAAGATGACTGAAAACAGACTGGAGAGAACAAAAGGTGGCTGGAGCAGAAAAGAGACTCTTGAATACAAACTAATAGAAACACAACTAGTAAACAGTGAAATTAAAGCATCACCAGAAACAAGATCCAAAAAGCTAACTTTATAAAACATGAACTACAAGCCATAAACTAAAGCATGACCAGGAAAATAATAAACAGAAGCAAGATTAAAAACCTATCAAGAATATTAATAAGAAGAAGAACCCAAAAATACCCACAAATCATGACAGGAATAGACTGAAGGGAGATTTTGCTTCTTATTGTCACAATAGCATTATACATTTGCTTCAGATTTACGTCCATGATGAAAATGTGCTGTTCCACCACATGAAAACAAGTTCTCCGTTATATTGAGATCTGGTGACTGTGAAGCCATTAGAGTACAGTGAATTCATTGGCATTTTCAAGAAACCTAGAGATGACTTGTGAGATGGTGCATTATCCTGCATTTAGAAATAATTACCCAGAAGGCTGTTTTGTTTATTCAGCAAATCATTCTTTAAAATATTATTTTATTAAAATAATGTTTTATTCCTTCATTTTCCTTGGTAGTTTTAGTCTAATAAAGAGTTGTTCATTGGAATATATTTGACTTAGGGTTGAATTATTATATCTTCTATTATAATTCTTATATTTTAAGAAGCTGTGTGAATTTATTCCAAATGTGAGCAGAGTTTGGCAGTTCAATATGGCCAGAGCTCGATTCACTCTTTCATTTATTGTCCTAATACCACCGCCATATTGGGCTAGTATTCCAGAATGATACTGGACAGACTGAATGGTTATTTATTAAATGTTAAATAATGTAAGCATCTTGATTACTCCAACACAGTTAAGTTCACTTTATTGTTAAAACTAGTAAAACGTTTTCTATCTAAAGAAACCTAGCTGATTGCATCGTGTTACTGTCTCACCCCTCCTTGACGAGCATGTGGCGACAGTGAGAAGTCGTTCGTATCGAGTCATTACCTTTGGAGCAATCTCACGATGAAACCTATGATTTTTTACATGGTTTCTGGCCTCAATGAGTCCAGCGCAGTGATTACTATCTTTGCATTTTTGAGACCAAGACAACCCTTACTACGTTCTTTTCTACGTTAATCTGGAAAATATTCCGACTCATTCATTCATTGATATTTTGTTGCTCAAATGCAACAAAAATAAAAGTTGTTTCACTTATGAAATGAGAAATCACTAAAATGTGTATTCTAGCTGAGGAACTGTAATTATGAGCCTTATATAATTTGTGTCTCATTTTATGTAAGTGATCATTAACTATGACCTTTTATTTATATGAAAATCTTCTTCCCACACCCACCCCATTTTGTGATCAATGACCTTTTCCTGCTTTAATTTGGCCCAATAAAGGGAGTGCTATTAAAATTTTTATCTTTTTAGGTGGAATAAAACTAAGCTTTGTTACAACAGCTGTTGTCTACCTCCCAGTAGATCCTTGAGTCATGTAGCTCTTGATGTCACAGAACTACACAGGTCAACGGGTAAGTCTACCAGTATCGACAGGTTCTCTACAGGTTCTCATTTTGTCACCTCAGCTTCTGTCCCAGGTACGGAGAGTATTTCATCAAGTCCTTGGTGCAAGGCAGTTAATAGTTCTTTAGGCGGCCCTATGTGAGATCATGTTACAGGCCTTTTTTTCAGGGTTGGTAGATTGCTGATATCAACAGCAAAGTCAGTTCAATCAATATCAGATTCAACTTTAGTGGCCTACTCAGTGTGGTGCACAGTCTGTCACACTAATTGCGCAATTCCCCACCATTTAGTTGTTGGAAGTTAAGGTATTCTTCAAATATGGCACTCAGTGTTTCTAATCTATCATTTAAGGCACGGATGTCAAAGTCAAATACACCGAGGGCCAAAAAACCAAATTTGCTACAAGCCAAGGGCCAGACTGGTTCAATGTTTATTAAAACATATTGAAATGATTGCACATAGCCTATTGAACCAAGACCTAACACAGAGTATATTATTTAATAATTAAATGAATAAAGCAATATTTTCTTATGGATCTGTCAGTAATTTCAAGTGAAACCATTTTTCAACAGGCAAACAAAAATTAACTTCCATCAAAGAAAAATCGCATGTTCTGTACAATAAAAGAATAAAGCAATATTTTGTTATGGCTCTGTCAGTAACCTCAAGGGAAAACATTTTCAACAGGCAAACAGCAAAAAATTTAATTGGTTTGAAAAACAAAGTATGTCTCTTAATATCAAGATAAATACAAAAATAAAAGTGCATGCATTATAAACTGAAAAATCGTTATTGAGCTGCTCTATAATCCTACTGATCATTGCTTTCAAATAGTAAAACAAGAAAATAAAAAAAAAGAAATCAGTTCTATTCTTTCTCATGGCTCTTATATGCAATTTTCCCTGAGTACATTAAACTGAAAAATAAATATGAATACTCATACTCGTACTCGTCGTCTTCCGCTTATCCGGGACCGGGTTGCGGGGGCAGCAGACTCGGCAGAGATGCCCAGACGTCCCTCTCTCCAGACACCTCCCCCAGTTCCTCCAGGGGGAACCCAAGGCGTTCCCAGGCCAGCCGAGAGACATAGTCCCTCCAGCGTGTCCTGGACCGTCCCCTGGGCCTCCTCCCAGTGGGACATGCCTGGAACACCTCCCGAGGAAGGCGTCCAGGAGGCATCCGGTATAGATGCCCGAGCCACCTCAACTGGCTCCTCTCGATGTGGAGGAGCAGCGGCTCTACTCCGAGCCCCTCCCGGATGGCCGAGCTCCTCACCCTATCTCTAACAGAGTGCCCGCCACCATACGGAGGAAGCTCATTTCAGCCGCTTGTATCCGGGATCTCGTTCTTTCGGTCATGACCCAAAGTTCATGGCCATAGGTGAGGGTAGGAACATAGACCGACTGGTAAATTGAGAGCTTTGCTTTTCGGCTCAGCTCTCTCTTCACCACAACGGACCGGCACAGTGCCCCCATTACTGCGGCAGCCGCACCAATTCGTCTGTCGATCTCCCGCTCCATTTTTCCCCCACTCGTGAACAAGACCCCGAGATACTTAAACTCCTCCACTTGAGGCAGGAACTCCCCTCCAACTTGAAGAGGACAAGCCACCGTTTTCCGTTGGAAAACCATGGCCTTGGACTTGGAGGAGCTGATCTTGATCCCAGCCACTTCACACTTGGCTGCGAACCGCCCCAGCGCATGAAGTAGGTCTTGGCTAGAGGGGACCAGCAGGACCACGTCATCTGCAAAAAGAAGAGACGAAATCCACTGGTCCCCAAACCAGACCCCCTACGGCCCTTGGCTGCACCTAGAAATTCTGTCCATAAAAGTTATGAACAGGACCGGTGACAAAGGGCAGCCCAACAGTCTCATCTTTTGTACAAGTTCATCAATGTTCGGGGTTAGGCTCTGAGCTGAGGAAATTCTCTTGATTGAGTGAAGGTGATTATCAGTAAGACCGCTCCTGTGTGATGTTTTGATTAGCTACATTAAAGAGAAAAGTTGTTCACACAGGTATGTGCTGCCAAACATAGAGAGCGTCTGAGCAGCCTTGAAGCGCAACTGGGGCATAGTGTCTGGGATGAAACGTGCAAACTCAGCAACTTCCACTCTCTCATATTTTTCCTTCAGTGTGTCATTGTACTGGAGCTCAATCAACTCCATTTGTAGATTTGGTGGTGCGCTTTCTACATTGACTGCAAAGGGATTGCTGAGCAGTTAAAACCTGCTTTTTTGGGCTTCAAAGTCAGCAAATCGGCGTTGGAAGTCGGCGGCAAGTATGTTGAGTTTATCAGCAAACTGTGCACTCGGGAACACAGCGGTTGAGAGCTTCTCTTTCTTGGTCTGGCAGCTGGAAAAGTGGCTCAAGTTTTCTTTCCTCATCTGCGTCTCCCGCAGAGTCAGCTTGGTTTTAAAGGCCTTCACTGTACTGTACATATCAGAGATGACACATCCCCGTCCCTGCAGCTGCAGATTCATCACATTCAGATGGCTCATGATGTTGCAGAGAAACGCCATTTCACACAGGAAAGTTTCATCTCGGAGCTCTGTTGTGTCTTTCCCCTTGCTTTCCATGAACAGACAGATCTCCTCACGCAGCTCGAAACATCTTTGCAGCACCTTTCCCCGGCTTAGCTATGGCACCTCTGTGTGATACGGTAAGTCACCATACTCTGTATCTAACTCGCCCAGAAATGCCTTGAACTGGCGGTGATTTAAACCTTTGGCTCTGATGATGTTAACTGCTCATTACATGTTCCATTTTCAAGGCTTTGCCATACAACAACTCTTGGTGTATGATGCAGTGATAAGCTGTCAGCTCATCTGTGACGTTTTCCTCCCACATCCTCTCACGCATCCTTGCCACCAATCCACTCCTGTGCCCACACATTGCGGGTGCTCCGTCTGTGGTTGATCCCACAAGTTTTTCCCAAGGCAGCCCCATCTCATTTACGCATCTGGATACCTCTTCATACAAATCCTATCCTGTAGTTGTGCCATGTATAGGACGTGATGCCAAAAACTCTTCTGTTATGCTCAGGCTGAAGTCTACTCCACGGACGAAAATTGATAGCTGGGCAATGTCAGATGTGTACGTGCTCAATGTCAGATGTGTACGTGCTCAATGTCAGATGTGTACGTGCTCTCATCCACAGCAAGAGAATATGCAATGAAATCTTTTCCCTTTCTCACAAGTTGTTCTTTTATATTGGTGGAAAGCTGGTCTACACGTTCAGTAACGGTGTTTCTGCTCAAGCTCACATTTGAGAATAGTTGTCTTTTGTCTGGGCACACTGCATCACAAACTTTAAGCATACAGTTTTTGATAAACTCTCCTTCTGTAAAGGGCTGGGCTGATTTTGCGTCCTCTTTTGCCACAATAAATCTAGCCTTAACAGCAGCCTCGTTTTGTGATTTGGCATATGTGAACATAGCCTGCCTGGACTTAAGGTCTCGTTTTAATTCTTCCAACTTCTGTAGCCTTTGTTCCGTGTCCATATTCTTGTCTTTGTCTGTGTGTTTCTGAGAAGTTTGATAGTGCCTTCTTAGATTATATTCTTTCATTACAGCCAAACGTTCTTCACACAGAAGACACACAGGTTTGCCTTTTACCTCCGTGAACATGTACTCTGCCTCCCACCTGGCTTGAAATCCCCTGTTCTCAGCGTCCACCTTACGTTTAGCCATTTTTGAGGATGCGGGTACCTGAAAGTTAATCTCTGCTGTGATTGCTGATGAACAATGAAGCCGCTTGTGCGCGCTACAGTGACTTCGCGGACTACCGTTGCATTGTGGGGAATGTAGTGTTGGTGCGTGAAAAACGCCAGCGGGCGGCTGTGGCCTGTGGGCCAGTTCTAATAGTAATTAAATATCATCCAGGGGGCCATAGATAATTAATTATTTTTGAAAACGCTCTGTCTCTGGGCCGAGGGCCATCCACATCACCTACCCGACCTACTTATTTCTTTTATTCTCCTCATTATTTTCTGGTACATCTGTTAGGTTTTCCCTTTGGTTAGATATGGGTATTTGTGTTTTCTCCTTTCACATTAGTCTCCCTTCCTCTACCAGAGCCACTATGCAATTAAGTTCATTCACCTGTGCTGCCTGTTTCTTTAGACTGCACTTGTTCCTTCTCCTATTTAAGGGCTCGGATTGTCATTGTTGGTTACTGGTTCCTTCCATTGTTAACATGCTCTTCGTTGCTCCATTGATCTCTGTGCTTCCAGTGTTTCCAGTTACTCGTCTTTGCAAGACCACATTTTTTTTTTAGGTTTTGCTGTTTTTTATCATTAAAACATTCAAACCGATTTTTGCTCCGCTCTGTGTCTGAGTCCTCATCAGCAAATTATTACGTCATGTGTACAGAAGCATTCCTTCTTACAAATTAAAATGTATCTTGTACAACCCCACATCAAACTACAAAAGTATTCATAAAGCATAGACCTCCGCCAATAGGATTATATTTTTCATACTGATAAGCTATATTCTGAATGGCTTTTGGCCTGTGTCAGCTGTTGACATGATGACAAACCATAACTAACAAAATCTAATCATCTGTTTCTTGACAGACGGATGCAAACCAATGCCGACAAAAAGACAACCTCCTTGGCGGAGGTAAATATGAGGAGTTACAGCAACATTCTGTGAAAATAGGTGTCCATGCATCACATGTTCTCTGCCTTACCTGGTTGTGATATTGTAACTCTGTTTTTGTGTTGTAGTCTGTGGTGATCACCATTTCAGTGAAAAGCCTTCCAGGCTGGATATTAAATCCAGTTACTGCTTCACAGCAAAGAAGCAATGATACTTAAACAGGTTGATGGTTGCAGATCCTCTGCGATAGAAAAATGCAATGAACTGTGTGATCAGCTTTGCCTTATTAGAGTTTTAGGAAAGAATAGACCATGCAAATTCCATGGTCTTCCAGTTTAACCACCACAGGTAAGATCAGGTGTTATAAAGTTCTACGTATTTATGTTTCAAAATATTTTATTTTAGTTTTACACTGCCTGCATATGGTGTGCTTCCTATCCAAGTAATTTTCCCTGTGCTCCAGAGGGTACAAGATGCTATGCATGAGTTCATTAAAAACTGTCAGATTGCCCCACTTTCACGCTTTGGAGTTCCTCCTTTATCATTCCGTAAAATTAGGATCATAAAATAGCATTCAGATAATCAAGTTTTGACCTTCCTAACCTTGTTAGAATCTTCCATGTTTGCATCCTGATCAATTAAAAAATGTATTTTATTCCCCACCTGTGGTGTTTGGTAAAAGGTTTGTTTTCACCAGTCTAAAGGTTCATGAAATAGCATTTCCATACAATTGTATATGACATTTATGAGACAGGAGTTGTTTTAAGATGGTAGAAGTCTTTAGTCTTGGCTCGTCTTCTATATTTGTTAACTTCAGTCTGTAGGACCAGCTGATCAGGAACTGAATGAAGACCAAAGTTGTCTGCTATGGGTAAGATATTAGTTGCTTATAAACATTGTCCACACACACACACACACACACACACACACACACACACACACACACACACACTCTTGTTTTACTATATGTAGTGAGGACCATGTGTTGACTCCCATTGACTTCCATTGATTTTCAGTCATTTTCAACCCTTTCTATGCCCTAACCCTGACAATAACCCTAAACCTAACCATTACCAGTGCATGCCTAACCCTAACCTTAACCTAAAGTCAATTCATACCTTAGTCCTAAACCTAACCGTTAGCAAAATAGGTCGTGAGGACCAGCAAAATGTCCTCACTTTGGTACAAACGGTCCTCAATTTGATGGTGAAATTGGGAAAATGGTTCTCACTGTGATGCCAAGACAGGAACACACACACACACACTCGGTAGTGTAGTGTTTTCATGTCCTTATAGGGACCTTCCATTGACTTCCATTCATTGCTACAGCATAACCCTGACCCTTACCCTAAACCTAGCCTAAACTCAATTCGCACCTTAGTCCTAAACCTAAACTAGCAGCATTTTCCCCCATAAGGACCAGGTTTTGGTCCCTACATGAAGCGGTGGGTCCTCACAACGTAGTACATTTTCAGAAAGTGGGCCTCGCATGTAATAAATACAAAAACACACACAATGAGAAGATAAATTAAATATGCACATGAAATATTTTGAATTCCATAGTAGTGCCGGCTGGATCTTATCCAACTGATGATCTAATGTCAGCAGATTTGGTGTAAACAGTAGTGACAAATTCACCCTGCAGACGTGCATTGCTCCTTATAGGTACTGCAATAAAAAAGAAGGTCATCATTTCAACCCAAACACCAGTGTGTCTGCCACTCTGACACAAGCTGCCGACATCTGACTGATGAGTTAAATTAGACTGCTGCGTTTGTAGCCTGAAGGAGAGCCCCCTTACATGCTCACTGTTGAATAATACATCCTAGTCTGATGTATGTAAAGTCCTCTGTGAGAGTTGGAAGATTATTGTGGGTAAAAAAGACATGGAGTTTTGGTTTGATTTTATGAGTCATTTTGGATCAAAATGTCCACCAAATGGTTTTAAAGTTCTGACAAGATGGTAAGTGATTCATACAAGAAAATAAATGTTGCATAGCCTCTTATTTTGCAAGCAAAAGAACAAACTGATAACAGTGTGTTTACAGCATGAACAAAAGAACTCTAACATTGCAAATGAAACCAGCAGGTTTCTTTTTTGTTGGAGTGCATCTGAGAATGTAGGAGGCAGAAGGCAATCAATTCTGAACAGTTATTCACCTCTGTGCTGTTTGTAGATACTAGCAGATAGCTCATCAGCAAAAGCAGGTCATGTTGTTATTTGTCTGCACCACCTGCATGGCTTTAATCTGAATGTTTTCACTGACATAATGATTTGCAATAAAACCTTCATGTGAAGCACATTACATTAATGGTTCTCATTGACACAGTTATTAATTTTCATTTGTTGTTGTTTTACCACCAAGTATATTGTGAGAAGTACTCGTACTCGTCGTCTTCCGCTTATCCGGGACCGGGTCGCAGGGGCAGCAGACTCAGCAGAGACGCCCAGACGTCCTTCTCCCCAGACACCTCCTCCAGCTCCTCCAGGGGGAGCCCAAGGCGTTCCCAGGCCAGCCGAGAGACACATTGGAGGGACTCAATGTGTTCTGGGCCGTCCCCTGGGCCTCCTCCCGGTGGGACGTGCCTGGAACACCTCCCGAGGAAGGCGTCCAGGAGGCATCCAATATGGATGCCCGAGCCACCTCAACTGGCTCCTCTCGATGTTGAGGAGCAGCGGCTCTACTCCGAGCCCCTCCCGGGCACTCCCCTAGAGATAGGCTCTAGGGGAGTGCCCGGCCACCCTACGGAGAAAGCTCATTTCAGCCGCTTGTATCCGGGATCTCGTTCTTTCGGTCATGACCCAAAGTTCATGGCCATTGGTGAGGGTAGGAACTAGGAACATAGACCGACCGGTAAATCGAGAGCTTCACTTTTCGGCTCAGCTTTCTCTTCACCACAACAGAAGGACACAGCGCCCCCATTGCTGCGGCAGCCGCACCAATTCGTCTGTTGATCTCCCGATCCATTCTTCCCTCATTCGTGAACAAGACCCTGAGATACTTGAACTCCTCCACTTGTGGCAGGAACTCCCCTCCAACTTGAAGAGGACAAGCCACCCTTTTCCATTGGAAAACCATGGCCTTGGACTTGGAGGATCTGATCTTGATCCCAGCCACTTCACACTTGGCTGCGAACCGCCCCAGCGCATGAAGTAGGTCTTGGCTAGAGGGCGCCAGCAGGACCACGTCATCTGCAAAAAGAAGAGACGAAATCCACTGGTCCCCAAACCAGACCCCCTCCGGCCCTTGGCTGCACCTAGAAATTCTGTCCATAAAGGTTATGAACAGGAACGGTGACAAAGGGCAGCCCTGCCGGAGTCCAACATGCCCCGGGAACAGGGGCCAAACTCCTGCTCCACTTGTACAGAGACCAGATGGCCCCTAATAAAGGGCCCCTGATTCCATACTCCTGGAGCACCCTCCACAGGGCACCATGAGGGACACAGTCAAATGCCTTCTCCAGGTCCACAAAACACACGTGGACCGGTTGGGCAAACTTCTATGAACCCTCGAGTACCCTTTAGAGGGTATAGAGCTGGTCCAGTGTTCCACGGCCGAGACGAAAACCACACTGCTCCTCCTGAAGCCGAAGTTCGACTATCGGCCGGACTCTCCTCTCCAATACCCTGGTGTGGGCCTTACCAAGGAGGCTGAGGAGTATGATCCCCCTTTAGTTGGAACACACCCTCCGGTCCCCCTTCTTATGAAGGGGGACCACCACCCCAGTCTGCCAGTCCAGAGGGACTGTCCCTGACTGCCATGCAATGTTGAAGAGGCGTGTCAACCATGACATCCCCACAACATCCAGAGACTCGAGGTACTCAGGGCAGATCTCCTCCACCCACGAAGCCCTGTCACCGTGGAGCTTTTTAACCACCTCGGTGACTTCAGCCTGGTTGATGAAAGAGTCTAACCCCGAGTCCCCAGCCTCTGCTTCCACTAGGGAATGCGTGATGGCAGGATTGAGGAGATCCTCGAAGTACTCCTTCCACCGCCCGATAATGTCCCCAGTCGAGGTCAGAAGCCTCCCACCCCCACTGTATACAGTGTTGGCGAAGCACTGCTTCCCCTTCCTGAGGCGCCAGACGATTTGCCAGAATCGCTTTGAGGCCAACCGGTAGTCCTTCTCCATGGCCTCACTGAACTCCTCCCAGGCCCGGGTTTTTGCCTCTGCCACAGCCCAGGCCACAGCACACTTGGCCTCACGGTACCCGTCAGCTGCCTCAGGAGTCTCACAAGCCAACCACAGCTGATAGGACTCCTTCTTCAGCTTGACAGCGTCACTTACTGCCGGTGTCCACCACCGGGTGCGGGGATTGCCACCGCGACAGGAACCGCAGACCTTATGGCCGCAGCTACGGGCAGCAGCATTGACAATAGATGTGGAGAACATGGTCCACTCGTACTCTATGTCTCCAATTTCCCCTGGAATCTGGTCAAAGCTCTCCCAGAGGTGGGAGTTGAATACATCCCTGGCCGAGGGCTCTCCCAGACGTTTTCAGCAGACCCTCACTATGCGCTTGGGCCAGCCAAGTCTGTCCGGCTTTCTCCTCTTCCAGCGGATCCAACTCACCACCAAGTGGTGTCAGTGGACAGCTCAGCCCCTCTCTTCACCTGAGTGTCCAAAACATGCGGTCGAAGGTCTGACGACACGACAACAAAGTCAATCATCAACCTCCTGCCTAGGGTGTCCTGGTGCCAAGTGCACTGATGGACACCCTTATGCTTGAACATGGTGTTCATTATGGACAATCCGTGACTAGCACAGAAGTCCAATAACGAAACACCACTTGGATTCAGATCGGGGAGGCCATTCCTCCCAGTAACGCCTCTCCTGGTGTCACTGTTGTTTCCCACGTGGGCGTTGAAATCCCCCAGCAGAACAATGTAGTCCCCAGGAGGGGGACTATCCAGCACCCCCCACAGGGACGCCAAGAAGGCCATGTACTCTGCACTACCCGCCCCGTAGACCGTAACGACAGTCAGAGACCTGTACCCAACCCGAAGGCACAGGGATGCGACCCCTCAGCTGGGGGGCAACAAGCTGGGGGGCAACAAGCAAACCAACCCCCAGCCCACCGCCTGTCCCCATGGGCCACTCCAGAGTGGAAGAGAGTCCAGCCCCTCTCGAGGAAATGGGTTCCAGAGCCCACGCTGTGTGTAGAGGTGAGCCCGACTATCTCTAGTCGATATCTCTCGACCTCCCGCACAAGCTCAGGCTCCTTCCCCCCCAATGAGGTGACATTCCACATCCCTAGAGCCAGCGTAAGCATCCGGGGATCGGGCCGCCGAGGTCTCCACCTTCATCCGCCGCCCAATCCTCTTTGCCCCGGCCGGGTCCTGCGAGGAGCAACCCAGCCACCAGGCGCTCTCCAACAGGTCCCGACTCTAGGCCTGGCTCCTGGGTTGGACCCCGGCTCCGCCGTACTGGGCGACGTCATGTGCCTCGTTTGTGTAGTACTCATGAGGGTGTCTTGAATCGCCCTTTGTCTGACCCGTCACCTAGAGCCTGTGTGCCATGGGGGACCCTACCAGGGGCATTTAAGCCCCAGACAACATAGCCTCTAGGATCATTCGGGCACTCAAACCTCTCCACCACGTTAAAGTGGTGGTTCAGGGAGGGGTATTGTGAGAAGTCTTTAAATTAATTATTATTATTAATATTTTTAAAAACCTCAGACGTCTGAGGTGTGTATGCTGTCCTAAAGTTGTGATGATCTGTTGGGCTTGGTTTGGCTGTAAACTGGGTTTTAAATGTGGAAGTTTCATAATAGATTCTGGAGAATTGTGTTTGTGTTAACCTTGGGTTTAGCCATGTTTGTCAGATGTGCTAAAGCCAGGTTTCTCCTCAGCCCCAGCCAAGAACCTGGCCTCAGACTGCACCTGTCTCACCTTTAAATGCTCCGGGGGGGGGAGGTTGACAAGCTATGCTAGGGGGGTCAGTTACAAACCAGCTTCTCCAGTAGCTGTTCTGCCTCTAAAACACCAGGTGCTTGTAAAAGAGGTGAAGGACACCTCACCTTTGCTACTTTAAACCTGTGCTTCAGGTTTTGAACCTGCATATGTTTTGCCTTTGGATCCTGAGCTTTTAGAAGCAGTTGAGGACAAACCACCTCTCCAAGCTCCTGTGTTTCCCACACTCTCAGAGAGACTTAGTGAAGATCCGCCTCATCCAGAGACTCTTCTAAACTCTCCAGGACAGCCTGGGGCAGCCTGCCTGCTCTGTGACAATCCTTCCACTTTACAGAGCATCTTCAACAAGCTGTACGGTCTTCAGGTCACTTTTCTGAGCTTTTCAAGTGGTCCTCAGGCCTCCGCTTTGTATTTAACAACCTCTGGGTTGCACTCCAGAGACCTCATTGGATCAGGTGACCTTGGGTCACTCTACATATACTAGGTAGATCTGGGGACAGCCCTCTAGAACCACTTTGAGGAACACAGAGACCTTCAGGTTACCCACAAGATGTCATAATGGAGCGTTTTTCTTTTAGCTCTGAGGAAAACACTACCACAATTTTAGGGTAGGGTTTTAACAGATTTATTTGTGAAAGAAAGTGAACGAAGGCAAGACAGGAATCCAGGCAGCAACAGCAAGGAGAATGGTTCTTCTCTGGAAAAGAAGGCGACAGGTTATGGATTATCCACGAGAATTGGAAGGTGTTTTCTTGAAAGATTTAAACAGGGACTTACAGCCAGTGTGATGATGGTTCCGCTGGGGAGGATAGTCCTTCCTCTGTGATTGGCAAGACGTGTGAGGTAATCCGTAGTTTATTTTCTTAACCCTGAGCTCTCTAGCGGCGTCCCAACTTGAGCATTCTCACGTTGGAGGGTGGACAGGCAGGTACAACAGGGAATTGATCTCAGGACAAAAAACCTCCCAGGCCTGGGCCTGTAGCTGAGGAAGTAGAGAGACTCAAAATAGGGGATGAGGAACAAACTCTGGGGCTGGCTCAGAACCTGGTCCCAGGACTGGAATCCTTAAAAGATCCAACAGGCGGGGTCTAGGAGAAATAGACAAAAATCCGATTAGATTCAGAAAAGGTGAGCAAGACACTGCACACCACGGTCAGTTACCACTAAAAAGTAGCGACGGGCTGACGTCTCCATCCTGATCTCAGCTCCTTAAGAAGCCCAGTGATTGGGCCCTGATAAGCAGCACCTGCCAGGGAACGCTGTAGAGCAGAGGGTGAAAAGAAACACACACACACACAAACTGCGCACCAACACAGAGACCTGACACAAGATCCTATTTATTTTATTCAGCGACCATATGGGCCGCCTATCTTAACTAAGTGTCTCAACCGTAAGTCTCTCATGCCAACTAACTCTCCTGTTCAACCTGGAACATCAGTCACAGGAGTTAACATTTCCTCTTGGCAGTGCTGTATCAGTTTATCCTAAACAGAACTAGTTTTTAACTCAGTTCAGCTAGGTTAAAATGAATAAATTCATGTTCATAGTTCATCACCTAAATATTTCAAAATAGGTTCACAACTCTAACTTCATCTAGTGCTTGTTCATTTATAATAATCTGTCTGAAATAAGTAAATCTAAATATATAGGTCATAACATATGGATTGTGCATATGGATTATTCCATTTCAGAATCAGCCTGATTCTGAAACCTGTGAATGAACACACATGTAATTATGTGGTAAACAAAAAGAGTAAAATAACTAAACATTTTTATATTTTAGATTTTTACACAATAGCCACCCTTTGCTCTGATTACAGCTTTGCACTCTTGGCATTCTCTCCACGAGCTTCATAAGGTCGTCACCTGAAATGGTTTTTCAAAGAGTCTTGAAAGAACGTCCGAGACGTTCATTGAGAGACGGTCAAAGGTTAATATTTCAGTCATCACAGCAAAGGGCGGCTACTTTAAGGAATCTAAAATATAAAACATATTTAAAGTTATTTTACAATTTCTTGTTTGCTACATAACTGCATATGTGTTCATTCATTGTTTTGATGCCTTCAGTGAGAATCTACGTACAATGTAAATAGTCATAAACATAAAGAAAACCATTAAATGAGAAAGGCGTTCTAAAACTTTGGACTGGTAGTGTAGATCATCACAAAATATGATTTGGTTCTGCTGGCCTTGCATGTGCCCACACTCAGCAGACACTGAGTGCATTCCTTGAGGGGAAATGCAGTGGCTTTTTCTTTGTGAAATATCCAAATCTGACCCTAAAAAATACAGTAAAACTTTCGTTTAACACCAGACAATGCCATTAAATTGTACCTAGATAAAAATTTCTTTGCCAGATGTTCCACTCTTAAAAACCCCATTGTTTAGTTCAAAATTCTCAAAATGATCTGAACTTATGAGCATGTTCTCACACAACACTGCTTCTAACTCCTGCAGAGAGACATTGAAATATCCTGCTCTTCCCAAGATTCACAGTCATTTGTACCACGTGTTGAAACATCAGTGGGTACAGGACATATGATCTTACATGCATTTGGTCCACCAAGTATGCCACCTTGTAACTTTTTCCATTGTTGTAGCTACAGCAACCATCATGTCAGAAAGACCAGTCGGACCACATCTGTAATGTTTTACACAAATAATAATTTGCAATTATATAACTTGTAAATAGAATGGTAGTTAGTAGTAAATAGTGTCTATAAAGTTTAGTACGATTTAAGTTATTGTTACTTTAGTTTAATAAATTCAAATGTTCTTTTTCAAAAGAAGTTGTCTCATAATTTTTGCATGCGTTCTGTTGCTGTTTGAAAAGTGCTGTTGATCTTATATCAGTACAGATTGACAAATACAGGCCAACAGACATTTCAGGCTGATACATTTGCTAGTTATTAATTTCTGGTTTACTGGTGATAACCCAATAAATTATAAAATTTAATAATAATTTTATATTTGACAGTCTTTGGACATTTATTAATAATTGCTAGTAACTAGACTTGCTCCTGCAGTGCATTAGAACTGCATCATAAGAGACATTGGCCAAAAGTGTATGGTTTCCCCATGTGGGGAATCCTTTATCCTAGATTGGGATCTCTGTTTAGCATTTGTGTTTCAAGTTCAGCTCAAAGATTCTTTTTTTTTTTATGTTGCTCCATGTTGTTGTTGCTCCTGCCACTTTTTTGTGTTTCCTCTTTTAAAGAGGCTAAAAGGTGTCTTCAGAATGTTGGGAGATCAATGGCTGAAATGAACTTATCGATCAAGGCAAAGGCTGACAAAAGCCCCAGGGCTTCCTGTTTCTTTCTTTACCCTTTTGTTTTTTATGGAATTTCCTTTTTTTTTTTTAAGTGCACCTCTCATAACATACTTTTCTTTTGTATTTAAGAACTATCTGGAGCAAATATTAAAGGTTTGGGTTCATCATGTGCTTGATAATAATTAACCTGTAAAGACCCTTTTTATTTTAAGACAAAAGCATATCTGAAATCATACATTACACAAAATCCAAATAAGGCAAAAGAAATAACGAGAGGAAACCAAAATCCTCTTTAAACAAGATACGCATCGGTTAAAGATACCATTCTAACCCGCTGCCTCTGGCATAGTGCCTTTCAGCATAAAGTCTCAACATTTTTTGTTAAACTGCCAGAACAGTGTTCTTTCCTGCCAGCTTATACAAACAGAATGGTGGGTCTGGTTGCCTTGTAGTACAAGTTTATCAAACAATGTAGTGAAATTCAGTTTATTATTCGAATTGGTAAAACGTTTTCTATCTAAGGAAACCCAACAGATTGCATTGAATCAGAGACTTGCAGCATTCACTTCTTCTGGATGAGCATGTAGTGACAGTGGACAGTTGCTTGCATTGTGTTGTTGACTTTGTTGCAGTCCTTTATACCGAGCATGCATGTAGCGACAGGGGAAAGAAAAACTCCCGTTTAACAGAAAGAAACCTCCAGCGGAACCAGGCTCAGTCAGTCCCCAGTCGTTCATGGCCATCAGAAGCTCTGATTTAGGAGTACTTTCTGTGTCAAAGAAAAGTAAAACGTTAAAGGGTTTAGTAGCTCCTTCAGTTGCTTAATCTAGAAGAGAGAGACAGGTAAGCAGTTAAGTGCTGAGCCAGTTTTTAAGTCTACAGTATGAGAGAGTGCATGGTCATAGTAAAAGCTCAGCCAGTAGCAATTTCTAGGAGAGAGAGAGACAGGGTTAACCTCTGAAAGACAGGGCCTAGTGTATCATCTGTAGAAGGAAAACATGAAGTTGTTGGCAGCAGTATCCCAGCTGATGCCCCGCTCCAGGAAGG
Organism: Girardinichthys multiradiatus; assembly: GCF_021462225.1. Classification (NCBI taxonomy): domain Eukaryota; kingdom Metazoa; phylum Chordata; class Actinopteri; order Cyprinodontiformes; family Goodeidae; genus Girardinichthys; species Girardinichthys multiradiatus. The sequence continues at coordinate 1,726,102 of NC_061817.1, read as the reverse complement.
TTTCACAGCTAAACACAGAGCCAAGGCAGGGTTAGCTTTTAAGGAGAGAAAACACAGAGAGTGAACATAAAGTTATAAGATGAAATGACCTGATCTTTCCAAGCATCCATCCTTATTGCCGCTGTTCTGGAAGGCCAACCAACAGAAACAGAAGTAGTTTCCACGTCCACAGCAGCACCAACACCTGTTGAAGCAGCAGCAGCGGTCTATACAGCTGCAGTTCCCACAACTCTGTGTCTCTCTGTCTGCACAATGTTCATTTTCTTCCGTTGTGCTGCCCTTCGGTCTGTTATCCTGCCTCATGGTTCCAGTCCCTGCCCTGCTCTCCGATTGTGCTCTCCATGCCAGTTACCCCTGTACCTCCAAGTTTACCTGCACTTGGGTCCAACTATAAGCACACCATGACATATGCCACTGCAATGTACTTCTTTATGTGTTTTTCTGTGTTTTCATCAGGTAAATTATTTTAAATTGCTGAAATGTGCTATACAAATAAACTTGCCTTGCAGAAGGATACATTTTAAAATTTTTATTTTTTCCAGACAAATCCGAAGTGGGGCAGGCATATGAATCCTGTCCCTTTACTGTGATGCTTCAGAGATCTCAGTAAGTAGAATCAAATTTTTGAGAAAAAAACCCCCCATAGAAATCCCAGTTTTGAAATGTCAGAACCATGTAGGGGGCACAGCAAGCATGTGAAAGGTGAGACCAAACGTCAACCTTTTAGTCAATGTAAATTATGGATGGTTGGAAAGCTAACACTACCCATCAGTCTAAACACACCACTCCCAAAATGAATCATGGTGGTGACAGCATCCTACTATGGGGATGATTTTCTTCAACAGGAACAGGGAAGTTGGTCAGAGTATCATTCTGTTTTAGAAGATCAATGCAAATATTTAATGAAAAAATGAAAAACTGCTAAAACCTGCATTTGTTGTTGTTATATATACAGTATAAATATATGGCCCACTCAAAGTCCAGACCAAATTCAAATTCAGAATTTGTGACAAGACTTGAAAAAGATTCACGATTCAATCAGACTGACCTCGGGTAAAGAGGAAAAACTCTCAGTCTGTAGATGTGCATGGCTGGTAGAAACATACAGTACTTCGAAGATCTGCAGCTGTAAGCTGCAGTGAAAGACAGTTCTACAAAGTATTGACTTAGGGGTGATGAATACAAAAACCCACATGTTACACATTTTTATTGTGAAATATTTGAGAGCCAAGTATCCTTTTCATTCCACTCGATAAGTACTGTTTTGGTCCATAATTTCTGGTAAAATACAAAGAGGTTTTGTGGTTGTAAAATCACAAAGTGCAAAGGGTATGCATACTATTGCAAGGCAGTGTATGTTTCTTTTTTCTTTTTGTCATTTGTTGCATGGATTGCCAAGAGTTGAGATGCTGAATGATCCTATGAGAGCTTAACACCACAGTAATCAGCAGGAACAGATGATGAAGTTGGCTGCTAGACAAAATTCATTTATGGCTTGGTGATGAAAAGGTAAACAAAATGTGTAAGAAGATAGAAATGAAACTTGAGCTCATTAATCTTGGCTTTAATAATATCTCTCCTTCTGTTTAATTAGTGGCAAGAGCATTGGTTTCTTTATGTTATTGGATGCTACAATATGCTCCCATTGCTGAGAAATACAGATGTTCAGAGGAGGGAAAACTCTGAGAGAAACACCTGCATGCAATAATAATAATAATTTAAATAAAGGCCAGGCATAGGCACACACACAGACACACACAATCCAGGGTGTGTCAGAGTGATGTGTTGTTCTTGGTGCTGATATGGCTTATCAGCAGACTGTGGATGGCATATTGTCTTGACAGAGCAGAGATGTAGATAAACGAATCCTGAACTTGAATAAACACTGAAAGGCTCCCAAACATCCAGACAGGAGCCTGCCTTTAAAAGCATCTGTGTGTGTGTGTGTGTGTGTGTGTGTGTGTGTGTGTGTGTGTGTGCGTGTGTGTGTGTTTCTATCTGTCACATAGTGAGGACCATTTTCTGAAAATGTTTCTGTGTGTAAAAGTGTATATACCTGTTCTAGGCATTTTAACTTTCTTCAAGGTTCACTTAAAACCAGAAAAGCTATACAATGTTGTACAATATATTTTAGTTGTGTGACTTTGAATGTAGCTGTGTGTGGGAAGAGGGCTTGAATGTGTGTGCAAGTGTGTGTGTTGATGCTCAGTGACAGGGACTGTACCGAGGGGTTTATCAGTACTATTTAAATGTTTCCTGCCACTCATATTTTCTGCTCTGAGCGCTTCCAACCTTTACAGCGTTGCTGTTGATAAAATCAGATGCACTTGCACATACACACGTTGACACAAAGACTTCAATATGCTATTTCTGAAATGTCCATGTGTTTTTTGGTTTTCTAATTCATTAATATCATGTAATGGTGATGCTAAGATTATTTCAAAGTAAGTCACGGTCAGATGAAAAGAAAAACTGTTACCTTAGAAATGATTTGCTTCATACAGAAAAATAAAAATTGCTGTTAGCTTTATTATTATAGAACATTTTCTATTATTTGGCCACGTTGGTCATGGTCATTAGTGAAAAGAATAGGTCCAATGTTCCAGGACTGATTTTAGACCTGTATTTAAACCTATCACAACACAGTTACAAACATCAATTTGAACAAAAACCTACATGATGGGCACCTTGGCACAGTTAAAAGTTGTAATATAATTTTGTTTTATATTTTATTGTTCTTTTTTCTCTATATTAAAAGTTTTAAAAGGAGGGTCCTGTGGCCACCGGAATTAAGGCAGGGATGGTCTTTGGGCTACTGTGCCCTCTTGTCTGGCCTGCTTCAGCTCCTGGCTAGTGTGGGCGGGTCCGGTACCCGGGTGGTCTTGGGCTTGCTGTGGCTCCTGAGGGTGTGGCTGCCAGTGCACCGGGTAGGGGGGTGCCTTCTCATCATCCCTGGCCTAGCGGTTGGATCGGGAGCCGCGGTAGTTGGGGCTTGGTGCACTGGGGTGTAGGGCCTTGGGTGGGCCAGGAAAGGGTCTGGGGCTGGGAGTGGAGTGGAGTGGAGGGATATGGGTATATCCGTGTGGACAGTAGGGGTCTGGGTGCAAGGAGCCCCTGCGGTTGCCAGCGTCGTGTCCTGGCTAGTCTGGTGGATCTCTGGGTCCTGGCCTCGCTTTGCTTGGCAGGCCCAGGTTCTCATAGACTGCTCCCTCTGGGGGGATCTTATTTGACCAGAGCCACTTCTTCTAAATACAGGCTTCTTTTAGCTTTCTTTTATCAATGTCTTTCTTCTTGCCACTCTTCGATTTCTGGTCCGCTTTAATAGGTGTCCTATCAGATTTTCCCACCTAAACTGTGTATCTCTACAGCTCCTGTAGAGTCATCATGGACCCCTTTGGTGCTTCTCTTAATAATCTTATCCTTGCCTGTATACAGTAAATGGATGGCGTCGTCTTGGTAGGTTTGCAGTGGGTTCATCCTCTTTTCATGTTCAGATGATAGACAGAATAGAGCTATATAAGATGTTCAAAGCATTGGATATAGTTTAAGAACTAAACCATGCTTTAAGCTTATCCATTATTGACCCTGACATATCTTGTCTGTTACTTGCTCTTCATCATGTTGTTTGTTCACTAATGTTCTCTAACAAATCTCTGAGGCTAGAAACAGAACAGTTGCATTTATAGTGAGATTAAATTGCACTAGATGGAACTTAGTTTTACTGGTCAGATGACCTCTTAGGCAACTGTTTGCCCTGGATTTAGTCCACTGGTTGGCTTTAATTAAACCCAAGATTTAATATAAGATTTGCTTAGCCTGTTTTAATATAGTTTAACAGTACAGAAAGACAATTGCAAGAATGACATATTGATTGATTTTCTCTCTTTTCCTCCTTTGTTTGGAAAGGGACAAATTCATTGAGTTTTCAGATGGATACTGTGAGTTCTGAACAAACCTCATTGCCAATTGTCAGAGTTAGAGCATCTTGCCTGTTCTACTGTCCTTGCTTCTGTGTTTTTTGTATGCCTGCTTTGTCTTCTCCAAGCCCCAGTCAGTCACAGCAGATGGCTGCTCACCCTGAGCGAGGTTTTGCTGGAGCGTTCATCCTGTTAAAAATGTGTTTTCCTTTCCGCTGGTACTCCATGCATCTTCAGTATGAGGGATTGCTGCAGCTGTCGCTGTATGATTATTCTGAGGCAATTGCTGCAAAGTCAGTGAGTCGATGCAATCGGCTAAATTTCCATAGATATATGATTGACTTGACTTTACTACAGGTGCGGCTGTGACTCAGGTGGTAGGAGTTTATCCAAAAACCTGTGGGTTGCGGGTTCTAACTCCCGCTCTGTCCTTCTCCGTCGATGTGTCCTTGGGCAAGGCACTTAACCCTGTCTGCTGACGGTGGTCAGAGGGCTCGGTGGCGCCTGTGTATGGCAGCCTCCCTTCAGTGCGCCCCAGGGCAGCTGTGGCTACATTGTAGCTCACCACTGCTTGTGTGTGAATGTGTGTATGAATGGGTGGATGACTGAGTGTAGTGTGAAGTGGTTTGCAGTCCTCAGACTGGATAAAGCGCTATACAAGTGCAGGCCTTTTACCATTTGAGACAATATTTGTTGTAAATTGGTGCTATGTAAATAAACTAGATTAAATGTAACTGTACCATGGCCCTCTTGTCCGTTGAGGTGGTGTGCTGGTTTTCCTTCTAATTCTGTCTTTTAAATTCTGAATTCTCTTTTCTTTGACCTGGCATAGTTTGTGCACTTTTCTGGTCCAGTGTTGATAAAGAAGCCTGTAATTTCTTGCACTTTCCTTGGAGAGCCTTAGTATGGAAATGGGAATGGGATAGTGTTCATTTGGTCCAGAAATGACATGGCTACATGTGATGGTGGTTTGCAGAAGCATAAAATGCCAACATTATTTTGGACACTAGTCTGATATAATCAGGGCAATTAAATCAGACTATTTATAGTGAAATAAATACACACGGTGAGCACTGACCTTTGAGGGAATACTGACATTTACTTAGTACTTTCTCATTCTAGTTTTAGTTCCTGATGAGACAGCTAACAGTGTTTTAATTGCTGCAACATATTTACGCAGTTCCTGCAAAAACACGAGCTAAGCTAAGTCAGACTGGCATTTACTAACTTGGAATGTATCCATAAGTGTTTGTTATTTAGTTAGTCTTATCAGCTTTTTAAAGAATACCAAAAAATCTACATTTTTGTTGATTTTTGGCAAGATCATAAAACATATTTAACTTATTTAACTGTGAAGTAAATAATTGGTTCATGGCTTTCATGATAGGACAGTCTTGACAGATTTATGTACAGCCCCAACACCTTAAGGAAATTGTCCAACTGCTTCTTAAAACTGTTAATGAATTGAGTTTATACTACTGGCTGTTTTCTGCTTAACTTTCCCCCTTGTTTTGGTGTTGCTTGTTTCAGGGGACTGAGCCACATCGCAGGGTAGTGGGTTCCTGACTGGTGGCCTGTGGTTCTATAGGATGTGTCGGATCTGACTGTGGGCCGCAATGAATGTGCCAGGCTCTGGTGAAGATCATATCCTATTGGTCTCTGTGCTTCTCTGCCGACTTGTGTCAAGCATATGGCTATCATGTGGTACAGCCAGTCTGTCGGTGTGGGGTTGCTGCCACTTTCGATGGCCAAGGGAATATGGACTATGCTGATCTCAGGTGTGGAGTGTTGCGAGGTTTCTACAATGTGTTAATTTTAACACAAAATTGATCAAAACTAGCAACAGAAGTTTAACACATAGCATGTCTTGGATATTTTGCATGTTTTTTGTGTTGGTTTGTGCTAGTCAGGGGTTTTCCTGTCTAAAGAACAAATAAGACAAATATGGTGGCTGCATCTTTCGGAATATCATCACCATCTTAAATAGGTATGAGCAATAAGCTCATTTTTGTAATAATGATGTCAGTCTTATTAAAGTTTGTTTTATTAAAGTTTGTTTTAAATGGGGAATCTCAAAGTCTGTTTAATGTCAGTCATTGAAAAGTGGAAAGTTGTACATATCCTACAACAGATATTGAGTGTTGCTTTTTGTTCTCTCTTTTCAAACTTTTCTTATGTAGCTGTATGACAGAATCATCAAAATTATAAGGAACACACACTTTCTGATATTCTTATTTACTGAGATGCACTTGTAGACTTCTTATAAGAAGGATATAATTAAAAAAGTGCGTAGCCAAGACATTGAGCAAAGAACATATTATGAATTAAATTGTTTATGTAAAGTGTCTATGTAAATTACATTGTGTTGTTTAATTAATTTTATTGCTATGTTTTTTTTTGTACATTGATCCCAGAATGTAAAAAAGCTGTTGAATACCTTTTAAGTTAAGAAGGATGTAGCTATTTGTGACTTGAGTCTATAAAGAACGATTAACTGAACAAGTGAATTGAGAACAAGTCAATAAAATGTATTATTATTTAGATTTTTTTTAAAAATACTTTAACTATATAATTAAAATGGAACTGATTCTGTTATATGTAACATATAATCAACTTTAATTCATTTGTTTACTGTTTCCAAAAATGTTCATTTAAAGTTTTATACAACCTTTTCTATAAAAATAAAAAAATTTCAGATATGTGTCAAAACACCTCATTTTAAAACATCTTTGTGTTGCCATTTGAGACACAGTAGTTGTGGACAAACACATTAGTTTTGTCATAAAATGACACAAGTGTTGTCCCTGAGCTGAATCAGCATGTGTTAAAACTTAACACATCATGTGTTGTTTTCAACACATCAGTTTTAGGAGTGTAACCTTCACAGTATTATAACAAAACACACATGATTCAAATCACTATGGGTCATACAAATACAGTTCCCTATTTTACTGAGGTAGACTGTCTACTTAATGGCAGATGCAGTGTTACTTTATTGGAAAAAATAGTTCTTCTCTTCCTCTACCTATTGATTAACCTATGGTATATCCAGTGATCCAGCACTCCCTTACTGAATGGACTCAGGTTGGGAAAAACCATTGTTTTTTCTTACTTTGTAATATTACGTTATTTATTTCATACCTTTCACCTTGAACAGTATATTCAGGGTTGATCAGGTTTTATTCACTTTAAAGACTGCTTCTCAACCAGTTCAGCGTCTCCTTCCTTTTTCTGTTTTGCAGAACAGGGCTGTTTAGTTAATCAGATTTTATTTCCATAATTTAACCATCTATCCACTTTGTTTAGGTACTTGCAGCTTTATACCATCACGCTAATTTTCAGAAACAAAGCCATTAAAACAGCATAATTAATGAGTTCCTTTAAGGTTTTCACCCACTTATTTTATCACCACAATACATATAAAAAATAACAAGAATAAATATTCAATTCAATTCAAAAATACTTTATTAATCCCAAAGGGAAATTAAATGTTGTTGTAGCTCATTATGAAGGTTTCCTCAAAGAGCCGTTGTAGATGCTGATGGCTGTGGGCAGGAAGGATCTCCTGTAGCGCTCCGTCTTACAGCAGATCTGAAGAAGCCTCTGACTGAAGACACTGTTGTTGTAGGACAGTCTGATGAAGAGGATCCTCAGGGTTCTCCATAATGTTGTTCATTTTATGAAGAATCCTTCTTTCCACAATGATCTCCAGAGGTTCCAGAGGAGTCCCCAGAACAGAGCCAGCCTTCTTTATCACCTTGTTGAGCTTTTTTAAGTCCCTGGCTCTGATGCTGCTACCCCAGCAGATGATGGCAGAAGAGATCACACTCTCCACAACAGACTTATAGAAGATATGCAGCATCTTGCTGCAAACACCAAAGGACCTAAGCTTCCTCAAGAAGTACAGTCTGCTCTGTCCCTTCTTGTAGACGGCTTCACAGTTGCATCTCTACTCTAGTCTGTTGTCCAGGTGAACACCGAGGTATTTATACTCCTCCACCACCTCCACTTCTTCTCCCATGATAGAAATAGTTTTTGACTTATTCCTGTTTCTCTTCAAATCTACAATCATCTCCTTTGTTTTAGTCACGTTCAAAATGAGATGATTGTTTCCACACCATGCCACAAAGCGGTCCACCACCTTCCTGTACTCAGCTTCTTGTCCATCTCTGATCCACCCCACGACTGCAGAATCATCCGAGTATTTCTGCAGATGACAGGAGTCTGTCTTGTACTGGAAGTCTGAGGTGTACAGAGTGAAAAGGAATGGTGAGAGTACAGTCCCCTGTGGTGCTCCTGTGCTGCTGACTACCTGGTTAGACTCACAACCCTTCAGTCTCACAAACTGTGGTCTGTTTGTCAGGTAGTCTTTGATCCAGGAGATTGTTGAGGCCTCCACCTGAGTCTTCTGGAGTTTCTGACAAAGAAAATCAGCTTGGATTGTGTTAAATGCACTGGAGAAATCAAAGAACATGATCCTCACAGTGCTGCTGGCTTTGTCCAGATGACAGTGGGTTTGTTGAAGCAGGTGTATGATGGCATCTTCAACTCCAACTCCACAGCGATAAGCAAACTGAAGGGGGTCCTGATAATTTATTGTTTGCTTACTGAGGTGGGCCAACAGGAGTCTCTCTAGGACCTTCATGATGTGAGATGTCAGGGCAACAGGTCTATAGTCATTGAGGACTGATGGGTGAGTTTTATTTGGTACCGGAACAAGACAGGAGGTCTTCCACAACACAGGAACCTTCTTCTGGGCCAGGCTAAGGTTGAAGAGGTGCTGCAGAATCCCACAGAGCTGCTCTGCACAGACCTTCAGGACTCTAGGGCTGACATGATCTGGACCTGCAGCCTTATTCCTATTCAGTCTCTCCAGTTGTGTCTTCACCTGACTTCTTGAGACACACAGGTGGAAGGGGGAAGCAAAGGAAGCATCAGCATCTTCTGATATGGTTGAAGGCAAACATGTAGAAGCAGAAGGGTCTAGGGCTGAGGTGGAAGATAAACAATTTGAGGTGTTACTGGACAGCTGTGGGTCCTGTGGGTCAAAGGAAGATGGAATGTCTGTTTGGCTGTGAGCAGGAGAGGAGGATGCGAAGCTGGTTTCTGAACTGAACCTATTGAAGAATGTGTTCAGTTCATTGGCTCTGTCCAGACCTTCATCGGTCCGATCATCCCTCTGCCTGAAGCCTGTGATCTTCTTCATCCCTGTCCACACATCTCTGATATTGTTTTGCTGGAGCCTGTTCTCCAGCTTCTTCTTGTACACCTCCTTGCTGTCTCTTACCTTGACTTTAAGTTGCTTCTGTAAACTCCTCAATAATTCTTTGTCTCCCTCTTGTAATAAATTTGTAATAAATACAAATATCTTAAATGCCTAACAGAGATTTATGTTAGAAGTATACATTTTCAGTTAAGCATCACTGTGTCCACCAATCCTTTTTACAACGTTAGGCGTTTCACACAGCCCAGTGGCCTAAATCCAAGTCAGCTTGGATCTAACCAGATTTCGGTCCACACAGTGATTGATGTGACAGTAATTATGGCACTTTGATCCACATGTTAGGACCTGCCCTGCTTTAGTACATTTCTGGAAGGAGGTTTGAATAAGGTCACTGACCAGAAACTGACCCTTAATCCTGTACCCGGTCTCTTGGGGAGAGTGGGTGAGGATGGTAAATGTGATAATTCTGTAACGGGTCAGGTGCTGTCCTCTGGTCTTCTCTCAGCCAGGTGTACTGGTCCCAGCACACTCATCCTCAATGGCAAATATTATTTTCTTTTTCAGTCTTAAACATTAATCGTTTTGCTCTGAATCAGAGTGACACATTTGAAAAGATCCAGAACCTTTTCCTGACATATTATACAAAACTTTGATGCAATAATCTGTTCACTGACTTGATAAGTTTGTTCGGGCTTGCTCATTTACCTTCCGTCAGTTCAGGATCACGGTGTCACATCCAGCTCAGCAGTGATTGGCACAGGCCAGAAACAGTCCTTTAGTTTTTTGGATGTAAATAAGATACTACAAAAGGTCAAAAGGTAGTTGGTTTTATATGAACAGGTTTGTTAGGAATGGTTTTTTTTTTTTATGTATGTATGGATCCGTCTGGATCAACGGGTGTTGTGGGTTGTGATGCTTGTGTAATACTGTCAAAAAGAAAAAAAAAAAAAAGAGATTGATGTTGCCTATGTAATTATTTTTTATTTTTCCTCGTTGATCTTTTACAGCTCAAGATGGAACACAATAAAAAGACTGTGGCCAGAAATATGGGAGTTTTTAAGAAAATAACCACACAGACATACACAGAAGCCATCATCTTTAATAGCTTTTCCAGCGGTAGGTTATTACAGGCAGTATTTGAGGAAGGAACTATGGTGCTCTGGCTTCTCCAAACAGACTGAAACACTCCATTAAGCACACACATTAATGTTCTTAGTAAGCTTTTGGCTCCCAAGTTTGCTCAGTGAACAGACAAAGATGAGGAACTGAGACATGCTTGTGCTGGTATCTCCACGTGAGAGAAGATTAGACGCTGGGAGACAAAGACCAGGACAGGTTGTAGAGTGATTTGAGGAAATATAAAGTCTAGTTATAGTCCAAACTGAAATTGTATTTCATATCCTATCCTGCTTTCCACTGTACAGTAAACTCCTTATGCCAGTTAAAGCTTCAGTTCGGGTGGCATGCTTTAAGTATGTGTGCATTGAATCTATGAAATTTAATCAGTCTTAAATTTTTGGGATTAGTCTTTTAAAGCTGCATTATGTTATATTGCAGCAAAAATAATTACATTTAAATGATTAGATTTAATCCTTTGGTATGGAACCTCAAACCTGATTGTGTCTCTCTCCGCTAATTTAAGTTTACTGTTACATACGCCGTCACTGCATGGCAGTCTCGCAATAAAAGAGGGAGAAATTATATAATGATTTATGACAGAATAATCATGAAATGTATTCAATATCTATTAAGTGATGGTTTTATAATTAAACTTACCAAAAAAGAAAAATGTAATTATTATGGGTAGTTTGTCCAGCTTATGGCAAAAACCAGAATCTATAGGTGCTGCGTGTTATCTACTTGTTATGCAGCAGATCCTGTGGTACTTCATGTTCTAGGTTCTTCTTGCTGCGTATCTTCCAGCCGTTTTACACAAAAAATGTTTGCTGGAAAATCTGAACATTAATAGAAGAATGAAATACTGAAAATAAGATATCTCACATTTTGTCATGTTTTGTGTTCTTTGAATGTCTCAAAGGCAAAGCATAGCATAAAACTGTTTGACTGGATTTAATGATGAATAGTAAAGAAAACATACAAGATAAAATCCTACAGCACTGGGATATAGCAACAGATGTCTGAAATCAAAAAGCATGGAGTAGACAGCAGACAAGGTCGTTAACAGTGGGAACCAGTGGAGAATAATGAAACCATGGAGTATAAATACTAAGGTGGGATGGAGAATGGACCAATGAACACAGGGAGTAAATCAGAAGGGAAGGAGAAGCAGCTAGTGGAAGAGGGACTGAGGGGGAGTGACTAGTTAACACAGATGAGCATGTAGTGCAGGGAGGTAACAGAAAACATCTAAGAGAACAGAAATAATTAAACAATGAGAGTACCAAAGAAACCTCAGCAGGGAGAAAACAGATCAACAGGAAAATACAAACTAATACATCCGACCTAAGAATCCAGGAAACTAAAATCACCGAAACAACAGACTCTAATAAACATGAATGAACTAAAAAATCAAACTTGAAAACCCCAAACATAGGCAGATCATGACACATTTAATCTTTAGTGAAAACATCTGAGAGCATTAATATATAAATAAATGCAGTATCTGTTGAAAGTATGAACACACCTTCGCTATTATTTTTAAATTAGTAGATCTGCCCAAATTGTTGTAGACCTAGATTTTGAATGCAATCATCTGAGTAAGAATGTTATCTTTAAAATGTAGCCATTTCACTTAACCCTCCCACAGTCCTGGAGGAGTCGCACGGACCCCATGTGTGCTACTCGAATTTTCCTGTCTCTTTTGTGGTTTTCATACATGCCGGGTTGTAGGGAGCCCTCCACATCACATTTCCGAACAGTGCCCTAGATATTTGGTCCTGCAGGGGCAAGAGCAACCCTGGGTGCAGTTCTTTCTAGTGCCTCCTGTGACATCTGCCTCGCTCTGTACTAGCGCTTGGCTAGGACTGCAGGAGGGTTAAAATTCAGACAAGACAGAGGTTGTTGTCTTTAGACTCTTATTTGGATTAAAATGAAATGTAGTACTAAAGTTATCTGTGTAGTACTAAAGTGTTATCTTTGAGTCATTTGATACTAAACAAAACATGTTTCCATGACACCCTTCTTCCATCTTCATAATATTGCCACAATTTGGACTGTAGTGTTCCGGATAGATTTGGAGGTCCAGTCAATGTATTACTTTTATTCTTAGAGCAGTAGTAGTGAATAGACTTCTGTCTATTGTCAACCTTTGGTGGTTGTTGGTAACAAGCAAATGTTTGGCCGTTACCCCACTGACAGACGAATGCAGAGAGGGTGCAGCTGAACAGTTCAGAACGTTTTTCTTCTACTCGCAGCCGGGGAAGACAAGTACAGCTTGCTGGCAGCTAGTTAATACAGGCAACAAACTTATGCTATCTGTAGGTTGAAAAACGCACGTTCGTTTTAAGGTCGCATCTACCATTACACTTTACCACTATATAAACCCAAAACATTTTTCGCTACTGCCACACTCCTAAAAGCAGAAGGAAAGAAGAAACCATTTAGAACGTGGTCTTTAACTTGGTCCTTGCAAACGATGTGGACATGGTTTTCTACCTGTGCATAGAAAATCTCGCCCTTGTTGCAATAAAACTTTTTCATCAGAACTCCATCTTTCTTTAGAGACTCTTTGACTGTGTCCATATGGCTTTGAAGGCAGGCCCATGCAAGGTTGATTTCCCCCTTTAAACATCCAGTCCCATACAGGTGCTATGTCAGGATCAGCCTTTTGAGCAGCAACAAGCTGCTCATTACTAAGGCGATAGAACAGATGACTTTGAGGTTCCTTGCTCACCAGTGAGATGCTTGAATGAAATTAATTTTTACTGTTGCTACTCACACAGGTGCCCCTGACCCCACTAAATTTAGCCTGTGGGAGTTAAAAAGACAGTTTTGACTGGTAAACTACCCGCTGGGTCACAGTACAAACCTTATGCTGATGCTGGTTGCTGTTCAAATCTTGCATGTCCAAACTGCATAGGAGATTTACCTTACCACTATCTACATGCTCTCTGGCACTGTCTGCCTGTCTATGGCTTCTGGCTAAAAGCATGTGAAGACCTATCAACATGCCTAGAGTATACAGTTCCTGTCTGCCCCTCACTTTAGCTTATTGGTGGCATCAATAAAGTAGAATTGCAAACAAATAGATGCCACATCCTTTTTGCAGTTTTAAACATTGCAAAAAACAACAATTAAAAACTGAACAATAAAAGGAGTTTGAATACAATGCATTTTAAAAATATGTTATTATACCTTGTTTCTACGTAGAAAATGTCTGATGGTAAGAAAAACCACAGAATAACTTTGAATTGCGTTGGTATCCAGTAACTGAATACATCAACTAGTGGAATAGAAGATATGGGCATTGCCACCTCGGTATCGGGGGCCGGGTAGGGGGATGCTGGTGCTGGGGCGGTTCTGTCCCTAAGTAGACTTGGCGTTTGGATGTTGCCCTGGGGAGGCGGTGGGTCTGGTATGGAGGTGTCAACGGTGGGGCAGGGGTGGTGTGGTTTGAGATCAGAACACCTGTTGCTTATGTTCCTAGGAATCGTTATGTGACCCAAGGAGACAAAGCCTTTTCTGCTGTTGCTCCCAAACTCTGTATTAGTATTTTAAAACTAAATGGTTACACTGGCCTACTATCAGGAACAGATAAAACTGTTGTAATAATGAGTTGATTTTAAATTAGTTTTTTGGATGAAGCTAGAAAACTTCTCATAGTTCTTTAGCTCCTGTTTTGATGTGTTCTTATCAGAAACACACACTGAAATCTCAGGCCGGTCTTGATAAGGGTCTCTGTTAACAGATTGAAAATGTTCATTTGAGAAAGCTCTTGTTGCCTCTTGGGTCCACAATGTTTGAATCTAAATAAAGACCTTCAGCTTACTTCTAAACCTCACTGGACTTTATTCTTTTCTCTCACAGCCTGTTAAGAGTTTCTGTTAAGATTAAGAGCAACTGTGTTCCCACTTTAATGACATCTCCAGATAAAGGAGGATCAATCAGAGATATTGATCTAGATGGGGAAATGCTCAACTCAAGGATTGCAGCTGGAATTAGAATCCTTAATTCTGATAGATCCTTTTGTGTACAAGAGATGAATCATCAACAAATCATTGGAGTGTAATTAACATCACGGTATTCATTTAGCCTGAGGATTCTTTATATTTAAAAGACCAAATTTCAAAATAAATCAGAAATGTAAGAAAAAAATTTTGTTTGCACAATAATTTTACTAATAATTATACTTTTAAATATTAGTTTTATTACCAGGGAGTGCCTGTTTATATTGTATTTATGTCTCTGAATTAAAAACAACTTGTGAATGCCAAAATGAAAGCAGGCTCTTTGGATAAGAGACTCAAGGGAAAGATCTACAACACAAATCTTCTTGTGCCCATCATTGAGCCTGAGTGGGTTTGAAAAACCTGACATTTTTACTTCTGTCAAATCAATAAACGGAAATTAATGTTATCGAACCTGTTAAAAACATTGCCCTGGAAAAAATGTCTTCTTGCTATAGTTACCAAATAAGGTAACTATAGCAAGAAATTAACTGGTTTCTTTGCTGAGCTGTAAGCAGGATGATACTAGTTTCAAAATTACTGTTCAAATCATTGGGTATGTTTTCATGAAAATCAAATCTGCTAAACAAGTTCAACTGGAACATTTGTACAATCCAATAAAAATATTGTTTGAGGCACTAAACAAAAAGAAAGTGAGGGCCATCAAAAAAATTTGAATATGTACAAAAATATACAATAATCTGTCAGCAGAACTAAGGAATACAGAAATACGACCACCACACTAAAACTTATTTTTTAAGCTTCCAGATTTCTAGAATATTTCTTTATTTTGTGCTTGAACTCATTCGGGTGGTAAATCCTCAGCAACCTCATCTCTACTGTCACTACATGTAGTATATCCCAATACTTCATCGTCCGGTAAACATAAGTAGGCCTTGTCTCTCATTATTGTCATCTGACATTAGATTCACAACCCTATCTGTAGGAATTTCTGCCATGTTTTGCACTTCAGCCTTGTAAACTAAAAGAATGCTAACAGCAACTCACCTAAACACAGTAATAGACAAAAATATAGTTTTGGTTGCAAAAAATTGTAAGATACAGTCTAATAACTGTATTGTTGATAAACATGAAAACTGACCTTGAACATACTGATGCTTATACTGAGAATACACATATGCACACATTTCTCTATTTTAAACTAATATTCTTCTATTCCACATAGTGTACTCTTGAGATCTTTCAAATGTAAAAAGGGAAGAGCTGGAAAGAAAGGGTTTGTTTTAGAAAACCTGAATGGATGATGACAAGGGAGTTTTAGGTGGACTGTGGATGGACTGATAATAGATTCTATTTCAAACAGACTCAGGAATTTGGGAGACAGTTTCTTTGAGCAGAACTCGCTGCAGGAGAGCCAACCATTCTGGCCAGAGGAGTACTGGGGGGCAGGAGTGTGTTTGTGGTTAATGATCTATTTGCTTTGTTTAGCAATTCTGTAAAAGTCTTGTTTTGATTCCAAACTCAGAGATAATGGTTGAACAGGTGCCTAACAGATGGAAACTGTTTCTGGTAAGGAGGATGGAGAGATAGTTGGTAACCCAGTTGCTACTGGGGTGTGGGATTTATATATTTTTTTTGCATTCTTGATCCATGAAAGGTGAAGTCTCCAGGAGGTGGTATTTGATGAACACACAGCACAATTAAGTTCAATTTTCTGAGTCATTCTTTCACATTGTTCGTGGGACTGAGAGTGAAAGCCAGAAAAGAGCTGAGGCTTAGCTCTAATGGCAGAGCAAAAGTCCTTGGTGCGACTCACCCTAGGATGACAGAAGAATTTTCTAGCTTACCCCCAATCCAATTGATTAATTCAAGTTCAAGAAATAGTCCTGTTCAATGCCACAATTCAAATAAGCGAATAGATACAAGGGATTATTTTATTTGATCAGTTGTAAAATGTCAGTAGATACAGTATCTTTAGGCTTTCTAATGCAAGACCCTGGATGGTAAGCATTAGTAAAGGTGCACCGAATGACAAAAACGGCCTATTGTAAATGTGAGGAGTTCGATCTTTTAAAAAATTGAAGGTATTGAAGTTTTTGTGAATAGTCCAGTTAACGATGAGTTTCTCAGTCCCCTCCCCCACCAGTTTTGCCACTCTTTAAAGGCTATTTTTATGTCTATAACCTCTCAGTCCATAATATGTTTGGTGGGAGAGAAGCACAGGGAATAGAAGGCACGTGGGAGTTTGTCAACAGACGATGACCTCTGTGAAAGTAGAGTCCCAACTTTACTGTCCAAAGCAACAACTTCAAGAATGAATTGGAGTTTAGTATGGGATGGACATACAAGGGAGCATTAGAAAACCTCCTCTTCAATACAGTGAACACTTCTTTAGGTACATGGTTTCTTGATGGAGGTGAGTGCTGTGAAGGGAGATATAACCAGGCTGTAATTACAAATGAACCTTTTGCAGCAGTTAGTGAGTCCAAAAAGCATTGAAGCTGTTTTCCGATGAGGTAGGCTATTCTGAAAAATCTCGCATATTGTGAGGATCGGTCCCTGCCCACCACTCGAAGATATATCCCGAGAAAATGATGGATAGAACTGGCATTTCTCAGCATTAATGAAAAGTCAATTCTCAAGAATCACTTGTCGGACAGGTTTTTGGGAAACCCCAAAACAAAGAGTGAATTTTTAGTGGGGAAAATGTAAAAAGAGTTGCTTTTGTAGTGGTTTCCAGAAACTATAAGAGCTTGTCTGATAAGGAATCATTTCAATTCTGTATAGTTCAATAAAAAGGACTGTGCTATCCCTTTTCCACCAGCATGGTTCAGAGCCAATTCTAGTTCCCAAATGGGATTTCGAACCTGTGCCGTGTGTTTCCGCCAATGAAAAGAGGTTCCAAACGCAAACTCTGGTTCAACTCGGAGACAGCAGAATTGTCAGAATCCGTGTTGTGATTTTCCTGAAGCTAACCAATTTTACCACCAGGTGCGGTTTTCCGGAGGTCCTGGAGCTGGACAGGTGCAGCTCATCAGGCTCATCAGCTGGGCAGTATATGAAGAGCCTGGTTGGCAGCTGGGGTTATATTTTCATGTATGAAATAGGAGAGCTTTGCCTGTATCAATTGGATCAAGATGAGGTATTTAATGGATCACTGGCTCTGTGTACTCTCACCCACAGCGACTGGGCTGTGTTAAGCTTGCAATCCCGCACCTTAATGATAGCCCTGAAACAGTCTCAAGGCAGGAGAGGGAGGAAGGAGAAGAAGAAAATGAACTGTCTCCTCAACCTGTAAAACGGGCGAGAATGTTTCATATACCATCCGATGGTGAAATAGCTGAGAGAGAACCTCTCTTTAGCGCAGTGTGGGGGTCAAAAACCACAGCAAATGGCCGCTGGTCTTTTCGGGCAAGCAGACGCAGGAACAACCGGACGAGTCCCTCAGATCTGTTTGTGTTGGAGGCTTTCAATCAGGACTGCGGCGTATTCAAGACAATGCTGGCTCTGCCGTTTGAAGCTTGGGCAGAGAAGATGAGTGAAATTGGACATCGTCTTTCCGACCTTTTCCACAAGTCACGAAGTTGGATCGATGTCATGTCAGTGAAAAAAACCCTGACGTTTCCTGTTTTACGTTTAGAACGAACCCTCTTCTGAGGACACGCCCCTTCCTGTGATATATATACGGGGGGATAACTGCAAGCTCACAGACACTGAGAATCGTATCATGAGAATGAGTGGACCGACACCATACAGGGATCTCTACAACCACCGAGCAGAGATCCACTTCTCTCCTGAGCACGATGAAAGCTTCAACATTGGACCATTTCATCCGCCTTCCCCTGACCTCTTCTCACCATCCACCTCAACATCCTCATTCTCAGAGAACCACTTCAGTCCTGCATCACCTACAGGATACAACATGAAATATCTACCGCTTTCTCCAGACCTCTGCTCACCATCACCGCTATTCATGGCTGAGTCTGTAGACGCGAATGTCCTGCCTGAAGACATGAAGGTGGTCGTGGAGGAGGAGGTAGCCACCGGCTACTCACCCTCTACCGAAGCCCCTACACAAACCCTGGAACCGATGGAGGACCCTCAGCCTTCAGCAGAGGATGAGTGTAACCAGGAGGACGAAATTGATGGTTGGTTCTCAACCACCCTCATCAATACGGTGAAAACAGCGATACTTCATTTATTCAACATAACCTCTTTGAACTATCTCAGAGAAACCTGCTATGGATGTATAACGAACCACCCGAGCCAGCGTCAACACCATTGCCTGGAGGTACTGGGGGAGGATTATTACCAAGTCAACTTTCAACGCATCGTACGACGACTCGTAACCCCCAAACCCGTTCCTGCTATTCAGAATCTTCTGGTACTTCGACGCATACAAGCGGATGACTTCAGAGTGAAGACGATTGCCAAGACGGTTTTGTATGAACTGAAATCGGTACAAGGCATCCACAGTGCAATAGCGCACGTTTATGATCGCATGGTCGATGAGAAACATCTCAAACAACTTAACTCTGTTTCAGAGTGCTATGGACTGACAAACTGATCTCACATGTTTGATGACTTGTTGTATCATTTTTTTTTTTTTAGTATTCCAGTACTTTAATTAATCTGCATTATATGATTTTTCTTCTTTTTTCTTTTTACTATTAAATACACTTAAAGTAGGAACATAGTAACCTTTCCCAAAAGTGTTGTTTAAAAGCTAGTAGTGTTTGAATTCATCTGCATTAATCTGCATTTTATCTGATTTTTTTTTTGGTTGTTTTCTTTTAATATTAAATACAAAAATACAAAAATAAAAAAGGATAAATTTACCCTCTTGTGTGTTTTTTCTCATTATTTAACAAGTAATCGGCAGAGTGAGCATAAGGCAGAGATGGCAGGAAGACGGCTGATGAAGAAAGTATATTATAGCCCTTCAAATCCGGGAAGTTTTGGGGGTGTAGATAGGCTGAGGAGGGTTATGCAAGATGAAACGGGAAAGAAGGTTGCGGTTGAAAAAGTTAAAGATTTTTTATCAGGAGAAGATACCTATACTCTACATAAACCTGCAAGAATAAAGTTCCCGAGAAACAGAGTTTTTGTCACCAGACCATTGAGGCAGTTCCAGGCTGATCTCTGTGACATGCAAGCACTGGCCATGGAAAATGATGGTTATAATTATTTATTAACAGTCATTGACATCTTTTCAAAACGGGCGTATGTACGAGTTTTGAAGAGGAAAACAGCCGCTGAGGTGGTAAAGGCATTTGAATCAGTTTTTACAGAAAGTCAGATCCCCAAAAAACTTAAGACTGATGCCGGTAAATAATTTTTTAACAAGAAATTTAAGGTTTTAATGGAGAAACACGGTATTGAACATTTTGCCACAGCGAGTGAAGCAAAAGCTTCAGTGGTCGAGAGATTTAACCGCACATTAAAAACAAGGATGTGGAGATATTTTACAGCTAACAATACCCGGCGGTACGTCGATGTACTGCAAAACCTAGCTAGAAGCTACAACCATTCCTACCACTCCAGCATTAAAATGAGCCCTATGGAAGTGACCCCAGAAAATGCCTTTCAAGTGTTTCAGAATCTGTATGATGTCAAGTCCAACAGATATTGCAAGGACTCAGTGACAACGTTTAAACAAGGGGATCTTGTCAGAATATCCAAGGTCCTTGGAGTGTTTGACAAAAAATACGAACAGAGTTTTACGGATGAAGTGTTTACAGTGTATGACCGGATACCCCGATCTCCTCCTGCATACAAACTCAAAGATTTGGATGGAGAACCTATCGAGGGTTCCTTTTACGCAGAGGAGCTTCAAAAAGTAAAAATATTTAACGACAAGATGTATCAAGTGGAAAAAATATTAAAACGACGTACGGTCAAGGGTGTCAAACAGGTTTTTGTAAGCTGGAAAAACTGTCCTGAGAAATTCAACAGTTAGATCAAGTTTGATGAACTTCGAAACGTATAAAAAGGTTTGCACTAAACCTCACAGTTGACACAGCATCATGAACTGTCAGGTAGAGGATGATGGCTTTTACGTTACTCTTCCATCTAATGCTAGCATGGAAGTGTTTAAAAATAATACCAGTTCAAGTTTCCGTGTAAATTTAGCTCAACATATTGATTTAGAAGGCCAATGGATGGTTGCATTAGCAGAGATTTCATACCCTCATACATGGCATAATTTACCGGATTATGATGCCTACTTTGAATGGAGGAAGGTTGGTGATGTGGAGATCAATACGCAAAGGATCAGAAGTGGCTACTATAACAGCATTATTCAACTCGAGACAGAGATGGAAATGTTTTTCAAAAAATTTAAATCGGGTTTACGCATTAAATTCAGCAAAGTTCAAAAGAGATTTGCATTTCAAGCAAACAGTCCGTATGAAATACGCTTCTTCAGCACTCTAGCTCATATGATGGGCGTGAAACCAGGGGAATGGATTCATGTTTCTGAACCAAAACTGGCTCCTTTTCCAGCGGATATAAAGGCTGGTTTCTATCACCTATACTGTTACAGCGACGTGGTCAGCCCACAAATAGTAGGCGACACTTTTGCACCTTTACTGCGGACCGTCAAAGTACAAGGCAAATTCAGTGATATGATTACTCAGATGTTTAACCCCGCCCAATACCTTCCAGTCTCCAGAAGACATTTTGAAAATATCAATATATAAATTAAATCGGACCAAAACGTTCCTGTAAATTTCGTCTATGGAAAGACCGTCATAAGACTACACTTCAGACCGGTGATATCACAACGTAGCCTGAGATAAATTTTATTTGTATAAACTATTCCAGAGATATGTATATAACCTCTAAGACTGATTGGTTATCATTCATATTATGCTGGTCATTCAACACTGCATCAAGCAGGCAAGAGAGAACATGGCACAGCTAAGTCTGAGACGTGATCCAAATCGCTTTCTAAATTACTATGTAAGTCAATCAGGCTAACCCTAACCCTAACCCTATCTGCCAGGGTTTTATGGGGCCCCGGTCATGTACGGACGCGGAATTGGATCATTATTTTCAAAATGATTCCGCTTCGTATCCCCTCTGGTTAAAAAAGGATTTGCAATTGCAAAACCCCATCTTAAAACGGCTGCATCAAATATCGCTTCGGATGTCATAGGTAGAGCCGTGAGTAAAATGAGTGGTTCTACACACACCGACGGTCAAGAAGGTTCAGGAATTATGGTTTTATCTAAAAGACCCAGAACAAGACCCCCTGGTGATCGTTTAAGGACGGTTAAAAAACAACGACAAACGCGAAAAAGATCAGTCGCAGCTGACAAACGAAGAGGAAGGAAGTCATCCGCAAGTTTTGATATATTTAAATAATGGCTCTTTTACATAACAAATCATCAGAGTGCACGCTGGCAGAGCTGGACTTATTTTCTGCCCCGATGACGCAGCTATCGATCGAAGATAAAATTTACACCGAGATCCAGCCTTTATCAGCAATCACTGATGGAGGCCCGATCGAGTTTTTCATTCCGGGAGACGGAGAAAAGTATCTGGATCTCAACGATACGCTGTTGCATCTCAGAGTGAAAATTACTAACGAGGATGGAACAAACCTGCCAGATGATGCACCTGTAGGGCTCATCAACTACCCGTTAAACACCATCTTCAGTCAGTGTGACGTCACTCTCGGAGATCGAATGATTTCACAATCCAGCGCTACACATCCATATAGAGCCATGATTGAGACATTGTTAAACTTTTCTGAGGATTCTTTAAAAACCCAGTTTAGCTCTGGTCTTTTTTATAAAGACACTGCAGGGGCTCTGAACTCTATTGTTACAACTAACGGCCCTAACCAAGGTCTTAACAGCAGAGCAGGCTTTACGGCAAATTCCAGGGAGGTACATCTCCTAGGCCCCCTGCATGCAGACATATTTTTCTGTGAGAGACTTCTTTTAAACTCTGTTGACCTCAAAATTAAACTTACAAGAGCCAACGATGCCTTTTGTCTCATGGCAGCAAGAGACTCCACTTACAAACTCAGGATATTAGGAGCATCTCTTTTTATCAAAAAAGTTACTGTCTCTCCAGCTGCACGACTGGGGCACGCTTCAGCTTTAATGAAAGCAAATGCTCTGTGTCCACTTTCACGTGTGAATGTAAAAACATATTCCATCCCTGAAAATTCAAGGGTATGCAACCAAGAGAATCTTTTCTTAGGCGTCTTTCCCAAGTATGTGGTGATTGCGTTACTGGATCATGACGCTTTTACAGGAACATGCAATCTCAATCCGTTTGACTTTAATCATTTTGATATGGAATATTTAGCTTTGTGTAAGGATGGCAGACAAATTCCTGCTAAAGCCTTCCAGCCAAATTTTAACCAAGGTCATTCAGTGAGAGAGTAATAATCACATTAAAGCTGGAAAAAAAACAAAGGAATTCAAATTAATTCAGTATGTATGTATGAATTAAAACGTACCGTTCATTAATCCACTCACTAGCGTTGCTCTGCTTTGTAGCGCAGAGAGTCGCTGTCTTTTGGCCGGGGTTAAATATTCTGTAAAAACAGAAGACAATAAAAGTTATCTTACGCTGCACAGCACAGCGTTCATAAATAAAACGAAAATAGTTTTTAAAATACACAAGTTTTTTTTTAATCTTACTCCGATTCTTTGTGGTAAAACCTCCAGATTTCGCTTCTTGTTGGACTGAAACGGTGCCTCTCTGCTGAAAGCTGTCTTGATCTTTGAAAAGCGACCTTCTGGTGGGCGGATTCAATGTGGCATCTTTGGATGTATCTGTAAACAGGTTTATATGACATTTTATTGAACTATGCTTAAAATACATATATATATATGGTTTTTATTTTTTTTTTTAAATTTCTACCCTGCTGCTGCTGCTGCTGCTGCTCGACAGCTGTGTCTTCCACAGAGCTCTCAGTCGAATCTGTAAACAGTTTTATCTGAGGTTTAAAATACATTCACTCTCAAAGAAAAATAGTTAGTTCCTAGGACTTACTTTCTGGAGGTGCCGGTAACTTATCCGGTGTGTCTTCAGGGGAAATGATGATAATTGGCGGAGGAGTATTCAAAGAATCAGTTTTAATTTCTGTGTTAGAAGAAAGTTCAGATGTTGTTGGGGGTTTTTCTTGTTTGGAAATAATTCGCCTTCTCAATTTTGACTGTCGATTCTAGCGGCTGAATCCTCCAACTTGATCATTCGGGTTTACCTCTCTCATCAAATCTATAAATTGAAACATTGTCAAGGGTTAACTGTAATATATATATATACATATATATATATATATATATATATATTTTATTGCATTTAACATTTATTTACCATAATCTGATTGTGTCAAGATGATATCATCAAGGTCATCAGCGGTGGGTTCTATGACAAAGAAACAAATATATATATATATAAACAATATATATAAACAAAATTAGAGAACATTCACATGCATTTAATAATTTCTTAAAGATGAATACTTACTTACTTACTTACTTTTAAAGATGTCATTGTACTTTTGTGAATTATTACAAGTAGAATCCACAATTTCCAGGTTTCCTGAAATATTTACCGACAATTTTTCTTGTCAGTACTGGTATTTTCAATGTAACAAGTGTTATGGTTCAAAGACATTCAGCATTTGAAGACCCTGACACTGAGGTTAACCAAAGAAACAGAGCCCCCGGAAAACATTTACTCACAGTATTTATACCAGAACATGACAGTGTTATCTGTTGTGGAATTTTCCTAACCATCAAAACTTCTAATAATGGTTTTTGCAGCTTTTCTCCAATAACACAGAGGTTCGGTGGGATGAGGCAATCCAAATGACAGTGTTATCTCAACTGCAAAGACTCTATGTTTTAAGACCAAAACCCTTCTTGAGTTCAAAGGTGATATGGTTATCTAAGAAACAGACCTAACTGCCCTTCCTGACATCGCCCCTAACAGTTGGATATAGAATAACTGAAACGCCATCAATAACCTTTTACTCTAAGATGAAAAGTAAATGTTTTAGAAAAGCTACAGGTAACTAAAATTATCATTCCTTTTTCCTAAAATGGAGTCTCTCATGATTCAAAAACAAACACATCATTGCTAGTCAATTTATAACTTGGAAACAGTATGCTGAAGTTCTTTTTTTTCTGTTAATCTCATATTCGTCTTACCTCTTTCAGCTGCTTTTCCAGTATGTTGACGCAGAAGCTGAAGGTTTTTCTCGTTCCATCGATGTAGTGAAGCACAATCTTTTATTTACTTTTTAGGTCTTTTCTATTTTTGAACTGATTTAGACTGGCTCATATATTCAACAAAATAGGTCCTGCTGTAAAAGAAAAATGAACTTACAATTCTGTCAGGTTACAGAGTTCATTTATTAGGATTTCATGTGATAGGTCAACATTAAGTTGATTATACCTTTAAAATATAAAAGGATGCATGTCTTTTTGTTTTTAGATGTATTAACGCTTGAAAAAACATACAGATTATTAATAACACCCTTAAACACACCCCTGTGTTTTAATTGACTCATTTAAGGTATCGCCCCTAATGACGACAACCAATCAGCATCCACGGTTACGCCCCCTTGGACACACCACCTGCTTGACCACGTGACCTCCTGCCCACATGGCGCCCACATGGCGCCAATCGGAAGTCCCACCCACCTGTCAAAAAGTTTGATGAAAGGGTGTACTTAAATTCTCTTTTGATGTGCTTCACTTCTGTACTGATTTTACCCTGTCCTGACACTTCCAGGTGCATTACTTCTGGATCCGATGGAGTTGACCAGAGACTTGGAGTGAATCAGTTTGAACCGATTCCCGGATTGAACCTTTGGGCTGACTCTTTTCTGAGCCTCCAGCTGAGCGAATCCTGTCCACCCTCCCAGCACCTCCTGTTCGGCCCGTCCCGACCACCACGGCGGGTGAAGCTGACCACTCTCTCTCACACCCCAGGATTTCTGACTGTCCTCCCTGGCGGATTTATCCGTGCTTACCTGTAAGCTGCACAATCATTTTTGGTGGGTTTTCTGGGGTCCAGTTTATAACTGTTCTTCTCCCGCAGCCAGAGGATTCCACTCTCGTTTCCCGATTCCCAGGATTATTTGCTAAAAATAAATATTTGTCTAAACTTATCTGTCTCTGGTTGTTCTCTGCATGTGGGTCAGGTCGGCAGTCAACATTATGACAAGAATACTTGGTTATTTTGCGCGAACGTAACATCACCTGTGTATGAAGGGTTACAATAACATAAATTTAGTTGAAATTATGGCTGCACGGTCCTGGGTTCGATTCCTGGCCTGGGGTCTTTCTGCATGGAGTTTGCATGTTCTCCCCATGCATGCGTGGGTTCTCACCGGGTACTCCGGCTTCCTCCCACAGTCCAAAGACATGCCTGTTAGGTTAATTGGTCACTCTAAATTGCCCTTAGGTGTGTGAATGAGTGTGTGCATGGTTGTTTGTGTGTTGCCCTGCGATGGACTGGCGACCTGTCCAGGGTGTACCCTGCCCACAGCTCTCTGTGACCCACTATGGAATAAGCGGTAGAAAATGACTGACTGATGACTAGTTGAAATTAATTAAGGGTATGAAATACTGAAAATGGTCAAATTGAGTGCTGTAAAAACCAACATGTGATTAACATCACCTGTGTAAAAATTAGAATTGGAGATTATTAAAATGATAACATGGTAAATTTTAATGTTATAAATATTAGGGTTATCAAATTTAACATCGCCTGTTTTCATTCACTACCTTGATTTTAGCGCCTCCATTTTTACCCCTACAGTTTTATCATTTTTCGCGCTCACAGTGTAATTTTTGTTACTTCCAGTCGATCGGAATACGGCAACAGCAGTACTTGTAGTCCATAGCCTTTGGCATGCATTTTCAGTAGTACAGCAGGGATATCGTTGGCCATGGAGTGAAGCCGCAGGGA
Source organism: Girardinichthys multiradiatus (assembly GCF_021462225.1). NCBI lineage: Eukaryota > Metazoa > Chordata > Actinopteri > Cyprinodontiformes > Goodeidae > Girardinichthys > Girardinichthys multiradiatus. The sequence goes on along the minus strand of NC_061817.1, from coordinate 1,699,928 downwards.
GTCTCAGGCAAAGAGCAACCCGGTTGAGTCTCCAGACTCTCCACCTCAGTCTGTCTTTAACGCGAATCAGGCACTTTCTCCAGAAGAGGGAGGGAACATTGCTCGGTCGGCTGACAGCTGCCAAAGCCAGCTCATGCCGAGAAACGCAGAACCTCTTTTTGCAAATGAAGTGGAATCTTAATAAACCGAGTAGATATTTGAGTTCAACAAATGTACATTATCGCCTAAAAACATCTTAAGTTTATTTGGGGACACAGAAAGCATATTATTTACATTTTTATTCACAATTTTTGCCACCATCGTCCACCATTGCTGCCCGAGCTCGACCAATCCGATTAGACCCGCAATGAATCATGGGACATTGTGGGACACCGACTACAAAACTCCACTGTCGAACCTAGGCTGCTGCGGGGAGCACCACAGAGAAATTCTATATAGTGAGGGGTCTACAGGTGGCACTGTTGAGCAGATCAGCTTCAGTAAAACTTATTCTAGTGGCTAGAGTTGATAGCTTAGATCAAGAGAATGTGAGGAAGACGTACTCCACACTCTGTGATGGGCTCGGACTGGTTGCCAGATGCTAAGCCATTTTCTTTTAGCATGTTCCATTGCTAAAAGAAAAGTTTATGGGCAAAGTGAAAAAAGAGCTGGAGAGGATGGAAAGTTTAGGGGTCATCAGCCATGTGGAGGAACCCATGGCCAGGTGTCATGGCATGGTGGTCGCTCCAAAAAAGACCAAAGAGGAAGTTCGAATATGTGTGGACATGACATCCTTAACTAAGTCGGTGTGCCGGGAAAGGTTCGTCCTCCCTTCTGTAGACCAAACCTTAGGCATGCTCACTGGTGGACAATATTTCACAAAGCTTGACGCAAACATAGGCTTTTGGCAAATTCCTTTATCTAAAGAGTCCTCTCTCTATACCACTTTCATTATGCCAATTGGACGTTACCACTTTAACTGCCTCCCTTTTGGAATCAGCTCTTCTCCAGAACATTTTCAGAGTAGGATGGTGACAGAGGTCACTGCAGGCCTGGACGGTGTTGTCTGTCACATGGATGATATCATCATCTGGGGAACTTCAGAGGAGCAGCACAGAGTGAGAATGCATACTGTCCTAGAGTGGGCTGAAAAAGCAGGTGTGACTCTCAACATGTCAAAGTGTGAATTCAGCAAAAGAGAATTGAAGTTCCTTCACCATATCATCTCAGCTGAGATGTCCAGTTCCGGACAAAACAAGAGCTGTGCACGATATGAAAGCCAACAAACATAAGTGAGCTTAGGAGCTTCCTGGCATGGTAAACCAGCTGAAATCCATTCCAAACCTGGCTGAAAAGGACAAGCCACTAAGGCATTTGCTGTCCAAAAGAAACCATTGGTGTTGGGGACACGAGCCTCAAACAGGAACTTTCCTCCACTCCTGTGCTTCAGCTGTATGACTCTAACAAGAAGCTGAAAATATCAGCTGATGCTTTTTCCTATGGATTAGGACCAGTGATGCTGCAAAAGAATGCCTCCAGATCGCTAACAGACACAGAACAGCGACATGCACAACTGGAAAAAGAGGCACTTGCGCTGACATGGCCTGTAAGAGATTTAGTGATTTCATCCTCGGGCTAAAATCAGACCACAAACCTCTTGTGAGTTTACTGGGCGGCCTGGTTCTGGACACACTGCCACCCCGGATCCAGAGATTCAGGATGCATTTGATGAGGTACTCCTACTCTATCACACACAAAAACTAGGGAAAAACCTCACAACAGCCGACACACTCTCAAGATTCTCCACGTAATAAGGGATTTTAAACGAGCGGACAGTGACCTGATGGAGGACACTAACATCTATGTTGAGTGTGTGCTGGAGAATCTTCCAACGAGTGATAGATACTTGGCTGAGCTCCAGACACATCTGCATAAGGACAGCATTTGTTCTCAGGTCATAGAATACTGCACAGGAGGCTGGCCAGACCGGAACCAGCTACAAGGACCAGTTGAACATTACTGGCATGAGAGGGCAGTCCTGAGCGTACACAACAAAGTTCTACTGCATGGCACAAGGTTAGCCATACCTGGAAATACAGGTCCTTCTCAAAACATTAGCATATTGTGATAAAGTTCATTATTTTATTATGATGAAAATTTAACATTCATATATTTTAGATTCATTGCACACTAAATGAAATATTTCAGGTCTTTTATTTTCTTAATACGGATGATTGTGGCAAACAGCTCATGAAAATCCAAAATTCCTATCTCACAAAATTAGCATATTTCATCCGACCAAAAAAAGAAAAGTGTTTTTAATACAAAAAACGTCAACCTTCAAATAATCATGTACAGTTATGCACTCAATACTTGGTCGGGAATCCTTTGGCAGAAATGACTGCTTCAATGCGGCGTGGCATGGAGGCAATCAGCCTGTGGCACTGTTGAGGTCTTATGGAGGCCCAGGATGCTTCGATAGCGGCCTTTAGCTCATCCAGAGTGTTGGGTCTTGAGTCTCTCAACGTTCTCTTCACAATATCCCACAGATTCTCTATGGGGTTCAGGTCAGGAGAGTTGGCAGGCCAATTGAGCACAGTGATACCATGGTCAGTAAACCATTTACCAGTGGTTTTGGCACTGTGAGCAGGTGCCAGGTCGTGCTGAAAAATGAAATCTTCATCTCCATAAAGCTTTTCAGAAGATGGAAGCATGAAGTGCTCCAAAATCTCCTGATAGCTAGCTGCATTGACCATGCCCTTGATAAAACACAGTGGACCAACACCAGCAGCTGACACGGCACCCCAGACCATCACTGACTGTGGGTACTTGACACTGGACTTCTGGCATTTTGGCATTTCCTTCTCCCCAGTCTTCCTCCAGACTCTGGCACCTTGATTTCCGAATGAGATGCAGAATTTGCTTTCATCCAAAAAAAGTACTTTGGACCACTGAGCAACAGTCCAGTGCTGCTTCTCTGTAGCCCAGGTCGGGCGCTTCTGCCGCTGTTTCTGGTTCAAATGTGGCTTGACCTGGGGAATGCGGCACCTGTATCCCATTTCCTGCACACGCCTGTGCACGGTGGCTCTGGATGTTTCTACTCCAGACTCAATCCACTGCTTCCGCAGATCCCCCAAGGTCTGGAATCGGCCCTTCTCCACAATCTTCCTCAGGGTCCGGTCACCTCTTCTCGTTGTGCAGCGTTTTCTGCCACACTTTTTCCTTCCCACAGACTTCCCACTGAGGTGCCTTGATACAGCACTCTGGGAACAGCCTATTCGTTCAGAAATGTCTTTCTGTGTCTTACCCTCTTGCTTGAGGGTGTCAATAGTGGCCTTCTGGACAGCAGTCAGTTCGGCGTCTTACCCATGATTGGGGTTTTGAGTGATGAACCAGGCTGGGAGTTTTAAAGGCCTCAGGAATCTTTTGCAGGTGTTTAGAGTTAACTTGTTGATTCAGATGATTAGGTTCATAGCTCGTTTAGAGACCCTTTTAATGATATGCTAATTTTGTGAGATAGGAATTTTGAGTTTTCATGAGCTGTATGCCAAAATCATCCGTATTAAGACAATAAAAGACCTGAAATATTTCAGTTAGTGTGCAATGAATCTAAAATATATGAATGTTACATTTTCATCATGACATTATGGAAAATAATGAACTTTATCACAATATGCTAATATTTTGAGAAGGACCTGTACATGAGAAATGGTGCGCTAGGTATAATACACGAGGGTCACCAGGGGGTGGTTTAATGCAAAGTTTGGATGTCTGATGCGAAAACGCCTGGCACAGGTATCCATACATGACAGCCCACGGTCTCATCTCATTAGGGGACAGCAAGGGACATTGAAGAGAAATCGACAATATCTCATACCTATACCAGACCCTGGATCCAAGGATGTGGATCAAGAGGAGCACCAGCCTATGGTGGACTCTTCGGCAGAAGCAAGCTTAGCTACTTTGTCGCCAATGATTAAAATCCACATTATGCCTGGGGTTATAAGAACAAGGTTGGCAGAGAGATTATAAAACCACAGAGACTTAATCTGTGAGGCTGGGTACATTAAAACTGGTTACATGGCTATATGGGGTATAACAGTGTTGTTTGGATTAAAGAGTGAATCCACAGATAAGGTTAATTTTTTAGTTAAGGTGAGAGGCATGTTGTGTAATGATAGAAGTGGTCACGGTTGGAGGATGTCACAGGGGGGTGCGTTAAGACATAGAGCCACATGTTGTAAGAAGGTTACGGCTGAACATGCTCGAATAAAAGAGTTCATAGTAAATCGAAGGTTGTCGTCAGTGTCTGTAAGGAACCCACCACAACAGGTAACACCCACTGTTGATGACGGTTCGCTAAAACTGGTGGATATGCGCTCAACAAAATACCAAAGTTTGAAGGCAGCAAACTGAGTCGGTTGAAGAATCAGAGTTCTTTCGGTGGAAAAACCCTATGAAGAGATAGTAGTCAGGATTGATTTAATTTCTTAGAGCCACAGTCAATAAGGGCTTGTACTGATAGAGAGTTGTTGAAGCACAGGATGCTGTGGATGGAGAAGAATACCTTTTTTTGATCCACTTGCCAACACCCCTGCAGTTACTGGTGAGCATGTGCTTTTCGGCAGATAGGACAGTTGGAAATGAGATGCCAGACACTCCATAACATAGACAAGTCCCAGTAAGCAGTCTCCTCTGTCTATGTCCAGGCTGAGATGACTACATCCCATTTGCATAAGTTAAAGGTCTGTGTCTGTGTCTCCAATCTCGTCTGTGTTTGCCTCGGGTCCTGGGGGGGATGTCTGTGGCCCCTCACACCCGCTATTGAATATTTTTATGGAGAAACCTTTTATATTTAAGCGTGCTCACACTCAGACCCACAGGTGTTTGGATTCTGGTGTTAACCGATACACAGATATACAGGGGTAGGACAATGAAACTGAAACACCTGGTTTTAGACCACAAAAATTTATTAGTATGGTGTAGGGCCTCCTTTTGCGGCCAATACAGCGTCAATTCGTCTTGGGAATGACATATACAAGTCCTGCACAGTGGTCAGAGGGATTTTAAGCCATTCTTCTTGCAGGATAGTGGCCAGGTCACTACATGATACTGGTGGAGGAAAACTTTTCCTGACTCGCTCCTCCAAAACACCCCAAAGTGGCTCAATAATATTTAGATCTGGTGACTGTGCAGGCCATGGGAGATGTTCAACTTCACTTTCATGTTCATCAAACCAATCTTTCACCAGTCTTGCTGTGTGTATTGGTGCATTGTCATCCTGATACACGGCACCACCTTCAGGATACAATGTTTGAACCATTGGATGCACATGGTCCTCAAGAATGGTTCGGTAGTCCTTGGCAGTGACGCGCCCATCTAGCACAAGTATTGGGCCAAGGGAATGCCATGATATGGCAGCCCAAACCATCACTGATCCACCCCCATGCTTCACTCTGGGCATGCAACAGTCTGGGTGGTACGCTTCTTTGGGGCTTCTCCACACCGTAACTCTCCCGGATGTGGGGAAAACAGTAAAGATGGACTCATCAGAGAACAATACATGTTTCACATTGTCCACAGCCCAAGATTTGCGCTCCTTGCACCATTGAAACCGACGTTTGGCATTGGCATGAGTGACCAAAGGTTTGGCTATAGCAGCCCGACAGACAGTTCTGGTGGAAACAGGAAAGTTGAGGTGCACATTTAATTCTGCCGTGATTTGGGCAGCCGTGGTTTTATGTTTTTTGGATGCAATCCGGGTTAGCACCTGAACATCCCTTTCAGACAGCTTCCTCTTGCGTCCACAGTTAATCCTGTTGGATGTGGTTCGTCCTTCTTGGTGGTATGCTGACATTACCCTGGATACCGTGGCTCTTGATACATCACAAAGACTTGCTGTCTTGGTCACAGATGCGCCAGCAAGACGTGCACCAACAATTTGTCCTCTTTTGAACTCTGGTATGTCACCCATAATGTTGTGTGCATTTCAATATTTTGAGCAAAACTGTGCTCTTACCCTGCTAATTGAACCTTCACACTCTGCTCTTACTGGTGCAATGTGCAATCAATGAAGACTGGCTACCAGGCTGCTCCAATTTAGCCATGAAACTTCCCACACTAAAATGACAGGTGTTTCAGTTTCATTGTCCAACCCCTGTATCTTTTTTCTCTTTCTTTCTTTCTGCGGGTGTAGAAGCAGACTTCTAAGGTATTATCTTGTATTCTCATTATCCTTCTTTATCTCCTCTATTCTTATCTCATTCTCTCCCTTTTAACTTTTTGCCCCACCCCTTTCCCTTTCTTTCTTCTTTTTTTTTTGCTTTAATTTCCGTCTCCATATCCATTGCATTTGAAGTAAGCCCAAAGCAAGTTTTTTATATATATGAAATGATGCATTATAGAGAAAGCTGTGATGCTCCACTTGTGAAACTAAATCTGTAAGGCTTCATAGCACTCAGACTACAATTCTAAGTGCTACCCAGCAGGACAGGACATAAAAAAGAATTGTTAGCTCCGTTTATTGGGGAAAGATTTCGGAGAACAACATAAACACATGAGCACACCTCTGCATTTATCAATCTTCCCTGTAAATATTTCTGGTGCAGGAGAAATGATGTCCGGGAACATGGATACCACATCATTTTTGGTAAAGTATGTATGTAATCTCCATAACCTTACTATGTTTGTGTCTTACTTAGTTTGTGTCTGTAGGTTTGAGTAAACTGAACAGCTGAGGGAAAGCGACAAATTAACAGAAATAACACAGGGTTCAAATAAGACACAATAGAATAAAATTAAAAAAAACACAAGGAACATAAAACAAGAAGGAACAAAAAAATCACTAAACAAAGAGTAAACCATGTGTGGAGTGTGTCTGTGGGTGTGACAGAAAACATAAAACAGCAAAAATCCAAAATGATTGGAACATAAAACTAAGGTGACCAGCAACATACCAAGACCTTCAGTTCATGACAAAAAGAGCATTTTAGAGCAGATGCTTTTCTACAGGAGCAAAACAATTATGGTTCATATTAAAATATAGACTACTGCCACACAGATGTGGGTCAAGTTACTGTGAGAATATTGTAATTTTGGTTCACACAAAAACAAAAACTTCAAGATGGCTAGATGGCCCAGTTTGGACCATCTGTAACTTTGTTTCACATTATGCAAGTATGAAATTTCCAATGAACACGACTTTTTTCTTGAGCTTTCTGAGTGACTTGGCCTAAAATGTCATCTGTTGGCTGCATCAGAAACACACAACTAAGTGCGTTGCAGACGCATTACTAATGTCTCTATCATCAGCACCATTTGACGCATTCGGTCTCCTCAGTCTCTAAAGCAACCACCCCTACAACCTCCTCCTGGTTTAACCCCTCCCTTCTCTGCTGACACAAAACTATATAAATCAGTTCAGCTGCAGGTTGGAACCAAGGTGCAGCGACCTGCAGAGTAAAGCCTCACCGAAGAGAGAAGAAGACTGCACAATCTAGAGCCTCTGCTGCTGTTAGAAACCACCTGTGGCTCCAACTACTACGTGTAACTCCTTAAAGTAAGTCTCCACGCAGCTCAGTCTCCTCACTAAATTTGAACCAGTCAAGGTATCGTTAAATACTTAATTGTGCAACTCTAGAAACGGAACACAGAATCCGCGATAGCCATGAAGTTGTTGTACCTTTTGTTTCGTGTTTCGTTACTTTTGCGTGTTGAGTAAAATGTGCTCTGAAACTAGGACAGACTTGAAAGTCGTAAAACGGCCGGAATTTTCAGCGGACGCTTAACTGAACCTTACCTCGTAGTAAAAACATGATGTCTCTGTTCGATGTGTCAGACACAGCGAGCACATCTGGAGTTTAATGAGCCCGTTGAGAAGGTGCTGGGAGCCCGTTCAGCACCACAGACAGTGGTTTCAGTTCTGTTCTGTTTTTGCTGTCTTCCTGTCGCAGAGAAAACATTATTCCACACAGAGACAAGTTGGGCCTTAGCCCCAGCTTGAACTCTGAATTATCTAAACTATGTCCTGCAGTTTGTTACAGTCACCATCTTCTTACATATAATTAAAATTAAGGGGCCGTTACCGTCCAAAGAGAAGAGCTATTCTTAGAATAAGGGATATATGTTTTTATTATATCGGACGTTTTTCCTCACATTTTTAATAATACTACTAATACTACTACTACTACTAATAATAGTAATAATAATAATACTTGTAATAATAATAATAAAGGTCCAGCTCAGTTTTTCATTTTATACCCATTTATTTAAACCGTTTATTTTCTTTGGAATAATGAATTTTCCATAAATTGTTGCAATAATTCTATAAATGGGAAAATCTGTTGTATAATTGAATTTAGTAGCATAGTATTTTATTTAAAACTTTGTATTACACCCTATTTAAATTGATTTTGGTTCTGGTGTCATTGGGCCGGGTTGTATGACAGATTGCAATCCCTGAGATGGTGTATTTTTAAATCAATATAAAATCAAACAGGAAACAGGAGTGGTGTGTGAGCGCCTTTTTTTATGCCACATTTAGCTATTGGTTATGCATTTTAAATAAAATAATTAAAAAGAACAGACGATGAGTATAAAAACAGAACCTTTATCATTTTAAATATTGTTAATAAAAAAAACATAAACCAAAACGTCGATATAACCAGTCATAATTAGAAGTAAACATTTTAAAATGTGGTGAAACCTGAGACCAGCATGTGGCAGGTGTTTATAGTTATAATAAATGATATGGACTATAGATCTGCACACATTAAACGGTCTGAGTTGGCTCTTCCGCTTCTTGCACCCAGCAATGATGTTGGTGTTCTAGTTTAGTTTGATATTTAGATGAACATCTAGCCACATGTACTTCTCAGCAACGTCCAAAAATTGTAAGCGATAACAACTGTTGACAGATGTTTTTTTAATTAACAAAACCTGCTTAATAACCCACAAGCTATTGGATAATGTCCAAATATGTTTTTCTCAACAAAGTGAATCCATTTTATTTTAAATTTTCTTATTGTTCTTTTTCTTTTGTATGTCCTGTCCTGGGGGCTTAGGCTAACAGTGCAGTGGGCTCTGACATAAAGTCAATTCAGTGTCTTGAGCTATTTTTTTACCTTTGGAACATACATATATTAATTATATTATATTATATTATATTATATTATATTAAACTCTTACATCTTGTCTGTCACAGATGGTTGGGATGCTGAAACCATGGACAATGCTGGTGGCCACTGTGCTGTGTGTGCTGGTCTGCCTGGGAGCACTAGCAGACGCTTATCCTCCAAAGCCTGAGATCCCTGGTGAGGATGCACCGCCTGAAGAGCTGGCCAAGTACTACACTGCCTTGAGACACTATATCAACCTGATCACCAGGCAGAGGTCTGTATGTGTTCTACATGTCCAGCAGAGCACAGCTGTTTAGGGTGGATGTACAAATCTCATTTTAGTTTTATTGATGATGACAAAAGGATTGTCATTTAAAACAGTAAAAGAAAAGTTTAAAGAACTTTAACATTAAGATGATCTAATTCTGGGGACATTGTAATCTTCTCTTTCGTCTTAATTGATTTTAAGATGGCATTGGAGAAATCAAATTTCACTGGCATTCACACTTTTTCAATCCACATTTTTAAGACTAAATGATTGCCACCGTTTTGGAAGTAGATAAAAAAACTCAAGATGTTATAAAACGTTGAAGTAGCGTTAAGGTAAAACCATCAGCCTTCAATTTAGTTTAGTTTAGTTTTTTTTTTTTTTCTTTTACTTTTACTTTTCTACTTTAGTTGACATATATTTCCTTTTAACTACATCAAAACAGCAAACAGATTCCCACTCCTGCCCACAGCTTTGACAATGTGGAAATTTTTCCGTTCATGTATCTATCCGAAGAGCCACAGATTAGATTATCACCCCTTCGCCTTAACCTCCAGGCCTTCAAATCAACAGCAGCAGAGCAATAAAAGTTATAAAGATGGACCCAGAAAGAATCCCAAATGTAGTTAGCAAGGCCCAAGCCCAGGGCTGATGTTCTCAGGTATATCCTCGGCTGCATGCAAACACCGGGTGTCTGGCTTTTTTATTCAAAGTGGTCTGGCTCATGGGCCATTGTCTACTCATTCATGAAAGTTAAATAGCTTATTGACATTTGAAAGTGGAAAGATTGCAGTGAAAAACACATTTGTGTTTTTTAATACCTTCCAGGACACTTCCCAAAAACAAATGACCAGTGACCAATAACATAAGTTACTGTTCCCATACTCCTGCTCCATCTACAAGCATTACATTTGAATACTGGTGCTTTACATATTGGAAACTATATAAGAGTGCAATTACTGGTGTGTTTACTGGAAATTAGTTTCCAGTAAACTAGTTTCCAGCTTCCTTTGAATTTTGTGTTTCTGGACCAGTAATGAAATCTTGGAGTTGTCATAACCAAAACATATGAATGGATTTCAGGAGTTTAATTATGCTTTTGGCATATATCAGGCACCAAATCTGAGCCATACCATGTTGCAGTAACAGCTCTTTGGTCCCGGACGTGTTATAGAAAGAAGTATAATCAATGTTAGGCATTTTCACAATAAGGGAGGTGATTCAAAATGAAATCAGAAGAAACAAAGAGCTGTTAGACACTATTTTAAATGTATTTATAACTATGTTTTTAACAGAATTGGCTAAAATCTGTTTCAATAGGTCAATAGTGATAAAAACTGGAGATTAAAAATGGTTTAGAATATCCTTATTGGTGGATTGCTAAATAAAATCAATTCTAAAAATATAAATGGACTGGTTTTTGGGACATCAAAGAAGCTTCCTGAAAAGAGGTACCACCCTACAACACCTTGGAGCTTTAGGTAAGTGTGTTTGCACATGGAGTTTGAAGACCTCGGTTTTTCCCCCAATTCTACTTGGGATGAAAGTGTAAATTATCATGCTGATAGAAAATATGGGCAGGACCAGCATTGGAGATTTATGGCCGATAACTGGCCATTATCAGACATGGCAAACGTCTTACAGTGTGAGATGGTACCAGCTGGGGTTGCACATTTGTAAGGCCGCACACACACACACTCACACACACACATGCACTGACAGACTGAGAGGAAGAAGCGGAGCGTAAGATTGGGTGCTGTGGTCATGGGGTCCGTTAATGGGAAAGCAGGAATTGCAGCTCGCTCTGTTGGTGTTGTGTTGTTCGGCTCTGTAGAAAACCACACATACAATCCATTCTCTGGTAAACCATGCAGTGATTTTACATTCATAGGATCCCCTGATGCCACACATTTATCTATTAAATGATAAGGCACAGTCAGACTTGGGAATGTTTTATACACGAGATATACACAGACATGCTCAAATTTAAATGTGACAATTTAACGTAGAGCATTCAGATTACAGGGAATGTTTAATGGCTACACAATAGATTGGAAAGGCTGAGGACGATAGAAACACAGGCCTAAATGAAGCAGCAACCCAGAGAAATATGAGCATTGCAACCTGTTCAGAGATATATGTTTGTAACACAGCTTTCATACCGTTACTCAGAAACATATAATGTGAACATCAGTATTGGCTATCTGCACCAATAATGATAACATATGTCACATAAGAGTTATTGTAGATTTGAAACCACATTATCTGTGAGGAAACTTGAGGTTTACATGTAATTGGATTTAAAATCAAATTTAATTTTAGCCTTTTTCGCCTCCGCAGATACGGAAAGCGCTCGGCTCAGGAGGATGTTGTTGCAGAGCTGCTATTTGGAGGCGACAGCAGCAGAGATCAGAGGTCAAGGTGAAGCCCCTCATACACCCAGGGATCATGTGATATTATGAAGAAACAGACACTGACAGTCTTTTCTCTGTCTGCCTCCCAACAGATACGATGACTCCTTCATGTGGTGACTCCACAACCCTCCTACCTCCTCATTGTGCTTTCCTTCTGAGGACTTCCTGGAATGCACCTGGAGGAGCCATCAGGTGCCTCTCGCCCCTTCTTAAGCCAACAAAATGACCATCACTGACTAGAGCACAAGCTCTTTCTGTCTCGCTTTAATGTCCAACGGTTCTTTCATCCCAACAGTACTGTGCCATTTGCCAAATTAAAACTCATCAGATCAGAGCAGCCAATGGAAAAGGGGAAATTTGTCTTTGTGTATGAACGTTGTTCTTCTCTCTGTCACTGTTAGTGTGAAGGCATTCTGTTTTGCTGTTGCCACTGCCAAGGGGAAAAACAGAGGATGTGAATAAAACCATTTTTTGTGTGATTAACATTTGTTTATAACTTTCTTTTTGTGGGATGAAAGTCTGAAACAAGCAGTGTTGTGTAATTGACCGTAATTAACATCTTTCATAGGTCTGCATGACATTATGCCAGTTGGTGATTAATTCATGATATAACATAATTTATATAATAACTTATATATATAACTTATATAATTTAATTTCCCTTTGGGATTAATAAAGTATTTTTGAATTGAATTGAATTGAACACAAACAGTGCTGTCCCCACTGCCAGAACATCTTTTATCAAAAGATAAAGCAAGCAGATAAAGAAAAAAAGGCACATCTCTCATCAGAGCTCAAAGGTTTAGCAGGTAGACATCTACTAAAATACAGACAGGCAGGGAATGATGGGAAAATCAAGAAAACAACATGGTTGCTGCTAGGTTGGAGCCTATCCCGGCAGTTATTGGGCCTACAGCCTGCATAGCTGACCAGTCCATTACACAGCTACAGCAGACATACAGGACAGACATAAAGCTGTAAAGGGGCACAAGACCTGAATGGAAAAGTATAAAATAAAATGTAAATTTTTGACCACATGGATGGTGTGTTCAGGTTAAGGTTGTGGATAGTGAGATATATAAAAATAAGAAACACTTATATAAAAAAAAGTGGCCTACTAGAGTAATGAATGTATGGTCTAAATCACTGGCTTTAACTCTTCTTCAAAACAACATGATCTCTTTGCAAAACGGTACTCCCATTCAAAAGTTCAAAAGTCATATGGACTAACTTATAAATTCCTGTTTTGGATATTGTTAGGTATTATTTAGTCAACTCAGAGGTAAGAACGATACAGTCAGAGTTACTTGCAGCAAGGGTAGCCCACTTTGCAGTGAAACTACCAAGTTTTTGACACCCTATCTCTTTATTTATATACACAGTTCAACAGACAGTTCAGACAGGGTGTGTGTGTGTGAGACAGAAAGGAGGCTGGTTCACACAGAGATAACAATGATCTCACACACACAGGGAGGAAGGCATAGTGCAGGTGCCTTGCAACACAAAGTTTTTACATGAGTGATAACAAGTTTTTGCACCCATCCAACAGTCCCTCCTTTTATCACAAGTAAAAACATTTAATATAAAAACGAATAAGAAAAATACTTTGTATGAGCAGAAACCCACGGACGGTAAACAGATTATATTTTGTGGGAAATACTCATACGGTCCCGCCGCCCTCGGCAACCATTAAAAGTTAAATGTTGATTAATACTCGAAATCATAAAAATAAAAGAATAATACTTGAAATCATAAAAATAAAAGAATAATACTTGAAATCATAAAAATAAAAGAATAATACTTGAAATCATAAAAATAAAAGAATAATACTTGAAATCATAAAAATAAAAGAATAATACTTGAAATCATAAAAATAAAAGAATAATACTTGAAATCATAAAATAAAAGAATAATACTTGAAATCATAAAAATAAAAGAATAATACTTGAAATCATAAAAATAAAAGAATAATACTTGAAATCATAAAAATAAAAGAATAATACTTGAAATCATAAAAATAAAAGAATAATACTTGAAATCATAAAAATAAAAGAATAATACTTGAAATCATAAAAATAAAAGAATAATACTTGAAATCATAAAAATAAAAGAATAATACTTGAAATCATAAAATAAAAGAATAATACTTGAAATCATAAAAATAAAAGAATAATACTTGAAATCATAAAAATAAAAGAATAATACTTGAAATCATAAAAATAAAAGAATAATACTTGAAATCATAAAAATAAAAGAATAATACTTGAAATCATAAAAATAAAAGAATAATACTTGAAATCATAAAAATAAAAGAATAATACTTGAAATCATAAAAATAAAAGAATAATACTTGAAATCATAAAAATAAAAGAATAATACTTGAAATCATAAAAATAAAAGAATAATACTTGAAATCATAAAATAAAAGAATAATACTTGAAATCATAAAAATAAAAGAATAATACTTGAAATCATAAAAATAAAAGAATAATACTTGAAATCATAAAAATAAAAGAATAATACTTGAAATCATAAAAATAAAAGAATAATACTTGAAATCATAAAAATAAAAGAATAATACTTGAAATCATAAAAATAAAAGAATAATACTTAATGAAAACAGTGAAACATAATAAAGGAATTAAAAAATCTGCCCTGTTTATGTCATCATTGTACTTTTTCTCATTTCACTTAAGCAACAACTTCTTTCGATTTTCTGCTGTAAGGTCATTTTATGAAATACAATGTATGAGTACACTCAGGCTTTTGATGTGATTTATTTACAACATGTCATCATAATCGTCCCCTTCATTTTCGTGCATTTCTACCTGGTTCAGTGTTGCATATCCCACCGTGAACGATACCAGAAATTCTGTAGGAATGGATGTGCGTCATGTTCTTCCGTCAGTGTTCTGAGATGGGTCCCGTCTGATGTCCATCTCTTCTGGTTCGGTATCACCTCCTGTGGATCCTGCTTTAGACAGAGAAAGAGTCCTGCTACCAGAATTAAGCTCAGGCTTATCAGTCCTGTCCACATGTTACAGAGAGCCATTTTATAATTGGGCGCAGATCAGCTGTTTTCTTCACCGGTTTGAGACGCTGGGCCCTATGGGTCCTCCAACTCCTTTGAACCCGGACTTCCTCTGCTACCCCGTCAGTTGGTTTGGCTCCTGTAACGGCAAAACTGGCTTACAGTGGCTTTTATGGATCCAGGAAGGCCTCTCTGCTATTTTCAGAGCTGTGGGCGTTGTCAGGAGTATTTGAAACGGCCCTTTCCACCGAGGAGTGCTCCAATCCTTCCGGTGGAGTGTCTTAATCGGGACCAGGTCTCCAGGCCTCAGGTCGTTCTGTGGGATAGGAGCAGAGATTATCGCCAGACCACTGGACATTTGTTCTTCTTTTGTCTGCAACATTTTATTCATCCACTCAGCTAATGAAGTTTCCTGTTGTGCTTTCTCTATTTCATTCATGTCAGAGGGCAGAGAAAACGGTCTGCCATGTACTATTTCTTTGAGAATACAAATTCACATCAGCAACTTGGTGTCACGTGATCTCAGACTCAGAATATAGTGGGTGGAGTTATACAATGATGTACAGTAGGTGGCAAATGGAGTAAGACCAGTTTGATTTGGAGTTATTCTCATCCATAATTTAACCAGGGATAGGCATTCGGGTCATGGCCTCCCTGTTTCTTCCATTGTTTTCCTTAATCTTTAACTGAAACCCTAATGCATTAGAACTTAGTTCTATTAATTTATTTATAAAATGAGTTCCATTATCTGACCTTATAATCTGTGGGATACCATATGTGGGGAAGAAATGTGTAACTAGGTTTGTCTATTACAACTAGGCAATATTTCTTCCTCCGTGTTTGCAACAAATTATGCATGATCTGCAAAAATTCTTTGCATAGTCAGAAAAATTTATAGTGTAGCATTAATGCTTTACCAGATGTGACATATTCCCCCCTTGACACGTGGGTCTTCCCAATGTGTCACTGTAGCCGCTGTGTTGTATACATTTTTTGGGAGGATTGGTTTATCTTCTATCTGATAGATGTCATCTTTTCTCTGTGCTCCTCTCTTTAGCCAGGCCTTTATTTCTGTCTTGGTTGCTGACTGTTGGGCGTCTTTCAGCACGTCTGTGTCTATAAATAGCAGATCTGACATTTTCTCTTTAATAGGTTGAAATGAGTTAGTTCTGTCCCTGATGATGTTTTAAAACCTCTATTTTGCCAAATCTTAGCATGGTGATGTACTGATCTGAAAACGTATTGGCTGTCTGTGTATATAGTAAGTATTTGTCCCTCATGTAATTCACATGCTCTTACTACAGCATATAATTCTGCTGTTTGTGCTGAGCATGTATTGGGTAGAGATTTAGCTTCTATTATCTTATCGATGGTTGTTATTGCATAACCAACTCTATTCTTTCCATATTCATCTTTAGATGCTGAGCCATCTACAAACACAACACATGAATCTGGTATAAGGGTTTGAGAAATGTCTTGTCTGGGTTTGGTGTCTTCTTCAACTTTTGCTTTATAAGAATGTGGTTTTCCATCTTCTGCAGTAGGTATTAGAGTACTTGGATTTAAAGGGCACATCTTTTTAGAGTTATGTTTGGCTGTGATAATAATAGCGATGTCAGTGTGATATGTCTTGCATGTAGCGTCAGGTGCTTCTCTTAATATTCCTGACTTCAACATATCTTGTATTACTGGCTTAGTACCTTCTTCAGCTTCTGGCTTTAAGGGGTATTGGCGGACTAATGGCCTTTTTTCAGATATTAGTTTAACCTTGTATGGTGGGAACCCCTTTATAAGCCCTACATCAGTTGATGATTGGGACCACAGTTCAGGTGGGACAGCAGCTAGGACAGGATACATGTTGCTCTCTTTGCTCTCAGCTAAACCCTGTATTTGTCCCTCTGCCTCATCTAAATGTGTCCTTGGATGGACTTTGACTATCCACGCCAGAATGAGCTTCCAGATTCCTGTATTAGGTTCTACCTTTGACAGTGTCAGTGCTGTTCCTGCAGAGGTTTAAAGCCTCTGTTTTTCCAAATTCTTATTATTCTTTTTTATCATATTTTATAAAGTAAGTCCTTATTACATTTAAAAATGAGATCAATATTTTTGGTAGTTGCTATTATTATAAATAATGCTTGGTTTAGTTCTTATTAAAAATAAAAAATAAAAACTCACTCACTGATGAACACAAAAAATGAAGGGCATATTATATCTTATAATCTTAGTTTATCTTACCCAGTTTTATAGATACAACATACAGTTTCAGTCAGCTTTGTATTTAGTTCAAGTAACTAAAGTTTGTTTCAATTAAATCAAGTTTTCTCTATTTCAGTCCAGTCCAGTAATTCTGTTAAGGTTCATTTCATCTTATGTTAAGTTTGAGTCTAATTCAATCATTTTGAACCTGACTGGAAAAAGTCTAAACGTCTGTTAAAATCTTTTTGTTTTACCGTAGAGAACTGACCTAATATTATTATGGTATGTTGAGGACTCTAATTTTTACATAACATAAACAGACATTTATTTCACAAAAACAGAAAGTCAAATACAGACATTTGGCCACATGAAAGTTTAAATAACCTGTTTGTAAAAGAATTATGAAAAATTGAAGACGGATCTATGAACTTTCTTATGGTTATCAGTATTTTTAATACAGGTAGAACCTTTGTCATCTTTATATGATTTTTCGAAAAAGATTCTGGAAACCTTATTAAGATATAAATTTGGCAAAGATCATCAGAACATCAGACCTTTATTAGCGCTTTTAAAGTCCCTCAAAGATGCATTATGATGAAATCAGTCATTCCCATTCACACACATTCACACACTACTTAATTATTTCTCTGTCAGAGTCATTTTATTTGCAAAAATTTGAACATAATTTGACTTCTATTATTCTTAAAATGCACATCGTTTCCTCCCCCTTTTGTTTCCACAAGGTCTGTTTTGAACGCTTCAATTCTTTTTTTTTATTCACCAAGAATCAATAAGGTGGTCTTAGTGGGTCCACCTTAAAGGTGTTACCTGTTGGGTGTCATGTTATCATTGTCAGGTCAGTGAGGTTCATAAGTCAGTCAGAACCTTGGTCATTTGGTCTGTGCTCATAATGTTTCATAGATCCAGCCTATGATTAGTCAGCAAAACTTCCACCTATAGGAGAAAAATTGATTGTTAATGAATGAGCTGCATTTCCTAGGAACACTGTCTTCCTCCTGGATGAGCATCACCTGTTGAAAAACTTTCATCATTGTTTGTTTCACATATTCATTCAGATCTTTATATTATACCAGTAGGTGAAGTTGTTAGTATCTCATGTAGACTGACATATACTGTTGCATTTGGAGAATATCTCAGATTAAATAAACTTAGTTAGAGCTTCAATCCAGGTTCATTTTATGTCTGCAGACTTTAGCCAATTTTTCTTTTCTTTCTTTTTTTTTTATACATAAAGAGCAAGATTCAAAACATTTTCAAAAGGCAGATTGTGGCAGAATGTAGACAAAACTGCTTATTGATTGACAAAATAACATTCAAGCACACAATCACCATATTAAAAGGCTCTACTTCTAGAGAATCACTAAACTTCTGGGGTCCGGTTTTGGCCCGCGGACCTTGAGTTTGACACATGCAGAGGTAGAGTTACAATTTTTTTTCAGACCTTTCAGCAGAGACAGGCTTCTGCTGTTTGCAGAAGTTTTATCTTTTTATTTTCAGGCAGCTGCATCTCTTTGTCAAGGTCGTTTCACAGAGCTGAAATTTAACTTCTCTCAAAGAGGAAAAATCAAGAATGCAAACAATCTGAGCCAAATATGGAATTATTTCCCTGTAAAATGAATCTTTTGCATTTTATCATGATATTGTTGGTAGTATAACACCATAGAATGATTTTTGAAGCACCTGTTTCTCACTAATGCTTGCCTACAAAATCTTTTACTCTCAGATTACTTCTTTAACAACATTCTGTTCTCTCTTCTCTAGTCATTGTTCACTGGGTTGTCCAGTTGGACAGTTTCCATGTTGTCCACATTGTCATCTCCTCTTTTAACTTATTTTACCACGTCCTCTAAAACCATCTCTTAGTCTTTATAATTTGGGGCTACCTTGATATTCTAACCTGGGATGGGTGGCGGTCCGCCCTCCTTTATTTGTTTTCAGTTAAGCTGAAAGTTTTTTTCTGTGCTTTTCTTAAGGCCTCAGTATTATGGCTATGTCAGTTAAAAGCTGCTCTTATTGTTTTTTTTTTATTATTATTCATCTTTTTGTTTTAATCTGTTTATCAACTGTGTGCACTCAGGGACTGAGAGGTCCCCTTTGAAATTATAATCTGGCAAGGTTTTTTATTGTCTCTTGAGTCTTTTGAATGCATAATCTCCAGTTTAAGATCCCCGTGTAGTTTTAGGATTTCAGTGATAATTAAGTTACCTGAAAATCCATATTTTTATGCCATCGTGTACATATTTCTGTTAAATCAGAGATTTTTCTCTGTTCTTTCCCCATTGTTCTTTGTTATTTTTATCTTTTTAGTTTTCATTATTTCTAATTTTAGATCCCCTTGTAATTTTAAGACATCCTTTTGTATCTAATTTGCCCAAAAACCCATGTTTTTTATTTTTTATTCCAGATCATACCTGCTCCTTTTACATAGTTCTCCATAAACTTTACCTCCCCTTCTAAGTCAATTAGTTTACTTTGTTTCTTCCCCATTATGTTTTATGTTAGTTTAATTGTAGTATAAATGTCCCAGATAAAAGGTCATTGGCATGAGACTTTAAGGAGAGGACATTAACACGGCCTTCTACTGCGACTAATTCGCAGCGGTGTTAATTTTCTGGAATGAAATCCGACCTGAATCTCCAAAGTCACCAGTACGTAGTTTTAATCTGGGTAAAATAAAACACAGGACTAGCAGAATCCTGCTATGATTCTATTAAAATGCTTAGTCCTCCATACACACACAACACAGTCACACAGTTAGTTTCAGGTACCTTGTAATTTTTCTAAGTTAACTTGGTGTTATTTTATGAGCTCAGTTTACTCCGTTCTTTTTACTTTTATAGCGCTTATTCTATTCCCTCGCAGGGGAATAACCCTTAGTCGTTTTATTTGGCCCCCTTCTTGGCGGGGCCCTACCTTAATTTGTCACTATTCTTTTCACGGTGGAATAAAACCATTCGAATGCAGCGTCCTTACCGGCGACGCACTACCAACGACTTTTAAGTACTTTTCCTATGAACTGTATTTTAAAACTGTCTCACCTCGGAGTTGACTTCTTGGTGACTCTCTGGACCCTGTGAGAGTCACCCCGCGCCGAGGAAGGCGATAACCCACTGGCCAGGTGTGAATTCACACACACCGGGACTTTCAGCCACTCCGGCTAAAGGAGGCTGTGCAGCGGTGCTTCGCTCGACGTCAGGCTTCCCCCACGGATCCCAGAGTCACTGTTAAAGCAAAGAGAAATAAGGTTATTGAATTAATCCGGCTTCGAAGGACCAATAAATGTTAGGTATTATTTAGTCAACTCAGAGGTAAGAACGATACAGTCAGAGTTACTTGCAGCAAGGGTAGCCCACTTTGCAGTGAAACTACCAAGTTTTTGACACCCTATCTCTTTATTTATATACACAGTTCAACAGACAGTTCAGACAGGGTGTGTGTGTATGTGTGAGACAGAAAGGAGGCTGGTTCACACAGAGATAACAATGATCTCACACACACAGGGAGGAAGGCATAGTGCAGGTGCCTTGCAACACAAAGTTTTTACATGAGTGATAACAAGTTTTTGCACCCATCCAACAGATATCCATACTGTATACAATTCTGAATGTACTACTATGTACAGTGTTGTGAAAATATAAGTGCCCCCTTTTTTCAGATTTGTTCTGTTGTTCCTTTTCTCCACTCTGAAATGTTTCAGATCATCAAACAAATTTAAATATCAAACAAAGATAACCGGAGTAAACAGAAAAAGCAGTTTTTGAATGACGTTTTATTTTTAAGAGAATAACCAATTCATACCAACCAGGTCTTATGTGCAATTTCACTGTAAAAAACTCTTTGCAGAATCATTTTAAACTGCATTGGGGGGTTTTCCAGCATGAACTGTCTTTTCAAATTAGTGTGCTTTGGATCATTGCCCTGCTGAATAACCCAAGTGATTAAGCTTAAAGTCTTGAATTAATGGCCAGACTTTCTCCTTCTGCAAGAGAGCAGCATTCATGATTCCATTGTCCAGGCTTTTTGAGATTTTTAGGCCTATTTCATGTTTTCACACAGCTTCCATTTAAGTATTTTCTTTGCTCTACAGGTTTGGTGGTAATCAGGTCTGTGTGTGGCTAGTGACACTGAACCAAAACATAAAGAAAATAATAATAGGACTAATTACAGGTTATTACCAAATCTCTTAAAGAAAACCAACATCCTAAAACAGCTTTTGTATTGGTACAGATTATCTTTGTTTGAAAGTAAAATTAGTTTGATGATGATAAGAATTCTCTTAGGGGTAAATATTTTTTCACAGTAAGCAACAGAAAGCTACTGTGTATAATTCTATACTCTTTCCTTTTTATTTTCTCAATAAAATTTTATTATTTAATCTTTTTATGTGGCCACAAGATTTTTTAGAAACTTGGTCAGGAATTTAACTGTGGCACAAAAGTTATATCCTGGGTTCCCTCGTAAAAATGGGAATGGTCACACCTATGCAGACAGCCATGTTCACACACTGACTTGCATAAAGGTGTTTTAGAGAGGTCAGTTATTTTAACTTGCAGGTTTTGCAAGACAAAAAGGATGATGATGTTATCTTGGAGTACTAGCAAAGGGTGTAAAAACACTCAAGTAATAATTTCACAATAGACTTCCTGGAGTTTAAGAAAACAGCAGTGGAGTGTGTGGTGTCTCTTTTTGTCCAAACTGTATATGAGAGGATGCACAAAGTCTCAGACTAAAGAAAACAGCAAGAATTAAGGCAAGAGGTAAAAAAACTATAATTATTACAAATTTAATGAAAGTAAATATTACAGTATATTATGGCAGGGAATGCCATAAAACATTTTTTTTTAATATGCTGAAAAATAAACTGATCAACATGCTTTGAAAATGTTGAGTTTTTTAGCTTACGGTACACAACCTCACCATCAACGCCTCACTACAAGCAACATTATTTTGCCTTGGCTGCAGAAAATTTGGTGGAGATGTAACATCCTACTCTCTCCACTGTGTGGCAGTGTAGCACTGGTTGAAGCAACTTTTCCACAGAAGATGTTTCTGTTAATTCATTTAATGAATTCATTTTGATGAGCAATCAACTTAGCTGGTATTCTGATATACGGTGCTGTGAAAAGGTTTTTGCCTCATTGCCGATTACTTTTTTTTGTGCTTTTTTGTTAATGTAAATGTTTCAGATCATTCAGATAAGTGACATATAAAACATCAACCACACCTTTTTGTTTAAGGTCATAGTACTGTATCTGAGTTTGATTTAAGTCCAGACTTTGGCTAGGCCACTCACTGTAACTTCATTTTGTTGTTAGTTTTAGTCATTCAGAGGTGGCCTTGCTACTGTAATGTGGATCATTGGAAACATTTCATGCTTCACATGTTTTCTTTCAACTTGTTTAAGGGATGCCAGTTAAGCCTTATTTCTAGCACTACCGCACTACTGTCCTTCAGGCCCTTTCTCTGGTTCTGTCTCAGTCTCATCTTCTCTCCTGCTCTGTTTGTCAGATATTTAGTTACTCCTTGCCTCCTTTAACCCCTGAATATTTGCCCCAAAATGTCTAAAAACCATGAGCTCCAAATGATTACCATTTGGAGCTCATACAAAAGTCTGGTTTATCTGTAAAGGTAAAACTCACTATTACACATTGTTTGTATATCATCTTTAACAGCAGCAATATCATCATCAAAGCTTTGATAATGAAGCTCCATCATCGGAGCTCTGATTGTTGCATATGTTCCCAACAGAGCACTTGAGCTCTCAGATTGAAGGTTTATTGATGGTTCCTAGAGTTTCATAAAGTGTAATGGGGGCGGATTTTTTCATGATGTTTTTGGGGGGCTTTTGTAGGTGATGCACTGGGTCCTGTGTGTTTAACCCTGCCTCTGTCCTACATAAAACAACTGGATAAGCTAGTCCTGCCACAAATGTAGGCCTACTATGTTCTCAGTTCAATTCAATTCAGTTTTATTTATATAGCGCCAATTAACAACACATGTCGTCTCAAGGCACTTCACAAAGGGTTTGGAATGGTGCGGGTTGTTGAGGAGGTCAGAATAAACTACTGAGTATTAGAGTTTGTCCATTTTAGAAAGGGTTATATAGGGGTACTAAGTAAAATAATAAACTGATAAAGTTTATCCATCTAGAGCCCACTGATGGTCATTGTTATCATAAAAACCACAAGGATTGGGGATACCTCTCTCTGTCAGACTGATTATAACCATTGGAAAAGAGAAGGGGTCATACAGGTAGCAGAAATGGAGGGTGTGTTTGCACCTCAACCATAACTGAGCCGGTTTAGGCTAAACCTGATTCTGTCATGATTTGTGGGTGTTTTTTGGGTTCTTCTTATTACTATTCTTGATTGGTTTTGAATCATGCTTCTGTTTATTATTTTTCTGGTCATGCTTGTTATGGATTTTCTTATCAAAGTGGGAGAAAAATCAACTCATTAACAAGAGAAAGACCGGACTTTATCTTATAAAGTTTATTCAAAAGTATTCAGCGTTTGAATGACTGTCACTGAGCAAGTCAGAAAGGCAGAGCCCAGAACAAGAGTTTACAGACAGTATTTAATCAGTATGTGGGTGTTACCTCAACTTAAAAGAGTTTAAGAAATATGATCCCCAGACCCCACCTTGGGTCAGAGGTAACAAAGTTATTTATGAGGGCACCCATCTACCATCCCTTGAGGCATACACTTCAGGGAGTGTTAACCATAAACCTCCTGATAATGAATTTACAGACCAACTCCTCTAGGGTAACAAAACACAGAGGTCAGAGAGGAGAGAGGTAAAGGGAAGTTCAGAGCACTAAAAAGAATTTTCCCATAACATGCTTTACTTTTTGTCTTCTAGTTCATGTTTTGTCAAGTTAGGTTTTTGGTTCTGGTTATGCTTTCATTTCATAGTTTACTAGTTGTGTTTCTATTAGTTTGTATTCAAGAGTTTCTGTTCTGCTCCAGCCACGTTTTGTTCTCTCCTGTCTGTTTTCAATCATCTTCATTCGGTTCACCTGCACCTAGCATTCGGTCTCCTCGTTCCACCTGGTTCTTGCTCCATATATACACAACTATTCTGTTTATTCCTCATGGGAAACATTTTGGATCACCATCTTTGCTCATGTCTTGTCCTGTTGATCATGACCAGCCTGTTTCACCAGCCTGCCTATGTCTGTTTTTGCCGTTAACCTCTGTAGTAAGTTTTTGTTAATTAAATCATTTCATTTACCGTCATGCTGCCTGCTCGTCTGCATTTCGGGGTCCTCCGCTACACAAATCCTGACAGACTCCCCCTTACTCCATTCAACAGGGAGGGAGGAAGGCAGAGGTAAAAAAAATTGGCGAGTGTTGTTTCCTGTTGCATTGTGTGAAAGGTGGATAACTTTAAAATGGGCTAAAATAAATTCAATCTAATTACACAGATTTCAAGTCAGATACATACAGGGGTTGGACAATGCAGCTGAAACACCTGTCATTTTAGTGTGGGAGGTTTCATGGCTAAATTGGACCAGCCTGGTAGCCAGTCTTCATTGATTGCACATTGCACCAGTAAGAGCAGAGTGTGAAGGTTCAATTAGCAGGGTAAGAGCACAGTTTTGCTCAAAATATTGAAATGCAGACAACATTATGGGTGACATACCAGAGTTCAAAAGAGGACAAATTGTTGGTGCACGTCTTGCTGGCGCATCTGTGACCAAGACAGCAAGTCTTTGTGATGTATCAAGAGCCACGGTATCCAGGATAATGTCAGCATACCACCAAGAAGGATGAACCACATCCAACAGGATTAACTGTGGATGCAAGAGGAAGCTGTCTAAAAGGGATGTTCGGGTGCTAACCCGGATTGTATCCAAAAAACATAAAACCACGGCTGCCCAAATCACGGCAGAATTAAATGTGCACCTCAACTCTCTTGTTTCCACCAGAACTGTACATCAGGAGCTCCACAGGGTCAATATACACGGCCGGGCTGCTATAGGCAAACCTTTGGTCACTCATGCCAATGCCAAACGTCGGTTTCAATGGTGCAAGGAGCACAAATCTTGGGCTGTGGACAATGTGAAACATGTATTGTTCTCTGATGAGTCCACCTTTACTGTTTTCCCCACATCCGGGAGAGTTACGGTGTGGAGAAGCCCCAAAGAAGCGTACCACCCAGACGGTTGCATGCCCAGAGTGAAGCATGGGGGTGGATCAGTGATGGTTTGGGCTGCCATATCATGGCATTCCCTTGGCCCAATACTTGTGCTAGATGGGCGCGTCACTGCCAAGGACTACCAAACCATTCTTGAGGATCATGTGCATCCAATGGTTCAAACATTGTATCCTGAAGGCGGTGCCGTGTATCAGGATGACAATGCACCAATACACACAGCAAGACTGGTGAAAGATTGGTTTGATGAACATGGAAGTGAAGTTGAACATCTCCCATGGCCTGCACAGTCACTAGATCTAAATATTATTGAGCGTCTTTGAGGAGCGAGTCAGGAAACGTTTTCCTCCACCAGTATCACGTAGTGACCTGGCCACTATCCTGCAAGAAGAATGGCTTAAAATCCCTTTGACCACTGTGCAGGACTTGTATATGTCATTCCCAAGACGAATTGATGCTGTATTGGCCGCAAAAGGAGGCCCTACACCATACTAAGAAATTATTGTGGTCTAAAACCAGGTGTTTCAGTTTCATTGTCCAACCCCTGTACATTCCAATTAATCCTAACTATCAAACAGTGCAGTCAAATTCAGTTTTTTATTCAGATTGGTTAATACGTTTTTCTATCTAAGTCAAGTCAGGTTTATTTATAAAGCACTTTTCAGCAACAAGGCACTCAAAGCGCTGTACACGAGGAAAAACATTACAATGATACAGAAAATCAAACACAGAAAAACTAATCAAAAAATGACACTAATAATCCTTGGGAGTTTACTGGTAAGAGCTGGTTCTAATCCAATCTTTCTAGTAGAGGTAATTAGCTCATTAAGTCCTCTGTGGTAAGGAATTAATCTTGTGCTAGAAGAAAAATGATAATATTAATCCTTGAGGTCGCTGATATGAGACAGCTGTGGTCCTACCATTCAAATAGTAACAGTCATGGCCGCTCACTGAAGTCTAAGTAGAGAAGCTGGGTCACTGGTAGGTCCAAACTTTTTAAATACTAATAATGTTTGGCTTTCACTGGTATGAAAGTGTTGTAATACAATCCTTCTAAGAAATCTAAAAATCTATGAATCCTTTTAAGAAATCTAAAAATCGATTAATCCTTTTAAGAAGTCTAAAAATCTCTGGTCATTGGTGTAAAAACAGCCTCAGTCAAATTTTCAAATACTAATAATAATTGGCTTTTGCTGGTAATCCTTCTGAGAAATCTGAAAATCTATGAAAAGTAATGAAATCACACATTTAGGTAAAGTAAGATAGGAGGGGGAAAAAAATCATATTTCAGACTCTATTCTTAGCAGAATAGAGTCTGAAGTAGTACAAAAAACCTCAGCAGGGGTAAGCAACACACACATAAGTAAAGATTTAGCAAGAGTACAGTGGAATCTTGAGGGTGTGAATGTAAGTCTGAGTGTGTTTGCAAGAATTAGACTGTCAACACTGATAGAAGCGCCATTGTCCTTGAGAAGAGAGGTGGAAGTTTTATCAATTGGCTGGATGAGCATGTAGCGACAGTGGACAGTCACTGGGGTTGACTTTGAAGCAATCATCCCACATATTTTGGTACTGGCTCAGAGCTTAGCTGTTTGGCTTTGTTTCTCCTCTGTAAAAGAACTATCGCTGCCATTAACTCTCTACTACTTTTTTAACTCTTCTACTTTTTTAACATAGAAAGTACTTCTGGACCAGTGCTTCTGTGTTTTCTATAGACTATGTATGCTACTCACACTGAGCCAGGTTCTGCTGGAGGTTTCTTCCTGTCAAAGGGGAGTCTTCTCCACTTTTGCTAATTGCCTGCTCAGGGGGAGTGCCTGCTGCAAAGTCAGTGATCTGATTTCATTGGCTGTGTTTCCTTAAATAGAAAACTTTACAAATTGCCAAAATAAACTGAACTTGACTACAGTGTTTTATAGGATCAAATTAATATGGTAATTAATGTAAATCAATTTGATAGAATTCTTAGGCTCCTCTTATTTGGAACATCTGTAATCTGTAATTAGTGATTCCATTAACTTTATGTTATCTGGGCTTTCTTAGATACTATTTTGCTAACTGGCATTTAAAGCTGGTTTTACTGTATTGTATCATAACCAGGATCAAATTAGAATATATCTGTCTAAATACACTTTGATGTTTATGTCATGCTTTAAGACCAATCCTGACAAAATTAAAAATAAAAGCAAAAATAAATATATTTGGTTTTTCCTTATCCTTAGACATGCGTTTTCATTAAGAAATGTATACATTTACTTTTTCCTTTTCCTTAGACATGTGTTACCGTATGCATTTCTCCTTCATTATGCAAATGAGGAGGGCTGCCTTCTTCTCTCCAGCTCCTCTACTATTGGTCAATAAACAGGAAGGAGGAGGATCCATGTGCTGGCCGAGGGTGTGTCCCAATTCAGGGGCTGGATCCTTCCAAGTCCGTACTTGTGGGCCCATTACATCACAGTGCGTCGTGGAAGGTCTGTCAAATGCAGAACACAAATGTGTCCTTCTTTTAACCGATTGGAAGGATGGGTTATGGAGGACCAATCCTGACTAAATTAAAAATAAAAGCAGAAATATATATATTTTCTTTTTCCTTTTCCTTACACATGCCTTTGTTCTTTTTACATTTCCTTGTCTCGTAGTAACTGCTGCCTTGCTTCGCCAGCAAGCTAGCCCCGGAGAGATCTGACCGGACTTTTCAGCACTGAGCTCCTGCTGCCAGTCATCACAGTGAACGTTAAACACAAGTGATTTCTAACAGTTTGTGTTAGTATTATTTTAATGTATTGTGTCATTTGTTCATGTAAGTCGATTTGACATTACAGGTGATATTAAAGTTAACCTGAATAAATGGACAATTTTATGTAATCTTACTGTATCGCTGGAGAGTGTGATTGAGAGTAAATAAGCTTTTAAATATGCATTTTTGATGAAGAAATGTGCTATATGAGTTTTTAAAAGTATATTTATAATTCAGCTAGCATTATAATTCATGATTCCAGGTACAGCTGAAGAGAAATACACTTTCAAATGTAAGCAAATCTCAGTAAAGAAGTGAAAAGTTTGAAAGAGCTTGTTTTAGGCATTTGCATAGAAATATTTTTAATATGTTCTGCAAATTAAGACAAATGTAAAATTAAAAAAGACTTTTTTTACACTGATATTAAGCAAGATGTTTTTTTTTGTTGTTTTTGTTTAG
This sequence comes from Girardinichthys multiradiatus, assembly GCF_021462225.1. Classification (NCBI taxonomy): domain Eukaryota; kingdom Metazoa; phylum Chordata; class Actinopteri; order Cyprinodontiformes; family Goodeidae; genus Girardinichthys; species Girardinichthys multiradiatus. The sequence goes on along the minus strand of NC_061817.1, from coordinate 1,671,550 downwards.
GGACAAAGGAGCAGACGGGTCAGTTTATTAAACTCAGGGGTGAGAATGACCACCTTTTTACTGGAGCTAAAAACTCAGCCACCGTGGCTTGGAGGTACAATAACATTCTTTGCAGTCGGTTTCTGTCCAGTTTCAAAAACTCCTATCTTTCTAACTTTCATAAATATCCATCCAGTGATTAACATACTTCTTTTGGTTTTCCCTCTTTCCTTTTGCTTGTTTAGGACAATTCTGGAGAAGATGGTCCAACAGGGGAAGGTCAGCCCCTTGCAGGCCAAAAGAAAGTGGGACAATATGAAAAAGAAACATAAAGTTTGTTCAGAAGTTCTCATATCACACACAAATAAAAAATATTTCTAAAAGTCTTGTTGGTTTCTCTGTTTAGTAAACTCTTTTTTATTCCCTCTAACTTTAGAATTGTAAGTATCCAGGGTCAGGAGAGGGAGTCAGTGAAAAGCCCACTGCTGCTATTGGCCCTGGTTTGTCCTTAAGGATGAGGTGTTGGGACAGAGGTCTTCCACAACACCTCCTGTCCTAATTGCCTCCATCCCTGAGGACCCTCCAGGGCCAAGCGGAGCGGTGGGCAACCAGATGGAGAAGGAAGACAGTGAGCCAGCAGGAAGTCACTGACTGGATGCAATCTGCTGGGTTTCCTTAGATAGAAAAACTTTTTATCCAATTTGAATAAAAAGCTAACTCCGACAGCACTGTTCAATGGTTAGGATTAATTGGAATGTATGAACCTGACTGTTGTGAAGTGCCTTGAGACGACATGTGTTGTGAACTGGCGCTATATAAATGAAACTGAATTGAAGGGCTCAGAAAAGAAAGAGGGACAGAGATGAGGAGATGATGGAGTTGATCAGGGAGGACATGAGGGCACAGAGAATGGACAGACTGTTTTCCATCTTAGAAAGAATGGTACCAAAATAAGATGCTATATAAGAAATAAATAAATATGTTTTGTTCAGATAGTTTCTTAAAGTTTAAGCTGTTCTAATAAATTTCTAAATTGTTTTTGTCACCAATGTATTTTCTTTCTATCTATCTATCTATCTATCTATCTATCTATCTATCTATCTATCTATCTATCTATCTATCTATCTATCTATCTATCTATCTATCTATCTATCTATCTATCTATCTATCTATCTATCTATCTATCTATCTATCTATCTATCTATCTATCTATCTATCTATCTATCTATCTATCTATCTATCTATCTATCTATCTATATACAGGGGTAGGACAATGAAACTGAAACACCTGGTTTTAGACTACAATAATTTATTAGTATGGTGTAGGGCCTCCTTTTGCGGCCAATACAGCATCAATTCATCTTGGGAATGACATATACAAGTCCTGTACAGTGGTCAGAGGGATTTTAAACCATTCTTCTTGCAGGATAGTGGCCAGGTCACTACGTGATACTGGTGGAGGAAAACGTTTCCTGACTCGCTCCTCCAAAACACCCCAAAGTGGCTCAATAATATTTAGATCTGGTGACTGTGCAGGCCATGGGAGATGTTCAACTTCACTTTCATGTTCATCAAACCAATCTTTCACCAGTCTTGCTGTGTGTATTGGTGCATTGTCATCCTGATACACGGCACCGCCTTCAGGATACAATGTTTGAACCATTGGATGCACATGGTCCTCAAGAATGGTTCGGTAGTCCTTGGCAGTGACGCGCCCATCTAGCACAAGTATTGGGCCAAGGGAATGCCATGATATGGCAGCCCAAACCATCACTGATCCACCCCCATGCTTCACTCTGGGCATGCAACAGTCTGGGTGGTATGCTTCTTTGGGGCTTCTCCACACCGTAACTCTCCCGGATGTGGGGAAAACAGTAAAGGTGGACTCATCAGAGAACAATACATGTTTCACATTGTCCACAACCCAAGATTTGCGCTCCTTGCACCATTGAAACCGACGTTTGGCATTGGCATGAGTGACCAAAGGTTTGCCTATAGCAGCCCGGCCGTGTATATTGACCCTGTGGAGCTCCCGATGGACAGTTCTGGTGGAAACAGGAGAGTTGAGGTGCACATATAATTCTGCCGTGATTTGGGCAGACGTGGTTTTATGTTTTTTGGATACAATCCAGGTTAGCACCTGAACATCCCTTTCAGACAGCTTCCTCTTGCGTCCACAGTTAATCCTGTTGGATGTGGTTCGTCCTTCTTGGTGGTATGCTGACATTACCCTGGATACCGTGGCTCTTGATACATCACAAAGACTTGCTGTCTTGGTCACAGATGCGCCAGCAAGACGTGCATCAACAATTTGTCCTCTTTTGAACTCTGGTATGTCACCCATAATGTTGTGTGCATTTCAATATTTTGAGCAAAACTGTGCTCTTACCCTGCTAATTGAACCTTCACACTCTGCTCTTACTGGTGCAAAGTGCAATCAATGAAGACTGGCTACCAGGCTGGTCCAATTTAGCCATGAAACCTCCCACATTAAAATGACAGGTGTTTCAGTTTCATTGTCCAACCCCTGCACATTCTCATACTACATTCGTTACTGTTATTTCAGTTTTTAACTTTATGTTCTCTCTCTTTTCTCTTCCTAGAAGCAACACCTGGCCTGTTTCTGTATCTGCCTGTGACACCTTTCTGGTGTGGGGCATCATCCATACTTCTGCTGGCAACAACTTAATGGTCACCTTCTACTGATGATACACTTGGGCCTGTCTTTCAGTGTTAAACCCTATTTTTCTCCTAGACATAGCTACTGACTGAGCTTCTACTGTGACTAATTATATGTGCTCTCTCTCATACTCTAAACTTGAAAACTGGCTCAGAGAAATCTGTTTTTTTCTTCCTAGATGAAATTACTTAAGGAGCTACATCCATTAACATTTACTTTTCATTCCTATAGAAAGTACTCCTGGATCAGTGCTTCTGTGTTCTTTATCCTTCTCTGCTTTGTTCTCTCAAACTCCCAGTCATTTGTGGCAGATGGCCGCTCACACTGAGCCTGGTTCTCCTGGAGGTTTCTTCCTGTTAAAAGGGAGTTTTCCTCTTCATTGTCGCTACATGCATGCTCAATATGAGGGATTGCTTCAAGGTCAACGCCAGTGACTGTCCACTGTCTCTACATGCTCATCCAAGAGGAGTGAATGCTGCAAGTCTCTGACTTGATGCAATCTGCTGGGTTTCCTTAGATAGAAAAACTTTTTATCCAATTTGAATAAATAATTGAATCTGACTGCACTGTTCGATGGTTAGGATTATTTGGAATGTATGAACCTGACTTGAAATCTATAAAGTGATCAGTGAGGAACCAAACCCATCCCCAATTCACGGCAAAGATATTTAAAAGTCATGTTAATGAAACCCCGGCTCCCTATTACAACAAGTACAAAAGACTTGCTCAGGTGCCTTGAGGAAAGGAAATGACAGCAATTTTTAAATGTCCTTTTTTTTTCTTTCCTGGGAGGTTTAGAGAGAAGCGCTTATCTGTAAGCAAGACATATTTTAGATAGTCTGCCAGCATTACAGAGAATGACGACTGTTAGCACTAATGGGCAAAAAATATGAAATTAAATCAACAGAGAATGACTGACGGAAAGATGATCAGACAAAGGCAGGAAAAAATGCATTTATTTCAAATATTTGTTATTTGACAGTTAAGCTGACAAATCCTCTCTCCTATTCCCTTAATCAGAATCAGAATCAGCTTTATTGCCAAGTTCGTATGTACAAACAAGGAATTTGACTCCGGTACACTTTGCTCTCTGGTTTTTGTTTTTTTTTGGGTTTTTTTTCACATTAAAGAATATACACACAGCGCCGCAAAACCGCAGACGACTTAATTCAACAAACAGTGACGTGTCAGAGGTCTGATCATCTATTCATTAAACAGTGGATGTGTATTGTCAGACAATGCTCCAGACTTATAGCCAGGAAAGTGCTATTTTCCTCTTAATTACTTTTGACTACAGTTGGTGTGAAGACTGTCTGAGACAATACACAAGATGTCTGCTTTAATTCAATAAACAGTGACATGTCTGAGGATTTTATAACCTTTATTTTTTATTTGTTCAGTTCATTGGTTTCTCTGTTTTAGATCATCTCTACAAGTTACTGGTGCAGATTAGATTGCTCAAACATTTGAGCAGAGGAAGAAAGGTTCTGTTTCTACTTTTTGTCTCCTTGTTTTTTAGATGTAAAAACATCCATCTAAATAACCCGTGTTAAAACAAAATGAATTTACAATTCTGTCAAGTTCTCTCTTTTTATCAGAATTTTGTGTGATGTGCCTGCATTAAATTGACTGTTCCTTTAAAGCGGAGAAACTACATGTTTTGTTTTTAGATGTAAAAAACATCTAAAAAACATACAATTAGAAAGATACGCTTCCTTGTAATGACAACTTCCGGTTAATGACAACATCCGATTAATGATGATATCTGGCTAATGACAACATCCGATTAATGATGATATCCGGTTACGTCACAGGATGTCCCAGTCACCGGAATCCCGCCCACCTGTCAAAATGTTCACACCTCGTTTGATTGAAGGATGTCCTTAATGTCTCTCACTAGTGTGAAAGCACCACCAACATTCAAAAGTGACCAAAACATCAGCCAGAAAGCATAAGTACTGAGAAGTGGTCTGTGGTCCCACCTGTAGAACCACTCCTGTATTGAGTGTGTCTTGCTAATCACCAAAGATTTCCTCCTGTTGTCTTTTCCATTTGAACAACAAGATGTGAAATTGATTGTCAATCAGTGTTGCTTCCTAAGTGGACAGTTTGATTTCACAGACGTTTGATTTACTTGGACTTATATTGTGTTGTTTAAGTGTTCCCTTTATTTTTTTGAGCAATGTATATAGATAGATAGATAGATAGATAGATAGATAGATAGATAGATAGATAGATAGATAGATAGATAGATAGATAGATAGATAGATAGATAGATAGATAGATAGATAGATAGATAGATAGATAGATAGATAGATAGATACAGGTCCTTCTCAAAAAATTAGCATATTGTTATAAAGTTCATTATTTTCTATAATGTAATGATGAAAATTTAACATTCATGTATTTTAGATTCATTGCACACTAACTGAAATATTTCAGGTCTTTTATTGTCTTAATACGGATGATTTTGACATACAGCTCATGAAAACCCAAAATTCCTATCTCACAAAATTAGCATATTTCATCCAACCAATAAAAGAAAAGTGTTTTTAATACAAAAAAACGTCAACCTTCAAATAATCATGTACAGTTATGCACTCAATACTTGGTCGGGAATCCTTTTGCAGAAATGACTGCTTCAATGCGGCGTGGCATGGAGGCAATCAGCCTGTGGCACTGCTGAGGTCTTATGGAGGCCCAGGATGCTTCGATAGCGGCCTTTAGCTCATCCAGAGTGTTGGGTCTTGAGTCTCTCAACGTTCTCTTCACAATATCCCACAGATTCTCTATGGGGTTCAGGTCAGGAGAGTTGGCAGGCCAATTGAGCACAGTGATACCATGGTCAGTAAACCATTTACCAGTGGTTTTGGCACTGTGAGCAGGTGCCAGGTCGTGCTGAAAAATGAAATCTTCATCTCCATAAAGCTTTTCAGCAGATGGAAGCATGAAGTGCTCCAAAATCTCCTGATAGCTAGCTGCATTGACCCTGCCCTTGATAAAACACAGTGGACCAACACCAGCAGCTGACACGGCACCCCAGACCATCACTGACTGTGGGTACTTGACACTGGACTTCTGGCATTTTGGCATTTCCTTCTCCCCAGTCTTCCTCCAGACTCTGGCACCTTGATTTCCGAATGACATGCAGAATTTGCTTTCATCCGAAAAAAGTACTTTGGACCACTGAGCAACAGTCCAGTGCTGCTTCTCTGTAGCCCAGGACTGGGGAATGCGGCACCTGTAGCCCATTTCCTGCACACGCCTGTGCACGGTGGCTCTGGATGTGTCTACTCCAGACTCAGTCCACTGCTTCCGCAGGTCCCCCAAGCTCTGGAATCGGCCCTTCTTCACAATCTTTTTCAGGGTCCGGTCACCTCTTCTCGTTGTGCAGCGTTTTCTGCCACACTTTTTCCTTCCCACAGACTTCCCACTGAGGTGCCTTGATACAGCACTCTGGGAACAGCCTATTCGTTCAGAAATTTCTTTCTGTGTCTTACCCTCTTGCTTGAGGGTGTCAATAGTGGCCTTCTGGACAGCAGTCAGGTCGGCAGTCTTACCCATGATTGGGGTTTTAAGTGATGAACCAGGCTGGGAGTTTTAAAGGCCTCAGGAATCTTTTGCAGGTGTTTAGAGTTAACTCGTTGATTCAGATGATTAGGTTCATAGCTCGTTTAGAGACCCTTTTAATGATATGCTAATTTTGTGAGATAGGAATTTTGGGTTTTCATGAGCTGTATGTCAAAATCATCCGTATTAAGACAATAAAAGACCTGAAATATTTCAGTTAGTGTGCAATGAATCTAAAATATATGAATGTTAAATTTTCATCATGACATTATGGAAAATAATGAACTTTATCACAATATGCTAATTTTTTGAGAAGGACCTGTAGATAGATAGATAGATAGATAGATAGATAGATAGATAGATAGATAGATAGATAGATAGATAGAAAGAAAGAAAATACATTGGTGACAAAAACAATTTAGAAATTTATTAGAACAGCTTAAAACTTTAAGAAACTATCTGAACAAAACATATTTATTTATTTCTTATATAGCATCTTATTTTGGTACCATTCTTTCTAAGATGGAAAACAGTCTGTCCATTCTCTGTGCCCTCATGTCCTCCCTGATCAACTCCATCATCTCCTCATCTCTGTCCCTCTTTCTTTTCTGAGCCCTTCAATTCAGTTTCATTTATATAGCGCCAGTTCACAACACATGTCGTCTCAAGGCACTTCACAACAGTCAGGTTCATACATTCCAATTAATCCTAACCATTGAACAGTGCTGTCGGAGTTAGCTTTTTATTCAAATTGGATAAAACGTTTTTCTATCTAAGGAAACCCAGCAGATTGCATCCAGTCAGTGACTTCCTGCTGGCTCACTGTCTTCCTTCTCCATCTGGTTGCCCACCGCTCCGCTTGGCCCTGGAGTGTCCTCAGGGATGGAGGCAATTAGGACAGGAGGTGTTGTGGAAGACCTCTGTCCCAACACCTCATCCTTAAGGACAAACCAGGGCCAATAGCAGCAGTGGGCTTTTCACTGACTCCCTCTCCTGACCCTGGATACTTACAATTCTAAAGTTAGAGGGAATAAAAAAGAGTTTACTAAACAGAGAAACCAACAAGACTTTTAGAAATATTTTTTATTTGTGTGTGATATGAGAACTTCTGAACAAACTTTATGTTTCTTTTTCATATTGTCCCACTTTCTTTTGGCCTGCAAGGGGCTGACCTTCCCCTGTTGGACCATCTTCTCCAGAATTGTCCTAAACAAGCAAAAGGAAAGAGGGAAAACCAAAAGAAGTATGTTAATCACTGGATGGATATTTATGAAAGTTAGAAAGATAGGAGTTTTTGAAACTGGACAGAAACCGACTGCAAAGAATGTTATTGTACCTCCAAGCCACGGTGGCTGAGTTTTTAGCTCCAGTAAAAAGGTGGTCATTCTCACCCCTGAGTTTAATAAACTGACCTGTCTGCTCCTTTGTCCCTAAACAACAAAAACAACAAAAAAACCATCTTGCTTAATATCAGTGTAAAAAAAGTCTTTTTTAATTTTACATTTGTCTTAATTTGCAGAACATATTAAAAATATTTCTATGCAAATGCCTAAAACAAGCTCTTTCAAACTTTTCACTTCTTTACTGAGATTTGCTTACATTTGAAAGTGTATTTCTCTTCAGCTGTACCTGGAATCATGAATTATAATGCTAGCTGAATTATAAATATACTTTTAAAAACACATACAGAACATTTCTTCATCAAAAATGAATATTTAAAAGCTTATTTACAGGTCCTTCTCAAAATATTAGCATATTGTGATAAAGTTCATTATTTTCCATAATGTCATGATGAAAATTTAACATTCATATATTTTAGATTCATTGCACACTAACTGAAATATTTCAGGTCTTTTATTGTCTTAATACGGATGATTTTGGCATACAGCTCATGAAAACCCAAAATTCCTATCTCACAAAATTAGCATATCATTAAAAGGGTCTCTAAACGAGCTATGAACATAATCATCTGAATCAACGAGTTAACTCTAAACACCTGCAAAAGATTCCTGAGGCCTTTAAAACTCCCAGCCGGGTTCATCACTCAAAACCCCAATCATGGGTAAGACTGCCGACCTGACTGCTGTCCAGAAGGCCACTATTGACACCCTCAAGCAAGAGGGTAAGACACAGAAAGAAATTTCTGAACGAATAGGCTGTTCCCAGAGTGCTGTATCAAGGCACCTCAGTGGGAAGTCTGTGGGAAGGAAAAGGTGTGGCAGAAAACGCTGCACAACGAGAAGAGGTGACCGGACCCTGAGGAAGATTGTGGAGAAGGGCCGATTCCAGACCTTGGGGGACCAGCGGAAGCAGTGGACTGAGTCTGGAGTAGAAACATCCAGAGCCACCGTGCACAGGCGTGTGCAGGAAATGGGCTACAGGTGCCGCATTCCCCAGGTCAAGCCACTTTTGAACCAGAAACCGCGGCAGAAGCGCCTGACCTGGGCTACAGAGAAGCAGCACTGGACTGTTGCTCAGTGGTCCAAAGTACTTTTTTCAGATGAAAGCAAATTCTGCATGTCATTCGGAAATCAAGGTGCCAGAGTCTGGAGGAAGACTGGGGAGAAGGAAATGCCAAAATGCCAGAAGTCCAGTGTCAAGTACCCACAGTCAGTGATGGTCTGGGGTGCCGTGTCAGCTGCTGGTGTTGGTCCACTGTGTTTTATCAAGGGCAGGGTCAATGCAGCTAGCTATCAGGAGATTTTGGAGCACTTCATGCTTCCATCTGCTGAAAAGCTTTATGGAGATGAAGATTTCATTTTTCAGCACGACCTGGCACCTGCTCACAGTGCCAAAACCACTGGTAAATGGTTTACTGACCATGGTATCACTGTGCTCAATTGGCCTGCCAACTCTCCTGACCTGAACCCCATAGAGAATCTGTGGGATATTGTGAAGAGAACGTTGATAGACTCAAGACCCAACACTCTGGATGAGCTAAAGGCCGCTATCGAAGCATCCTGGGCCTCCATAAGACCTCAACAGTGCCACAGGCTGATTGCCTCCATGCCACGCCGCATTGAAGCAGTCATTTCTGCAAAAGGATTCCCGACCAAGTATTGAGTGCATAACTGTACATGATTATTTGAAGGTTGACATTTTTTGTATTAAAAACACTTTTCTTTTATCGGTCGGATGAAATATGCTAATTTTGTGAGATAGGAATTTTGGGTTTTCATGAGCTGTATGCCAAAATCATCCGTATTAAGACAATAAAAGACCTGAAATATTTCAGTTAGTGTGCAATGAATCTAAAATATATGAATGTTAAATTTTAATCATTACATTATGGAAAATAATGAACTTTATCACAATATGCTAATATTTTGAGAAGGACCTGTACTCTCAATCACACTCTCCAGCGATACGGTAAGATTACATAAAATTTTCCATTTATTCAGGTCAACTTTAATATCACCTGTAATGTCAAATCGACTTACATGAACAAATGACACAATACATTAAAATAATACTAACACAAACTGTTAGAAATCACTTGTGTTTAACGTTCACTGTGAAGACTGCCAGCAGGAGCTCAGTGCCGAAAAGTCCGGTCAGATCTCTTCGGGGTTAGCTTGCTGGCGAAGCAAGGCAGCAGTTACTACGGTGGGATCGGAAAACTCCGAACACGTCGGAGCACGTTTGAAATTAAGCGATGTCTTGATAAATCAAGGAGATTTTTCACGTCTACATAGTTATATTCCCGCACTAAAAACATTATAAAAGTTCATTTGTGTCACAGAAAGTGTAATTTTTCACAGTTTACTCACAGCTTTTGCCACTGTGGTCTGCCATGGCTGCCCCTGTTTGACCAAACCGCTTTGACCCGCAATCAATGATGGGAAAAGATGGACCGCGAAGGATACTCACAACGCATCCTTCAAATTGGGTAATAGAAGGACACATTTGTCTCCCACATTTGACAGACCTTCCACGCCGCGCTGTGACGTAATCGGCCCACAAGTACGGACTTGGAAGGATCCAGGCCCTGAATTGGGACACACCCTCGGCCTGCACATGGATCCTCCTCCTTCCTGTATATTGACCAATAGGAAAGGAGCTGGAGAGAAGAAGGCAGCCCTCCTTATTTGCATAATGAAGGAGAAATGCATACGGTAAAGGAAAAAGACGAGACAAGGAAATGTAAAAAGAACAAAGGCATGTCTAAGGAGAAGGAAAAAGAAAATATATATACATTTCTTGATGAAAACACATGTCTAAGGAAAAGGAAAAAGAAAATATATATATTTCTGCTTTTATTTTTAATTTAGTCAGGATTGGTCCTCCATAACCCATCCTTCCAATCGGGTAAAAGAAGGACACATTTGTGTCCTGCATTTGACAGACCTTCCACGCCGCGCTGTGACGTAATCGGCCCACAAGTACGGACTTGGAAGGATCCAGGCCCTGAATTGGGACACACCCTCGGCCTGCACATGGATCCTCCTTCTTCCTGTATATTGACCAATAGGAGAGGAGCTGGAGAGAAGAAGGCAGCCCTCCTCATTTGCATAATGAAGGAGAAATGCATACGGTAAAGAAAAAAGACGAGACGAGGAAATGTAAAAAGAACAAAGGCATGTGTAAGGAAAAGGACAAAGAAAATATATACATTTCCTAATGAAAACACATGTCTAAGGAAAAGGAAAAAGAAAATATATACATTTCTTGATGAAAATGCATGTTTAAGGAAAAGGAAAAAGAAAATATATACATTTCCTAATGAAAACACATGTCTAAGTTAAAGGAAAAAGAAAATATATACATTTCTTGATGAAAACACATGTCTAAGGAAAAGAAAAAATATATATATAAATTTCTAAATGAAAACACATGTCTAAGGAAAAGGAAAATATATACATTTCTTGATGAAAATGCATGTTTAAGGAAAAGGAAAAAGAAAATATATAAATTCTTGATGAAAATGCATGTTTAAGGAAAAGGAAAAAGAAAATATATACATTTCTCGATGAAAACACATGTCTAAGGAAAAGGAAAATATATACATTTCTTGATGAAAATGCATGTTTAAGGAAAAGGAAAAAGAAAATATATACATTTCTTGATGAAAATGCATGTTTAAGGAAAAGGAAAAAGAAAATATATACATTTCTTGATGAAAACACATGTCTAAGGAAAAGGAAAAAGAAAATATATACATTTCTTGATGAAAACACATGTCTAAGTTAAAGGAAAAAGAAAATATATACATTTCCTAATGAAAACACATGTCTAAGGAAAAGGAAAAAGAAAATATATACATTTCTTAATGAAAACTTATGTTTAAGGAAAAGGAAAAAGAAAATATATAAATTCTTGATGAAAATGCATGTCTAAGGAAAAGGAAAATATATACATTTCTTGATGAAAATGCATGTTTAAGGAAAAGGAAAAAGAAAATATATACATTTCTTGATGAAAACACATGTCTAAGGAAAAGGAAAAAGAAAATATATACATTTCTTAATGAAAACACATGTCTAAGGAAGAGGAAAATATATACATTTCTTGATTAAAATGCATGTTTAAGGAAAAGGAAAAAGAAAATATATACATTTCTTGATGAAATGCATGTTTAAGTAAAAGGAAAAAGAAAATATATACATTTCTTGATGAAAACACATGTCTAAGGAAAAGGAAAAAAATATATATAAATTTCTAAATGAAAACACATGTATAAGGAAAAGGAAAATATATATATTTCTTGATGAAAATGCATGTTTAAGGAAAAGGAAAAAGAAAATATATACATTTCTTGATAAAAATGCATGTTTAAGGAAAAGGAAAAAGAAAATATATACATTTCTTGATGAAATGCATGTTTAAGTAAAAGGAAAAAGAAAATATATACATTTCTTGATGAAAACACATGTCTAAGGAAAAGGAAAAAAATATATATAAATTTCTAAATGAAAACACATGTCTAAGGAAAAGGAAAATATATATATTTCTTGATGAAAATGCATGTTTAAGGAAAAGGAAAAAGAAAATATATACATTTCTTGATGAAAACACATGTCTAAGGAAAAGGAAAAAGAAAATATATACATTTCTTAATGAAAACACATGTCTAAGGAAAAGGAAAATATATACATTTCTTGATGAAAATGCATGTTTAAGGAAAAGGAAAAAGAAAATATATACATTTCTTGATTAAATGCATGTTTAAGTAAAAGGAAAAAGAAAATATATACATTTCTTGATGAAAACACATGTCTAAGGAAAAGGAAAAAGAAAATATATACATTTCTTGATGAAAACACATGTCTAAGGAAAAGGAAAATATATACATTTCTTAATGAAAACACATGTCTAAGGAAAAGGAAAATATATACATTTCTTGATGAAAACACATGTCTAAGGAAAAGGAAAAACAAAATATATACATTTCTTAATGAAAACACATGTCTAAGGAAAAGGAAAATATATACATTTCTTGATGAAAACACATGTCTAAGGAAAAGAAAAAATATATATATACATTTCTAAATGAAAACACATGTCTAAGGAAAAGGAAAATATATACATTTCTTGATGAAAACACATGTCTAAGGAAAAGGAAAAAGAAAATATATACATTTCTTAATGAAAACACATGTCTAAGGAAAAGGAAAAAGACAATATATACATTTCTTGATGAAAACACATGTCTAAGGAAAAGGAAAATATATACATTTCTTAATGAAAACACATGTCTAAGGAAAAGGAAAATATATACATTTCTTGATGAAAACACATGTCTAAGGAAAAGAAAAATATATATATACATTTCTAAATGAAAACACATGTCTAAGGAAAAGGAAAATATATACATTTCTTGATGAAAACACATGTCTAAGGAAAAGGAAAAAGAAAATATATACATTTCTTAATGAAAACACATGTCTAAGGAAAAGGAAAATATATACATTTCTTGATGAAAACACATGTCTAAGGAAAAGGAAAAACAAAATATATACATTTCTTAATGAAAACACATGTCTAAGGAAAAGGAAAATATATACATTTCTTGATGAAAACACATGTCTAAGGAAAAGAAAAAATATATATATACATTTCTAAATGAAAACACATGTCTAAGGAAAAGGAAAATATATACATTTCTTGATGAAAACACATGTCTAAGGAAAAGGAAAAAGAAAATATATACATTTCTTAATGAAAACACATGTCTAAGGAAAAGGAAAAAGACAATATATACATTTCTTGATGAAAACACATGTCTAAGGAAAAGGAAAATATATACATTTCTTGATGAAAACACATGTCTAAGGAAAAGGAAAATATATACATTTCTTGATGAAAACACATGTCTAAGGAAAAGGAAAAAGAAAATATATACATTTCTTAATTAAAATGCATGTCTAAGGAAAAGGAAAAAGAAAATATATACATTTCTTGATGAAAACACATGTCTAAGGAAAAGGAAAAAGAAAATATATACATTTCTTAATGAAAACACATGTCTAAGGAAAAGGAAAAAGAAAATATATACATTTCTTGATGAAAACACATGTCTAAGGAAAAGGAAAATATATACATTTCTTAATGAAAACACATGTCTAAGGAAAAGGAAAATATATACATTTCTTGATGAAAACACATGTCTAAGGAAAAGGAAAAACAAAATATATACATTTCTTAATGAAAACACATGTCTAAGGAAAAGGAAAATATATACATTTCTTGATGAAAACACATGTCTAAGGAAAAGAAAAAATATATATATACATTTCTAAATGAAAACACATGTCTAAGGAAAAGGAAAATATATACATTTCTTGATGAAAACACATGTCTAAGGAAAAGGAAAAAGAAAATATATACATTTCTTAATGAAAACACATGTCTAAGGAAAAGGAAAAAGACAATATATACATTTCTTGATGAAAACACATGTCTAAGGAAAAGGAAAATATATACATTTCTTGATGAAAACACATGTCTAAGGAAAAGGAAAATATATACATTTCTTGATGAAAACACATGTCTAAGGAAAAGGAAAAAGAAAATATATACATTTCTTGATGAAATGCATGTTTAAGTAAAAGGAAAAAGAAAATATATACATTTCTTGATGAAAACACATGTCTAAGGAAAAGGAAAAAGAAAATATATACATTTCTTGATGAAAACACATGTCTAAGGAAAAGGAAAATATATACATTTCTTAATGAAAACACATGTCTAAGGAAAAGGAAAATATATACATTTCTTGATGAAAACACATGTCTAAGGAAAAGGAAAAACAAAATATATACATTTCTTAATGAAAACACATGTCTAAGGAAAAGGAAAATATATACATTTCTTGATGAAAACACATGTCTAAGGAAAAGGAAAAACAAAATATATACATTTCTTGATGAAAACACATGTCTAAGGAAAAGGAAAAACAAAATATATACATTTCTTGATGAAAACACATGTCTAAGGAAAAGGAAAAGGAAAATATATACATTTCTTGATGAAAACACATGTCTAAGGAAAAGAAAAAAAAAATATATACATTTCTAAATGAAAACACATGTCTAAGGAAAAGGAAAATATATACATTTCTTGATGAAAACACATGTCTAAGGAAAAGGAAAAAGAAAATATATACATTTCTTAATGAAAACACATGTCTAAGGAAAAGGAAAAAGACAATATATACATTTCTTGATGAAAACACATGTCTAAGGAAAAGGAAAATATATACATTTCTTGATGAAAACACATGTCTAAGGAAAAGGAAAATATATACATTTCTTGATGAAAACACATGTCTAAGGAAAAGGAAAAAGAAAATATATACATTTCTTAATTAAAATGCATGTCTAAGGAAAAGGAAAAACAAAATATATACATTTCTTAATGAAAACACATGTCTAAGGAAAAGGAAAATATATACATTTCTTGATGAAAACACATGTCTAAGGAAAAGGAAAAATAAAATATATACATTTCTTGATGAAAACACATGTCTAAGGAAAAGGAAAAAGAAAATATATACATTTCTTAATTAAAACGCATGTCTAAGGAAAAGGAAAAAGAAAATTGTCAGGTTTAAACAACCTAACAATATTATAACAACACAAAAAGAAAAGAGAGACAAAGTATTAGTTCCTTTTTCTCGCTTTGCGAGGAGAAACGGTCAAGATTTGCTCAGTTACAGATCTCGCACCGCTCTGAACAGCATCTGTCCGCCTCCTCTTTTTATTGTCTTTCGGGGGTCCCTAGTTTACAAAAACATTGTTCTCTAAAGGATGGGGGAAAACAACAACTGCATCGTAAAAAGGTCATAAACAACTTTATACATTAACAACACATTTCCCACAGTCTCCTACAACTTGTAGGGTAAGCTGTGCCTTTTTGTTGAGTGTAATCAGCCTTCATCTTTATGACCTCCTCAACTGGACTGCTTCCTTCTCTGCTAGTTCAGCTCCATTTATTATCCTGCAGACAAACTCATCACATCCTTTCTCACACATACATCATGAAAGGTTATATAATCAAATAGTCAAGTTAAAGAATAGGAGAAAATATAAGATAAATCTATATTCAATTATTCCAACATTTCCCCCCTGTATATCTTATATCTGCTCATATTCTCATATCACTTAACAGCCACTTCTGTCAAATTTTGTAACTGTAAGTTTATCTTCATGAGTACAAAGACAAGAGGTACTTACTGACATTTAAATCACAGAATCATATAGAAATAGATCTGCATACAGGTCAGAAAAGTGGTCAGTACCATCCTCGTCATCTTCATCATCCTGATGTTTAAATAACGGATAGAGTTGTGTAACTCTGCTTTCCATAGGAGAAATAGCTGTGGTGATAAGACGGTTAACAGTACAAAAGCAGGGCATTCAACAATATCCACACAATGTCAAAATTTCAGCAAACACTGCAAAGGAAATTATTACTCATGATACTAAAATTTTATACTTCCCAAACATATCCAGCCAGGAGTCCCACATCGAGGCGTCTACTCCATAATGCTCTTTCATTTTGCCATTTAGAGATCTCAAACCTTCTATGGCTTTCATTTGGCTGCCATCAGCCAGCAGCAGTGTTGTTAGGTATGAATGTGCAACATTTTTCTCTGAAAATAGCACAAACTTCTCCTTTTTCAGCTAACAACATGTGCAAAGCAATTCTATTCTGGAATGACATCAGGGAAGTTGAAGCCAATCAGTCATGGACAGTTCAAACCCGCTTTGTGTCCAATTTCCTAGTTTTTTTGTACATTGTAATGGATATAATTGATCCTGTCTACGTTTCTGTTCATCGTACATCACCAACAGATACTTGATTCAAATCTTGCAGCTACTTGATCAGTTAATTTATATTCATCTATAGCATCTATGTATGTAGAGTCTCCCTCAGTCTGCCAAGCTACTGCTCTGTACTTTCTATCACACCAATCATGTGGATTTAACACTAAATAGTCCATCTGTTACTTCATCTACTAACATAGGATATAACCATAAAGTAATTAAGCACAGAGTCCTGTTACTTTTGAAGGTGATCAATCAAACAACCACCACCAATTGTCTCCTCTAGAGACTAGTTTAAAACACTTATTTACTTTTACAATTGTAATACACCATACTGCAATGAGATTTCCCAATTTATTACCTCTCTCTGTCATATTTATACATGTATAGTTTCCAGTGGTGACTCGCTTATGGAAAACTGATTTATCCTTATCTGCTGTAATTACAGGAAAAACAGAATCCTTATGCTGACACATTTCATTAGGATTAGTTTGATTCATTACTTCCATCATACAGAGTTGTGGTATCACAGCTGGAATTATTTATAATAAAAGCCTGGAACCCAAACACACAACACAATCTCTTTTAGTCATGTTAGCCTCTTGTTCTACCATCAATAATCAGTTATTATTTGTTCCTGATACTCCAGTAATAACCTGGAACTTAGTCATTTATGGTTAACTTTCCTAACATAATTTTTACTCTCTTCGCTCTGTTACCTGGATTACATTATCAGCTTTATGGAGCTTAAACAACTTCTTTTAATAACTAGCATAAGCAGTGGTGCACCACTCTGGTGTCCAATTATTTCCGTCATCAGCTACCATCATGGACCATGAGGTGTCTCTTCTATCATTAGTTAAGTACCATTTATAACTTCTATAATCCTGTCCTTTCCTTCCTCGTTTGGTCAAGCTAATGAGTGGATCAGCACCACAGCTGTGGTTTTAGATTTCACGCACACTTGAATACCATAAGTATAAGAGGTTTGTTTAGTACACATAGTTAGGTTATCATACCTTCCTTGATTTAGCACTACTTGTTTCATATGACTCATAGCAGGTGTTGTTACATTCTGATTCATCTTGACTGGTTTCCAGAAATACCAGAAAAACAAAAAAATCAATATGAGAAAAAAGAAAATATATATATATATAAACACCCAGCATCGGAAAGCATTGCTCATCCATCTAGAAATCATTTTGGCTGAAATTTTCCCTCCTCTAAATGGTTCCAGTGTCTTAATTGTCTTCACTGACTTTCGGGTCTCTCCAGCCTCTAAATGTCTGGGTCCACCCTATTATCAGTCTGTAAATCACTTCCCCTGACGGAGCTTTCAACCAAAATGACCTTTTTACAATGTGTAAGGTGAATCCAGGTTGATCTCTCAGTTATTTCACTGCCCTTGCAGTGGTTAAAAATACCTAATATGGATCCTCCCACTTAGGTGAAATACCAATGTTTCTTCTTTACACTCCTTATTAACACCCAGTCTCCTGGTTTCACTAGTTAGTTTTCCTGCTGGGAAATAGAACATTCCTCATTAGTTTAAATTTATTTCTGTTGGTTTCTAACATACTCCTCATATAATCAACTAGGTTGACTTCTTCATCTAACTCCCACTGATTTTTGAACAGTGGTAATCTATATGGTCTTCCAAATAACATTTCATAGGGTGTTAGCCCTGAGGTGCTTGTAATGTTTAGTTGGAAATAGTTCTATCCGTTTAGAAAATACATCTATAATGACTAAACAGAACTTTTTCCCTTCACTGTGGTTTAACTCAATAAAATCCATATGAATTGTTTGGAAAGGGTATTTTGATTTTGAAAATTGTTCCCTTCGTGGTCTTAAATTCCCTTGAGGATTATGTTTTACACATGCTAAACATGTTTTACAAAAATTTTTAATAAGAATTTTTTAGAATTTAATCAATATGTTATGTAATATTAATATATCTGTCCTACTACTCCCCCCTGTTGAGACATTATGAAACATGATGGCTCAAATATTGCTTCCATTTATAGGTTCTTTGGTAGGACAGGTTTATTATCTGGTCATATATAGTTTTCATCTTTTAATGCAGCTCCATGTTTTTTCCACATTTCTATCTCCTGTAGTGAGCTTTATTGTTGCATCTTTTCTAACACTATATCCATTGTCACCAATGCATATCCTGTTTGTGTCTTCTCCCTCTCATCTTTTTAGAGAAATCATTCACATAAACTATTTCGTGA
Organism: Girardinichthys multiradiatus; assembly: GCF_021462225.1. Classification (NCBI taxonomy): domain Eukaryota; kingdom Metazoa; phylum Chordata; class Actinopteri; order Cyprinodontiformes; family Goodeidae; genus Girardinichthys; species Girardinichthys multiradiatus. The sequence goes on along the minus strand of NC_061817.1, from coordinate 1,652,816 downwards.
TCCTGCAAATCACTTCTAATTTTTTTCTTCTTTTTTTTTCTAATTCTGCAGTATCAATGCTGAAACTGCATGGGAAACTCTTAAGGTTAAAAGGTTAAACAACACTATTGTAGCACTGCAACTGTCATTTTAGGCTGCAATTACAGCTCTCACACAATATGGTTGCACACACACAACACTGTCTAAATTTGAAAAGAAATAGGCTATTATTTTCATTTTATCTCCATGTTGTTGAACCAGAACTGAAGTCATAAAATGTCCCTTGCAATCTACCATCTGAACAAACAGTTTACTATAATCTGGTAATGCTAAAGCAGTACTGGAAACTAGAACTTGTTTTATGTTGGTAAATGCTTCTTCAGCTTCTACTCTCCATTTCAATTTAGACGTCATTTTCAGCTCTTCCTCATACATTAATTTGTTTAATGGAGCTACTATTTCTGCATAATTTGGCACCCAGTTTCTACAATAATTAGTTAGTCCAAGGAAGGACATCATTTGCTTTTTTGTTACTGGTTTTAGAACTTGTAATATTGCAGTCTTTCTTTCTTCTACTATTGTGCGTCCCCCTGCACTAAGATTATGACCTAAGTATTTAACCTCATTTTTACACAACTGAAGTTTCTTTTTACTGACTTTGTGTCCTTCTTCTGCTAAATGTTTTTATAATGCTATTGTGTCATTTTTACAGGTCTCCTCATCAGGAGAGGCTTAAACAACCTAACAATATTATAACAACACAAAAAGAAAAGAGAGACAAAGTATTAGTTCCTTTTACTCGCTTTGCGAGGAGAAACGGTCAAGATTTGCTCAGTTACAGATCTCGCACCGCTCTGAACAGCATCTGTCCGCCTCCTCTTTTTATTGTCTTTCGGGGGTCCCTAGTTTACAAAAACATTGTTCTCTAAAGGATGGGGGAAAACAACAACTGCATCGTAAAAAGGTCATAAACAGCTTTATACATTAACAACACATTTCCCACAGTCTCCTACAACTTGTAGGGTAAGCTGTGCCTTTTTGTTGAGTGTAATCAGCCTTCATCTTTATGACCTCCTCAACTGGACTGCTTCCTTCTCTGCTAGTTCAGCTCCATTTATTACCCTGCAGACAAACTCATCACATCCTTTCTCACACATACATCATGAAAGGTTATATAATCAAATAGTCAAGTTAAAGAATAGGAGAAAATATAAGATAAATCTATATTCAATTATTCCAACAAACATATATACATTTCTTGATGAAAACACATGTCTAAGGAAAAGGAAAAAGAAAATATATACCTTTCTTGATGAAAACACATGTCTAAGGAAAAGGAAAAAGAAAATATATATATTTCTTAATGAAAACGCATGTCTAAGGAAAAGGAAAAAGAAAATATATACATTTCTTAATGAAAACGCATGTCTAAGGAAAAGGAAAAAGAAAATATATACATTTCTTAATGAAAACACATGTCTAAGGAAAAAGAAAATATATACATTTCTTGATGAAAACACATGTTTAAGGAAAAGGAAAAAGAAAATATATACATTTCTTGTTGAAAACACATGTCTAAGGAAAAGGAAAAAGAAAATATATACATTTCTTAATGAAAACACATGTCTAAGGAAAAGGAAAAAGAAAATATATACATTTCTTGTTGAAAACACATGTCTAAGGAAAAGGAAAAAGAAAATATATACATTTCTTGTTGAAAACACATGTCTAAGGAAAAGGAAAAAGAAAATATATACATTTCTTAATGAAAACACATGTCTAAGGAAAAAGAAAATATATACATTTCTTGATGAAAACACATGTTTAAGGAAAAGGAAAAAGAAAATATATACATTTCTTGTTGAAAACACATGTCTAAGGAAAAGGAAAAAGAAAATATATACATTTCTTAATGAAAACACATGTCTAAGGAAAAGGAAAAAGAAAATATATACATTTCTTAATGAAAACACATGTCTAAGGAAAAAGAAAATATATACATTTCTTGATGAAAACACATGTCTAAGGAAAAAGAAAATATATACATTTCTTAATGAAAACACATGTCTAAGGAAAAAGAAAATATATACATTTCTTGATGAAAACACATGTCTAAGGAAAAGGAAAAAGAAAATATATACATTTCTTAATGAAAACTTATGTTTAAGGAAAAGGAAAAAGAAAATATATACATTTCTTGATGAAATGCATGTTTAAGGAAAAGAAAAGAGAAAATATATACATTTCTTGATGAAAACACATGTCTAAGGAAAAGGAAAAAGAAAATATATACATTTCTTGATGAAATGCATGTTTAAGGAAAAGGAAAAAGAAAATATATACATTTCTTAATGAAAACACATGTCTAAGGAAAAGGAAAAAGAAAATATATACATTTCTTGATGAAATGCATGTTTAAGGAAAAGAAAAAAGAAAATATATACATTTCTTGATGAAAACACATGTTTAAGGAAAAGGAAAAAGAAAATATATACATTTCTTGATGAAAACGCATGTTTAAGGAAAAGGAAAAAGAAAATATATACATTTCTTAATGAAAACACATGTCTAAGGGAAAAGAAAATATATACATTTCTTGATGAAAACACATGTCTAAGGAAAAGGAAAAAGAAAATATATACATTTCTTGATGAAAACACATGTTTAAGGAAAAGGAAAAAGAAAATATATACATTTCTTGATGAAAACACATGTTTAAGGAAAAGGAAAAAGAAAATATATACATTTCTTGATGAAAACACATGTTTAAGGAAAAGGAAAAAGAAAATATATACATTTCTTAATGAAAACACATGTCTAAGGGAAAAGAAAATATATACATTTCTTGATGAAAACACATGTCTAAGGAAAAGGAAAAAGAAAATATATACATTTCTTAATGAAAACACATGTCTAAGGAAAAGGAAAAAGAAAATATATACATTTCTTGATGAAATGCATGTTTAAGGAAAAGGAAAAAGAAAATATATACATTTCTTGATGAAAACACATGTCTAAGGAAAAGGAAAAAAAATATATATACATTTCTTGATGAAAACACATGTCTAAGGAAAAGGAAAAAGAAAATATATACATTTCTTGATGAAAACGCATGTTTAAGGAAAAGGAAAAAGAAAATATATACATTTCTTGATGAAAACACATGTCTAAGGAAAAGGAAAAAGAAAATATATACATTTCTTGATGAAATGCATGTTTAAGGAAAAGGAAAAAGAAAATATATACATTTCTTAATGAAAACACATGTCTAAGGAAAAGGAAAAAGAAAATATATACATTTCTTGATGAAATGCATGTTTAAGGAAAAGAAAAAAGAAAATATATACATTTCTTGATGAAAACACATGTTTAAGGAAAAGGAAAAAGAAAATATATACATTTCTTGATGAAATGCATGTTTAAGGAAAAGGAAAAAGAAAATATATACATTTCTTGATGAAAACACATGTTTAAGGAAAAGGAAAAAGAAAATATATACATTTCTTAATGAAAACACATGTCTAAGGGAAAAGAAAATATATACATTTCTTGATGAAAACACATGTCTAAGGAAAAGGAAAAAGAAAATATATACATTTCTTAATGAAAACACATGTCTAAGGAAAAGGAAAAAGAAAATATATACATTTCTTGATGAAATGCATGTTTAAGGAAAAGGAAAAAGAAAATATATACATTTCTTGATGAAAACACATGTCTAAGGAAAAGGAAAAAAAATATATATACATTTCTTGATGAAAACACATGTCTAAGGAAAAGGAAAAAGAAAATATATACATTTCTTGATGAAAACGCATGTTTAAGGAAAAGGAAAAAGAAAATATATACATTTCTTAATGAAAACACATGTCTAAGGAAAAGGAAAAAGAAAATATATACATTTCTTGATGAAATGCATGTTTAAGGAAAAGGAAAAAGAAAATATATACATTTCTTAATGAAAATGCATGTTTAAGGAAAAGGAAAAAGAAAATATATACATTTCTTGATGAAATGCATGTTTAAGGAAAAGGAAAAAGAAAATATATACATTTCTTAATGAAAACACATGTCTAAGGAAAAGGAAAATATATACATTTCTTGATGAAAACACATGTCTAAGGAAAAGGAAAATATATACATTTCTTGTTGAAAACACATGTCTAAGGAAAAGGAAAATATATACATTTCTTAATGAAAACACATGTCTTAGGAAAAGGAAAAAGAAAATATATACAGGGGTCGGACAATGAAACTGAAACACCTGGTTTTAGACCACAATAATTTATTAGGATGGTGTAGGGCCTCCTTTTGCGGCCAATACATCGTCAATTCGTCTTGGGAATGACATATACAAGTCCTGCACAGTGGTCAGAGGGATTTTAAGCCATTCTTCTTGCAGGATAGTGGCCAGGTCACTACGTGATACTGGTGGAGGAAAACGTTTCCTGACTCGCTCCTCCAAAACACCCCAAAGTGGCTCAATAATATTTAGATCTGGTGACTGTGCAGGCCATGGGAGATGTTCAACTTCACTTTCATGTTCATCAAACCAATCTTTCACCAGTCTTGCTGTGTGTATTGGTGCATTGTCATCCTGATACACGGCACCGCCTTCAGGATACAATGTTTGAACCATTGGATGGACATGGTCCTTAAGAATGGTTCGGTAGTCCTTGGCAGTGACGTGTCCATCTAGCACAAGTATTGGGCCAAGGGAATGCCATGATATGGCAGCCCAAACCATCACTGATCCACCCCCATGCTTCACTCTGGGCATGCAACAGTCTGGGTGGTACGCTTCTTTGGGGCTTCTCCACACCGTAACTCTCCCGGATGTGGGGAAAACAGTAAAGGTGGACTCATCAGAGAACAATACATGTTTCACATTGTCCACAGCCCAAGATTTGCACTCCTTGCACCATTGAAACCGACATTTGGCATTGGCATGAGTGACCAAAGGTTTAGCTATAGCAGCCCGGCCGTGTATATTGACCCTGTGGAGCTCCTGACGGACAGTTCTGGTGGAAACAGGAGAGTTGAGGTGCACATTTAATTCTGCCGTGATTTGGGCAGCCGTGGTTTTATGTTTTTTGGATACAATCCGGGTTAACACCTGAACATCCCTTTCAGACAGCTTCCTCTTGCGTCCACAGTTAATCCTGTTGGATGTGGTTTGTCCTTCTTGGTGGTATGCTGACATTACCCTGGATACCGTGGCTCTTGATACATCACAAAAACTTGCTGTCTTGGTCACAGATGTGCCAGCAAGACGTGCACCAACAATTTGTCCTCTTTTGAACTCTGGTATGTCACCCATAATGTTGTGTGCATTTCAATATTTTGAGCAAAACTGTGCTCTTACCCTGCTAATTGAACCTTCACACTCTGCTCTTACTGGTGCAATGTGCAATCAATGAAGACTGGCTACCAGGCTGGTCCAGTTTAGCCATGAAACCTCCCACACTAAAATGACACGTGTTTCAGTTTCATTGTCCAACCCCTGCACATTTCTTAATGAAAACACATGTCTAAGGAAAAGGAAAAAGAAAATATATACATTTCTTGATGAAATGCATGTTTAAGGAAAAGGAAAAAGAAAATATATACATTTCTGCTTTTATTTTTAATTTTGTCAGGATCGGTCCTTGGAGTACTCTGCACTTAATGCAGTATTTGCAATTTTTACAGATTACCGAGCACTAAACTTTATCAAGAGTATCTGAGAGTAGCTTTTATTAGTGGTGCATCTCTCCTGAAAGGTGTTGCGCTACTTTATGGGAGTGACTGCTGATGTGACTCAGTGGGTGTGTGTTTGGTTGTGTGTGGGGCAGAAGGAGGGACCCACCGGGGCCCCATTCGTTCAGTGCATTGAGTCCAGTGTTGTAATCTTGTTGGGAGACAGGTACAGCGAGCCTACCCTGGTGTTTCATCGCCAATGTCAAAATATTTTATTCTGAAGTTTTGACGGAAGTTGCGGGTATTTATCATTGACACCGTCGCCGTTCTTCACGTATTCAAGCAAGACGACAACAAGATACGCACGAGACATCTAGACAACAAAAACTTGTCTCCCTGTGTTCAAAGGTAGGAAGATGGTCTCCACAGACCGAAACAAAGAGCCGGTGTTTGCCGCATTCTGCCTCTCTCCTTGACTTATTATTAGAGATGCGCTATTGGATCTGTTTTGATAAAGGTGCATGTTTGAGTGATTCCATGACTGGATGCAATGATTGCGAGGCTGTAGGTGATGTGGTAAATAGTTTCTTTGTTCTCTATCTGGTCAGATTTTTGGTTGTGTGCGTTTTCAAAGTGGGTGTGTCTTTTTTTGTTATATATGGCCTCTGGGACTAATTAGAAGAGCTCTCTGCATCTCCTATTGTGTGTAGCTACATGTTTTAGGTGGGCGTTACACGCAGTGGGTTAAAAAGAGGCATGATTTAAACTAAAATTTACTAAAGAAAAGGCACATAGACTTGAAGGAATGACCCACTTTGTTTGCTGCTAGAAGGTCCCGGGTTTGAGTCCTGGCCTGGGTTCTTCCCAAGCATCCGTGGGTTCTCTCTGGGTACTGCGACTTCCTGCCACAAGCCAAAAAACACGACCAACAACTGGGCTTTCTAAATTGGCGTAGGAATGAGCGTGTGCGTGATTGTCTGTCCTGTGTTTCCACTGGGATGGTGTACTCCACCTTCCCCCCACCCTCGCAACCCAGCGGGGATAACCAGGTGTAGACTATGGATGGATCTGTGGACTTCTAGATGAATCTGTAAAAACTATTGTGATGTACATGCAGTACCCATGTTTTCTTGTTGGAGACATTAAAAGAAGGCTCCAATTATTTGTGTTTTCTCAAAAAGGATTCACAAATCATGAACTTTATTTTAAAGAATCTGTGAGCAGTATTTTTATTTCAACTAAAACCTAACAAACGTAGTTCTGATTGATCTGATTCAAGTGAAGTAGCCAGTAGAAGTAGAAAGCAGAATGGGGAGCTGCGAATTGAATGCCAACTATGGCATCTTTACATGGTGCCAACCTCAAAAACACTGTGACAGTTACACTGTGATTGTTATAGTCACTGTAAAACAGGGTGATGCAAAGATTTAATTCAATTCAGTTTATGTAGCTCCAGTTCACAACACATCTAATGACACTTCACAAAACAAGAAGTCAATTCAATCGAATCATACAGATTCCAAGTCAAGTGCATACATTCCGACTAAATCTAATGATCAAACAATGTGGTGAAATTCAGTTTATTATTCATTAAGGTTAAAAAGTTTTCTGTCAAAGGAAACCCAGCAGATTGTATCGAGTCATTGTTGACTTGCAGATTAGAGTCGACATTTCAAACTGTCTTTACTATCTTATTAGCAGTAAGGGAATCTAGCTTTCCTAAAAAACTAAAGATTGTAGATCCTTACTTTAACTCTTTCCAAACACCTGCCAATGTTTCCAAGTCAAACACGTTTTATAACTGACCACATTTGAAAGTGCAGGAGGACAAAACGGAGCAACTTTGATGTACTCTGCACAGGCTTCCTATTATGTGCTAAATGTCCCACTCTCTCTTAGTCTAAAAAAACACAGACATGACAAGACATGATTTATACAAAAGTTTCTGCTGTTAAATAGCTTCTAACTGCTTTTGTGCTTCCTCCCTCTTAACTTTTAAACACTGATACTCAAAATAGCTAACCTTGAGTGTTCTGCACTCAATAACAACTTCCACACAGAGAGTGTTGCTGTCAGCAGAATATGATAGCATTTAATGCTGTAAGTTCAGTCAGTCAGTCATCTTCTATACCGCTTCTTCCATAGTGGGTCGTGTGGAAGCTGGTGCCTATCTCCAGCAGTCTATGGGCAGGAGGCCGGGTACACCCTGGACAGGTCACCAGTCCATCGCAGAGCACTTTAGGTTCACTGATCAGAAAATAATCAGTTTTTTGTTTTTTTTTCCATTTTCAGCCAGCTGGTTACCGGGCAAGGTCTATTAGACTAAAAATCCTCAGATTCGAGCCACCAGCCACAGTAAAATCTCGACCCCACACTTGGATGCAAACACACCATTATTATCACATCTAAATGAACTGCACATTTAGCATACCTCTTACTACACTTATGTCTTAAGCTGTGGATTAAGATATCTTCTTCTGAATTTGTAAAAGACAGAAAGGTTATAGGAAATGAACTAGGTCATAAGATCTCATTTCCAACAATTATGTTCTTTAAAAATTAAAAAAACTGAGCGAGTAGTCTTAAGTGTGCTGTATAGCTGCATCTATGACATTTGTTTCATGGCTTAGCCAGCAGATGGATAGCGGAGATGAATGGAGGAGGGGGAGTGATGAGTGGGTTGGGGGCGTGTTTGCATAAATAGAATGATAATAGAGGGTGATTGACTACAGAGGGAAAGAGGGGGTTAGCCAGGAGAGCATAAAGAAAAAGAACTAAGGGAGACAATGGCCTATTCCAAGATTAACAAAACTGTAGAAAAGTATGGCATTTCATTTGTTTTTCAGCGTCACTTGTTTCATACATAAAGCAGGGTTGTGACTGTACTGTCAGGAAAAGCAAAGCAAGTGTATTTGTAAAGCACCATTTATACACAGGGTAATTCAAAGTGCTTTACAAGAACAACAAAGAAACAGATCAAAAAACAGGTCAATCAAAAACACAAATAAAGCATCACATAAAAGCATAAAAACGTGAAATATAATTGGATACAAAGAAACAGAATTTAAGCAAATAAAAGGGCAAAAATTGTAGAAATGATAAAGCAATATTCAGCCTCTATGTGGAAGTTTTATTAAACAGTAATGTTCTTAGCCCTGATTTAAAGAAGCCAACAGTTTCTGCACATCTCAGGTTTTCAGGCAGTTGGTTTCAGGAGCATAGAAACTAAATGAGTGAACAGGTGTCTGATAACCAGAGAGTTATGGCTCATACCTGACTAGCAACTATGTAGGTAGGCCCAACATGTTTCAGTGCCTTATAGACCATCAAGATGTAAAATTCTGTCATTTTACAAATGAGGAGCTGAGCAGGGATTTAAGGATAGGCATAATATGAACCATGTTCATGGTGTTGGTTAAGACTTGCAGCGTTTCAGATAAGCAGAAGTTGCCTGATTTATTTATTTTATATAATTGTTTTTTACATAGACCTGTACTGTATATAAATGTGTTGTGTTTTGTCATTTTAAACAGTCCAAGTCTATCTATGACAATTCATTCAGGATTAGGAATGCTGGCAGTCTTTTAGAAATCTCACAGTTAAGGTATGGGCCTACTATTTCTGCAGAGATTACACACAGACCGATGTGTCTTGTAAAGGAATAAATGAGCTATGCTGGGATTCTTTTTAGTCTCTTTTTATCTGTACAGAAAAGTGCCCCATAACCTAGAGGATTTTACAGTTTCTGCAGATATCAAATAATGCAGAAAAAGACAGCTCTACAACTTTGAGATGTATTGTTGCTAAAGTAAAATCAGAATGGGCTAAAATCAGTATTGATAGGTCAGGGCTTCACAAAATCAGTGATCAGACATCATCGACAAAATACCTGAGCAATGCCTTTCAACTGGGAAGTGATGTGGGATATGTCTTTCTACAATAGGTTACAAATCTGGTTTGTGAAGTAAATACTACCCTCATTTATAATAACTTTATGTATGACTTGCATGAGAGCAAGTAGAAAACCCTGGTATAGAGGAATTGATTCAATTTATTTCTTAATAATAAGTATATTGTTAGCCTCATAGCATAATTGCCTAAGTCAAAAGATCTAGGCACTAATGCTATGAGGCTAACAATTTGTTTTTTGTTAAGCTGTGATATACCAATATTTTAACTAATTTTGACCATCAGCCCATACTGATGCAGAAAAGCATAGTTATATCTGTGCTTTTACCTTGTCGTGAGTGGGAGGGGCATTTACTGTTATGTCATATTTATTGTCGCTACATGCATGCTCAGTATGAGGGATTGCAGCAAAGTCAATGCCAGTGACTGTCCACTGTCTCTACATGCTCATCCAGGAGGAGTGAATGCTGCAAGTCACTGACTGGATGCAATCTGCTGGGTTTCCTTAGATAGAAAAATATTTTAACCAATTTGAATAATAAACTGAATCTGACTGCACTGTTTGATAGTTAGGATTAATTGGAATGTACCTGACTTGAAATCTGTGTGATTCAATTGAATTGACTTTGTAAAGTGCCTTGAGATGACGTGTTGTGAACTGCCGCTATATAAATAAAATTGAACTGAAATTGAATTTAATTATTAGTATACAACTTTTTTAAGCAAAGTTGTAGTGTTTCAGAGCAAAGCATGTATCTGCTCTAAATCCACTGAGCAACAGGACGCCTTGGAATAAAGTGTGATTCAGCTGCATTAGTCAGAGTAGTATGATGATGGCTTAACACACACCGGCTCTTAAGGGTTTATGAGCACCTGTGTTCAAAAATACATCAGTAGAACAGTAAATGTACACGGTGGACTCTGCTCTTTATATTTTTGTACATTTGAGGTTATCTTGTAATAATTTGGTCAGACATTTCCTACATTAAAACCCTTGAATTGGCAGAGGTCTTACTAAATTTGCACCCTGACTAAACGTTGTTTTAATTGTAGAGTAATACTTCAGATTTTTTATATTAATACAGAAAGATTTCTGCCTTTCTGATGAGTTATATAATAACTGACATTTTGCTGTACTTAAAATCACAGTTTGGAACTATAGTGTTTTGTATTATTTTGTTGATATCAACTTAAATATTTGTGCAATAAAAGGATGATCATAAAAGGAGTTTTTTTAAAGCTGAAATTATAATTGGCTCCTTGTAGTCTCTTTCACACATTTTTCTTTCTGATCAGTATTTTGCCTCTCAGCCTATCTTGCTTTTGCCTACGGTTTTGTGTAATCCTACTGTAGCAATAAGTAGTGATGTGTGAGTGAAAAACTGACAGATGACCCGTTGCCATGGCAGCCATGAGATTTCACAGCAGCTTTTCATTGCAACAAGGATAGATACATAGTTACATGTAAATGGTTTGTTTTTGTTTGGTCCAAATAACTGTAGCTGTATGAGTTGTCATGGTGAAGTGTAGATTAGTTACAACCACATGCCCCTCCTTATTCCCTCTCTCATCAGTCTGTGCAAGCCTTCATTCTGGAACAATCGTAGAAGCTCCGCCTTCTCTTGCTGACATCACTGCCTGCTCTGTGTGTGTGTGTGTTTTCTGTGTGATGAGAAAAAGGAGGTATATTTCTTGAATAATTCAGAAACATGTAAACAAAGTCCAGTTTGTGCTACATCACAAACTGGACTTTGTTTACATGTCTGACATATATATATGTATGACATAAACATAGTTGTTTTGGCAGTTTCATTCATCAACCTTTTTATAACTCAAGCTGAAGTACCTGAAAGGCATTCATTACCGAATGATTCAGTGCTCAGATTCACCTAAAGTGTTCAGGGACACTATAGTTTAAGGGTTGTTTTTGAGTTTTTTCACCTGCGTAACATCTGATAACACAGGTAATTAGTAAAGAAATGCCGATTGTAAGTTTAGCAAGATGTTTACCAAGTTTTAAGCATAGAGCCATTTTGGAAGGTAGGATAGGATTTATTTAGGAAGATAGGATTTATTTTCTACCAAAATATGCTATCGCTGGTTATTCATTTATAAGTCAGAATAAAAAACAGGAAACTAATTTTCTTTGTGTCAGGCTGATGGTACCAATGTTCCTAAAGATCCAGTTTAATCTAGTTTTTTCCTAAGTTGTCTGTAGACATAACACTGATTCATCTATCTGAACCACCATTACCTGGCTTTTCAGATAGCAAAAGATTCCTACCCCTTGAAATCTTCCACATTTTGCCACATTATGACTAAAAACGTTTAGTGAATTTAATTTTAATTTAATGTGATTAGGCCAAAACAAAGTAGTTCATCATTTTGTAGTGGAAGGAGGCGGAAAAGGATACAGTGATTCAAATTTTTTAAATATAAATCTGAGAAGTGTGGTATACATCGGTATTTAGCCCACCTGAGTCAATACTTTGTGGAACCATCTTTTGCTGTCATGCCAGCTACTGAAAAAACCATCCCCCCCATTATGATGCTGCTTCCACTGTGTATCACTGTGGGGAATTTTGTGTTCAGGGTGATGTGCAGTGTTTTTCATCACATAAAGTGTTTTCTATGCAGGCAAAAAAGTTTGGGTCTCATCTGACCAGAGCACCTTCCCCACATGTTTGCTGTGTTCTTTACATGACTTGTGGAACAAACTGCAAACAGAACTTCTTATGGATTTCAACACTCTCTTCTTCTAACTACTCTTCCACAAATGCCAGAGAACTGTTTTCCTGTTGGCAGATTGAGATTTCACAGCAGCTTTCTATTGCAACAAGGATAGATACATAGTTACATGTAAAAGGTTTATTTTTGCTTGATCCAAATAACTGGAGCTGTATGAGTTGTCATGGTGATCTAACATCTGAGCTGGAAATCTCTGCAGCTTCTCCAGAGTTACCATGGACCTCTTGGCTGCTTTTCTAGCTAATGGTATCATTGTCAGTTTAGCTCTCAGCCATTACTTTCTATAGGGTTATACAGGTCCTTCTCAAAATATTAGCATATTGTGATAAAGTTCATTATTTTCCATAATGTCATGATGAAAATTTAACATTCATATATTTTAGATTCATTGCACACTAACTGAAATATTTCAGGTCTTTTATTGTCTTAATACGGATGATTTTAGCATACAGCTCATGAAAACCCAAAATTCCTATCTCACAAAATTAGCATATCATTAAAAGGGTCTCTAAACGAGCTATGAACCTAATCATCTGAATCAACGAGTTAACTCTAAACACCTACAAAAGATTCCTGAGGCCTTTAAAACTCCCAGCCTGGTTCATCACTCAAAACCACAATCATGGGTAAGACTGCCGACCTGACTGCTGTCCAGAAGGCCACTATTGACACCCTCAAGCAAGAGGGTAAGACACAGAAAGAAATTTCTGAATGAATAGGCTGTTCCCAGAGTGCTGTATCAAGGCACCTCAGTGGGAAGTCTGTGGGAAGGAAAAAGTGTGGCAGAAAACACTGCACAACGAGAAGAGGTGACCGGACCCTGAGGAAGATTGTGGAGAAGGGCCGATTCCAGACCTTGGGGGACCTGCGGAAGCAGTGGACTGAGTCTGGAGTAGAAACATCCAGAGCCACCGTGCACAGGCGTGTGCAGGAAATGGGCTACAGGTGCCGCATTCCCCAGGTCAAGCCAGTTTTGAACCAGAAACAGCGGCAGAAGCGCCTGACCTGGGCTACAGAGAAGCAGCACTGGACTGTTGCTCAGTGGTCCAAAGTACTTTTTTCGGATGAAAGCAAATTCTGCATGTCATTCGGAAATCAAGGTGCCAGAGTCTGGAGGAAGACTGGGGAGAAGGAAATGCCAAAATGCCAGAAGTCCAGTGTCAAGTACCCACAGTCAGTGATGGTCTGGGGTGCCGTGTCAGCTGCTGGTGTTGGTCCACTGTGTTTTATCAAGGGCAGGGTCAATGCAGCTAGCTATCAGGAGATTTTGGAGCACTTCATGCTTCCATCTGCTGAAAAGCTTTATGGAGATGAAGATTTCATTTTTCAGCACGACCTGGCACCTGCTCACAGTGCCAAAACCACTGGTAAATGGTTTACTGACCATGGTATCATTGTGCTCAATTGGCCTGCCAACTCTCCTGACCTGAACCCCATAGAGAATCTGTGGGATATTGTGAAGAGAACGTTGAGAGACTCAAGACCCAACACTCTGGATGAGCTAAAGGCCGCTATCGAAGCATCCTGGGCCTCCATAAGACCTCAGCAGTGCCACAGGCTGATTGCCTCCATGCCACGCCGCATTGAAGCAGTCATTTCTGCAAAAGGATTCCCGACCAAGTATTGAGTGCATAACTGTACATGATTATTTGAAGGTTGACGTTTTTTGTATTAAAAACACTTTTCTTTTATTGGTCGGATGAAATATGCTAATTTTGTGAGATAGGAATTTTGGGTTTTCATGAGCTGTATGCCAAAATCATCCGTATTAAGACAATAAAAGACCTGAAATATTTCAGTTAGTGTGCAATGAATCTAAAATATATGAATGTTAAATTTTCATCATGACATTATGGAAAATAATTAACTTTATCACAATATGCTAATATTTTGAGAAGGACCTGTAGATCCTTTCTCCATGTTCAGATGTTGGTTTGAACAGAGCTTTTTGAGATGTTCAAAGCTTTGAATATTGCTTTAGAATCTAGCCCTACTTGAAACTACTCCAAAACTTTCTCATTGATCTATATGCGGTGCTCCTTGGTCTTCATGATACAGTTTGTTCTCTAATGCTAACCAACCTATGAGGTCTTTAAAGAACAGCTGGATTTACGCGGAGATTAAATTGCACACAACTGGACTCTAGTTATTAATTACTGTTTTTGACAGCAAGTGGTTGCACTGGATTTGGTATTATTTTGTGGGGTAAAGAGGGCTAAAAGCAAATGCACCTCACACATTTCAGATTTCCATTTGTTAAAAAAAAAAACATCGTTATTCCTCCACCTCCAACTATGCATTATGATGTTGGTCAAATACATAAAATTCCCTAAGATATTGTGGTTCTGATTTGGCTACATTTGAAGAAAAGATGTCAGTATGGAATGCAGATGATAGAAGTTAAGAATAAACTTGTTCTTAAAATCTGTCACATTTTGCTTAACCTTTTAATACATTGATTCTGTTAGCCATCTCGCCACCCTATTTTCCCTTTCTCTATCTCTCTCAGATTGACTGAAGTTCTGCCATGCCTGTGGCCTCCACCAGGACAGAGCCTGGTGAGACCTAACATCCTCCGTCATATTAGCAGTTATCACCATAAAATTATTTTTCTCTGTTTTCCTTTATTAACAATTGCTCCTTCCTTTGTTCATCCAAAGGCTCTTCTCTGTGCATCAACTGAATTTTAATTCAGGAATGTCTGATTTCCTTTAAAGTAATGTTATTAATACTCTGAGATGTCTGGTAGGATTTGTATCTTCTAAATGAATGTTTGCATTAAGGCTGCTGTATATGTTTGTGTCAGTTCCCCAGGTATTGGAAGCAATGAGTGACAGCACCACCAGTTCCACCATTGCCAATGACCTGGACCTAATCTACCTCAAAGGCATTATGGAAAGCCCTTTGGTGGGGTATACACACAATGGTTGAAATAGAAGTGGGTTTTAAAAAAGATTTGTCTTTTACTTCTAATAACACATCACTCTTGATGAATGTGTTAGGAGCAAGAGGAGAGCCCAAAGGAGCCCCGGTTGTCGCCAGTGAGGGAGAACAATGTAGAGCTCCTGCAGGAAATCCTCAGAGATCTCGATCCATTCACACAGCGCTCTGACACTGCAGCTGAGCTTGCCGGCATTCTCACACAGCCTCACTTCCAGGTGCAGAATGGACAGAAACACATCATGCTGCATTTTAGGGCGTTTAAACAGGAAATAACAGAATTTATAGTAAAATATCTTCTTGTTCATTGGTCATTTGGTTGAATAAAAGTAAATCTGAATATTACAAATGAGTCAAACTAATCTTTCACGTGTCCTTTTCCTTCTCTTAGTCTCTACTAGAGACTCATGATTCAGTGGCCTCCCAAGCATGTGATAGCCAACATCCCAGTCCGTGTGATTTTGTTGATCATGAACAAGAAGACAGCCAGGCAACCAATCCAGCTCTGCCTTCTGATGCTATACGCATGGTTGGCATACGTAAAGTAGCCGGGGAGCATCTGGTAAGAAGCGTCAGTGCATAAACACATAGCATTGTATTGTTGTAGTTAAAGATAAGCATGTCTAGTTTGACCAAATCAGCAGAGATGTTACATTTGTAATTATGAACTGGCTGGGGTCAAGGTGGCCCTCGCCCCAGGCAGTTCATAAGGTGGCAAGGTGGCTAAATGAAGGCAGGGTACAACATTGGTAGGTCACCAGTCCATCACTGTAAAACAAACCCAGAAACATGAATTCTCCTCTAGCAGAAAATCCTGAAGCTAATCCCTAATGAAATTAAGACTCCTTGGGTTATGTGGCAGGACAATGGTCTGGAGAACACAAGTCCAGCTCTGCATGACTCAAAAACAGCGAAATGAAGGTTTTTGAGTTGCCTAGTCAAAGTCAGGTGTTAACTCTAATTAAGATGTTGAGACATGACTGGCAAGGTGGCTAAATGAAGATAATTCTGCAAAGAGGAGTGGGCCAAAATTCCTCCATAGTAATAGTAAGACTCATTTCCAGTTATCACAAATGCTTGAAGGTAGTTGTTACCAAGGGTGGCACAACTAGTAATTAGGGGGGGGTTACTTTTTGATATAGAGCTAGGGTGGTTTGAATGGCTTTACTTTCCCTCCCTAATAAATGAAATTATGATTTAAAAACTGCCTGATGTATTTACTCAGATTACTTTTGTCTGATATTAAAATTAGTTTGATGATCTGAAAGATTTAAGTGTGGCAAAAAAGCAAAAATGGAAGAAACCTGTAAGGAGACAAACACTTCTTCACAGCTCTGTACCTGGCAGTCTTCATAAATGTACTTCAGTTCAGCGTTTTATGTGAGAGAAAACAAGCAGTTCTTATAGTAAAATAACAGAGCTTTGCAAATGAATCTAGAACTCATACCATATGTTCTAACTCTTTCCTAGTCTATCTCAGTATTGTGGTTGTGTCCTGTTTAAGTCACTTCCCAGAGATGATGGTGAGGATGCTGCGCTCTCCTGTATCTTTACAAATTTTGTTTTGGCAACACTCCACCTGAAAGGGTCCCAGCTCTATAATTTGTTGGTTATTCTATTATATTATATTCTATTCAGTTTATTTATATAGCGCCAATTCACAACACATGTTGTCTCAAGGCACTTCACAAAAGTCAGGTTCATATATTCCAATTAATCCTAATCATTGAACAGTTCAGTCAGATTCAGTTATTTATTCAAATTGGTTAAAATATTTTTCTATCTAAGGAAACCCAGCAGATTGCATCCAGTCAGTGACTTGCAGCATTCACTCCTCCTGGATGAGCATGTAGAGACAGTGGACAGTCACTGGCGTTGACTTTGTAGCAATCCCTCATACTGAGCATGCATGTAGCGACAGTGGAGAGGAAAAACTCCCTTTTAACAGGAAGAAACCTCCAGCAGAACCAGAACCAGGCTCAGTGTGAGCGGCCATCTGCCACGACCGACTGGGGGTTTGAGAGAACAAAGCACAAAAAGAAAAAAGAAGCACTGATCTAGGAGTACTTTCTATGGGAAGGAAAAGTAAATGTTAATGGATGTAGCTCCTTTAGTTGTTTCACCTAGAAAGAAAGAACAGATAAACTCTGATCCAGTTTTCAAGGTTAGAGTCTGAAAGAGAGAACATAGAGTTAGTCACAGTAGAAGCTCAGTCAGTAGCCATGTCTAGGAGAGAGAAAGGGTTAAACACTAAAAGACAGGGCCATGTGGATCATCTGTAGAAGGTGAGCATTAAGTTGTTGCCAGCAGAAGCTTGGACGATGCCCCTCTCCAGAAAGTGTCACAGGTTGACACAGAGTCAGGCCAGGTGTAGCTTCTAGAAAGAGAAAAGAGAGAACATAAAGTTAAAAGCTGAAATAACAGCAAATAATGCAAAATTGGAGAGTAGTGTGAGAATGTATCGAAGAGGGTGAAAGTGGTCATTATGTCCTCCAGCAGCCTAAGCCTATAGCAGCATAACTACACAGATAGTTTCAGTTCAGTTTATTTATTTATATTGCGCTTATTTACAACAATGTCGTCTCAAGGCACCCCACAAAGGGTTCGGAACGAGTGCCAGAGCCCGGCCACCCCAGAAAGGGCCACATGTAGGGAAACTAAGTAAAATAATAAACTGATAAAGTTTATCCATCTAAAGCCCACTGATGGTCATTGTTATACTAAAAACCACAAGGATTGGGATACCTCTCTCTGTCAGACTGATTATAACCATTGGAAAAGAGAAGGGGTCATACAGGTAGCAGAAATGGAGGGTGTCTTTGCACCTCAACCATAACTGAGCAGAACTTTGTGCAATTTTTGAATTCACACATACAGCTTTTGTTTGTTGTTACAGGGTGTGACGTTCAAAGTGGAAGCCGGAGAGCTGGTGATAGCTCGCATCCTCCACGGTGGGATTATAGACCAGCAAGGCCTGCTGCATGTTGGAGACGTCATCAAAGAGGCATTTATCTAATTTCTACTTTCCTCCACTTTTTGAAATGGGGCTTTTTTTTCTAATCTATATAGTTTTGTAATAAATATAAAGCCATATTGGAGCATATTCTTTACAAAAAAATACATCTATTTGTTTTCTTCTGTCTAAAGGTAACAACATAATTAAAAACCTCTTTAATTATTTATATCCACACTGAGCCTTATCACTGTCAGTGACCACAGACTTACTAGCCTGGTAGATAACCTGAACCACAAAACACACATTAAGACTAGAGATTTACCTTAAAATTGGCTGGTGACCGGACTTTATTTTTTAATTAGAGGCCTTTATTGACAGTTACCAGAGAGGAAATGGGCAGAAAGAGAAGGGGGGAAGACATGCAGCAAAGGTCTCAAGGTGGGGAACGGAACCCTGAACAGCTGCATGTAAGACTGAAGCCTCTGTGTATGGAGCCCCCGCTGTAGCCCTACACCACACAACGACCCAAAAATCCAGATCTTTAATCAGTCGTCGAAGCTAACAGGTCATTCCAGAGTGGAAACAGTGAGCAAAGTATAAAGTGCTCGTATAATGCTAAGGCTAGTTTGAAATGTAAAACATTTACTATTTGAATACACCTTGTCCTTGTTTTAAAATATTAAAGCCATGTTTTACAGTAACTGCTCTTTCTCTATCACACACAGTGTGACATCACCACTGCTCCTGGTTTAAGTAATTAAGTGCTCTCTGCAGGAAGTCTATAAAAATCTGATGAATGCTGTTTTTATATCCTGGCACTAAAAGAGAACCAGTTAAAATCAGCATTGATAAGTCAAAGTGTTACAAAATGTGGAGATCAGAAATCAGCAACAAAACGATGATTGGTCCATCCAGCTTTATACTTAATTGTATGTGACAGTTAATTTAAAAAAACGCTTTATCCTAGAGACGAGCTTCGTGAATAATTTAATTTAGCAGATTTCTTTCTTTTCCTTTTCGTCTGACAGGTGAATGGGCGAGACCTGAGCCAGGACCCCAGAGTGTTGCTGGAGGAGCTACAAGCAGCCAGTGGAATTGTAGTTCTGAAGATACTGCCCAGTTACCACGAGACCATTCCACCAAGACAGGTGACACAAACACTACCAGGTTACAACTCCCATTATAGGCTTTCTGGTGGTCCGTTTAAAATTATTCTCATCTCAAATGAATTCATTTCCTGGTAAATCAATGAATGGGGAAAACCATTACATAAAGCCTCCTGTTTGTTTGAATTTGTCCAGGTGTTTTTCAAGTGTCTCTATGACTATGACCCAGCCAGTGACACCCTGATTCCTTGTAAGGAAGCAGGTTTAAGGTTTGAAACAGGAGACATCCTTCAGATAGTCAACCAAGATGATATCAACTGGTGGCAGGTATGTATGTACAAAACAAAAAGAAATTAGTTTAAAAGTTTATAAACCATGAAAATTTCACTTTCTTTGCTTTGTTTGCTTAAAGTGATAACAAGTATTTCTATGTGAAGTTATGTTCACTTATCAGATCATTCACAAGGAAATGATATTCCTACATGACAAAAAAGACATACAGCACAGGTTGCTGGGGTTGGGATTGGAACCAGGGACTCTGTAAATGGGTAGCGTGCTCTACTGCTACGCCACACGCCTTCTTCATGTTTTTACTCAGAATACACTGTGCAGTTTTCCTAAAGCCTCTGTGGGTGTGGAAATAAAAGCTAATTTAGAAGCTTGTGAACATTACACCCTTTTTTTTTTAAACACACTAATATTTTGAACACCAGTGTATGTTTTGGTCAGGCCCGTCATGTGGAGGGTGGCAGTGCTGGGCTGATCCCCAGTCAGATGTTGGAGGAGAAAAGAAAAGCTTTTGTCAAGAAAGATGTGGAGCTGGCACCTGCAGGTACATGAACTAAAAGAACACAAGTCAGATTTAAACTCCAATAACTGTGATTTGCTCCCATCTACTGGTATGTTCCCAAGTCTGTCCTGTAAATACGCAGTACAAATACGGCTCCAAAAATTTGAGTATCATGAAAATGTTCAATATTTTTTGTCAAAAGTCTAGTCAAGTTTATTTATATAGCGCTTTTCAGCAACAAGGCACTCAAGGCGCTGTACATATGGAAAAACATTACAATGATACAGGAAATTAAACAACAGAGTTAATTTAAAAAAATAAAAATAAAATAAAGAAAATAGAATGATGGATAAGAAAATGAAAAGAAAATTGGACTGAAAACTTAACTAATAATGTTTAGATAATACATTCAAAGGCCACTCTAAACAAATAAGTTTTTAATCTTGATTTAAAGCAACTTAGAGTTTCGTCGCTTTTACAGTTTTCTGGGAGTTTATTCCAGATTAGTGGAGCATAAGAACTAAAAGCTGCTTCTCCATGTTTGGTTCTGGTTCTGCAGAGTAGATTTGAGCCAGAAGACCTGCGAGGTCTGGGTGGTTGATACACAGACAACAAGTCTGTAATGTGTTTTGGTGCTAAGCCATTCAGTGATTTATAGACTAACAGAAGTATTTTAAACTCTATTCTCTGAGCTACAGGGAGCCAGTTTAGGGACTTTAGAACCGGGGTGATGTTCTCCACTTTCTTAGTTCTAGTGAGGACGCGGGCAGCAGCGTTCTGGATCAACTGCAGCTGTCTGATCGACTTTTTAGGCAGACCTGTGAAGACACCGTTGCAGTAATCAATTCTACTAAAGATGAATGCATGAATTAGTTTTTCAAGGTCCTGCTGAGACATTAGTCCTTTAATCCTGGAGATGTTCTTTAGGTGATAAAAGGCTGACCTTGTTACTGTCTTTATGTGCCTCTGAAGGTTCAGGTCTGAGTCCATCACTATACCCAGGTTTCGAGCCTGACTGGTGGTTTCTAGCTGTATTAACTGAAGCTGTGTGCTAACTTTTAAATGCTCTTCCTTTGGTCCAAAGATTATTACTTCAGTTTTGTTTTGATTCAGCTGAAGAAATCTTTGGTACATCCATGAATTGATTTCTTCTAAGCATTTACCCAGCGCTTGAATGGGTTCATGGTCACCTGGTGACATGGTAACATATAGCTGTGTGTCATCTGCATAGTTATGATAACTTACGTTGTTGTTTATTAAAATCTGAGTTAGGGGGAGCATGTAGATATTGAATAGGAGGGGCCCTAAGATGGACCCTTGGGGAACGCCACATGTGATTTTTGTGCTCTCTGATGTAAAGTTACCTACTGACACAAAAAAGTCCCTGTCCTTCAAGTAGGATTTAAACCAATTGAGTGCCAGAAAGGCCGACCCAGTTTTCCAGGCGCTCTAATAAAATGGAGTGATGCAGCACTAAGGTCCAATAATACCAGCGCTGTGGTTCTTCCACAGTCTGCATTTATACGGATGTCATTGAACACCTTGACAAGAGCAGTCTCTGGACTGTGGTGAGCAGGAAGCCTGACTGGAAGACATCGAAGTGGTTGGTCGTTGTTAGGAAGTTGTTTAACTGCTGAAATACAGCTTTTCAATAATCTTACTGATGAAGAGGAGGTTTGATATAGGCCTGTAGTTCTGTAGTAGCAGCTTGTCCAAGTTGCTCTTTTTCAATAGAGGTTTGATAATTGCTGTTTTCAGGGCCTGGGGGAAAACACCTGACAAAAGGGACGTGTTTATTATTTGTGTTAAATCAGATGTTATTACAGGCAAAGCTTTCTTAAGGAAAGCTGTGGATAAAAGATCGAGACAGCAGGAAGAAGAGCTTAGTTGCTGTACGATTTCTTCTAAGATTTTGCAGTTTATTTGGTGAAATTGGGAAATTTTGTCAAAATCAGTTCTAGTTGGAGACAACTTTGGTACTGGAGTTGATGTGCTGACTGCCTCTCTGATCTTTTGGGTTTTTTCAGTAAAGAATTTAGCAAATTCATTGCAGGCCCTGGTAGAGTGGAGTTCAGATGCTACAGTTACAGGAGGGTTTGTTAACCTGTTGACCGTGGCAAATAAAGCACGAGCATTGTTAATGTTTTTGCCGATGATCTCAGAAAAGAAGGATTCCCTTGCATTTTTCAGTTGTGGGTTATATCTGTATAGTCTCTCTTTATAGATAATATAGTGAACCTGGACTCCAGTCTTTCGCCACCTGCATTCAGCTTTCCGACACTCCTTTTTTTCACTTTTGACTGGTGGAGCACTTCTCCATGGAGACATTTTCTTCCCAGAAACGACTTTCACTTTAATTGGAGCAATTGAATCAATGATGTCCAAGATTTTAGAATGAAAGTTATCTACCAGCTCATCTACAGTGTTACAGGGCAAAGTGGAGGTAGAAGAGTAAATCTGGTTAAAGGTTTCAGCAGCACCGTCCTTAAAGATGCGTTTTCTTATCATGTCTCTTTGGCAAACTGAGTCATTGCAAATGATGCTTTCAAAAATAACAGAAAAGTGGTCAGATAGAGCAACATCAGTTACAGACACCTTGGAAATGTTTAGACCCTTAGTGATGATCAAGTCCAAAATATGTCCCTGTTTGTGCGTTTGCTGTTTAACATGTTGAGTCAAACCAAAATTTCTAAGAGTGTCACATAGATCTATTGCACCTCTGTCTTCAGGATTGTCCATGTGAATGTTGAAGTCTCCCACAATAATTAAACAGTCATAATCAACACATATCACAGATAAAAGCTCATTAAAATCAATGATAAGGTTTGTTTTGGACTTAGGAGGCCTGTAAATATTCAAGAACATTGTTCGGACAGGGCTCTTTACCTGGAGACCCAAATATTCAAAAGAGTCAAATTTGCCCAGAAATACTTTTTTACACTCTAAGAAATCTTTAAACAAAGTGGCCCCTCCACCTTTTCTTTGCTGTCTGCTCTCACAAAGAAAATTGTAGTTCGGAGGTGTCGCCTCTATCAGAATGGGAGCTTCATTAAATTCATGTAACAATGTTTCTGTTAAAAACATAACATCAAGATCGTGGTCAGTAATGAAGTCATTGATTAAAAATGATTTTCTTGACAGAGATCTAATGTTCAGTAAAGCCAGTTTATATGACTTAGTTGTTGATATTAACTCTGTGTCTGGTTGTACCTGACAGTTTATAGCTTTTAAGCTTGATTGTTTATTACTAATGGACCCAGTTGTCCAACAGACAGTTATTAATACCCTTAACAGGAACGGTAAGCCACAAAAGGTCATTGTTAAAGAAGCTGGCATATCAATAAAAAGTTGAGTGGAAGGAAAAAGTGTGCTAGGAAAGGTTTCAGCAACGGAGTAAACCTCAGTCTTGAGAGTATTGTCAAACAAAATCCTTTCAAGAATTTGGGGCATTTTATTTGGTGATCAATGACCCAGAGTCCAGGGGAAGAGTGGAGAGGCACAGAATACATTTTACTTAAAGTCCAGTGTGACGTTTTCACAGTCAGTGATGGTTTGGGGTGCCATGTCATCTGCTGGTTCTGGTCCACTGTGTTTTCTGTCTACAGTCCATGCAGCTGTCAACAAGAAAATTTTAGAGCACTTCATGCTTAGTTCTGCTGAGAAGTTTTATGGAGATGCTGATTTCATTTTCCAGCAGGACCTGATACTGGCCCACACTGCCAAAGATACTGAAAGCTGGTTCCATGACCATGGTGTTACTGTGCTTGATTGGCCAACTAACTGGCCTAAGCTGAACCCCATAGAGAATCTATGGAGCATTGTCAAGAGGAGGATGAGAGATACCAGAACCAACAATGCAGATGACCTGAAGGCCACTATTAAAGCAACCTGGACTTCAATTATACCTCAGCAGAACCACAGGCTGTTTGCCTCCATGTCACGCCACATTGATGCAGTACAGGGGTTGGACAATGAAACTGAAACACCTGGTTTTAGACCACAATAATTTATTAGTATGGTGTAGGGCCTCCTTTTGCAGCCAATACAGCATCAATTCGTCTTGGGAATGACATCTACAAGTCCTGCACAGTGGTCAGAGGGATTTTAAGCCATTCTTCTTGCAGGATAGTGGCCAGGTCACTATGTGATACTGGTGGAGGAAAACGTTTCCTGACTTGCTCCTCCAAAACACCCCAAAGTGGCTCAATAATATTTAGATCTGGTGACTGTGCAGGCCATGGGAGATGTTCAACTTCACTTTCATGTTCATCAAACCAATCTTTCACCAGTCTTGCTGTGTGTATTGGTGCATTGTCATCCTGATACACGGCACCGCCTTCAGGATACAATGTTTGAACCACTGGATGCACATGGTCCTCAAGAATGGTTCGGCAGTCCTTGGCAGTGACGCGCCCATCTAGCACAAGTATTGGGCCAAGGGAATGCCATGATATGGCAGCCCAAACCATCAGTGATCCACCCCCATGCTTCACTCTGGGCATGCAACAGTCTGGGTGGTACGCTTCTTTGGGGCTTCTCCACACCGTAACTCTCCTGGATGTGGGGAAAACAGTAAAGGTGGACTCATCAGAGAACAATACATGTTTCACATTGTCCACAGCCCAAGATTTGTGCTCCTTGCACCATTGAAACCGACGTTTGGCATTGGCATGAGTGACCAAAGGTTTGGCTATAGCAGCCCGGCCGTGTATATTGACCCTGTGGAGCTCCCAACGGACAGTTCTGGTGGAAACAGGAAAGTTGAGATGCACATTTAATTCTGCCGTGATTCGGGCAGCCGTGGCTTTATGTTTTTTGGATACAATCCGGGTTAGCACCCGAGCATCCCTTTCAGACAGCTTCCTCTTGCGTCCACAGTTAATCCTGTTGGATGTGGTTGGTCCTTCTTGGTGGTATGCTGACATTACCCTGGATACCGTGGCTCTTGATACATCACAAAGACTTGCTGTCTTGGTCACAGATGCGCCAGCAAGACGTGCACCAACAATTTGTCTTCTTTTGAACTCTGGTATGTCACCCATAATGTTGTGTGCATTTCCATATTTTGAGTAAAACTGTGCTCTTACCCTGCTAATTGAACCTTCACACTCTGCTCTTACTGGTGCAATGTGCAATCAATGAAGACTGGCTACCAGGCTGGTCCAATATAGCCATGAAACCTCCCACACTAAAATGACAGGTGTTTCATTTTCATTGTCCAACCCCTGTACACCTCTTTGCTAAAATGGTCCCTCCAAATCTGGCATTTATAGAAGAGTGGCAAGAAGATAACCGTTGACAAAAGAAAGCCATAGGGCATGTCAGGAACACAGCAAAAATATAAAATTGGGTGTTCTTATTGATGAGCATTTGTCATGGGAACCTTCTATAAATTATATAAAAGGTAAAATATCTAAAACCATTGCTTTAATAAATAAGGTCAAGGATATTCTGAACAAAAAGGCTTTTTATATATTGTATAATGAATCGATTGTACCATATCTGACGTATTGTGTGGAAGTGTGGGGTAGCGCCTGTAAAACATATATAAATTCAAACTTCCTCTTACAGAAAAGAGCTGTCAGTTATTAGTGGAAGTGGATATAGAGATTATACAAATCCACCATTTATACAGTTATATTTACTGAAAATTCATGAGTTGATTGAAATTGAAATATGTACAAAGCTCATAAGAAAACGTTACCAAACAACATTCAAATCAGACTTATTAAAAGGGAAAAGTAAATATAATTTAAAAGGAACTGAGCTCTTAAAAAAAAAATAGATGTAGAACTGTGTGGATGGAAAGATGTATTTCAGTTAAGGGTGTTAGTTTGTGGAATGATCTTGACAGTGAGGTGAAGCACTCTTAATTCTTTTTTTATTTTTACAAGAACAAAAGAAAGAAAAATCTCACTCTGTGTAATGATCCACATACTATATAAGTTCCACTTTCTAAAATGAGTGGCATAAATATTTTTAAACAATATTCAAATTTTTTGAGCTATACTTGTTTTTCTAGTCAGGAGGCCTGATGAGTTGTTCGATACAGCCTTTCAAAAGTATTCACACCCTCATGAGTGTGAATATTTTTGCAAGCACTATATATTCTAGTTTCTGTCTTTATATATCATTTGATATGAGAACAATAAGAATATATAACATATGGATCATTCCAAAGTGGTATATTTCATTTCCCAATCTTTGTGGTTTCTGTACTTGAACACTTAACACTGAGCTGGTGGAGTGAACCATAAAGCATTTCAATAAGCTAAAGCAAGTCTGGCTACATAAAAGCTGTTTTATTATGATGTGACAGGAAATCTTTGCACTGGTCTTGGAGTGAAGAAAAAGAAAAAGATGATGTATGTGACCACAAAAAATGCAGGTAAAAGTGGGATTTCTCTATGTGCTGTTTTTTAATTTCCTAGTTCTAAAATTGTACAGTGCCTTGCGAAAGTATTCGACCCCCTTGAACTTTTCAACCTCTTGCCACATTTCAGGCTTCAAACATAAAGATATAAAATTCAAATTTTTTGTGAAGAATCAACAAGTGGGAAACAATCGTAAAGTGGAATGAAATTTATTGGATGTGTCAAACTTTTTTAGCAAATAAAAAACTGAAAAGTGGAGCGTGCAATATTATTCGCCCCCTTGAGTTAATACTTTGTAGCGCCACCCTTTGCTGCAGTTATAGCTGCAAGTCGCATGAGGTATGTCCCTATCAATTTTGCACATCGAGAGACTGAAATTCTTGCCCATTCTTCCTTGCAAAACAGCTTGAGCTCAGTGAGGTTGGATGGAGAGCATTTGTGAACAGCAGTCTTCAGCTCTCTCCACAGATTCTCAATTGGATTCAGGTCTGGACTTTGACTTAGCCATTCCAATACCTGGATACGTTTATTTGTGAACCATTCCATTGTAGATTTGGCTTTATGTTTTAGATCATTGTCTTGTTGGAAGATAAATCTCCATCCCAGTCTCAGGTCTCTTGCAGACTCCAACAGGTTTTCTTCCCGAATGAAAAACAGGCCCAAACCATGATGCTGCCACCACCATGTTTGACAGTGGGGATGGTGTGTTCAGGGTGATGAGCTGTGTTGTTTTTACACCAAACATATCGTTTTGCATTGTGGCCAAACAGTTTGATTTTGATTTCATCTGACCAGAGCACCTTCTTCCACATGTTTGGTGTGTCTCCCAGGTGGCTTGTGGCAAACTTTAAACGAGACTTTTATGGTTATCTTTGAGAAATGTCTTTCTTCTTGCCACTCTTCCATAAAGGCCAGATTTGTACAGTGTACGACTGATTGTTGTCCTATGGACAGACTCTCCCACCTCAGCTGTAGATCTCTGCAGTTCATCCAGAGTGATCATGGACCTCTTGGCTGCATCTCTGATCAGTCTTCTCCTTGTTTGAGATGAAAGTTTAGAGGGACGGCCGGGTCTTGGCAGATTTGCAGTGGTCTGATACTCCTTCCATTTCAATATGATTGCTTGCACAGTGCTCCTTGGGATGTTTAAAGCTTGGGAAATCTTTTTGTATCAAAATCCAGCTTTAAACTTCTCCACAACAGTATCTCGGACCTGCTTCTGTGTTCCTTGGTCTTCATGATGCTCTCTGCGCTTTGAACAGAACCCTGAGACTATCACAGAGCAGGTGCGTTTATACGGAGACTTGATGACACACAGGTGGATTCTATTTATCATCATCAGTCATTTGGGACAACATTGGATCATTCAGAGATCCTCACTGAACTTCTGGAGTGAGTTTGCTGCACTGAAAGTAAAGGGACCGAATAATAGTGCACGCCCCACTTTTCAGTTTTTTATTTGTTAAAAACGTTTGACACATCCAATAAATTTCATTCCACTTCATGATTGTGTCCCACTTGTTGTTGATTCTTCACAAAAAATAAATTTTATATCTTTATGTTTGGAGCCTGAAACGTGGCAAGAGGTTGACCAGTTCAAGGGGGCTGAGTACTTTCGCAAGGCACTGTACATTTCTTCCTGAGTGATTCTTAACTAATCTGCATATGTCCTATCATTTAACCTTTCATTTCATTCAGAATTTGATAGACATGAAATCCTGCTGTATGAGGAGGTGGCAAAGGTCCCACCATTTAAAAGAAAAACTTTGGTTCTAATCGGTGCTCAGGGAGTTGGGAGGCGCAGACTGAAGGCCAAGCTTCTGCTGAGAGATCCACAACTCTTTGGCACCACCATCCCATGTATGACATCTGATTTTATTGCTTGACTTGAAGCTTAGTGGATACATTAAGAAGAATTTGTCGTATTTCTACTCTACCCTTTTATCTTAAATGCTTTATCATTATAAGGACAATAGCTATGCTTTCTTTGAAAGTCTTGGGTTAGAACCCTGGTAATAGTTGTGTTTTCATCTCTATCCAGACACCTCCAGAAAGCCCAAAAAGGGTGAAGGTGAGAGTCGAATGTATGCTTTCACAAGCCGCACTAAGATGGAGGCTGACATCAAGAATGGCCACTATCTTGAATATGGAGAGTATGAAGGCAACTTGTATGGTTTAAAGATTGACTCAATACACGAAGTGGTGGAGGCAGGACGCGTCTGCATACTGGATGCCAACCTACAGGTATACAGACATTGTTCACATGCTCCTTATGATTTTAAAACCAGTTACTTTATACCAGTATTACTGGCCTAAATTTGTCATCTTTTAATGTTGACCCTGGAAGTAAAGGTGTTGTCAGAGTTATTTTCCCAATTTCCAGATGTGGAGCAAAGCTGAGAAATGAAGGTCAGCCATAATCATCCATTTGTTTTTTAGCTGCCATGCCAAGAAGCACCTAAAGCTTGCACTGTACAGGTCCTTCTCAAAATATTAGCATATTGTGATAAAGTTAATTATTTTCCATAATGTAATGATGAAAATGTAACATTCATATATTTTAGATTCATTGCACACTAACTGAAATATTTCAGGTCTTTTATTGTCTTAATACAGATGATTTTGGCATACAGCTCATGAAAACCCAAAATTCCTATCTCACAAAATTAGCATATCATTAAAAGGGTCTCTAAACGAGCTATGAACCTAATCATCTGAATCAACGAGTTAACTCTAAACACCTGCAAAAGATTCCTGAGGCCTTTAAAACTCCCAGCCTGGTTCATCACTCAAAACCCCAATCATGGGTAAGACTGCCGACCTGACTGCTGTCCAGAAGGCCACTATTGACACCCTCAAGCAAGAGGGTAAGACACAGAAAGACATTTCTGAACGAATAGGCTGTTCCCAGAGTGCTGTATCAAGGCACCTCAGTGGGAAGTCTGTGGGAAGGAAAAAGTGTGGCAGAAAACGCTGCACAACGAGAAGAGGTGACCGGACCCTGAGGAAGATTGTGGAGAAGGGCCGATTCCAGACCTTGGGGGACCCGCGGAAGCAGTGGACTGAGTCTGGAGTAGAAACATCCAGAGCCACCGTGCACAGGCGTGTGCAGGAAATGGGCTACAGGTGCCGCATTCCCCAGGTCAAGCCACTTTTGAACCAGAAACAGCGGCAGAAGCGCCTGACCTGGGCTACAGAAAAGCAGCACTGGACTGTTGCTCAGTGGTCCAAAGTACTTTTTTCGGATGAAAGCAAATTCTGCATGTCATTCAGAAATCAAGGTGCCAGAGTCTGGAGGAAGACTGGGGAGAAGGAAATGCCAAAATGCCAGAAGTCCAGTGTCAAGTACCCACAGTCAGTGATGGTCTGGGGTGCCGTGTCAGCTGCTGGTGTTGGTCCACTGTGTTTTATCAAGGGCAGGGTCAATGCAGCTAGCTATCAGGAGATTTTGGAGCACTTCATGCTTCCATCTGCTGAAAAGCTTTATGGAGATGAAGATTTCATTTTTCAGCATGACCTGGCACCTGCTCACAGTGCCAAAACCACTGGTAAATGGTTTACTGACCATGGTATCACTGTGCTCAATTGGCCTGCCAACTCTCCTGACCTGAACCCCATAGAGAATCTGTGGGATATTGTGAAGAGAACGTTGAGAGACTCAAGACCCAACACTCTGGATGAGCTAAAGGCCGCTATCGAAGCATCCTGGGCCTCCATAAGACCTCAGCAGTGCCACAGGCTGATTGCCTCCATGCCACGCCGCATTGAAGCAGTCATTTCTGCAAAAGGATTCCCGACCAAGTATTGAGTGCATAACTGTACATGATTATTTGAAGGTTGACGTTTTTTGTATAAAAAACACTTTTCTTTTATTGGTCGGATGAAATATGCTAATTTTGTGAGATAGGAATTTTGGGTTTTCATGAGCTGTATGCCAAAATCATCCGTATTAAGACAATAAAAGACCTGAAATATTTCAGTTAGTGTGCAATGAATCTAAAATATATGAATGTTAAATTTCCATCATGACATTATGGAAAATAATGAACTTTATCACAATATGCTAATATTTTGAGAAGGACCTGTATATTTAACATATTTGTGTTGCTGTTTAGCAGCCGATGGCACTCAGCTCTTTAGTTCCATGAAAAAGTGTTTGTCCCCTTACAGATTTGTTCCATTTTCGCTATTTGTCACAGTTAAATGTTTACAATCGACAAACTTTAATATCAGGCAATGACATCCTGAGGAAATACAGAAGCAGCTTTCAATTTTAAATCCATCCAAACCAACATGGTCCTTTGGGAAAATATAACTGCCCTCCCTTGTTAAATCATTAAATTACAGTGATTATTATTTGAACATCTGATTTAGATTTTCCTAACCAAAACTGATCCAGGAGGTCACAAAAAACCCAGCACTGTGGACCTCACTTGTCTTAGTTAAGGCCAGGGTGGATGATCCAACAAAAAGAAAGAGACTGGGCAAAATGGCATCCATGGGAGAGCTCCAAGGCCAAAACCACTGCTGACCCAAAAGAAGCCAAAGGCCTTTCTCACATTTGCCAAAAAACATCTTGATGGTCCAAGACCTTTTAATGTGGACTAATGAACAAAATTGGAATGGTTTTTGAAGCTGTGTTCCATTACATCTTGTGTAAACCTAAAATAGCATTTATTTAAAAAAGAACCTTGATCGGACAAACTGGTGGTGCTACTGTGATGGTCTAGGGTTTAATTGCAACTTCAGAACCCAAACAACTTGCTATTGATGTAATATAAAACATAAAAAATTATCAATTCTGCTCTCAAATGGAAAATCAGGAAGGAGAATGTTTGGCCATCTGCTAAGGGATAGTCGGTTTATACAGTAGAAAAATGATCCAAACCACACCAGCAAGTTCACTTCTGGATGGCTCCACAAAAAAAGAAAAAAACAAATGAAAGGTTTTGAAGTGTTCTAGTCAAAGTCTGGATTAAAAGTCCTATCGAGAGGGTGTAGTGTGATCTGAAACCGGGTGTTAATGCTCTAAATCCCTCCAGTGTGGTTGCAATACCCCATATTGTGGACCCGTAACTTTTGCCAGACTCTAAGAGCGTTTTAAACAATTTATTTTAACAGATAGACTGGCGGATATCAGGAAACCTCTGCAGGAATGGACAAGAACTTCCACAAGGGGAGATGACCGGTTAGTGGCTGTTAAAGAGTCAGGGTTTTCAGAAAGACTCAAGGGAAAAGCCACTAACCTTTTCAGGATCCAGGTTCAGGTGCTGAGGCAGTCTGCCTGTCTCCATCCCCAGAGGGAAGGGGACCACTTCCTGGGTCCGGGTTCTGGTTGGCCCTACGGGGTATCGGCATTTGGACCTGGGAGTATAGAGCATGTATGGGGAGTTGAGTGAGTGTATGGCATCCATTGTTGTTTGTCATTACGTTGGGTGCATGGGTGTGTGTGTTTTTATGTGTACGCACGAGGGTGGGAATGTGTGATTGTGACTGTGTACCTGTTTTTTTGTGTCAGGTTGGGTCTTGGATTGCTCCTTCTCCTGGATCAGTTTAGGCCCCCGATCAAATGTGGGGCCTATTACCTCCCCGCCACACTACCTGCCGGTGGTTGTTGTCTCTGCCCGCTGGTGTATTGGTGGTTCTCGGTGTCCTGGGCTGGGTGCTTTGGTGTGTGCCGGCTCACTCCTGGTGGCTGCTTGCCGGGGCCTGGACCCCTGGGCTCTGTCGGGCTTCTGCTTGGGAAGTGATATGTCCCGGGGTCTCGGGGTGCATGGCTGTATGTGTTCGGACCTAGACAGGTGCTGCTCGGTGGTTCCCCTGGGACTTTCTCCTGTTCTTCTCTGGGGAGTTGTGGTGGTCCCGGTGATGGGTCTCCTGGGGTTCCTGTACTCTGGGAGGCCTTTCGATGTCTATGGCTCTGATCTCCTCCGTATCTGTCCCAGGTCCAGTGGGGGTGGTACCATGCACCTTTTGGTTAAAAAAAAGCTGTTTATATGAATGCTTCTGCAAGTGTAGAAGCAAGCAGGGTGTTGTCTTGTATTCTCTTCATCCTTGTACATCCTTCATCCTTCCTCCATTCTTTTCTCCTTCTCTCCCCTTTACCTTTTTGCCCCACCTCTCTCTCTTTCGTGCTTCTTATTTTTTTCCTTTTCGTTTCTGTCTCGGTGTCCGAAACAATTTGAAATAATCCCAAAGCAGTTTCTAATAAAGTTTATTTTATAAATATCAAACAGAGCTTTAAAGCATCAGCTGTAATGCTCCACTCAACAATTCTGAGCGCTATTCTGCCGGACAGGACACCGTAAAAAAAAAAATTTAAACTCCCATAATTTCATACATATAATGGGGAAATAAAATCCTATGGCTGTCAGTAAAGTCAAGAGGAACATGCCGTTTCCCCATGAGCCCACAGCTTGTAGAATAACCTTCTGCAGCAATAACGTGATGCACACCTGCTCATGATCAATTAATCAAATCCAAGAGATTATCAGCAACAGGCTGCTCCTTTCCTTCTTAGATCCTATGGAAGCAACAGGTGTGCACCTATTTTCTTAAATGACTTTAATAACAGTCAGAGAAACTTTCTTTTTTCTCTCTGTGAGATCTGATACCTTTCATGGAGAAATTATTTTGAGAAATTATTAGTCATGACTTTGCTTCCAATATATGCTCTAATTCAGTTTCAATTCAGTTTATTTCTATAGCGCCAATTCACAACACATGTCGTCTCAAGGCACTTCACAACAGTCAGGTTCATACATTCCAATTAATCGTAACCATTGAACAGTGCAGTCAGATTCAGTTATTTATTCAAATTGGATAAAAGGTTTTTCTGTCTAAGCAAACCCAACAGATTGCATCAAGTCAGAGGTTTGTAGCATTCACTCCTCCTGGATGAGCTCTAAGACAAAGAAAAAGTTCTAACTTTCATAAAATATGCAGGTTAAATCTAATCTGTCCATGTATTTTGCATGTTGCATATGCCTGCTCCTTCCAGTCTCTCAAAGTACTGCGGACCTCAGAGTTCTTGCCCTATGTGGTATTCCTTCAGTCTCCTGACTTCGAGGTGCTCAAGGCGATGAATCACTCTGCTGTAGAGGCAGGGGTGGTCACGAAGGCCCTGACGGTATGAGGAAAATGAATCATGTAATGCATTGAAATATGTGTCACAGAACTGTGAGGAAAGCTATGCTGTGTGTTCTCTGTTGCAGGATGAAGAGCTGCAGAGGACCTGCGATGAGAGTGCCAAAATTAAGGCAGCCTTTGGTCACTTCTTTGACCTTACCATCATTAATGAGAACCTTGATGAGACGTATCGCACTGTCAAAGCTGCCTTGGAAACAGTTTCCAAAAACCCACAGTGGGTCCCGGTCACGTGGGTGTTCTAAGAACAGAGAAAACTGCCCACATTTTGTCATCGGTTTCAGCATCCTTGCCATGGATTAGACATCCAGGACAAACTGCCCCTGGACACAGAAAGGACTGTGTGTGTTCATTTGTATGTGTATACAACACAGTCACAATGTGGGGGACTCTGCATCCTTTTGGTACCAAAAGTGGTTTCCTTTTGTAGAACTTAGCCTGTTAGATGGTAAAGGCAGCTTTCAGGTGCAGTAAAGTCTCAAAGAGCTGTTAGAAACATTTATGAAGTCTTCTCTAAAAGACTCTGTATGTGCATGAACATGCATGTTTCTGTTAATCTGAGGACTTCAGAACTTTGTATATGTACATGTTACTTATGAATATCAGCAGATTTTGTCATTTGTTACATTTCACAAGGAGATCAGACCTCGATAAAAAACAAATTGGGGTCAGAATTTCACAATGTGCCAAGAGATTCATATCAGACAGAAAATGAATCTTGCCAACAAATATAAAGTATTTTTCTACTTTTTTGTTGATTTTTGTTTTTTATTGTTTTGACTTCCAGACACAATAATGTAACAAAGTGAATCCAGTTTATTTAAACCCTGTGTTACTTCATCAACCCCCTCCTTAAATTCCAGTATGGCTGCCGTTCATATAAAACAAAGTGACCCATGTTGCTTACATAGGATCTAGCTTTTGTTTAACACCCTTAGGTTTTTAGTTTATTAAATCAGACACTTAACTTCTGTTAGAGAACATGTTGGTTCAGTGTTTAAATGTACAAAACACAGTAACACATCGTCATGTTAACTGAGCATAACAGTATTTCCCTATGACTCAACAAGTCAGGGATGTTTGTCAGGAAAAGGTCAACCAACACACTGAAATTGGTAAATGGTCTGTGCTTGTATCGCGTTTTATCACGCTTTCACACTACAATCGGTTATTGACCCATTTGTACACACATTCACACACTGGCAGTGGTAAGGTACATTGTAGCCACAGCTGCCCTGGGACAGACCTACAGAAGTGGGGCTGCCATAAAATCAGCGCCACTGGGTCCTCTGACCACCATCAGCACTATTAGGCAGGTGGTAGTCAGGCTCTCTATGCCTTTAGTATATTTGGTGATACCAATGCAGCATTCATTTTTTCAGAAGGTAAAGAGGTGGTAAGGTGGTCAAGACATGAAGAAATTGCAGTTTTTCCAGTAGCTGGATAGACTATGTATTATCTGGGAGAATATGTTTGCTATGAACCCCTTGCATGCTACAGGTAATACTGGGCAGGTCTAGCAGGTGGTGAGAATTGTATGACAGATTAATAGGGTAATAATCTGTGTGAGTGCTGTTACATGGGTTGTGTGAACATGAAACTGCATTTAATAAAGCCAACTGAAACAGGTTACAATCTGAATGCATTTAGCCATCCCCGATTACTGCCTTACTGTCTGATTAGTTTACAAAGTGCAACACAACTGAGAAGAACTGATATTAGTAACACAGATCATCTAAGGAGCAGGTGTTCTGAGAACTGAGGCATTACATAGTTTGGACTCCCTCATTATAAACCCACATCATTAGGCACATTGTTTCTTTAACAATGACACATCTAATACAATCTGTCATTCCAAGCTGGCACTATTATGTTTCAGTGATCCTCATACTTGTACACAGTTTGTAGGTAGCTTGTACCTGCACAGTGGTATACTAGGTACTTATATTAGCTTGAATGACACTTTAGTGATCATGTCCAGAAGTCCTTTTTTAAATATATGTCTTTAACCCATGAGTGTAAAACACAGGAACTATGTTGCCATTTTTCACGTTCCCTCCTCAAATTTGTTGTGTTCTCTTGGGTTCGCCTACATGCCACACTGTTCGTGGTGCCAACTGCAGAGATGTTTATCTTTCTACTGAACCCTTTTTACTGGCAGCTACTGAATCATTTTAACACACAATGTTGAGTCATAAACAAGGAAAACTGGTGCTTATCAAATTCTTTATGAGTACACCTGGCATCAGTTGTTTTAGTTTTTCTTATGGAGAGATTTTAGTTACTAAGTTGATATTTATGTTTTAGTTTCTGAAAGTTGCCTAAGAGGAACAGATGTCTTTCTGCCAGCTTTTATGTTCCAGTCAATTTGAAAGTTTGAAAATATCATTATTGCTCTCCTGAGGACATTCCAAAACCTCATTGTGTCCTTTTTCTATAAAATGGATGCATACAAGCATTTTTTTGCTTTATGCATTTTTGCTTTCTGAATTTAGGTACATCTTAGGACAGAAGCAGTAACTCAGATCTTACAGGGGTTTTTATTCTGTTCTGTGACTGATGCTTTTCTGTATAATTAATTCAAGAAAGAAGTATCTTCATATATAAGTTTACAGTACATATGTCTGACAGTTCTAAAATAGTGTGTACTCTAAAGGTAGTAAAAATGTATGTACTTGATATGAGCAACTGAAACATTCCATGATGTATAAAACATGTTCAAAATAATGGCACTATGTGAATTATTTCAAGACAATTTGGCATTATACGTCAGTTTTGTATTAGATTACACTGAACATTGTTTTACGGTCAATTTCTGATCTCTGATATTTTATAAAGCTTTGACCTGCTAATACCGATTTTAGCTGATTTGTGGTTAGAAACTATAATATCAAAAGATATTTAAACAAAATTCTAAATATTTTCGAGCCTTCTGTTTTATTTCAGGAGCAGAGTCAACATCAGGGTGTGTGTTTGTGAGAAGAGTCACTATAAATAATTTACTATTTTAAAAGAAGGATAAAAAAAATATGAAACTTACATTTTAAACAGTCTTTACCATCTTATATTAGCAATTAATGCAGCTAGCATTAATATAACATCGGCTTCTCTGTGTATTTCGAGACAGTGTAGATCCTGATTGA
This sequence comes from Girardinichthys multiradiatus, assembly GCF_021462225.1. NCBI lineage: Eukaryota > Metazoa > Chordata > Actinopteri > Cyprinodontiformes > Goodeidae > Girardinichthys > Girardinichthys multiradiatus. The sequence continues at coordinate 1,616,046 of NC_061817.1, read as the reverse complement.
AACTTTGAAATTTCCAAAAGGCTGCCAGCCTTTTACATAATCATGGCTGAAAGCTCAAAAGGATCAAGTAAAGCAACTTTGCTGTCCTCTATTCACCCTTCTTGTTATTTTCTGGAAGTCTTGCTCTCACTCACTCTCTCACAGCTTTGCGTTGAACATCTTACTAAGACTAAAAATTGCTAATTTGGGGTCTTCTCTCATTGACAGCATCTACACTGAAGAGCTATGGTCAGAGTGACTGAGGTGTTTTCACTAATATGAAATAAATCATTTTCCATAATGGCTGTTGACAGCCAATGTCTTGGTGCATCTCTAGTTTTCACAGTTCACACACTGGCTGTCATTTTAGTTGTTGCTGATTTGACCCACATGCAGAAAACACTCAGAAGAATGAAGAAATTTAAAGCGTTTATTTTGCCACAGGAAGGGAGAGGGAATGAACCAGGACAGGAACTTCTCAGCTGCATGGAGAGAAAACAGGTAAGCGATGAATTGTTTCAGTGAGAATGATTTGATATTATTGGCTTACCTTACAGTTTTCAGTAGTGGAAGGTCCACCTGGAGGTCTACCACCGGTAGAAGCTGGTGGTAGGAAGTTCAGATGCTGCCAGCTGGAACTTGACTTGGGGATCTGAACTTGGCAGGGGTGAAGCACCATTAATAGCAGGCAAAAACAGTCAACAACTCCCAGACCCTGACACTGGCTATTAGAAACAATGGTCTAAAACTGCATAGTGGTTCTTTAAAATCACTGTTCTACAAGTCGAATAAACCTTACCAACATGTATGAAGCCACATATATGAAAATGTTTAGGACCAATAATGCAGAAAGCAAGATATGCGTTTGCTGATTTTAGCATGAAAAACATATTATGTAATGTGAGCTTGCCATGAAATAGGCTTCTATCTTTTAGAATAAAATAATTAAATTATGTGATTTTCTTTCATCTTAAAACATGCTTATGAGAATCTTAAACATAGAAAACACACCTTTACTGTAAACTAAACAATATGGGGAATTTCTTAAGTATGCTTTATTGTTCTGATCATTATTCCAAGTACCGGTGGAGCAGTTGTTAGCACCATTAACTCACAGGAAGAATGTCCTGGGCTCAAACTCAATCTATGTGTATGTTCTCCCCGATATGGCCAGTAATTTTCTCTGGGTACCCTGGTTTCAGCCTAAAGACAAATGTTTAAGGAGTTATAATTATGTATAAAATACTGTCATCCTCAGTTGTATTTTGTCAAAGGAATGTGGGAGAAATGGAAAACATGAGAAAAGAACCGTCTTTTTCTCAGTCACTTGATTTTTTTTAATTTTCTTTTTGCAGTAAGCACAATTATCTTGAGATAATTTCAACTTTACAGAAAGATATTTTTGAAATTGAAAACACTTATCTTTAGGCAAAATAATGGGTGAAAAGATGCTTTTTTGTGATGATTCCACACTTAAGGTCTGATAAAATGAAGAACAACCAGCTCTCTCTCTCCTGCTGGTCTCATGTTTTGCCGTGAAGAATCCGTTTTCCTGTTTTTTTCTTTCTGAGGTAAAATCCTGAGCATCACATGGTATACCACATTTTACTGACTTCATGTTAATAACCCTTAGTCCTCTTCCTTTTACTACTTCCAAATTGAGACTCATTCTTGCAGTTTGTTGCTTTCTTGGAAGATCTGTTGTCTGAGACAGTTTAGCTCCTCCTTTTGCCCACCTCTCAGATTCTCCTTCACTCCTTCCCAGTATATGTTTTTGACCTTCTAAATTTCTCATCTCTCAAGCATCCCTTCTTCTGATCTTTGTCTTCTCCATGTAATGTTCTCCTCTGCAATGTGGTGGTGGCTGTTTGGTGTTCTGAGCTGTCTGTTGGTGGCACTGGTCATCATCTTGTTCCTAACCACTGGGCAGCGCTATAAGGTGTTCAGTAAGAAGTGTCTGAGACCACCAGGACCCCTGGTCACCAACAGCAAAGAGAGGGATGCCAGACTGAAGAGAGGTAAAAGAAAAAGAATAACTTAGTGGATGTTGGATGGAAGAGAAGGCTGGATACACTGTTAAAATGTTACATTAATGAAACAATAACTGTAATTGGCTCTTATTTTTAATGCTTATTGTTGAAAGTTGTTTAATAGAAGTTTGTGCAGTAATGTATTTTACATAAATTTGACAGTAGTTTTTATATATTGCTACAGTATCTACTGACGTGAAACTGTGCATAGCAACTAATACCTTGGTACAGCATAATACATCCAACACATTCCCAGAACTTTGAGGCTGCTTTCTGGAACTTACCATGTACTTTCTAAGAACCTGATCATTAAGTTCCATTAACATTCAAGGAATGTGCCTGTTAAGTCCCAAAAACAACCTACTGTAAGCTCAGGGAATGCTTGGAGGAAAGTAAATGGTTCCAAGAGGAATTTGAAAAGCACATAGTGAGTAATGGAGATTACTTTTCAAGTTCTGGAAAAGTCCTGTAAGCAGCCTCTAGATTCCAGGAAAGTACCAGTTGTATTATGTACTGGTTTCATATTGTTCAAAGAAATGTGTATAATTTTACAAATATTTATAACAAGACACCATTCTGTATTTTGTTGCTGTTTGGAGTATTGTAACACTGCAGTTTCCATTTAAATAGTTCAAATAATTTCACTGGTCAGAATAATTAATCAATAATATTGCTCATTATTGATCAATTGCTTGAAGCTAGTTTGTTGATTAGAAAAAGTTTCCTTCTAAATTTTCTTCTCAGAAATGTACGAAAGAGATTTTATTTTCAGGGAAACTGTTTTAAAACTATAATGATATTTCATAATACATTTGTCTGGATCCATGACAATTGTGGGGGGAATATGGAGTTACAATTCTATGACTTACTACAATATAACAATAATTAGGCATACATTTATATTACATTGTTGCTAGCTTTAAAATTCTATCATCACAATTATATTTTCTCTGGCTTTTTGACATTACATGTATTTATTTAATTCTTTTAAATGCCAACTTTTAAAGTCAGGTTCTGTTGAAAGGTTATTGAACAGTTACTATCTTACCCGGTAGCTTACTGGTGTCATCATCATTTAGAATAATCTAGATCATTTTATCTTGGAGGTTGAAGCTGAGGGGCAATGGTCAAAGCAGACTTCTACTTTCTTAAAACAACTCCAGTCTCAAAAATGTCAGAGTAGTTAATAGAAACACTACAGTAGTTTAAATGTAATTCTTACACTGCTTTACTTCTTAGTCTGATCAGAAACACTTTCATTAGCTTCTAAAGGTTTATAAACAGTGTTTACATCAACCTGTATGATGGTTTTGAGATTTAAGTTGTATTAAGGCCGTGGAAGACAACTTTGGCCATTTTCAGACTAACCATTATAGCTTCAGCCTCCTAAACCAACTAAATGCCAAGAGAGTTATTTACTGCAGTTAATCCTCATTCGTTTTTTTCATTTCTTTGTTACATATCTTTATATGTTTGATGAAATAATCAAATATTGTCAAGGCAATTTCTTCACTAGCACAATGATTTGTTTAATTTGCTCATAGCCTCAACAGCTTCTCCTACATAAACATAATAATGCATTTCCATTAGGGTTCCGTGTGGACCGAGTTCCACCCAATCTGTATGCAGTGGTGATTGGCAGCGGCATTGGAGGTTTGGCAGCAGCAGCCCTGTTGTCCAAAGCTGGGAAGAAAGTTGTAGTTCTGGAGCAACATGATCATGCTGGGGGCTGCACGCACACCTTCCAAAATAAGGACTTTGAGTTTGATGTGGGTAAGTTTCCACAGCAAACAGGACCACCGAAAACATTGTTGTAGTGAGTAAAATGTATGGTAGCACAAAAGGTTAAAATGTTGGCGTGATTCTGATATATTTCTATTATGAGTCCAAATGGTGGTGGCCCACGGTGGCGGCGGGTTTATGGTATGGGCAGGCGTATGTCATGAACATCGAACACAGGTGCATTTTATCAATGGCTTTTTGAATGCACAGAGATACCGTGACGAGATCCTGAGGCCCATTGTTGAGCCATTCGTCCATGACCATCACCTCCTGTTGCAGCATTATGATGCACGGCCTCATGTTGCAAGGATCTGTACACAATTCCTGGAAGCTGAAAACATCCCAGTTCTTGCAAGGCCAGCATACTTACCGGACATTTCACCGATTGGGCATGTTTGGGATGCTCTGGATCGGCGTATATGGCAGTCTGTTCCAGTTCCTGCCAATATCCATCAACTTCACACAGCCATTGAAGAGGAGTTGACCAACATCCCACAGGCCACAATCAACAACCTGATCAACTCTATGCGAAGGAGATGTGTTGCATTTGCCTCAGGTAAATGGTGGTCACACCAGATACTGACTGGTTTTCAGACCACCCCAATGAAGAAAAACAGCACATTTCAGAGTGAACTGTTATTGTGGCCAGCATAAGGCACACCTGTGCAATACTCATGCTGGCCAAATCAGCAACTTGATATGCCACATCTGCGAGGTGGAATGGATTATCTATGCAAAGGAAAAGTGTTCACTATCACAGATTTAGACAGATTTGTGAACAATATTTGAGAGAAATGTTTTTTTTGTGTGTATATAGACAATGTTTCAGATCTTTTGAGTTCAGCTCATGAAAACTGGGAGCAAAAACAAAAGTGTTGCATTCATATTGTAATGACGCCGACACGGTGTTCCGTTGAACTGGGTTTTTTATTCAACCACAACAATAACTAAAGTCCACGAGCAGCTGCCACAGTTGCTCTTGTTGCGGGGTATTCAAACACCTGCAGTTCTCTGCCCAAATCTTCTGCACCATAGCCAGTGAAGCATCCTCCGCTGCACCAGGCCACTCCACCGGGGCCATATGATTTGCAGGTGTGAGGGCTGCTGTGGCACCGATCTGGTTGGGCTGAGGTGAAGTGTGTTTAGAAGCTGCAATCAGTGGCTTTGACTGATCCGAAACTGTGGGCATCAGCTGAATGAGGGGGCCTTCCTTAAATTTCCATGTGCCCTCTCTTAAATCCAACTGGCACCCTGCAGCCCTTAAAAAAATCCAGCCACAATATGCACCTGTGTTGCACCTCTGCTACCCACTCTGGGTGGGTGATAGATCTGCCCCCCACAGTAACAGTAAGTGTCCCCCTCACCTTCATAGGTGCCAGGTCCCCTGTGACTGTGCGGAGCTGCACAGTAGTGGGCTGAATCCGAGTCCAGTCTGGCACTAAATCAGGCCTCACCAGTATTACTGTGGAACCAGTGTCAATCAGGGCAGTGCAGGGAACTCCTTCCAATGTGACTGGGACATAACAAATATCACCAACACACGTGCGGCCAACCACTGGAACCACAGTCGCCTGGATATGGCCATCATCAACTTCAGGGGGGTTTGGGGCCCGGGTCCCCCGCCAGCGCCACTGAGGACCGTCTGATGGTGACGAAGACTTGGAGGTAACGGCAGGGGTCCGCAACGCCTCCCCCCTGCAGACCCTGTATCATTTCCCTGCTTCTTGGCTGCTTTAGGGCACCGTTGAAGATGTCCTGGTAGGCCACAGCCCCAACAAAGAACAGGGATTGCAGATGAGTCCCGTGCTGACTGCAGAGACACAGCTCGAACTAGCTCTGTCAACTCCGAGACCCACGCCGGCTTCTCCTGGTTCAGAACCGTCCCCTCCGTAGACCTGCACGCCAGTGGTTGTCCTCTCTGATCACCTCCTGCTGCTACGCCACCCAAACACTCCCTCTCCAGTGCCAAATCCAACGCAACCTGCAGGGAGGTCGGGTGCATCAGCTGGACTTGCACCCGCAGCTCTGGAGGTGACAGCGATCTGATGAACTGATCTTTCGCCAGTTCATTCTACACACCTGATGGCAAGTGTGCGTACGCTCTGCGTGTGAGGCTCTCAATGTCATTAGCCTACACGCGCAAAGGCTCATCTGGCAACCTGCTCCTGCTGGTGAGTTTATTTTTAAAGATGTCAGGCTGCACACATTGCCCAAAACGCCTCTTTAAAGCTCCGACCAGGGCATCATAGTTCTTTCTGTCCTCCGTACCGAGCAGTAGCAGGCAGTCCAGTGCATCATCCTTCAAGCAGAGGGTTAGCTGCAAGGCTTTATGCTCTACTGTCCATCTTCCTGCCTGAGCCAGCAGTTCAAACTGTGCATGAAACGCTTCCCAGCTTGACTTACTGGCGTTCTTAGGCGTCTTCAACGGAACAGCAATGTTATGGGAGCCGCCGACATTGCCGACGCCACCATTGCTCTTCCCTCTCTCCTGTGAAAAACAGATTTTCCCCACATATGACTCGGCTGGGTCAGGGACAATGAGTGGAGCACACAGAGTATAATTAGTATTTTTAAACAACATTAAAGTGCCCGAGGGTACAGCATCAACCACCATGGAGAATTCCTGTGGACTAACTGGAAAATTATATATTGATCAGAATTCATTGTAATTGAGAAATCGCCCTTCTTTATTAACCAGCTGAGCCACAGTAGGATCCCATTTTGAACCCAAGTCTCTAAGAAGAGTGACCTGTTTTCAAATAAAATATCTCTGTTGTTCCAGATAAGGTATTTGTGAGGTGAGAAGTTACATTTGTGAATGAGCGTCCATGCTAAGAGCTCCTGCTTATGGAAAGATGAGAGTTTTACAGGAAGTTTCTCAACACTGTAATGACAGTTTAAAATGAAGTTAAAGCCATCTAAGCGCAAGAAAACATGATATGGTATAAGGTTCCAGATAGAAGTTGGATTCTTAAGGAAGTGTTTAACCCAATTAATTTTAAATGTGTTATTTAGGGTAGGGAAATCCAAAAAGTTAAGTCCACCTGATTCATAAGCATACAGTCAATATCTTTACTAATTTTGTTGTCTAAATGTAAGGGGAGAGCAGCATATGTCAGTTGGGATAATCCTTCAACTTTAGTAATCTATACTCTACTTTTTAGAGGTAAATCCCTCTGCAGCCACTGATTTAGTTTATTTTTGGTTTTTTGTATAATTGGTGTAAAATTAGAGGAGCATCTTAACTTCTGGTCTTTAGAGATTAAAAGTCCTAAATAAGTGATTTCTTGTCTAACAGGGATATTGCAAATGACATTTACTGGGCAATCTTTAATTGCTAGCAATTCAAAAATTTTTTTAAATTTAAACATAAACCAGAGGCCTTGGAAAAGACACCAATCACATCCAAGGCAAGAGGGATCTGGTGTTTATTCCTTAAACAATTGTGGTGTCATCAGCTAACTGGCTGATTGTAAGTTCTTTATTAGCTATGCAGATTCCTTGTACAGCACTATTGGAGACATGAGTTGCAAGAATTTGTGAACAAAGTAAGAATAAATACAGAGAGATGTGACATCCTTGGGAAATACCCCATTTTAGGTCAAATCTAGGGGTGGAGCTGTTTGGCGTTTTAATAGAACTATTGCTATTGGAGTATAATGTTTTGACAGGGTTACAAAAGAAAGGACCAAAACCACATTTTTTCAAAGATTGAAAAATTAATTGATGTTCAATTGTGTCAAAGGCCTTATAAAAATCCAGGAAAAGAATAAACTATGATCAGACACCAAATATGAGTAAACAAGTAGGTCTAGAAGTAGTCTGATGTTGTTAGAGATGTGTCGGTTTCTCATAAAGCCTGACTGTGTCTCCATCAATAACTGTCCAAGACCTCTTTAATTCTGTTTGCAAGTATTAAAGCCATAAACGTATAATCATTATTGAGTAAACATATAGGTCTCCAGTTAACAATAACAGGTGGGTCTTTGTTTGGTTTCGGAATGAGTGTTATTAGACCTTGAGTCAAAGTAAGAGGCAGAGTGTTATTCTCTATACTTTCTAGAAATACCTGTAAGAACAATGGAGCTATAAGATTAGAGAATGATTGATAAAACTCAGCAGATAAACCATCTGTGCTGGGAGATTTATTGGCCTTCAGTGCATTAATGCATTTAGAAATTACCTCCACTGTAAATGGGCTGTCACAGTAGTTTATCTCTTTTACGTCAATAGTTTTTAAATTTTGAACATTGTTAAGAAATGATGTTGAAATCTCTTCATTATATTTTGAGCTGTATAAGTTAGAATAAAATTTGGCACAAAATGTTGCAATTTGCCTAGGATTGTTGGAGATAGTGTCATTGATGTTTAGCTGATAAATAGAGTTTGTTTTTGATCTGTACTTTTCAAGCCTGAAAAAGTAAGCAGAAGTTTGCTTTCCCTCCTCCAGCCATCGTTTCCTAGATCTGATGAAGGCACCTTCAGCCTTGTGTTTGTATAAGCCGTCCGGTTTATTTTGATGTTCTATTAAAGTTAACTTATCTTCCTCCAAGATTTCCTCTGGGGATTTTAGGTAATAAGAGGTAATCTTGCTTAATACTTCTTCCTCTTCAGCTTTCCTCAGTTTAGAAATGTGACTTCCATATTGTCTTAAACATCTGTTTCAAACTTGAAAAGTTCCCAATTGCTGCAGAAGGACCTCTCCTTGTTAGCCTTATTCCAATAATATATAATCAATTTATTAATTTGAACTTTAACTATTTTATGCTTTAGCAAGGAGTTATTTAGTTTCCAGTAGGAACATTTGTAAGGTGTATTATCAGGAGCATACATTTGGATGCTAATGTCAATAGCTTTATGATCTGTAAGAGGGGTGGAAAGTATGTTAACAGCAATGTTGTCTTTATTAATAGAATTAGAAATAAGCCGGAAGTCTATACGGGATTGCCTGGATCCTGTTTTATTGCTCCATGTAAAGATTTTGTCACCTGGAAATGTTTCTCTCCAAATATCCATAACATAACATTTCTCCATAAAATGTTTTAAGTTGACACAGTATGAGGTCTGCCGCCCTGGAGGCCACCTATAGATCATATTATCTAAGGTAATGTTAAAGTCCCCGCCAATTAAAAAGATTGAGTCTGGGTAATTAGAAAGCCATAAAGAAATTCTTTCTTCTAAAGACTCAACTAGTTTGTCGTTTTCAGTTTTACTATTGTTACCGTATTTATTAACTACAATAAAGGTATTGTTATGGCATCCAATTACAGAGCAGATGTAGTGTCCTAGGGTGTCACAGTCAAAGTGTAATATACTTCCAGAGAAGTTATTTTTAAGTGTGGTGACACCAGCGGAGCGCTCAGATCCATGAGATAACCAGATTTCATTTCCCCGTTGCAATTTCCAGAAATTAGTGTCAGCGGATGTAGAAGGACTCTGTTGAATGAAACAAAAAATCTGTTTTAAGTTGTTTGCCAAATAAAAATAACGCTTTGTGTTTAAATGCTTGTCTTAAACCCCTGCAATTAAGAGAAACTAATGAAAGAGACAAAGTTACTGGAAAAGAGTAACAAAGAGAACATGTTATAAACCTTTGAAGCTAAGGGTGTGTACACCAAGGAAGGGGACTGAGTGCTGCACACTTTGAGTAGTAGAGCAGTAAGTAACCTGACTAAATACATAAATAGCACTTAGCTATCTGTTTTGGTTTAATGATAGTATTTTTATCCTAAACAAAAAGAACAAGGTAAGTTTTCATAACAAGATAATATATTAACTCAGGGTGAATATAAATTGTTAAAAGGAAACTAAAAGCATAGTCAAGAGACCAGATTCATCATGAGAATGAATTCAAAAATTGATTATTTTTAAAGATTAGGCGAATGTTTATGAGGGAGGGAAGACTTCCACTCTGCTAATAAATCCACGGCCTCCAACGAAGTAAGCTGGTTTACGCTCCTTGCGGGCTTTGTCTATCATGGGCGTTCTCTGTCCTCCTTGGACAGGTCCTCAGTGAATCTCAGTCGGTTGTCCCTCAGGTAGGATGATGTCTTGGCTGCTTTCCATGTAGCATCTCTAAGGACTCTGCAGGTGAACTGAATGATGATCCCTCTGAGTTTGGTGCTTCCTGGTCGTTTAGCTCCAAGTCGATGCACGACATCAATGGCGTCAGGCAGCTTGTGTTTATGTTCAGGCAGAACTGACTGGCAAATTTCCAGCACTTTTCTTTGTATGTCTTCTTTCTCTGTCTCCTCAGCTCCTTGCAGTCTAAGATTTCACCTCCTCGAGTATCTTTCCAAGTCAGCTAACCTCTGCTGGCAGTAATCCACCCGACCTTCCTCTCTTGTAACTTTTTTTTCCAGGTCACTTACTTTCCCCTTTACATCCTTCATTTCATCGCATATAAAGCCAATAGTCTTTTTGAGACCCTCAAACTTTAGCGTATTTTCTTTCACCATGATCTCGATGTTATCAGATCGGCTGTTTATTAGCACAGACAGACTGGGTATTATCTCATTTGTAGCAGATGGGTCAGGGTTGCTACGTTCATGCATCACCTTCTTCGGAGCTAGCGATTTCAGAGGTGTAACAGGAAGGGTAGGAAAGTCATCAATTTCTTGTTCATTCAATGCCAGTGTTAAAGGATTAGCAGCGTAGTTGTGGCAGTTATCGAATTACATGTTGCCGGTTGTAGCCTTAGCCTCATTAGCAATCTCCGATGTAAGCCTGGACTTGGACGATTCTAGTCCTCTTTTCGCTCCCTTCTGGTTCGGCATTCTGTTGTAACTGTTGTGTCTGTTATCTTTTAAGGAATTATTAGTGCTATTATTCAGATATTCATGCCTTACTGCTTTTTAAGAGCTTTTTGTGCAGAGCTCGGTAGAGAGTTTCTACACACACCGCCATCTTGGCCGTCCCCCCTTTCCTACTAGTCAAACTGTTTTTTGGAACACTTTTTACGGGCGCAGGCATGAAAAGCATTTTCCTCTAGTTATTTCTTTAGTTGTATCACACAATGAGCAGTCTTGAAGAAGAAAATGAAAACGCAGTTTGAAAGATCTATAAGCAATTTCATTTATGAGTCAAAAATGCAGCATTTCTGTTAATACATTTTAATTTTCAAATTTGACATTTCAAAATGAGTTTTGGTCACTTTTTGCTGGGACATCTTTTGAAGAGGAAATATTGAACGTTATTTTATTTATCATTTTAATTAATTTATAATCTGAGCAGTCTTGGAGGAGAAAATGCAGTTTGAATGATTTATTTTTCATTTTATTTCCAAAAATACAGCTTCATTTTGAAAATGAAAAAGCATTTTATTAATACATTTTAATTTGAATATTGAGACACATTTGCTTCTGTAAATGGCAAACTGTAATTTAAAACTTGCTGAGACTGGCATGTCAAACACTGAAAAATCAGATGAGCACTTTAATGCATAAACGGAGATTATCCTATTTCAGTGATCCTTCACTTAGTTTTGTCTCCTTAATGTGTTGCCATTTTCAGGGGAAAATAAAGAAATTAGGCAGGAAAAGTTTTATTGGTGCAACACAAAAATATCACCTGTCCTACTGCCATCAGGTATCCATTATCTGGGCCAACTTCATGAGAACAGCTTGTTGAAGGTTGCTTTGGATCAGATCACAGAGGGACAGTTGCAGTTTGTAAAGCTGGAACAACATTACGATACTGTGCTCCTTGGACAACCTGACCATAGCAGGTATGCCTTGCCATATCATCATTAAAGTGTTTTTTTTTTGTCCGTTAAGTTGTTTTCTTGACAGTTTTTCTAATGTGACAGAAAGCCCATCCTTATGAAGACTGCACACAATTGTAACACTGTTTGAAACCATCTACCGGTCATTACAAAATCATTATGCATCTGTTTAATTTTCGGCAATGGTTTCATCACATTTTATGGTGCTAGCACAGGAAACCTGAGCAAAAAAAGTCACATCATCTGTACTTTATCTTGCTTTCCTTGTTTCCCTCATACATCTTGTCCTCAGGGAGTATCATATCCATGCAGGAAAGACAGAGATGGCAGCTTGCCTGAAGAGACAGTTCCCAGGAGAAGAGGAGGCCATTGAAAAGTTCATGAAACTGATGAAGGTGTGTGTGATAACAACAATGATCCTGGCACATAAGGCAGTTATGGTGTGAATAGACAATAGGATACAGGAAGGGTATTATAACGTAACAAAATTATTTGAGGAAAAAGAACAACATTATGTACACACAGAATGCCAGACACACCACCCAATTTATATTAAATGATAATGTTTCTGTGTTTCTTTTCAGCAGATCTAGTGGGTATCAATCAGCAAGCAATCGATCAGCATCCCTAATAATAATTTAAACAGCCACTTGTTCTCAACCTCTCAGTAGACCACCATGTGCAAAATCTTTTTTTACACACCCAATAAAGAAGCAGCTAATAGCTTTTCATATGATGCTGATTCCTGCTAATAAGTTTTTTTTGATACAGAGAAAAGTGGCATTCTGAAACAGTGTTTATACTGAAAGCAATATAAGTGGTCACATTAGCTCACTTCATACAGGCAGCTTCATTAAAAATGGCCAAGTCGTACATCTGCAATTAAATATGTTTTGAAAGGACAACCTGTATATAACTCTGATGAATAAATTCTGACTTTCTGCAGCATGCCTCACGGAGAGCTCCACTTATTGCCATGTTGAAAATGCTGCCCTACCAGGTGGTGAACTTCCTGATTCAGACTGGCCTATTGGATAAAATATCTTCGGTGTTTCGCCTAGCAACAACTAGCCATTCAGAAATGATGTCCCGACTCACTCAGAACAAGGACCTGCGGGCACTCTCTGCCTACTTGTTCTATGGTGCTCTTCACTTACTTTCAAATTATTAGCCATGTACAGCAAACCCTGCTCACTGTTCTTCTGTCTTCTCCTAGGTGTCCCTCCTAAAGAGTCAAGCTTTCTCATCAATGCTCTTCTTCTCCACCACTACAAACGTGGGGCATATTACCCATATGGGGGTGCCAGTGAAATTGCCTTTCATATCATACCAGTCATTAAGCAGGCAGGTGGTGAAGTACTGGTCAGGGCTCCTGTACAACGCATCCTCATCAACAGCCAGGGGAAGGCCTATGGTAAGCAAGAAGGGGAAGACCTATGTCCTAGTTTCAGTAACCTTGTTTAACAGTTTAACAGCTGAGTTTCATCTGCATAGAGGTGAAACCAAAGGTGCAAGAAACCATATAATAGAAATAGTGCAGATAGGAGTGGCCAGTTGTGCCACAGAGGGAATACACTCATTTCAGCAGTGACTAGGGCATTCCATCAAGTACACAGACTCATATAAAGTAGTAAGATGTCCAACAGTCTAATGGATTTGGTTTGATTAGGTGGGAAATGCAGAAAGGTTTCACACCTTCATTTGATTTGATTCACCTTCTCACAAAACGTTTTTAAGTGGACCAAACTACCTGGGCAATTTCGTACAGTTACAACAGCTGCTTGTATGTAACAGTATTGTCCAAAGCAAGCACTGACCAAGAGTAAAAAAAAAAAAACGAAGAAGAAGAGGATCATCTTCAGCCAGCTTGTTTCCAACAAAAACAAACACCTGAGCAACACCAAGACTGAGGAATCGAACTCTGGTCTGTTTAAAGCAGACCAATCAGATCTGGAAAGAAACAACCAATTACCAAAGTAATGCAGAGCACAGAAGACTGCAGCCCCTCTCACAGAACAATTTGAAGTTAGATCTAAGACACCTTCTTTATACTTTACAATGATTGCGTGACGACAGATGCTACATGGTGGTTTGAAGGTAATCCAGTGTCGTTACATGCATGGCAACAGAACAAACAACTGTTCCACCATGCCACCCCAATAACATGAATGCCTGTATGATTGTTTGAGGCCCTCGTGCATGTTTTTGGACCATACAATTTTCCCAACATACAGTATGAAATGGCACAATGCAGCTGCAGTTTAATAAAAATCTTGGTGATGCATACAGAGTCATATACCACATCAACATGACATTTTGAAATGTAGAGAACAACTTGTGGAGCATGGTTAGGACTTTATTGTGCTTTTAAAGTACTTTAAAGATGACCTATAATAAAAAAGAAATTCCTAATAATTCTCTTACCAAAAACTATGCTTTCATGACTCAAACTTACTGTTAATATTTTTAATTTACTTCCGTTGATTTATGTAGTGCTGATTCACAATACATGTGGTCTCAAGGCACTTTACAAAGTTAATTCAATCAAATCCTACAGATTCTGAGTAAGTACATACAAACTGGTTAGAAACTGGTTAAAAAACTGGTTAAAATGTTTTTCCATCTAAAGAAACCCAGCAGATTGCATTGAGTCACTGACTTGCAGCATAATAGCTGCTCGTTATTACTTGTTTGCACCCCTGTCTAACATCTGCTGCATTTCTTCAAAATCGAAATCTTCCCAAGATTTGGCAGTGCCACCAGATCCCTCACAAGGCCTTTCCTGTTGGAAACTGTTTAGCAAACTGCGACCGTGAACTGATTTGACACATTTCTGTTGTCCTTGATGAAAACACGTCTATAGCCTGAAATATTGGCTCATAATAATTAATTTATTTTACTGGATATTTTTATTTTATACATTGAACGTTTTGTCAGGTTTCATGCAAACATTTCAAAAATGGTTCCAAACTGCCTGGAACAAAATATGGTCCTAGTGACCAACAATGGACATTTGTTTTTAAACACCACCATATGTATTTTGTACGTATGCAAGGTGTGACAGTTCTTAAAGGGCAACAAGAGATTGAGGTCCATGCCCCTGTTGTCATTTCGGATGCTGGAATCTTCAACACCTTCCAGAAATTTCTACCTCAGCATATTCAGGAAAACTCAGGTAAAATGTTTCCACTCATTTAACTCTGCATGTTTCTGATTTTCCATCCTGTTTTACTGCTTGTGATATTTATTGACTTTATTTTGTATTCATGTGTATTGTGTGTAGAAATCAAGTCACTGCTAGGTTTGCTTCGTCATGGTATGGGTTCCTTCTTAGTCTTTGTCGGTCTGGATGGGACCAAGGAAGAGCTGAACATTGTTTCTAAAAACTTCTGGATGTATAAAGGCAACGACTTGGACTTACTGTATGTTAACTTCCACATTTTCAATTCTTTCTGACAGAACATTACATGACGGTTTAAGAAAAAGTTTAGCTTATTCTGATTTTTTTGACCTATCTATATATATATTAACTTTAAAAACTTGAGAACTCTTTTTATGTTGTTTTCCAGGGCCTTAGCATTAATCACCTTTGAATTATTTCAGTTTGTAACATAACATTCATAAACTATAATGTATTTTATTACAATTTGATGTGATAGACCAACAAGGGATGCATAGCGGTGAAATGAAAGAAGATTAGTAAATGGTTTCCAAACTTTTTCCAACATTCCAATCTGTAAAGGATGGCCTGCATTTGTATCCAGTCCCTTTTTAACCATTTGCCATTGGAAAACAGCAATTTAGCAAATAGAGTCCACTTGTGAGTGTTTAAATTTCAGTACAACTCCAGCTACTCTGAGAAGGCCTCATCGGTCTGTTAGAGAACATTAGAGAACAAACCGCATCACAAAGAAAGTTCTGGTCAGTGTAGGGAGAATCAGAGAAATTCCAATCCATCATCATCCAGCAGAGATCCACAGCTCAGGTGGAAGAATCTGTCGACAGGACAACTATCAGTAGTGTACTGCATAAATCTGGTTTTATGGAAGTGGCAAGAAGACAGCCATTGTTGAAAGTAATCGTAAGAGGTTGTGTTTGGATTTTGCCACAAGCAATTTTGGAGGAAAAACAAACATGTGAAAGAAGGTGTTCGGCTTATATGAGGTCACACTGGAACCGTCCCACCCATGTCCAAATGCTACAAAAATATGGAGGAAAACTAGCATTGAACATCATACTGAACACACAATTCCCACTAACAAACAGTGGTGGCTGCATCATGCAGGCCTTTCTTCAGCAGGGACACGGAATCTGGTCATAGTTGATGGGACGAAGAAAATAACTAAATCAGGACGATCCTGGAAGAAAACCTGCTGCAGAAGATTTCTGACTGAGGTGGAGGTTGACCTTCCAGCAGCTCAACAACCCTAAACTTCCAGCCAGAGCTACAATGAAATGTGTTGGAATGGCCAAGTCAAAGTTAAAATACACTGCTCAAAAAAATAAAGGGAACACTTAAACAACACAATATAACTCCAAGTAAATCAAACGTCTGTGAAATCAAACTGTCCACTTAGGAAGCAACACTGATTGACAATCAATTTCACATGATGTTGTTCAAATGGAAAAGACAACAGGGGGAAATCTTTGGTGATTATCAAGACACTCAATAAAGGAGTGGTTCTGCAGGTGGGACCACAGACCACTTCTCAGTACCTATGCTTTCTGGCTGATGTTTTGGTCACTTTTGAATGTTGGTGGTGCTTTCACACTCATGGTAGCATGAGACGGACTCTACAACCCACACAAATGGCTCAAGTAGTGCAGCTCATCCAGGATGGCACATCAATGTGAGCTGTGGCAAGAAGGTTTGCTGTGTCTGTCAGCGTAGTGTCCAGAGCCTGGAGACGCTACCAGGAGACAGGCCAGTACACCAGGAGATGTGGAGGAGGCCGTAGGAGGGCAACAACCCAGCAGCAGGACCGCTACCTCCACCTTTGTGCAAGGAGGAACAGGAGGAGCACTGCCAGAGCCCTGCAAAATGACCTCCAGCAGGCCACAAATGTGCATGTGTCTGCACAAACAGCTAGAAACCGACTCCATGAGGATGGTATGAGGGCCTGACGTCCACAAATGGGGGTTGTGCTCACAGCCCAACACCATGCAGGACGCTTGGCATTTGCCAGAGAAAACCAAGATTGGTAAATTTGCCACTGGCGCCCTGTGCTCTTCACAGATGAAAGCAGGTTCACACTGAGCACATGTGACAGACGTGACACAGTCTGGAGACACGGTGGAGAGAGATCTGCTGCCTGCAACATCCTTCAGCATGACCGGTTTGGCAGTGGGTCAGTAATGGTGTGGGGTGGCATTTCTTTGGAGGGCCACACAGCCCTCCAAAGAAATGCCAAATCCAGGCCTCCATTGGTTAATAAATTTGATTTCCATTGATGATTTGTGTATGATTTTGTTGTCAGCACATTCAACTTTGTACAAAGTATTCAATGAGAATTTTTAATTCATTCAGATCTAGGATGTGTTATTTGAGTGTTCCCTTTATTTTTTTGAGCAGTGTAAATGGCAAGACTTAAAAACTGATGTTCAGAGATGCATTAGATCTAATCTGAATGAGCTTAAGCTGTTAAACAAAGGAGAATGGACACAATTTTCTGTCTCTCAATGTGCAGAGCTGGTAGTGACATACGGCAATGAGTTGCAACTGTAAATGGCACAAAAAGGTAGTTCTTCAAAGTATTGAATCAAAGGGGCTGTACACAAATGCAAGCAATAATTCTGAGATTTTACTGAGATTGTATTTGTAAAAACATTTTGATAACCATGTATAACTTTTTGTTTTACTCTGTAGTTCTGTCCTACTTTGTGTTTGTCTATCATTCAAAATTGTAAAGAAACACTGAAGGTTTATGCATGAAAATATCAGAAAACGTTTATGGGGTGTGAATACCTTTGCAAGGAACTATAACTATTATGTATTGCTCATATGTCTCTTTTTATGTGCACATTACCACGGTTGCAGTCTGGAGGAATACTCTTCTCTGAAGAGAGAGCAGGTATTAGGAAACATCCCTATGATGTTCATCACCTTCCCATCAGCTAAAGACCCAACAGCCTCCATCAGACACCCAGGTAACACATTCACTTTGCCACAGAACTGTTGTGTAGTTCCTTAATTGTTGATTGAGACGGCTTACACGTCATTGTTTTTGCTAAATCTAATTTCTATTTTCTATAACTCCTCAAATCAAAAGCCTCCTCTTTCATGTGTTGCTCTTTTTTATTCACTTGTTTTTACAGGTAAGTCCTGTATGACATTACTTACCATGGCACGCTATGAGTGGTTTCAGGATTGGGAGGAGACCAAAGTTGGAAAGAGGGGTCAGGAATACCTAAATCTGAAAAACAGCATAGCCCGAGAGCTGCTGGAATGGGCTCTAACCATCTTCCCTCAACTTCGAGACAAGGTGTGTCACTAGTTGATTCAGCATGCATTTCTGATGCATTTGTCTTGAATCAGTAACAAAACAAGAAACGTATTGCTGAGGTTCTTCCTCTGCTGACTGTGATAAAAAAAAGAATTCATTTTTAAGAAATTCATCTGAAATTATTTAGATGGACATAATCTGTTCACTACATGATTTTAAAAGAACTCTTCTGTAAATCAAAGCGTTTTTTCAGTCAAATATGAGTTCATCTATCGACTACTAAAACTTGAATAAAAACTAGCTGAATTTAAATACAGCAGGTAATCTACAACAAAATAACCAAGGAGAGAATTGTGGTATATAGCCCAGTCAAAGACTAGATCTCTGCCTGATTGAAATATTTTAATGGCACAATAATAGTGTAAATGAAGAAGTGTTTGCAAACTTCCAAAACTAAATTAATGTTGTAAAAGAAGAATGGGCCGGGTCTAAGGTCCTTCAGAACCATGTGGGAAACGAATAAAGTCACACAGAACATTTCTTGGATGCTCAATAATTTACTGAATGCTGAGGTTTTAAAACCCTATGTAGAATGGACTGGGACGTCTTTTTTAACAAGAGTTAGGCTGATCAAAAACATTGTTAAAAATTATCTGTTGTGTTATGTCAAGAGGAGTAATACACTGACGGTCTAATTTGAGGTTTAAGGACATTTCTAATCTAAGAAGGGATATTACAAAGAGAAATTGGGTAAAGAAAAATTAAAAGTGCTCCAAATAAAAAATAAAAAAATAATAAAATGCCTGGTCTGCCCATGAACTGGGCCTGAGCTTTAGGGATAGAACAATATAGGATGTGTATACTTAAATAACACACAATAAAAGGAAATACGCAAAAATCAAATTTATACTAACACAATATAATCATATGGACTACAGTAAAATGAAATAAATGTAATAAAACAGTCAAATTTAGATAATAATCCAATTTGGTAAAAACCTTTCTTTGTAAGGAAGTCCAGTAAACTGTGTCCAGTAAACCTGTGTGATTATTTGCAGCAGTCCATCAAACTAGGCAGTCAAGTAGATCAGTAGAATGGACAAACTTTTGGAGGACAAGGAGTTAAAGCCAGCACCAGCTCTGTTTGGACCTTTGTCTATGAAAGAAACATACATTAACAGAATCGCTGGCCAGTAGATCTATCAGATGAAAAACAGAGTACACAGTTAGCTTCAGCATTAGCTCCTTCAATGGCTCTGTCAAGGAAAGAGACTAAATAAAAGCTCCAAAGACTGACCAGGTCATTGAGAATCGGTTGAGCCAGTTTCTGGTTTGGATGAAAACTTTGCTCCGTTTTCTTGTCATACTCAGAAAACAAATGTTCGCATCTGAAATGGACTCACTGAAACGGATTTTAACTAACATCAAAGCAATGTGGCATCATACAGAAACATGATTGTCCAATGACCAGGTTCTTCCTCTATGAAACCAGAGAATCTTACAAATGTGCAACTTTATCCTAAAAATTCTGAAAATTCAAAGCATTTCACTCATAAAATCATTCTACTAAACACCGTTTCCCAGGAAATTTAACATAGTAAACTTTCAACATTACAACTTATAATGATAATTTTCTTTAATTATTTTAATTAAAATGACCCACAGTGGTGTAGTTGTGTAACACTGTATAAGTTAAACATTCAGCTTTAACTGCAAATTTAGCTGAAATGATTGTATGCTCTTCTTGGAGAACCATCCTCAGCAAATCAATGACTAAAAACGTACTTGTTTTTTTGCTACCGTAATATGACATTGTGTCTATGATTGTGTTCAGGTGGTAATGGTAGAAGCTGCCACCCCTCTAACTAATGTCCACTATTTGGGTGCTCCAAGAGGTGAGATGTATGGCGCGGAGCACAACTTGGAGCGCTTCAGTCCAGAAACAGTTGCTAAGACACGGCCACAGACACCAGTCAGCGGGCTCTACTTAACAGGTAACATGACCAACACTGCCACAGCAGATTGCCCACAATGCAATTAGAAGTACATTTTAAGGTAAAAGCTTCAGAAATCCATTAAGGCTTTTGTAAAGTTAGCCTGCTGTTAAGCTCATTCACAGGAAATGTTCTTCGGTTTTATAGCCCCAAGTTATACCAAATATCAAAACAAACAGATTCAACTAATATCCAGTTATAATAATATAGTCACAGATACACAGATTCAGATTCAATTATATATGGTCCAATTGGATTCCTAATTATACTATAGTACAATCAAAATCAGTTAGTTATATAGGTACTTTGGTAAATACAGCTTAAGCCAGATATACACGTATAAAACGACGTGCAAGGAGTACCAAGATTATTTCAATTTTATAAATGCTACAATAATGAGAAAGAGAAGGTCTTTATATTTTTTTAAACTTTAATTTCAGAATTTCACACATCCCCTAAGTATTTGGTATAATTGCCTTTTAAACTCTCTAGCCCCTTTTCCACTGAAAGCCCCAAATTTAAAGCCCCAGGATTTCTTTTGCTAAAAAGACCTACTCCAGAGTAGGACCATTTAACCATGAAAATAAAGCCCCGGGAAAGTGAAATTACCTGGGTAAATTTGTATTGAAACCCGTCTTGAGCTTTCAAAAGCCTGGAGCTTTCCACAAACAATGGAAAGGGTGCTAATGACTTGGGTCAAATGTTTGGGTATCCTTCCACAAGCTTCTTGTTTGTTATAATTTTGCCCCATCCTTTCTGACAAAACTGGTGTAACTGAGTCAGGTTTGTAGGCCTCCTTACTCACACACACCATTTTAGGTCCGCCCCCAAATTGTATGCTATAGGACTGTTGTAAATATGAATCTGAGAATATTATTTAATATTAATATTTATATTTTAATATTTTATCAAATAATATTTCGGTCTGTTAAGGGTTGTCCTGTGAATACCAGCCCCATTAAGGCGATGGTATTAGGACAGAATAGAAAGGTGTGAGACTAGCTCTGGCATTATTGAACAGCATAAACTCTGCACATATATGGAATGAATTCACACAATTTCTTAAAATACAAGAATTTATTAACAAAAATAAGTCAACTCAAAGTCAAACATATTTCAATCAACAAACTCTTTACTATGCTAAAACAATCCAACTAAACTACCAAGCAGAATTAAAGAATAATCAAGACTAATGGGCTATGTACAATATAAACAAGATGATTAAAGATGACGGGAAATCATGACCAAAAAGAGTGATGCAACATTACCATGCAATGTTTATGTTTGAGAACCAAGGATTATCTTGAAGAATCTGGAAGTGAAGTTAAGGTAGTCTTGGAACCAACTTAGACAATAATCAGCAAACGTTTAGACAACCGTTCACAATGCAAGATCAGGTAAAATATTATTTTAATAAAATAATGTTTTAAATAATGATCTGCCGAATAAAACCAACCTCCTGGATGACTAATTCTCAACGGTGTCTAATTAACTGCCTTTATTTATTGAAATAATATTTGAAGAAATATTATTGAGTAATTTGGAAAAGAGCCAAATCTTTCTGGAGAAATGGGGCTTAATGGTGTTTACTTAGTTATCAACTCTAGTAAATGATGTTCAGGGACTATTATTCACTAGCTTGAAAACCAACTAGCCTTAATGCTAGCACACACGTGTTCTTACCATTAGCAGTTAAGCTAGCAAGAAGCGGATAGCTTAGCACCAGAATCAACACATACCTTTAAAATACCAGGGTTAATAAAAGGGTTAAAATGCATAAGCGCGGACGGCGCGTTATGAACGATCTTCTGTTTAAAATCACCCTTTAAATAAAGTTTATCTTAACTTTACAACATACAAACATACAGAACCGGCGCGTGCCGTAGCTAGCCTACTAGTTCTAAAGATAGCCAGGTTCCACACAACAAAACTTCATAACATGAAAACGTTTAGATCATTTCATCCTAAACCTATCTGTTAATCTGCCCAAACCTAACCTCTGACCATGTTGAGGGAATGTTGTCCAAGGGCGAAGTTTGAAGAAGGTATCCAGTCAACAAGCGGTTGGCTCGGTAGCTAACCTCTGCGTTCGCTCTGTGAACAAGAGTTAGCTCCGGAGAGCTGGCGGCTCGGCCTGTCCGCTGCACAGCTGTTCGTTACCGTAACATGGTTGTGCAGGCCGTAGTAACTTCCTTTAGACTGGGCTTGTAGAAACAGCTTCTCCACCGGGGTCGCTCCTCGACACAGGTTTGCTTCTGTGGGGCCTCGAAGAGAAAATGTAAGCAACTCTTACACCTTAATTTCTCCGTTCATGAATGAAAATACCGGATACACAGACAGTATTTCATTCTACTTAACTTTGCATATGATCGATGATCGTATGGCTTTGGATCCAGTTGAATTTATGTCTTTTTGCCAGCAAAAGACATTCGCGCGCTGGGCCTCTCCTGAACCGTCCTCCTCAAAGGCCGTGTGGAAAGAGAGCGATATGTGGGAAGGGTGGGGGTCTTATACGGGCAGTGGCATCACTGGGACGTCCTCTGCTACCCCTCTTCCCCCTTCGGAGTTGTGCTTTTATTTGGGTAATGGCGCCACAGGAAGTCCGCAGTTATCTCCTTTTCTGGCTGTGTCGGAAGAAGGTTAATGCACTTTATTTTGAAAAGTTCCAGGAATGTCCGTACCAGAGTTTTAGTTGAAATCCATGGCTGTGGTCCCAACAGGACTGAGATCTGGGCTTTCTGATGGACCCTCCAAAACATTGAATTCATGTACCTTAAGCCACTTTGGAACATAATTTGGCGGTATGTTTAGGGTCATTGTCTGTTTGGAAGGCCCATTAGCTTTAACTTTTTGGCTGTTGTCTCGAAATGTTTCTTCGATAATTCCACATAATGTTCTTTTCTCATGATGCCACCTATTTTATATAGTTTCCCAGTGCCCCTTAAGAAAATGCTGCCACCAGTGTATTTCACAACTAGGTAGGAGTTTTCAGGCTTGCATGTTTCCCCCTTTTTCCTCCAAATGTAATGATTGGTTATTATGGCAAACACTTCCATCAAACTGTAATCTACCTTTTTATGGGGCTTTTGAAAAAATGGCTTCTTTCTCTCTGAGTGACCTTTCAGACCATGTCAGTCAAGTCCTCCTTTTCAATGACACTTACCAGCTTCAGCAGCATCTTTATAAGATCTTTTGGTTTTGTCCTATGGTTGATTCACACAGGTAGTACAGATTTAGCACAGAAACATCTCACCGACAACATAACCTTCGCCTTCCAGGACTGTGTGATGGCTGGACGTTCCAGTGCTGTTTTTAGTACTCATGTATAATTGTTTGAATTACATATTGGCTGATATTATTTGAGTTTTCCATGACGTCACTCATGAAAGCATTGTGATTGAAGTATTAGCCTGAAATACATCCACAGGTGTGCCTCCGCTTAACTCAAAAGTAAATGGCCTGCGCTTGTATAGCACTTTATCAAGCCCGAGGACTCTGAAACACTTGACACTACAATCAGTCATCCACCCATTCATACACTGACAGTGGTAGGCTACATTATAGCTCCAGCTGCCCTGGGGCAGACTGACAGAATACAATCGGCACCACCGGGCCCTCTGACCTCCACCACCAGGACATGAGCCACCATCAGTAAATTAAGTGTCAACTACTTAGAAAGCCACAACATCCTCATGGGCTTCTGTTTAAAGGGCATAGTATCTAGTATCATAATTTATACAAAGTTGTGACATTGAAGAAAATCTTGTTAGAAACATTTGGTGTTTTTCTCTGTTGTAATGTGGGTTTCTGTTGGACCAATATGCGGGGAAGAACTTCTGAAGCTCGAAGTTTGCAGATAAGACGACACTTTATTGCTCATGGCTGGACATGGACAGTGTACCAGGCGTGCACACAAACACAAACAACACATAAGGAACCAGCGGGGAACAAAGGAAACAAACGGGCTTAAATACAAAACTGGACAGCAGGGGAAACCAATGATACACGTGACCAGACAATCAGGGGAAAACACAGAGCAGGTGTGGGCTTGGGGTGCAGGGAGACGGAAAACTAAGGACTAGACCAGGTAATTAAACAAAACACAAACTCAAGAACTCAAAACACAAGCAGGTATGACATTCTCATTATATTTGCATTTAACAAATAGAAATCATTTTAGTTTTTCAGCTTGATCAAAAACAGGAAATGTTTACTCAGAATTAATGACAGTGAGGGAAAAAAGGTTATTTGTCTTTTTCTACGGTGTATGTAAATATCTGCAGATTGCACAGAGTTATTAACTTCTCTCCAACTATTTTAAAAGCTGTTACTTCTTTTACAATGCCATTATAATCTCCTTTCTCAAATCTACGGTGGAAGTTGTTTCTCTAATGCCAGGCACCAGTTCAGTGTTACAAGGTGAGAGATTGTCTACTTTCTTGTCCATTAGAAAAACTCATTGTGACAGTTCATGTCATTGTTTGCGTTCAGGTCAGGATGTATTCTGCAACGGCATGGCTGGTGCTCTGCACGGCGGCCTGCTCTGTGCCTCGGCTGTCCTCAATCAAATTCTCTACCTCGACCTTGTTGCTCTGAAAACACACCTTAAGCACCAAAACACCAACAAGAAAAAGACCTGGTAGTAACATGAGAGCATTTAAAGTTTTAGATTTTAATGTTTTTTATTATGTTTTTCTATCCATCCAGAAAAGCTGTTTTGACAGAGTGGTCTTTTGTGTATTTCAGATATGCAGAACGTGCCTGAAGGCCTGAGGAAAGAGGAGGCAAAGTGTGGAAGATATAATCGGTCAAAGCTTCTAAACTAACTCTGCCCTCTTCCAACAATCTGACATCAGCCTCCTAATTTTATCAGCATCAGAAGCGAGTTTATAAATAAAGTTTTTAAACTGTCCCCAAAGTCATTGTGTACATTCACACAAATGCCATAGTTCTGTGCTCAATCAGGCTTTCATTGTGTTCTTTATGCACTGCTTTTACAGAACAATAGAAACCTTATTAAACAAACCCCAGTGTACTCATTTAGTCAGCTTTAATGATTATTCACAGAAGTTTATCTAATATTAATCTAGCTATTTGCTCTGATCAGCACCAATAACAATGCCATGTGTGTTGGTTTCTATGAGAATATTCCCAATATTTCTAACTTTTTTTACTTTTTTCTCATACACTAAGTTGTACTTATGCAGTCTGCCATCTCCTGTAACCGTAACAGTTTATCACTTTTATCCAAAGTGAGTTTCTGTAAAGTGGCTGACATTAAACAGATCAAATCTATTTTATTGAGTATCTCAAAAATAATAAATTTTCCAAATGCCTGTTCCACTTAAAAATTCACAGGAACATTTTAGAAACAGTGGATCTGAAATAGTTTAGCTGTGTATAATCTGCAAAAAGATAACATTCCACACTATAAATAAATAAATAACTCTTACACTGTTTGCACAAAGGAAGCAGGACATGAACCAGCGAAGTACAAACAGGCAGGCGAAACAAAACGATGGAAACATACAGGGGTTGGACAATGAAACTGAAACACCTGTCATTTTAGTGTGGGAGGTTTCATGGCTAAATTGGACCAGTCTGGTAGCCAGTCTTCATTGATTGCACATTGCACCAGTAAGAGCAGAGTGTGAAGGTTCAATTAGCAGGGTAAGAGCACAGTTTTGCTCAAAATATTGAAATGCACACAACATTATGGGTGACATACCAGAGTTCAAAAGAGGACAAATTGTTGGTGCACGTCTTGCTGGCACATCTGTGACCAAGACAGCAAGTCTTTGTGATGTATCAAGAGCCACGGTATTCAGGGTAATGTCAGCATACCACCAAGAAGGACGAACCACATCCAACAGGATTAACTGTGGACGCAAGAGGAAGCTGTCTGAAAGGGATGTTCGGGTGCTAACCTGGAATGTATCCAAAAAACAAAACCATGGCTGCCTAAATCACGGCAGAATTAAATGTGCACCTCAACTCTCCTGTTTCCACCAGAACTGTCCGTCGGGAGCTCCACAGGGTCAATATACATGGCCGGGCTACTATAGCCAAACCTTTGGTCACTCATGCCAATGCCAAACATCGGTTTCAATGGGCTGTGGACAATGTGAAACATGTATTGTTCTCTGATGAGTCCACCTTTACTGTTTTCCCCACATCCAAGAGAGTTACGGTGTGGAGAAGCCCCAAAGAAGCGTACCACCCAGACTGTTGCATGCCCAGAGTGAAGCATGGGGGTGGATCAGTGATGGTTTGGGCTGCCATATCATGGCATTCCCTTGGCCCAATACTTGTGCTAGATGGGCGCGTCACTGCCAAGGACTACCGAACCATTCTTGAGGACCATGTGCATCCAATGGTTCAAACATTGTATCCTGAAGGCGGTGCTGTGTATCAGGATGACAATGGACCAATACACACAGCAAGACTGGTGAAAGATTGGTTTGATGAACATGAAAGTGAAGTTGAACATCTCCCATGGCCTGCACAGTCACCAGATCTAAATATTATTGAGCCACCTTGGGGTGTTTTGGAGGAGCGAGTCAGGAAACGTTTTCCTCCACCAGTATCACGTAGTGACCTGGCCACTATCCTGCAAGAAGAATGGCTTAAAATCCCTCTGACCACTGTGCAGGACTTGTATATGTCATTCCCAAGACGAATTAATGCTGTATTGGCCGCAAAAGGAGGCCCTACACCATACTAATAAATTATTGTGGTCTAAAACCAGGTGTTTCAGTGTCATTGTCCAACCCCTGAGAAACCAGCAAAGAACAGAGAGGATATACAGGTCCTTCTCAAAATATTAGCATATTGTGATAAAGTTCATTATTTTCCATAATGTCATGATGAAAATTTAACATTCATATATTTTAGATTCATTGCACACTAACTGAAATATTTCAGGTATTTTATTGTCTTAATATGGATGATTTTGGCATACAGCTCATGAAAACCCAAAATTCCTATCTCACAAAATTAGCATATTTCACCCGACCAATAAAAGAAAAGTGTTTTTAATACAAAAAAAGTCAACCTTCAAATAATCATGTACAGTTATGCACTCAATACTTGGTCGGGAATCCTTTGGCAGAAATGACTGCTTCAATGCGGCGTGGCATGGAGGCAATCAGCCTGTGGCACTGCTGAGGTCTTATGGAGGCCCAGGATGCTTCGATAGCGGCCTTTAGCTCATCCAGAGTGTTGGGTCTTGAGTCTCTCAACGTTCTCTTCACAATATCCCACAGATTCTCTATGGGGTTCAGGTCAGGAGAGTTGGCAGGCCAATTGAGCACAGTGATACCATGGTCAGTAAACCATTTACCAGTGGTTTTGGCACTGTGAGCAGGTGCCAGGTCGTGCTGAAAAAGGAAATCTTCATCCCCATAAAGCTTTTCAGCAGATGGAAGCATGAAGTGCTTCAAAATCTCCTGATAGCTAGCTGCATTGACCCTGCCCTTGATAAAACACAGTGGACCAACACCAGCAGCTGACAAGGCACCCCAGACCATCACTGACTGTGGGTACTTGACACTGGACTACTGGCATTTTGGCATTTCCTTCTCCCCAGTCTTCCTCCAGACTCTGGCACCTTGATTTCCGAATGACATGCAGAATTTGCTTTCATCCGAAAAAAGTACTTTGGACCACTGAGCAACAGTCCAGTGCTGCTTCTCTGTAGCCCAGGTCAGGCGCTTCTGCCGCTGTTTCTGGTTCAAAAGTGGCTTGACCTGGGGAATGCGGCACCTGTAGCCCATTTCCTGCACACGCCTGTGCACGGTGGCT
Source organism: Girardinichthys multiradiatus (assembly GCF_021462225.1). Lineage (NCBI taxonomy): Eukaryota > Metazoa > Chordata > Actinopteri > Cyprinodontiformes > Goodeidae > Girardinichthys > Girardinichthys multiradiatus. Next base: position 1,588,292 of record NC_061817.1, on the reverse strand, counting down.
CTGGATGTTTCTACTCCAGACTCAGTCCACTGCTTCCGCAGGTCCCCCAAGATCTGGAATCGGCCCTTCTCCACAATCTTCTTCAGGGTCCGGTCACCTCTTCTCGTTGTGCAGCGTTTTCTGCCACACTTTTTCATTCCCACAGACTTCCCACTGAGGTGCCTTCATACAGCACTCTAGGAACAGCCTATTCGTTCAGAAATGTCTTTCTGTGTCTTACCCTCTTGCTTGAGGGTGTCAATAGTGGCCTTCTGGACAGCAGTCAGGTCGGCAGTCTTACCCATGATTGGGGTTTTGAGTGATGAACCAGGCTGGGAGTTTTAAAGGCCTCAGGAATCTTTTGCAGGTGTTTAGAGTTAACTCGTTGATTCAGATGATTAGGTTCATAGCTCGTTTAGAGACCCTTTTAATGATATGCTAATTTTGTGAGATAGGAATTTTGGGTTTTCATGAGCTGTATGCCAAAATCATCCATATTAAGACAATAAAAGACCTGAAATATTTCAGTTAGTGTGCAATGATCTAAAATATATGAATGTTAAATTTTCATCATGACATTATGGAAAATAATGAACTTTATCACAATATGCTAATATTTTGAGAAGGACCTGTATACTGAGGCAGGGGAGTAAAATGACAATCGGACCAGATGAGCTAATCAGGGAAAATGTGGAGCAGCTGTGGCAGAGGGAAGGCAGAGCAGGTGAAGAAGGGAAATAAATTAGCCAGAGCAGAGTAGAAACAGAAAAACAAAAAACCCCAGGGGAGATCTATAACAAATATAAGTCTAGATGAATAAAAGCATCCAAACACAAAAGAATTAACATGGAAAATATCAAACAAAATATAACACAGTGAAATAAATGTAAGAAAGCAAGACCCAAAGAACAAAATAAACAGCAAAGAAAATGGTCAAAATACTTGCACAAAAGAAAATCAAAACCTAACACCTCAGGATTTCAGCAATCACAGTGTGCAAGATGTTTGTTTTGGTCTTTTTAATTTGGCAATAGTAGAAATATTGCAACTGTTTCATGTTTCAGTCACTATACACCACAACTCATCAACGTTCTCGTCTTAGCAGTGGTCTTCCAAAGTCTGTCTGTGGGCTTAAGTAAGGTCAATTTCTTTGGTAAGGTCCATATTTGTTGACTGGAGCATGTCAGACAAAAATTGTTGTTTCACCTAGGACTTTTCTGTAGACCACCAGCAGTCCTATAAAATTACAGTAAATCTGGCAGTGTAATTGACTTGTTTGTGCAGCTCTTTGTGGATAGACTCACCTTAAATTTCCTCCAGCACTCTCATTATTGTAATCAACCCATCCAGAAGGTTTTTAAACACAGCATATAACAAGCCCACCTAGTGTCACTTAGTTTGGATAGTTCTCATGATGACACACTGAATATTTCAATTGAACATCAGTCCACTTATTGTGAGCATGTGAGCCAAACATGAAAGTATACAATCTTTCCAACAAAGTGAAATGATATGCAGCATCCAGCTGCAAAACAGTGTGCATCGCAGTGAACATAGAATGCATATTCAGCAGCTTCCTTAACTCAACTATTGGATGCAAAGGGATTTTTTTCTGAAAGGTAGAGTGCTAATTAGTAAGGCTGAATGGATTTCCTGTCTAACATATGGTGCTCTGTCCCCACATCTAGACAAATTATTAAAGATACTGGCTGAATGCTCTTTAATGTTTTTTGTGGAAATGATTCCCTTACAATGCATAATTCAAAGAATTCTCTCCTGTCTTTAATACCATTTCTTCATACTTTAATGCTGTTGAAAAAGGCTGGTGATTTTGCATCTAACTCCGTCTCTCTACCTGACGCAGCTGACTGATTTCAGCAGTTGGGAAAATCAGTTTGTCAACCACCTGGTACAAGAAAAATTCTTAATTTATTCCAAAAGCACTTTGCATCCTTCCCTGCGTAATATCCGATTCAATTTAAACCAGTTGAAAAAGTATTTGATTAATCCCGGAAGGAAATTAAATGCTGATGTAACTCATATTATGCAGGTTTCTATTGGAAATGCTGAATTTTCCATTCACATATTAACATTTATCAATGAAATGCCATATTTTACATATTTATTTAAAGATGTGGAACAATATATACAATCTATAGCTGACCAAACTAACCCAAGGCCTCTCAAACTTGTTTGCATATGTGAATCTTTGCATTTGTTTTTATAATTTTAATTACATTTAGCCCCCCCCAAAAAAAATTATTTTGTCTGTGTTGCATACTTCATCTGCTCGTGTGTTATATACTTGTTATTGTTCTAGAAGGTTGCTATAAATAGAGAGATACGAGAGAGAAGATGTATGATGAAAGAGTTTAGAAAGATGAAGGAAATTACCTACATTTTCTTAATTAAAGAAAAACGATATTGATTAATAAGATATGATTATGAATAGTTAATACACGAAATAAACATTTTGTTCCACACTCCATACCATTAAGTGGCAGTTATGCATACCATATGTTCTATACCAACCGCCAAAAAAATAAAGAAGATAAAGATAAAACTTTTATTCTGAAAGGACCTTTTCCTTTTACGGAGAAAAATAAACACCACCGGTTTGTGCGTGAAAATCATAAAAGCGGAACAGGAGGCCTCTTATCCAAGGGAACAAAGGGTGACAGGGTGAGTATTTCAATGATTTCTTTATCTATATGAAAGAACATTTTTAAATTATTTAATGCTATTGTAAAGGTGCCTTCAACTGTACTAGCTGCGCTGGTTATGGTTACTTTAGTAGAAAGGTTCGTTAATGAGCTCTATTTGCTGGGTACTTTCTGATAACTGTTAGCTTAGCATCTCTACCATGATGACTCCATTTCTCCGACCAGAGTAAGACTTCGTATAGTTCTTCAGTTGACTTACTGTGCTCATATTTATGTTTCTGTTCGTAAAGGGGGTCGTTAAATGAACTGAATTAGAATGTTTATGTCTAAAGAGGTTTAATTTTATTCGTTTTGCTGTTAGCTCCTTAGCTAGCAGGCCAGGTTACGGGCCTGTTACAGTTAGCCTAATTTTCATTAATTTGGCCGTTGTTCATTGATACTGTCCAATAATTTCGTGGCCACCAGCCAGTCCATATATACCATATCTCTTATTTACGTATTTAGTCCTGCTTTTTGGGTTTGTTTTGTGGCTAAAAATTATTTTCGTTTTTTTTTTTTTTGTACAGTTTGACCAACATGGGAACAGCCAGATCTCTGTAATCCAGTGTCCAGCAAAGATGTCAAGTAAGTATCAATATATGTAATCAGAAGCACCTGGTTAATGGTTTAAATTCTAACATTCAGCTAGTTAACCTTATCGTGCTGCTCAAATAAATGTCATGCAGTGTTTCACCTAGGATGTTGTTATTGTGTACCGACGCAAACACGTTTCTATCAATAACGGCAATCAATAAAACATAAAAATCAATATAAACAAAATAGAATTTAGCTGTTATTGAACAAAAATTGCTTTACGTATTTGTCCATGTTTATCATTCTGTTTTTGACTGTTTTCATCTGTCCTCATCTATTTGTTCATCTCCATCTTTCTAGGTTTATCCATCTGTCTTCATCTATATATCTATTAGTGTTGCACAACTATATAGGTTCTAAATCAGGACTAATTGCAGTTATGTGCTACGTTTGAACATTGAGACACTTTACAGTCTCTGATATTCAGTTTGAGTTCATTTGTTCACTTTCACCAGATGAACATGTGTTTAACATGTCTGTGACAGAGAGAGAGGGAGCTGGACTTTATTCTGAAATCCTGCCTCTGCCCTGTCAGGACCATTTAAAAGGGCCTTGTTTATAGATTTTTCTTATTTAAAAAAAGACATACTTTATTTGAAGTGTACGCATAAAACACATGCCTACAGCGTCAGGTAAATTAGAGTTTTGGCCCATACGAGCTGCCATACAGGGGCATAAACCACCATGGTTGGTTTCTCTTTTCCTTTTTCTCCTCCTTTTGAAGATTCGCATGGCGCAACCTTACATCCAGAATTAAATGGGCATGTTCCTCCGCCACGAATTGGAAACAATACAGTTCAATCAAATAATCTGTTAACTGCACACAGCTTCATCTAATAGTCTATATCTTTTATTCAGAACTATGTTTGAAATTGAATATGAACTCTAAAATATTAAAAAAATAATCTCTGTATAAATAAAAACCTGTATAATTTGTGACTTTTAACCATGGGTAAAGGGACTGACTGACATCTTTGAATCTTCAGACTTTTCTGGTCTGTGTTGTAAACAAGCCTGTTCTTTCCTTCCCTCTAGTGTTTAGTTTGATATTTTTTTGCACTACATAAACCATTAATTGATCTCATAAAAAGAATTATAGCTAAATATGTAATTGTATGTTAAGTCCAACTTACTACATGGGAGTGAGAATTTACTAACATTTTTAAATTCTTAGTTCATTAGAGCTGTACAGGGGTCTTCAGGAGTTTCTGTGAATATTTCTAATCGTACAAGAGGTGATGTCAGACTGAGAGAGCAGCACTGCCCTTAAACTTGATGTTACTGTTATTTGAAAAGAAAGACATTTCTCGTATTGGTCATTGTCGAGCCGTCATTAGCATTACAAGCTGCTGCATCATGTATTCCCCTGTATCTTAGGATTTCTGCCAACATTTCCAAATCAAACATGTCTTACAAAAGATGTTGAAAGCTCAAAAGGATAAAAGTAGGTAGCATGTGGAAGCTGTTGGTCCTCGGTGCCATCCTCCACCATGTAACTCGTGACCTTAGGATCTTATCCTCTGCTCCTTTCCTTCCTGTAACAGTGTCTAAAGGCTGTTCGTGAAAAGAGCAACTGTGTTGTGATAGGTTCAGGTTTCTTTCTCTAGCTGCTGACATCCCTCTTTCCCTCTTTAGGTTAGGTGGGTGCCTGAATGAACCTGTGTAGAAAACACATTTTCCTTTTTAAATGGCTTATACTGACTCATCCTGAAAATGGCCAACATTGAGTGGTCTTCCACTCTGAGAAGTGTTGTTGTGTGACTCGTTCAGTGATTGGAAAAAGATCAGATTTTTAACTTTTCAGTTGGCTGAAAACTGTCATTAGCTGATTCCTCAGTGCAGCGCCAACTTGGAGCACTATGCTTGAACACAGGTATTCATGCTTTTCTCTCTTTTTTCTGCAGAGCGCCCATCCTACGCTCCACCTCCTCCTCCTGCCCCAACAACAGTAAGTATTTGACTGTCATTTCCAGCCTCTGTTGTCCTTCCTTGGTGTGCTGCTTTACACTTTTTTTGCTTTTCCATATTTCTTCTTTTTATCTGAAATCATTAAGGTTGCCACAAATCTTGTTCAGCTCTCCATCATCACTTTCGCTCCTGCTTCTTCCAACCATAAGATTGTTTCAGTTTTCTAGCGAAATGTAGCTGTTTAAATCAAATGCTTTTATCCTGCTGGGGGGGGATCTGTCCTTAACACTTGGAAATTCACTTTATTTACTAGTAATGTTAGACTAGTTAGCGGTCTGTGTGCTAGCTTTTAGGCTTTTCATGTTCTTGCATTCAGCAGCAGGGTGCAACATTGTGAACTACTGGTGCAGCTATGACATTAGATAAATGCAGCTTGTTCTCAGCAAAAATGAAAACAAGCTTTGTGTTGTTCGTGCAGCGTTCACATGTTGTGCACTCATTCTGAATGCCGGCCTGCTGGTCAGTTGTCTTTTTTTTTTTTTAGCTTTGCATGATGAGGTCATCAAAAAAAAACGGATCATGTTTTCCACCCCTTTTCTTTACATTTTTATGTTTGTCCCTTATCCTCCTCTTGTTTGTGAGCCATTTCTCATTCGTGTTTTGTCTCATTTGTCTTCCATCAGCAAATGCCTTCCACCCCAGGGTTTGTGGGCTACAACCCTTACAGCCATCTGGCCTACAACAACCTCCGGCTGGGAGGGAGCTCCGGAGGCTCCAGCAGGGTAATGAATGGATGAGGGATTTCAAAATGGGACTTGAAATTTCAGGGGGAAATGGGATATGATATTTTAAGGACTGTAATAATTAGGAAAGTGTAAAGAAAATGAAACAAGGTGTGAGTATTGTTAAGGGAGGATGAATACAAAAAGGTTTATTTTTATAAAGAGGCATATTGTAGGTTGTTGTTGCTTCTCTCTACATGATCTTATGGTACTTGTTGTTGGTATTATCTCAGTTAATTTACCTGCATCAGCTGTTATTCCTGATAAGTTGAGCTAGTAAAGAGTAGTATTGATATGACAGCAACAAAGCTCATTAAACGGCTTAGAGCGACTTTGTAATAATTTGGCAGCAAACAGTTTATAAATCAGCTTATTCAGATGGATGAGGCACAACCCAGTGTGACAGTCTCTCAGTACTATATTCTTTAGTTTCATTGTGAAGGTTTTACAGAAATGTTTAACATCTAATTATGTTTATTTCAAACAAATTAACATGGCACAGTTATATCAATAACAGTTGTAATTGACTTTGATACATAGACACATGGGCAGTAAGAAAAAAAGGTGTGTGGGATGGTACATACTGGTACATACGTCAGTTACACCTGTTAAGCATAACATTATGACCACTGCCAGGTGTAGTGAATAACAGAGCTCTTCATCAAAGCACCTATTAGGGTGTGGGATATATTGGGCAACAAGGAAGCATTTGGTTCCTTTGCTGCCAAAGTCAATGTTTTCGAAGCAGGAGAAATTGGCAGCATAAGGATTTGAGTCAGTTTGGCAAAGCCTCTAAAGCTAACATTTGTTCCTAGTCTGCAGTGGGCAGTATCTGTAAAAGTTGACCAGTTAGGGAACATTGGTAAACCACTGAGAGTTCCATATAAGAAGGAACTCAATGTGTACAACTCCAAAGTTAAGAATAAAAAAGGAGGGGGATGAATGAATGGGTGCATGATCTAAAAAAAATCTAGATAACCAGCACTCCAAGAAATCCCTAAAATTTAATGTGGGCAGAAATAAAGAATGCGTTTCGGCTAGGCATGTAGCTGGAACGCATCCTTTCATTTCTGCCCAAATTAAATTTTAAGAATTTCTTGGAGTGCTGGTTATCCGATGTCTTTTTTTTTTTTTAAACCACTGACAGTGCCATGGGCAGCCAAGGCTTGATGCAGGTGGAGAGCAAATGTACTAACTGGGACACAAAAAGGTCTGCTGATTTTGGCCAGAAGGAGGCATAGATAGAATGACAGACGACCGGGGGAGAAAATATTCTGTACATGTGTCAACAGATTTGGGTTGTCAAAAATGATAAATGGATGAGAATAGAGGATTCTATGTAGGATTATCTAAGCTCTGATTTGGAGCCAATCACAAACAGAAGCCATGACACATCTGCTATGATAAAACTCCTTGTAAGCTTTTTTTTCTTGCATCTGGACAATTCCAGCATGCTTCGCTGTCAGTGAGATCTGCTGCTGAAGCACAAACCTGATCATGGTGAAGTGCACACATAACTAATCAAGCGCGCATGGCCTATTAACTGGGGTTGCACATTATGTAAAGGACCCTGTGTTGTGATGTTGACAATATAAGTACCATATTTTCCGCACTATAAGGCGCACCGGATTATAAGGCGCACCTTCAATGAATGGCCTATTTTAGAACTTTTTTCATACAGAGGGCGCACCGGATTATAAGGCGCATAGAATAGAAGCTACCGCAGTCAAACGTTTGACTGGGGTTGCGTTATGCATCCACTAGATGGAGCTGTGCTAAAGAGAATGTCAACAAAACAGTCAGATAAGTCAGTCAGTCAAACTTTATTAATACACTACAAACCAGCGTTCTGATAACTCCATTCACTCTCATGGTAAGGTCTCCTCTACATAGAAGTCTATTGAATAGAGCCAACCGCACGTTAGGAATGCATTGGAGTCTATGAAGTTGAAGTTGAAATCAAACGTTAGTTAAAACGTGAAAGGGAACTTTTCCCTGATTCAGTAAACACGTAAAAGTAACAGTTTGATGCACTAAATCAAACGTTAGTACTGTTAACCTTTCCTGTTTCTGTCCCCTGACCGTAGTCTGATGACACAGGGTAGACGCTTTCTCCAGGGCCGAAGTTACTAGTTTCCTCGGGGTTAACTCCCTCACTCATACGTTGCTGAGTTGAGCATGAAGAAACAGCATCAAAACACTGAGTTGTTGACGAGATTCGGGGTTCTTTTTAATGACTTTGCAGCACGTAAAAACACAGGGCTTACAGGCTCATACACCGCTGCTCCGGTCGTCGTCTCTACCCACCCCACACACACAATAATACCGACGTCACTCCTTCACTCTTGATTCTCAGCTACGGCAGCACACAGCGCCACCTCTGTCCGGAGGAGTAATGTCAACATCTTCCATACACACACACGAAACATACACCCCACACACTGAGCTTCTAATCACATATAGTTCAGGCAATTCCTGCAACAGTACATTCAAACGTTATACACACACAAGTGGTGTTGGACTAGGAGTAAGCACAGTACAGGTGTTTACCGCTATTACTTCGACGACGCCCCTGACTACGGTAGCCGTAATGCTGCAAGCGGTGCGGCTTTGTAGTTTACCAGTCGTTCTGAAACATTTTGACAGAGCGCCGTGTACAACCAGTATGGATCAACCAATTAACCAATTGATCCATATATAAGGCGCTCCGGATTACAAGGAGCACTGTCATTTTTTGAAAAAATTAAAGGTTTTTAAGTGCGCCTTATAGTGCGGAAAATACGGTAATAGCAAAGAAATTGTCATTAAGGCGGCCTTAATTTGCAAACTACTGTATCTTCAATTTAAATTCTTTGCAGGACAGTTATGTGACGTTATGTTTTAAAAGTAGCAAAACTATAACACCCAGCCAACTCCTACAACAAACTGTTTATGTTGCTAATATTACGTTCAGACTTGATTATTGTGGCTGTTTATGATGAACTCCAAACTCATCAAACATATACTCTCAAAAATATAATCCCTGGCCTGTAATCCAATTTCTTGATTAAAGGCGAAGCAGGATGTAGTCTTACTGGGTCCATCTGGACCCCAAACATAAAGCATCTGCACATAGAACAATGTCAACCTCGACCTTCTCCATGCGCGATTATCCACTCAGAGGTGCGCAGCGCAGATGAAAATAGGAGAAATAGTCAGGACAGAGACTGAGATTACAAACCTGCTACAGTGAATAGCGACGACAAAGGCTAACAAACTCCAACAGTCCAGAAAAGCAGGAGCAGAACAGAAAGAAAGAAAGAAAATCAACAACTAGATCATTTATAATGATGCGGTGCAACAACCCCTGCATGTTTCAAGCGCCACAGCTTTTCTTCAACTATCCTCTTGTTCCAAATGGACATTAGCAGCCAGCCAGTAGCACATGCAATTTCCTAATTTTAATAGGGCAGTCTGCACCTCTTTTGCACCGGTTATTACTTGCACCTGAAATCTTTTGAAGATCGCAATTATTGCACCTGCAATTTTGATTTTGTACAAACAATTTAGCGCCCCCTATTTAGGATCTTTGAAGACCAGGACCTAAGTATAGAACCAGTTTTAAGTAGAACTACTCAATATAGGTTTATTACAATATTGGTTTCTGCAACACTGCAGTCACAACAGCCTGCTTGAACACAGTATTTAGTTGGAGACTGTATTCTGCATGTAATGCATTCACACTATACAGGAGCATGTACTCCTCTTGTATATTTTAGTAAATTAGATACTAAATCGTAGAGTGTAGTTGTGTAGCTAAAAAAAACAAGAAAATGTGGGTTAATTGCTTTTTTAATTTGAGCTTTTCAATGATCAAGCTGCTCTGGTAGATGCTAGCTGTCAGCTTTTTAACAGACACACTGCCAGCAGCCTGCTAACTATATTTTCAAAATGTCCCCTTCATGGCAGTGATGAGCAGCACTCTTTTCCAACCAGCTGACCACTGGTTAAAGAGGACAAGAGTCCATCATTGATTGACACCATGAAGAAACGGATGGGGGAGGGGTGCTTTGCACCATACAGCTGGAGAAAACTAGTCCTTTCAACTGTTTCCTCTGGCATCTAATTAAAAGGTCACCAAACTGTAGGAACACTATAATGGTGGATTTAGGCAGTTTTGAAACCGTAGCTGTTTTTAATACCAGACACCACCCCATAGAACAGATCTGGATAAGCTGGTGTTTTATGACACTTTTTCTTTTTCTCTCCTCTCTCTCTCTCTGACCTTATTTACTGTCTCCGTCTTCATCCTTCCCACCTCCCCGATCACGCTGTCCCACCTGAAATACCTTCTTCCTTTCTTCCTTTTTTTTTACTTTTTTGTTTTTTACAGAACTCCTCGGGGATCACCGTCCCAAAGCCTCCCAAACCTCCAGACAAGCCTCTGATGCCATACATGCGGTACAGCCGGAAGGTAAGCAGGAAGGTAAGACACCCATCTACGGTGTCTGCTTTTACTGCTTGTCCTCCCCTCCCCTGAAAAGTCTGCAGGGGTTTGAGGGTGGGAAACAGCCAAGCCATGACGCCTCACCACCACCTCCTCCACGAAGTGGAGCTTCTCCACTCTCCTATTCTGTCAGCTTTTAGTTCTTAGGATGAATTCCAACAAATTTGTAAATGCTTCAATCACTTCCTCTGCTGCTTCATCTAGTCTCTTATTTCCTCTCTTACATTCATATAGTTTCTAATTCTAATTTCATCTTTGAATGCTGCTGAGGGTCTGCTCTCTGACTGTATGTTTAAATCCACTAGATCATATTTCACATTACAGGTGATTTCAGTAAATTAGAATACCATGGAAAGAGAACCTATTTCAGTAATTAATTTCAAAAAGTGAATCTCATGTGGAGTGATTTATTATGATGTATTACTTAGTACTTGGTTGAATGAAGTCCTGCATCAGGGCAACGTGGCATGGTGGAGATCAGTCTGTGGTTCTGCTGAGCTGCTCAGGAAGCCCAGGTTGCTCCAATAGTGGCCTTCAGCTCATCTCAATTGTTGGTTCTGGTGTCTCTCATCTTCCTCTTGACATTACATTGACAATACATTCTCAGTGCAATCAGGTACAGTGTTACCATGATGATTAAAGCTGGTATTGATTCTTTTGGCAGTCTTTGCCAATACCAGGTCCTACGTGAAAATAAGGTCAGGATCTCCACGAAGCTCGTCAGCAGACAAGGGAAGCATGAAGGGCTCTCACATTTTTTGTACACGTGACCCTCCAAACCATCACTGACTGTAGGAACCTTACACTACACCTCAGGGAATTGCACTCTGCCTTTCCAGTCTTCAGACCCTGAAAACTTGGATTTCCAAATGAAAAGCAAAATTTGCTTTCAGTGTAAATGAGGACTTTGGAACACCTCACCTATTTACACTACAGTTATTTCTTTGAGAAACACTTTTTGAATTAATTACTGAAATCAATTTACTTCAACTATTATTTATTAAGATGCGCTTGAAAAGCTTTTTCATTTCCTCAGGTCTTTCTGCAAAGATTTGTAATTTTAAAAAATAGCAGTTGACTGCTTTTGTCTTTGGTTTTCTTCCTTTATTTCCTTATTATCTTCTAGTTCTCTCGTTTAAGTTGGTGTGATCTGATGGTGTGTGCATGTATGTTTGCATCTTGCATACACACTGAAGGTATGGGACCAGGTGAAGGCATCCAACCCAGACCTGAAGCTCTGGGAGATTGGGAAGATTATTGGAGGAATGTGGAGGGACCTGACTGATGAAGAGAAGCAGGACTACCTGAATGAGTACGAAGCTGAGAAGGTGGGCTGCTGCAGACATTTATTGAGACATTTACCAGTTTTTTTGGAAGGTGAGGTAGCTTAACACACAGTGTGTTAAAGGTTTAGGGTCAGAGGATCGTCTGATACTCCTGAGGTTGCACAGCGATACTTGACCTGCTCTGTATAATACAGTTCATGTTTTCAGAGAACAGCAAACTGTAGAACAGAACCGTGAAATTCTCTCAATATGCGATTAGATTTTCATAAATACTAAACTTTACATTATTACTTTATTAAAAGCTGATCATCATGATGTGACCTGTAAATATTTAAACTTCTAATGAATGTAATAAACAGGTTGGCTTTTGTCTGTATTTTTAACATTTCTTCTGTAATAAAAAAAGAATACAGAAACACACCGTTCCTTGCATATAAAATGTTCTCTGCAGGTCCTACGTAGGAGCATTATCCAGATATTTGAGCAAATATAAACTGTTAAATGCAAGGACTTGACAGGTTGGAGGTTGGCTTCTTATTTGTCTTTCTTACTTGCAGATTGAGTACAATGACTCTTTGAAAGCTTATCACAACTCGCCAGCTTACTTGGCTTATGTGAATGCCAAGAACCGGGCTGAGGCTGCAATGGAGGAGGAGAGCAGGCAGAGGCAGAGTCGCATGGACAAAGGAGAGCCATACATGAGCATTCAACCTGCAGAAGACCCTGATGGCAAGTACACGTAAAAAAAAAAAAACCCACAAAAAAGGGTACTAGCTAAGGCAGGGCTCTCCATCTCCAGTCCTCAAGAGCTACTGCCCTGTAAATTTTAGATGACATTTCATTCAAGGTGCATTAAAAAGGTCTTAAAGAGTCTGAATTTGACTTTCTGAAACCTGCAGATACCCTGTAATCATACAGTTGTGATTTAGTTATTTGCTGTTTAAAGGAAAGCATGATTTGGGCTTGATTTAATCTTGAGGATTCATTCTCTGTCCAGACTACGATGACGGTTTTTCAGTGAAGCACTCAGCAGCTGCTCGCTTCCAGAGGAACCACCGACTCATCAGTGACATTCTCAGTGAGATTGTTGTCCCTGACGTCCGCTCTGTGGTCACCACAGCCCGCATGCAGGTCCTTAAGAGACAGGTCCAGTCACTCATGGTGCATCAGGTTGGTTGGCTGAACATACTGTGTTTTCAGATTGTAGCGTGTGTGAGGTTAATGTTGCTTACCACTAAGCTGTTGTCTTTGGCTCCTTTCAGAGGAAGCTAGAAGCAGAACTTCTGCAGATTGAAGATCGACACCAAGAAAAGAAAAGACGCTTCCTTGAGACTACTGATTCCTTCAATACTGAACTGAAGCGGGTGAGACACTACCTATTGATTTAGACACATTAATGGGAAGTAAGGATGAAACTGTTAAATGATTATCTACTGCTGGTTATACGGAAGGATGTCTCAGACTGATTCCAAATTGTGGCTCCAGGTTCCCTCAAGTCAGTGGGACATGCCTTCGTTGTACAACCTATTGTCAGGTTCCTTTTGAGGCCAATTAAAAGTTCCTTAGTAAATAGATGATTTTGTCTGGAGCTGACCTTTGCTTGTCTCCAGCTGTGCAGCCTGAAGGTGGAGGTGGACATGGAGAAGCTGGCAGCAGAGATGGCTGCTGCAGAGGAGGCAGCAAGGCGACGCGCGGAGGAACGGGAACGAGAAGCGGCTGAGCAGGCAGAGAAAGCGGCACAACAACAGGAGGCTGCAGCAAACAAAGCTGCAGAGCAGAACAATACTAACGCCACCTCAGGGACCAAAGAGGAAGACAAGCCTACACCAATGGAGACAGGTATTAATATATACAGGTCCTTTTCAAAATATTAGCATATTGTGATAAAGTTCATTATTTTCCATAATGACATGATGAAAATTTAACATTCATATATTTTAGATTCATTGCACACTAACTGAAATATTTCAGGTCTTTTATTGTCTTAATACGGATGATTTTGGCATACAGCTCATGAAAACCCAAAATTCCTATCTCACAAAATTAGCATATCATTAAAAGGGTCTCTAAACGAGCTATGAACATAATCATCTGAATCAACGAGTTAACTCTAAACACCTGCAAAAGATTCCTGAGGCCTTTAAAACTCCCAGCCTGGTTCATCACTCAAAACCCCAATCATGGGTAAGACTGCCGACCTGACTGCTGTCCAGAAGGCCACTATTGACACCCTCAAGCAAGAGGGTAAGACACAGAAAGACATTTCTGAACGAATAGGCTGTTCCCAGAGTGCTGTATCAAGGCACCTCAGTGGGAAGTCTGTGGGAAGGAAAAAGTGTGGCAGAAAACGCTGCACAACGAGAAGAGGTGACCGGACCCTGAGGAAGATTGTGGAGAAGGGCCGATTCCAGACCTTGGGGGACCTGCGGAAGCAGTGGACTGAGTCTGGAGTAGAAACATCCAGAGCCACCGTGCACAGGCATGTGCAGGAAATGGGCTACAGGTGCCGCATTCCCCAGGTCAAGCTACTTTTGAACCAGAAACAGCGGCAGAAGCGCCTGACCTGGGCTACAGAGAAGCAGCACTGGACTGTTGCTCAGTCGTCCAAAGTACTTTTTTCGGATGAAAGAAAATTCTGCATGTCATTCGGAAATCAAGGTGCCAGAGTCTGGAGGAAGACTGGGGAGAAGGAAATGCCAAAATGCCAGAAGTCCAGTGTCAAGTACTCACAGTCAGTGATGGTCTGGGGTGCCGTGTCAGCTGCTGGTGTTGGTCCACTGTGTTTTATCAAGGGCAGGGTCAATGCAGCTAGCTATCAGGAGAGTTTGGAGCACTTCATGCTTCCATCTGCTGAAAAGCTTTATGGAGATGAAGATTTCATTTTTCAGCACGACCTGGCACCTGCTCACAGTGTCAAAACCACTGGTAAATGGTTTACTGACCATGGTATCACTGTGCTCAATTGGCCTGCCAACTCTCCTGACCTGAACCCCATAGAGAATCTGTGGGATATTGTGAAGAGAACGTTGAGAGACTCAAGACCCAACACTCTGGATGAGCTAAAGGCCGCTATCGAAGCATCCTGGGCCTCCATAAGACCTCAGCAGTGCCACAGGCTGATTGCCTCCATGCCACGCCGCATTGAAGCAGTCATTTCTGCAAAAGGATTCCCGACCAAGTATTGAGTGCATAACTGTACATGATTATTTGAAGGTTGACGTTTTTTGTATTAAAAACACTTTTCTTTTATTGGTCGGATGAAATATGCTAATTTTGTGAGATAGGAATTTTGGGTTTTCATGAGCTGTATGCCAAAATCATCCGTATTAAGACAATAAAAGACCTGAAATATTTCAGTTAGTGTGCAATGAATCTAAAATATATGAATGTTAAATTTTCATCATGACATTATGGAAAATAATAAACTTTATCACAATATGCTAATATTTTGAGAAGGACCTGTATACACTGAGTTATCTGTTAACGTGACTTTGTTTTAAACACAGTTTCACTTGAACTTTAATATTTGAAATGTTATCGTTTTATCTCCAAAATAATAATGAAATATAATTTAAGTATTTAAATCTGTGCGGTTCTTCTGCTCACCAGATGAAGCTGCGCCTGCGGAGGCCCTCTCTGACCAACAGTCTGTTCCACCTCCTCCATCTGACCCACCCTCCTCTGGCTCTGATATTGCAGCCCCTCTGCCCGAGCCCCCCAGGGAGAGCAGCACTCCTGTCAGCAGTGCTCCCAGTGATGACAGCAACAGCATGCCCCCTCCAGCAGATGGTAACCCTGGAGCAACAGCAGTGTCGGACCCCTCAGCAGGACAGGAAACGGCTAACCCGGGGGCTGCAGCACCTCCCTCTTCCTCAGAAGAAGTAGCCCCCCCACCGCCACTACTTCTCCCTAATCAGAGTAGCCAACAGTATGTTGGAGAATAGATGTGAGAGTAGAGTTAGAACCTGACTGGTAGCTGTACAAGTCAACCCTGTAAACACCAGGATGTAGTTGTGACGATGGTTGTTCTTCTTGTTGGAGTTCCAAGTAATGCCTCCTAAGTTTGGAGATAACAGAGGGCACAGTTACTGATATCTTTAAAACTGCTCTGATCCCTCTGCAAACCAAAGGGGTTCATTTCCAGTTCAGAAACAACCATTTCATTGACAGATCATCTGTTTCCCTTCTGCAATGGAAAAACTCCAATTCTTCTAGTTTATGACATACCTCTGCTTTGTTTTTACAAGCCAGGTAGATCTTTGTAGGAGACTATAATCAACCTGTAAAACCTGCCTCTTTGACTAAGATAGCATTTCTGGAAGAACATCAGTTTGACACCTTCTGCATGCTCCAAGTATGAACCCTCCTCCTGCAGTTGGAGCATTACCTTGTCTTATCACAAATAAGAGGAAACTTCAGAATATGTGGAATAAAGCTAACCTCTCAGTACTTTTACGTACTTTAAAGTCAGCATAGATGTTTGCTCCCTTGTTCTGATCACGTTTATGCTGAAAGAACAGATGTACTCCATGTGTCCTTTAAAGCGTATACATTAGATATTACCACCATTCATTTGCCTGTTTCTGCTGACATTACAAGCATTTACCTACACCAGAGAAATGCATGGGCCACTCCCATTTAAAGGTCAACCTCATTTATGCATCTAAATGACTGATTTCATACTTGAAATGGGCCTTTTAGTAATATGCCTCTTTTTTCTACTGTCTGATCGTATTCAAATAAATTTGATTTCCCAATGTGTGAGTGATTTAATTTTTTTCAGTTGTGATTTACCTTGAAATACATTACTCACAAGAAGTTAGGGGTATTTGGTATTTGGGTGAAATTTATGGAAAAGTGAAAAGCCAATGCTACAAAGCATCTCAATGTCATGTGCCCTTCAGCAACTACAGGTCCTTCTCAAAAAATTAGCATATTGTGATAAAGTTCATTATTTTCTATGATGCAATGATGAAAATTTAACATTCATATATTTTAGATTCATTGCACACTAACTGAAATATTTCAGGTCTTTTATTGTCTTAATACGGATGATTTTGGCATACAGCTCATGAAAACCCAAAATTCCTATCTCACAAAATTAGCATATTTCATCCGACCAATAAAAGAAAAGTGTTTTTAATACAAAAAACGTCAACCTTCAAATAATCATGTACAGTTATGCACTCAATACTTGGTCGGGAATCCTTTAGCAGAAATGACTGCTTCAATGCGGCGTGGCATGGAGGTAATCAGCCTGTGGCACTGATGAGGTCTTATGGAGGCCCAGGATGCTTCGATAGCAGCCTTTAGCTCATCCAGAGTGTTGGGTCTTGAGTCTCTCAACGTTCTCTTCACAATATCCCACAGATTCTCTATGGGGTTCAGGTCAGGAGAGTTGGCAGGCCAATTGAGCACAGTGATACCATGGTCAGTAAACCATTTACCAGTGGTTTTGGCACTGTGAGCAGGTGCCAGGTCGTGCTGAAAAATGAAATCTTCATCTCCATAAAGCTTTTCAGCAGATGGAAGCATGAAGTGCTCCAAAATCTCCTGATAGCTAGCTGCATTGACCCTGCCCTTGATAAAACACAGTGGACCAACACCAGCAGCTGACACGGCACCCCAGACCATCACTGACTGTGAGTACTTGACACTGGACTTCTGGCATTTTGGCATTTCCTTCTCCCCAGTCTTCCTCCAGACTCTGGCACCTTGATTTCCGAATGACATGCAGAATTTGCTTTCATCCGAAAAAAGTACTTTGGACCACTGAGCAACAGTCCAGTGCTGCTTCTCTGTAGCCCAGGTCAGGCGCTTCTGCCGCTGTTTCTGGTTCAAAGGTGGCTTGACCTGGGGAATGCGGCACCTGTAGCCCATTTCCTGCACACGCCTGTGCACGGTGGCTCTGGATGTTTCTACTCCAGACTCAGTCCACTGCTTCCGCAGGTCCCCCAAGGTCTGGAATCGACCCTTCTCCACAATCTTCCTCAGGGTCCGGTCACCTCTTCTCGTTGTGCAGCGTTTTCTGCCACACTTTTTCCTTCCCACTGAGGTGCCTTGATACAGCACTCTGGGAACAGCCTATTCGTTCAGAAATGTCTTTCTGTGTCTTACCCTCTTGCTTGAGGGTGTCGATAGTGGCCTTCTGGACAGCAGTCAGGTCGGCAGTCTTACCCATGATTGGGGTTTTGAGTGATGAACCAGGCTGGGAGTTTTAAAGGCCTCAGGAATCTTTTGCAGGTGTTTAGAGTTAACTCGTTGATTCAGATGATTAGGTTCATAGCTCGTTTAGAGACCCTTTTAATGATATGCTAATTTTGTGAGATAGGAATTTTGGGTTTTCATGAGCTGTATGCCAAAATCATCCATATTAAGACAATAAAAGACCTGAAATATTTCAGTTAGTGTGCAATGAATCTAAAATATATGAATGTTAAATTTTCATCATTACATTATGGAAAATAATGAACTTTATCACAATATGCTAATATTTTGAGAAGGACCTGTATATAAACGTTTGTGTGGATAACATCATCCCCACCAGAACCGTGAGATGCTTCCCCACTAACAAACCTTGGATCACCAGTGATCTGAAGGACCTGCTTAATAAGAAAAAAAGAGCCTTCAGAGAGGGACACAGAGAATTATTGAGGAGTTTACAGAAGCAACTTAAAGTCAAGATCAGAGACAGCAAGGAGGTGTACAAGAAGAAGCTGGAGAGCAAGCTCCAGCAAAACAATATCAGAGATGTGTGGACAGGGATGAAGAAGATCACAGGCTTCAAGCAGAAGGATAATCAGACCGATGGAGGTCTGGACAGAGCCAATGAACTGAACACATTCTTCAATAGGTTCAGTTCAGAAACAAGCTTCACATCCTCCTCTCCTGTTCACAGCCAAACAGACATTCCATCCTCCTTTGATCCACATTACCCACAGCTGTTCAGTAACACACAATTTTTTATCTTCCACCTCAGCCCTAGACCCTTCTGCTTCTACATGTTTATCTTCAACCATATCAGAAGATGCTGATGCTTCCTTTGCTACCCCCTTCCACATGTGTGTCTCAAGTCAGGTGAAGATGCAACTGGAGAGACTGAATCGGAATAAGGCTGCAGGTCCAGATCATGTCAGCCCTAGAGTCCTGAATGTCTGTGCAGAGCAGCTCTGTGGGATTCTGCAGCACCTTTTCAACCTTAGCCTGGCCCAGAAGAACATTCCGGTGTTGTGTAAGACCTCCTGTCTTGTTCCGGTACCAAAGAAAACTCACCAATCAGTCCTCAATGACTATAGACCTGTTGCGCTGACATCCCACATCATGAAGGTCCTGGAGAGACTCCTGTTGGCCCACCTGAGTAAGCAAACAGTAAACCATCAGGACCCCCTTCAGTTTGCTTATCGCTGTGGAGTTGGAGTTGAAAATGCCATCATACAGTCTCCCCAGTTGCATCTTCACTTGACGTCTTGAGACACACAGGTGGAAGGGGGAAGCAAAGGAAGCATCAATATCTTCTGACATGGTATATGATATCTATCAGCAAGAAGACGCTGTAAAGTCCCACTGTTAAAAAAAAGACGTGCTGAAGAACATGCAATTTGCCTAAGAAAACGTCATCTGGCCTAAAGAAAAATGGAGAAACATTTTATGGACTTATGACAGTAAGATTGTTCTTTGGGTCCAAGAACCGCAAACAGTTTGTCAGACGACCCCTAAACACTGAATTGAGCCACAATAAACTCTGAAGACAGTGAAGCATAGTTGTTCAACCCTGAAATGGTGATGTTTCTCTTAATGAGGTGTCGGGTTTATTTATCACGTACAAGGGATCATGGATCAATTTGCATATTTAAAAATACTTGAAGAGGTCATGTTGCCTTATGCCAAAGAGGAAATGCCCTTGAAATTGATGTTTTTACAAGACAACAGCCCCAAAAACACCAGTAAGCAAGCAGCATCTTGGTTCCAGACCAACAAAAGCAAAATTCTGGAGTGGCCAGCCCAATCCAAGGATCTTAATCCGATTGAAAACTTGTGTGGTGAAGTCAAAAATGCTGTTTCTGAGGCAAACCGAGAACTGCAGAGAAATTGTGGAATGTTGTCAAATCATCCTGGGGTGGAATATCAGTTCACAGGTGTCAGAAGTTGGTCGACTCGATGAATGTCCCACTCTGCAAGGCTAAGAAAATGAGAAGCATACAGGATAGAAAAAATGCGAGAAGCTAGAGTGGAGGAGATGTGATTTGGGATTCAGGCCTGTATCCAAACCATCTCATTATTCAGTATCATTTGTGCTGCTCTGGTGTTTGTGGCAGTATCAAGGTTCCTACGTAGTCTGGAGAAGTATGGAATTTGATGTGTTTTCTGGATACGTATGGAAAAAAGAAATGAGAGTATGAAGTATTCTTTATTTTAGACTTCATATATCCTTGTGTTTAAAGGTTTTATCAGTCCATCCCATCTCTGGTCCATTTGCTCAGCCCGTTCATCCATCCACCCACTTTTTTACAGTCTTGTTTTTACCGTCTGGTAACTGTCTGGTAAATCTTTAAAAAAATAAATAAAAAATAAACATATTTTCATTAATTAAGTCACTGTATTAAGTCTGGTGAATAAGTTTCCCTTTTAAGAACCTGATGAAGTTTCACAAATGATATCAGAAATTCCCTGTTTGACTCTAGCCATAATAGAACCAGAAAGGATTTTGTCATCAGTATTCAGCAGAGTAATAGCTCTTACGTTCTCTAAATTCCTTTTATCTTTGCCTGGTTTAGGGATCAGAACAGTCGACCCTTACTTCAGAGTGGGATAAGATGAGCCAGTGAGTAAGTTGACCAATCCCCTGTGTCTGGGCAACAATACATTTGTTGTCATGTGACCATAAACTCTGCAATCACCCTCCATTTTGCTGTCCCTATTACTGATAGAAGCATGTGATAATGTGGGATGTTTTCTTTACAAAAAAACGTTTTTTGTCAAAGTATTTTTTTTAACATTTCAGCTATATTGAATGTTATGTGGGCTGCATGGTGGCGCAGTTGGTAGCACTGTTGCCTTGCAGCAAGAAGGTCCTGGGTTCAATTCCCAACCTGGGGTCTTTCTGCATGGAGTTTGCATGTTCTCCCTGTGCATGCGTGGGTTCTCACCGGGTACTCCAGCTTCCTCCCACAGTCCAAAGACATGCCTGTTAGGTTAATTGGTAACTCTAAATTGCCCTTAGGTGTTTGTGTGTTGCCCTGTGATGGACTGGCGACCTGTCCAGGGTGTACCCTGCCTCTTGCCCATAGACTGCTGGAGATAGGCACCAGCTTCCCCATGACCCACTATGGAATATGTGGTAGAAAATGACTGACTGACTGAATGTTATGCTTCCAATAGGTAAAATTATCAAGCAGCACTGTTACGCTGATGACACTCAGCTTTACTTATCCATAAATCTTGATGAGCCCAACCAGTTAGATAGACTTCAAGCATGTCTTGAAGACATAAAAACTTGGATGACTTTAAATTTTCTGCTTCTAAATTCAGACAAGACAGAAGTTGTCGTCTTTGGACCGGAGTCTTTAAAAAAGAAACTGCTTAGTCAATCACTTAAACTGGATGGCATTAAATTGACCTCCGATAATAAAGTAAAAAACCTTGGTGTTATATTTGACCAAGACATGTTATTTAAATCCCATATTAAACAGGTTTCTAGGATTTCCTTCTTTCACCTCCAGAACATTGCCAAAATTAGAAATATCCTATCCAGGAGTGACGCTGAAAAACTAGTCCATGCATTAGTTACTTCAAGGCTGGACTATTGTAATTCTTTACTATCAGGATGTCCACAAAATGCAGTTAAAAGCCTTCAGTTAATTCAAAATGCTGCAGCAAGAGTTCTGATGAAAATTAAAAAGAGAGATCATATTTCTCCTATTTTAGCTTCCCTTCATTGGCTCCCTGTTAAATCCAGAATAGAATTTAAAATTCTCCTCCTCACTTATAAAGCCCTTAATGATCTAGCTCCATCATACATCAGAGATCTGATTGGTCCATACGTCCCTAACAGAGCACATCGTTCTCAGACTGCAGGTTTATTGGTGGTTCCTAGAGTCTCTAGAAGTAGAATGGGAGGCAGATCCTTTAGTTATCAGGCTCCTCTCCTGTGGAACCAGCTCCAGTTTTAGTCCGTGAGGCAGACACCCTCTCTACTTTTAAGGCTAGGCTTAAAACTTTCCTTTTTGATAAAGCTTATAGTTAGAGTGACTTAGGCTATCCTGAGCTATCTTTGTAGTTATGCTGCTATAGGCTTAGGCCGTTCACACTGAGCCTGGTTCTGCTGGAGGTTTCTTCCTGTTAAAAGGGAGTTTTTCCTCTCCACCGTCGCTACATGCATGCTCAGTGTGAGGGATTGCTGCAAAGTCAACACCAGTGACTGTCCACTGTCTCTACATGCTCATCCAGGAGGAGTGACTGCTACAAATCTCTGACTCGATGCAATCTGCTGGGTTTCCTTAGACAGAACAACTTTTTATCCAATTTGAATAAATAACTGAATCTGACTGCACTGTTCAATGGTTACGATTAATTGGAATGTATGAACCTCACTTTTGTGAAGTGCCTTGAGACAACATGTGTTGTTAATTGGCGCTATATAAATATACTGAATTGAATTGAATTGAATGTTACGTGAAAAATTATTTATCCAGGTTTAAAAATGTATAATATACATTTACTAGTATATTAAACCATGTGCACCAAGCTAAGATAGCTTAAATTACTTAGCTAGGTTATTTTTTCCAAAGTGGTGGCTGTGGGGTAAGTTGAGTCAGTTGTTCAACTTTACCCCACCATGAAGTATGAGTAACATTTTGTCTACAATGTGTAAAAGTTTATTTTAATGTAGTGTTAAATAGGTGTTGTTTTTTTACTTATATTTTACACATTGTAGAAAAGTAATCATGCCTAGAAAATACAGCAGAAAAACAGACTGGGGTTCAACACCCTTGTAGGAGATGGAGAGTCGCTGCTAAGGTCAGGGCAGGAAAAGAAGAGCAGCAGCAAAAGAGGAAAAGATTGACAGGTCAATATTGGATAGATTCATAAACAATAATGAGGAATAGGGAGTGAAAACAGTAGGGTACAGTGGGACAGCACAGGCAAAGAGTCTTCACAGAGGAGATGGAGACAGCAGCTCAATTCGTGGCAGTGGCAGGTAGTAAGGTAGTAATGGCACTTCCGGTGGCAGCTGCCAGTGTTATGCTGAGGTGACAGTCTGTGCTGGCAACTGCCACTAGGATGACAGTCTGGCTGAGTGGCTACTAGGGTGCCCGATCGTGTCCCACGTCAACTGCCGCCGTTTTGAAGGATGCAAAAGCCGGTTTTCGGCAAACGTTTTAGTTATATTGCCTATTAGTAAATTTTTGTCTTGAAACAATGATGTTATGGCTTATTAAACCGTGTAAAACCTGTAATAAAGTGACATTTACTTGATGGTAAGAAGAGGTTCACTGCTTAAGTGGCGCCAATAAGTGACCAGTGGAAGCTGCCACTGGCCATCTAGTGGCAGCTGCAATATAAGTAAGCCCTTTGCCGAGAATTGCCGCTGTTTCAGGGATGCCGTGCCAATCCTCGGCAAAAGGGTTCCTTTTATTGCCCGTCAGTAAATTACTGTTTTGAAATGATGATGTTATTGCTTATTAAACTGTGTAAGGTTTATCGATATCCATATCCATTAGGCACGCTAGCACCATGTGGTTCCACTCGGCCTTTACTGCACCGATGTTAATCCCCTGAACATGTTTAATGTATATATTCTATAAGTCTTCAATAACAACTGTCTTTTATGTATTATGTCCCTTACTTACTAACAAAGGAAAACCACTTTCTAAATGGCATAAAGGTGTTTCAGTTTTTTGGAGAAAAGTTAAAAATATTTTTTCATGGGTAGTATTAATAATAAATGGTGGCCAGATATGGTTTAATTCTGACCCTTGTTTAAAGTTTCAGTAACATACAATGTGAATAGTAACTGGTTTGTAACCCTTGATTATCCAAGGCAGGTAAGTAGTTTTAACAGCCAAACTATATATATTAAGGTTTTGACAAAAACTCTCCAGTGGAGCAATTTACATTTGCTTTTGAACAGAAGGAGGACTATGAAAAGTTCTGCAGCAAAATTGTAGATGAAAAAGAACTGAAGAGTTTTGCTAGATTTGAGTAACTTGTACTCGTCGTCTTTCGCTTATCCGGGACTGGGTCACAGGGGCAGCAGACTCAGCAGAGACACCCAGACGTCCCTCTCCCCAGACACCTCCTCTAGCTCCTCCGGGGGGAGCCCAAGGCGTTCCCAGGCCAGCCAAGAGACATAGTCCCTCCAGCGTGTCCTGGACCGTCCCCTGGGCCTCCTCCCGGTGGGACGTGCCTGGAACACCTCCCGAGGAAGGCGTCCAGGAGGCATCCGGTATAGATGCCCGAGCCACCTCAACTGGCTCCTCTCGATGTGGAGGAGCAGCGGCTCTACTCCGAGCCCCTCCCGGATGGCTGAGCTCCTCACCCTATCTCTAAGGGAGTGCCTGGCCACCCTACGGAGGAAGCTCATTTCAGCCGCTTGTATCCGGGATCTCGTTCTTTCGGTCATGACCCAAAGTTCATGGCCACAGGTGAGGGTAGGAATGTAGACCGACCAGTAAATCGAGAGCTTCGCTTTTCGGCTCAGCTCTCTCTTCACCACAACGGACCGGCACAGTGCCCCCATTACTGCGGCAGCCGCACCGATCCGTCTGTTGATTTCCTGCTCCATTCTTCCCTCACTCGTGAACAAGACCACGAGATACTTGAACTCCTCCACTTAAGACAGGAACTCCACTCCAACCTGAAGAGGACAAGCCACCCTTTTCCAGTCGAGTACAATGGCCTCTGACTTGGAGGAGCCGCTTCACACTTGGCCACAGCACATGCTGTAGGTCTTGGCTAGATGGGACCAGCAGGACCACGTAATCTGCAAAAAGAAGAGACAAAATCCACTGGTCCCCAAACTAGACCCCCTCCGGCCCTTGGCTGTAGAAATCCTGTCAATAAACGTTATGAACAGGACCAGTGACAAAGGGCAGCCCTGCCGGAGTCCAACATGGACCGGGAACAGGTCCGACATAGTGCCGGCAATGCGGACCAAACTCATGCTCCGCTCGTACAGGGACCGGATGGCCCCTAATAAAGGGCCCCCGATTCCATACTCCTGGAGCACCCCCCACAGGGCATCACGAGGGACACAGTCGAATGCCTTCTCCAGGTCCACAAAACACATGTGAATCGGTTGGGCAAACTCCCATGAACCCTCGAGTACCCTGTAGACCGCCACGCAATGTTGAAGAGGCCACAACAGGCCCACAACATCCAGAGATTTGAGGGCAGATCTCATCCACCCCCGAAGCCTTGCCACCGCGGAGCTTTTTAACCACCTCGGTGACTTCAGCCTTGGTGATGAAAGAGTCCAACCCCGAGTCCCCAGCCTCTGTTTCCACCAAGGAATGCGTGATGGCAGGATTGAGGATATCCTCAAAGTACTCCTTTCACCGTCCGATTTGAGTAACTTTTGTAAATAAAGATATTTACAAGTAACCATATGTTTTCATTGCTGTCACCTCTCCCCATCTGAGATAGAAGTAAGGAGGGAGACTCACTAATCAGTGTAGGTTAAAAATATAGTTACCAATATTACAACCAGACCTCATTTTCACCCCCAAGTATCATATGGAACGATGTCATCCCCTGGTATTCTCTGACACCCCTCATAGTCAGGGGCTTTCAGAGTGCCAACGTGTTTGAATTATAATTTTCTGAGTAAGAGTTCATATTAACCATCAATGCTGTGTAACAAACCAGCAGCTTGTGGAATGCCTCTTTCCTTATAGCATGTTAAATACATAGAAAACACTATTTAGGACTGTTAGAGTTAGAAAGCTGATAAACACAGACAAATGTAAAATAAGACACAAGTGAACCAAGTAGGTTTGACTTGCAAGGGTGAGACAGTCCACTGCCAAACAGTGACTTCCTTCTCACAAAAGAAAAAATCCTATCACTCAGCCTTTTATTTACAACTCGCATTCCTACAAGCAAAAAGCGGGAATTGTTTCAGCCAATTCTTACAGAGATCTCAACCCAAAATAGTAATCATTCCCATATATGTTGTAAGTCTGTCATGTCCAGGGAGTGATCCACTCCAGACCGCATTCCTTAACCATCCACAAACACTTTTTCACACTAAATAAGCAATCATAGGAATTGGAAATCATTTTAACTATAGTAGAACTTCAGACATAAACATGATTTAAACTAAACAATGATAACATACACATTTTTCCAACAAGGACATTATTTTCAAGGTAAATGCAGTCATTTTATTACAAGTTTTACATGGTTTTATTAGCAATAACATCATCATTTCAAAACAGTAATTTACTGAAGGGCAATATAAGCAACCACTTATATAACAGCGGCATCTGCCGTGGCAGCTGATCTGGGACGGGAGTGGCACCTCAGCAAGACTCTGGCCATTTAGTGGCAGCTGCCATTGGCCACTTATTGGCAGGTGCCACTAAAGCAGTAAACCACTTCTTTCCATCAAGTAAATGTCACTTTATGACAGGTTTCACAGGTTTAATAAGCCATAACATCATCGTTTCAAAACAAAATTTACTAATAGACAATCTAATTAAACCGTCTGCCAAAAACCGGCTTTTGCATCCCCCAAAACGGTGACAGTTGACGTGGGAGATGATTTGGCACCCTAGTAGCAATTCCGCCAGACTGTCACACTGGCAGCTGTTTTCCAGCTGCCAGTGTTATGTTTTCCATAGAACTCTGCACATTGGGACAATACTGCACCCACCCCCGTTTCGCAAGTGTTGACCTCCAAAGTGAATTGCTTGGATGGATCTAGGTGAATGAGAATGGATGCTTGAGAGAATTTTTACTTTAAGTTAATGAATGCTGAATTGGCCTCTGGGGTCCACTTGAATGAATTTGTTGTGGAAGTTAGAGTGGTTAGGGGGGCAGCGGTCTGGTTGAAGTTTCTGATGAACCGGTAAAAATGTGCAAAGCCCAGGAAACGCTGTAGCTGTTTGCGGGAGTCAGGGACTGGCCAGTCGAGAACAGCCTTGATCTTCTCTGGGTTGGAGCGAACATGCCCACCCTCTAGGATGAATCCCAGGAAGGTGACTGAGGACTGATGAAATTCAAACTTTCCAGCCTTAACAAAAACTCTACTCTCCAGGAGACGTTGAAGGACCATATAGACATGACGACGATGCTTAGTGAGATTCTTGGAATAAATGAGGATGTCATCAAGATAAACAAAAACAAAGATGTTGAGAAGGTCCCGAAGGACATCGTCCACCAAAGCTTGAAAAACTGCTGGAGCGTTACTGAAGCAAAAGGGCATCACCAGATATTCGAAATGACCCAAAGGTGTCTAAAAGGCGGTCTTCCATTCATCCCCCTGGCAGGTTTGAACAAGGTGGTATGCGTTTCTGAGATTCAGTTTGATGAAGATGGTTGAATCATGGACCGGTTCAAAGGCAGATAAAATGAAGGGAAGAGGCTGTTTGTTTTTTACTGTTATTTGATTTAATCCCCTGTAGTCAATGCATGGACGGAGGGATCCATCCTTCTTCCCCATGAAGAAGAACCCAGCGCCCAGGGGGGATGATGAATGGCGGATGATTCCAGCAGACAGAGACTCGTTGATGTACTTCTCCATAGTTTGACGTTCTGGATGGGAAATGTCGTATAGTCAGCTCGTGGGCAGAGGTGCTCCAGGGAGAAGATCGATTGCGCAGTCATATGGACGGTGGGGAGGCAAAGACAAAGCTCCGGTTTTACTGAAGACCTGCTTGAGGTCATGGTATTCTTCAGGGATACGTGAGAGATCAGGGGGCTTGGCCTCCTCATCGTTCACTGATGGTTGTCTAGGAGATACAGCTGACTGTAAACAAGAAGAAAGACATTCAGTGGACCAAGAGTTGATACGGCAATCTGACCAGTTAACTTGGGGGTTATGTTTTTGTAGCCATGGGAAACCCAGGACCAGAGAGGTTTGGGAGATGGGAAATACATAGAATGAAATTTACTCTCTGTGATTACCTGAAATTACCAGCTCTAGGGGTTTGGTTTGACGCGTTATTCTTTGAAGGGTTTTTCCATCGAGGGTCAGCACTTGTTGAGGAGCAGAGAGAGGTTCAATTTCTACTTGGGTTTTTTCCACTAGGAGCTGGTCAATCAGGTTTTGTTCACTTCTGGAGTCGATTAGGGCAGATGGATTTAGGGTGTCTTGGTTGAACAGAATGGTGGCTGGTAAAGTGAATTTGGAGCTCTTAGGGTTAGTGTGATGGTCCGCCAGCTTCCCCTTTACAGCTGACGGACCCTCTCTTTTGGCCGCACAGAACAAGTGGCAATAAATTGATCAGGGGAACCACAATATAAGCATTGATTTGATTCTCTGCGTCATTGCCTCTCCTTGGGAGACAGGCGAGTACGCCCCACTTGCATTGGTTCGGGTTCTGCAATGGATGTGCTTAGAAATGGTCGAGATGGAGATGGGGAATTAACAGGCGTCTGGGGTCTCACAACAGTTCTCTCTATGTGGGGCTTCTTTCTATCCCTCATACAACTATCTATCCTAGATGCTAAGGTGATCAATTAATTTAAGGTCTTAGGTTCATCAATAATAGCTGATTCGTCCTTTAGTGATTGTTAGTTAGAAAGCTGATAAATACAGACAAGTGTAAAATAAGACACAAGTGAACCAAGTAAGTTTGACTTGCAAGGTTGAGACAGTCCTCTGCCAGAACAGCGTCTTCCTTCTCACAAAGGGAAAATCCCCTTGCACCAGCCTTTTATTTACAACTCACATTCCTACAAGCAAAAAGCGGGCATTGGTTCAGCCAATTCTTACAGAGATTTCAACCTAAAAGGGAAGTCATTCCCATATATGATATAAGCTTGTCATGTACAGGGAGTGATCCACTCCAGACCGCATTCCTTAACCTTCCACAAACATTTTTTCACACTAAAAAACAATCATAAGAATCATCTTAACTATAGTAGAACTTCAGACACTAACATGATTTAAACTGAACAATAATAACTTATATACATTTTTCCAACATGCCCCTCCTGTTTATTATTGGTTTGTTTAATATCACATCCATGTATACACTTCCAAAAAGCTTTATGCATATGCTTCATTAAAACATCAAACTATTGTTAAGTTTAGTGACTTCTCCTCCATAATGTCATCATAGTCTTGATTCTTGTCCAGAAGCTGGTAATCCTGGAACAACATTGTATCAACAATTCCTCCAACCATCCTTAATATCATTGCTCTGAAGAGACTAAAACACACCCTTTAATCAAACTTTTGACATGTGACCTTTGACCTTAAGGGGGGTCATGGGGTCAACAGGGGTGTGTCCGAGGGGCGTAACCGTGCATGCTGATTGATTGTCGTCATTTGGGGTGATACCTTAAATGAACCAATTACAACCCAGGGGTGTTTTTAAGGGTGTTGTGGGGAAGGCCTTAAATGAACTAATTACAACCCAGGGGTGTGTTTAAGGGTGTTATTAATAATCTGTATGTTTTTCAGGCGTTAATACATCTAATAAAGACATGCATCCTTTATATTTTAAAGGTATACTCAACTTAATATTAACCTGTCACATGAAATCCTAATAAATGAACTGTGTAACCTGACAGAATTGTAAGTTCATTTTGCTTTACAGCAGGACCTATTTGCTGAATATTTGAGCCAGTTTGAATCAGTTCAAAATAGAAAAGACCTAAAAGGTAAATAAAGATTGTGCTTCCCTACATCGATAGAACGAGCAAACCTTCCACTTCTTTGTCAACAGACTGGAAAGTAGGAGAAAAGAGGTAAGACAAATATGAAATTAACAGAAAAACTTTACGAGCCCTCAGTATACTGTTTCCAAGTTATAAATTGATTCTAGCGATGATGTGTTTGTTTTGAATCATGAGAGAATCCATTTTAGGAAAAGGAATGATAATTTTAGTTACCTGTAGCTTTTCTAAAACATTTTTTTTTTCATCTTAGAGCAAAGGTTACTGAAACAGTTATTCTGTAACTGAACTCCCAGTCAACATCAGCCCTCGGTCTTCTGATTCAGTTTCCTGACCAAGTGTGTGACACAGGGCAATAAAGTAATTAGAACTCTCTCAACCCCTCCAAAAGAGTCAATACATAGGTTCATGAACAGGTGAGACCCCCGTGCCTGATGTATATCAAGGTTCGCTGGTTTCTCATTGCTAATACGTGCTTCTAAAATCTAAAAGGAAATTCTTGTTTTTTGATTTTGGTAAAGTTTATAGAGTCAGCTTCCAATGTCAGAGCTCACTGAGTTATGTCCACAAGAAACAATGAATAGCTAATATGGTAATTGGACCTCTTTTTTGCATTTCAGGGTGCTGGCAATAAAAACAGGTTTAGTTTCACAGTAGTCACAGAGACCTCAGTGTTGCCTACATCGTCAAGCGTCAAGTCTGGTACTGCTAAAAAAGGTTTAAACTTGTTACATTGAAAATACTAGTAGAACTCTAGTTTAAAAACTTGTTATATTGAAAATACCAGTACTGACAAGAAAAATATGTCGGTACATATTTCAGGAAACGAAGAAATTGTTGAATCTGCTTCTAATGATTCTCAGAAGTACAATGCCATCTTTAGAAGTAAGTATTCATCTTTAAGAAATCATTAAATGCATGTGAAAGTTCTCTAATATTGTTTATATGTATATATTGTTTCTTTGTCTTAGAACCTACCACTGATGACCTTGAGGATTTCATCTTGACACAATCGGAATATGGTAAGTAATTCCCATATATGATATAAGCTTGTCAATCAAAGTTGAGAAGGCGGATTATCTCCAAAAAAGAAAACCCGACAACATCTGAACTTTCTTCTAACAAAGAAATAAA
The DNA here is from genome assembly GCF_021462225.1 of Girardinichthys multiradiatus. Taxonomy (NCBI): domain Eukaryota; kingdom Metazoa; phylum Chordata; class Actinopteri; order Cyprinodontiformes; family Goodeidae; genus Girardinichthys; species Girardinichthys multiradiatus. The sequence continues at coordinate 1,557,574 of NC_061817.1, read as the reverse complement.
ATCTGAATCGTTAAATACGCCTCCGCAAATTATCATCATTTCCCCTGAAAACACACCGGATAAGTTACCAGCTGCTCCCGGGCCAGAAAGTAAGCCCTAAAAACTATCTGTTTTCTTTGAGAGTGAATGTGTATTATTAGAGACTTGTTTTAATCCTCAGATAAAACTGTTTACAGATTTGACGGAGAACGTATCTCTGAAAGAAGCAGCAGCACCAGCTGATTTGATCAGGCAGACTAAAGCCGAACTTGGAATACTGCCATCAGTTGTGGAGCAGCAAGGTGAGTAAAAATAAATAAAAGGAACAATAATATATATATGTATTATAAGCATAGTTCAATAAAATATCATATATATCTGAAATAAATCAAAGATGCGAACCTGAAGCCGCCCACCAGAAGGTCACTTTTCAAAGATCAAGACAGCGCTCAACACAAGCGCATCAGTCCAGTATAACATGAAGCGAAATCTGGAGGTTATTTTGCACAGACCCGGAGTAAGTTATAGTATTTCAAAATTCGTTTATAAACCTACAAGTAATAAAGTTATAGGAGTTCACTTCCCCATTAAAAAACTCGTTTTATTTTAAAACTATTATTATCGTTTATTTATGAGCACTCTGCTGCGCAGCGTAAGGTCACTTTATTTTATTCTGTTTTTACAGAATATTTAACCCCGGCCAAAAGACAGCGACTCTCTGCTCTGCATACCAGAGCAACGCTTGTGAGAGGTTTAATGAGCGGTACGTTTAATTCATACCTGCTGAATTAATTTGAATTCCCCCTTTTGTTTTTCAGCTTTAATTTGTTTATTTCAATACATATTTTTTTGTTGTTCATTGTCTTTACAGAGGTAACGTTGATGGTAGGACAGATCCGTTCCAGACCCGGACAGCATCGTCGCAGAAAGGCCTCGCAAGCTGCACGGGACCGTCGAAATAAAGCCTCATCCCTAACGCCTTTGGCTGCATGTCAGATTCTGTTACAGAAGCAGTTTGGCGACATCAAGGTGATTTTAAACTGAACTGATCACTGTGTTTTGTTATTGTTTTTTTTTTGTTTTGTTGGTTTGTTTGATTTTTCTTATGCTCATATAAATGGATAACCGAATCAGACTTGCCCTGGATGAAATAAAAAATGTATTAGCTGAACTTAACGAAATCCCACATGCACATGTTTTAGAGGATGAATCATCTCTTGTTAACAACCACAATGAAGATCAGCACGGTGACTTTTTAAACTTAATCGATCAGGCTATTGAAGAATTAAACAGACCGTCTCCACCTGACAGTAATCAAAATCCTTCAACATCACACAATGCTGATCAGCATGGGGGTTATTTCAATCAGGAGATAGCAGTCAGGTCTGATCAAATAGGGCGAGATCCTCCAGCGGTTGTTGAACGTGAATGTTTTAATAACCATGAAATAAGGAGACCTTTTACCATCCCGCCGCCCTGTCCAGGTAACATTCCAGATCTAGTTGCATTCTATACAGACATCATGCGTATTCTCATTGAATTAGCCGACGCCGCAAGATCTTTAACCAGACGTAACGACGTTGTGCAGCTGGAATTAGTGGGTGAAAATCTCAATCGTCACGTCACATTTACTGATGATGGAAATATGATCCTGCCTGCTTTTGAGAACTTTCTAGATGATTTAATACAATCGAATGCAAATATACCTGTAGATAATAACATGGAATTTGTTCTTCAGGTAGTTAATGATCCAGCAGGAGGGTCTAAACGTAAAGCTGCAGGAACGTTAGACTGTGAACTGATTAATAAGAAAATGCGTCACCTGTATGTTGTAGATAATACCGGTAATCAGTTATGTTTTGCAATCAGCCTCGCACACGTCTCTGATCCTGAGCTCACGGATCACCGTGCTGTAGAACTGGGGAGGAGATGGCAGGACCAGGCAGACCTCGATGAGCAAACAGCAGTTACTTTTAGTGATATTGATAAATTTGAAAACCTTCTGAAGAGAAAAATTGTAGTGTTTCACAGAACCACGGGCTCTACTGCTCTGTGTAAATTTGACACCAGTTTCCCTGATCGTTCAAACCCTCTGTTTTTGCTGTTATTTCAAGGTCATTACTATGGGATAAAAAATCTCAAAGGTTTTATAGGGTGCACATATATCTGTGAGTTCTGTTACAGCGGCTATGAGAATGCAAACACACACCATTGTGAAGGTTATTGTCCAGTGTGTCAAACATATAAATGTATGCAAGAGATTAGCAATCCTGTAAACTGTGCAGGCTGTCAAAGAATCTGTTGTAATTCCTCATGTTTCAGTAGACACAGGGAACCGCGCATCAGAAATAGTGCTGAAAGGCCTATGAGTGACTGTGAGTTGGTAAAACTGTGTAAAGTATGCAAAAGGATATACGTTATTCCAATCAGTAAACCGCATAAACCACACGTGTGTAATGTAAAATGCAGTATTTGCGGTGAAAATGTACCTCCCAGCCTAGTGTTACATTCAGCCTTGCAGTGCAATTAATCAGCTTGATGATAAACTGATTTTTTATGATTTTGAATGCTTCATCAATGAGAGCGGCGTGCACACGCCCTTTCTGGTCTGTGCTAAAACATTGAAAGGTGATGAATGGTACGCTTATGGGTTAGACTGCACCCAAAAATGTCTTCTCCATTTCAGGAGGCCAATGTACAAAGGATTCACTTTAATAGCTCATAACACGCGTGGATATGACAGCTACCTGATTCTCACAGCTATGCTGCAGTTAGGTATTAAACCTCATCTCATCATGTTAGGAAGTAAACTTCTCTGTTTAACCGACCCTGATTACAGGTTAAAATACATTGATAGCCTGTCCTTCATGTGCATGAAGCTTAGTGCCATGCCGAAAGCGTTAGGCTTTACCGATCAAAGCAAGGGTTTTTTCCCCCACCTATTCTCCTCCGAAGAGCACCTACGGTACGTGGGGTCATATCCTGCATCATCCTCCTACGCTGTAGAATGCATGAGTCTTCAAGAACAACAGGTGTTTAGCAGCTGGTACAGAGAAGCGAGCAAACAGATCTTTGACTTTAAGAAATAATCTATTTATTATTGTAAAAATGACGTTGAAATTCTTCAAGGCTGCTTAAAATTCAGAGACGAGTTCTTGAAGGAGACAAGTGTGGATCCGTTTAAAAGTATCACAATAGCATTAGCGTGCATGAAGGTTTTTGTAACTAATTTCCTTCCTCCTCAAACCTTAGCCATTCCATCACCTCTGGACTACAGACGTAGCAGTAAAACGTTCTCCATCGCGTCCATTCAATGGCTCAGCTGGATTGCAGACAGCAGAGCCATATTTATCGAGCATGCATTAAATAGGGGTGAAAAGAAAATAGGTCCATATTCTGTGGATGGGTATGCAGAGATTAACGGTGTCAAAGTTGCGTTTGAATTTTACGGCTGTTTTTTCCACGGCTGTAAAAAGTGTTACATGCCTCATGACAAGTGTCCGTTGAGAGGGGTCGCATTTGAACAGTTTTACGCCGCGACAGTCGAGAGAAGCAAGGTACTCCAACCTGTGTACGGCCTTTGTATCGAGGTCATCTGGGAGCATGAGTGGACTGAAATGAAAAAAACCCACCCGGGGGTGATCAGCTTTCTTGAGAAAGTTAACGCACCCGAACCGTTATCACCCCGGGATGCTCTGTATGGTGGACGCAACTGCGCTATGAGACAGGTACACAGCGGGACCGAGTGAAACTGTACACTATGTGGATTACACATCTCTGTACCCTTATGTAAACGCCAACTGCGTTTTTCCCCTCGGTCACCCCACCATCATTTACAAAGATTTTGATGACCCCAGCAGCTACTTCGGTATAATCAAAGCTGTGGTCTACCCACCACGTAACCTGTTGTTCCCTGTTTTACCTTACAGAACATCCCAAGGTAAACTTGTGTTCACTCTCTGCCGCACATGCGCTGAATTAAATTACCAGTCAGGTCCTTGCATGCATAGTGATGAGGACAGAGCTCTGACGGGTGTGTGGGTGAGTGTAGAGTTTTGTAAAGCGTTGCAGTGTGGTTATCGCCTTGCCAAAATCACTGAAGTTTGGCATTTTGAAAAGAGCAGTGACACAATCTTCAAAGGGTATATCAACACCTTCCTGAAGGGTAAGCAGGAGGCTTCAGGCTACCCGTCTGAAGCAGTGGATCAGGAGAGCAGGTAAAAGTATGTAAGAGACTACAAACTCCATCAGGGTATCCAATTAGACCCTGAGAAAATCGAGGTGAACCCTGCCAAAAGGCAGGTGGCAAAATTTGCGCAGCGAAGTGATCTGCCTCAGACCACAGTCATCACTAACCCTGATGAATTTTTCAGCTTCATGTTCTTGAGTAAATACAGGGTTAACTACTTCCATTTCTTCAACCCTGAAATGTGTGTAGTGCAGTGGAACTACAGCAAACGTGTCATCTCCCCCCCAAGCAAGGTAAAAAATCTGTTTATAGCAGCATTCACCACCGCTTATGCGCGTTTAAAACTTCTCAGCAGCATGGAAAAGTTACAGGACAGATTGATTTATATTGACACGGACAGTTTGATTTATGTGACAAAAAGTGAAACTCCTCTGGAACTGGGAAATTATCTGGGTGATCTTACTGACGAGGTAGATGAATTTTTTTTCTGGTGACAGCATTTCGGAGTTTGCTTCAACAGGACCCAAGAGTTATGCATATCAAACCAAAAACCAGAAAAAGTAGTGATACGTGCTAAAGGCATCACTCAGACGCGTGAATGCAGCGAGAGGGTCAATTTTGACAGCATCAAAGGGCTGGTTGAGGGCTACTTACAGGGGTAATTGAAATCAAGTCATTGAAATCCCTCAGCACACGATCAGGAAGGATAAAAAGAGATTCTGCTTGACAAACGCAACATTTCTTAAAAGGTTTCGATTGGTCTATGATAAGAGACGTCTTTTTTCTGACGGGACAACTCTGCCTTTTGGTTATTAGAGCTTAAGAAGAAGAAGAAATAAATAATAATAATTCAAAAAAAGTTCCATGGATTTAGAGACAGGAGATTGATTTTGATCCTAGATTTAGAGCACCTTTCTCATGTTTGATTGTTGGACCCAGCGGCTGCGGGAAAAGTTTCTTTGTAAAAAGTATTTTACAAAATTGTAATCATGTCATGGATGTTGCACCTGAAAATATTGTATGGATTTACACATCTTTTCAACCCATGTATGCTGAATTGCAGAAGATGAATAAAAATATTACTTTTGTGGAAGGATTGCCTCATTCCTCCTGATCAGAATCATCTGATTATTCTAGACGATGTTATTGCTCAAGCCTCAGATGATGAAAACGTGATGAAGGTCTTTACCCAGTTTCGTCATCATCGTAATATGAGCGTCATGATGTTGACTCAGAATGTATTTCATCAGGGAAAGTTCAGTCGCACCATCAGCCTGAACGCTAATTATATGGTGTTGTTTAAAAACCCGAGAGATAAACTCCAGCTGAATATACTGGCCCGCCAAATGTTTCCGTCTCGAAAAGGGTCTCTTCTTGGAGAGTTTTGAAGATGCGACGAGAGACGCTCATGCATATTTAATCATCGATTTTACGCCTACCTGCCCAGAACATTTCAGACTGAGAACGGGCATACTTCCTCACCAGTGGCCTGCTGTGTACGTACTCAGAACAAAGTAAGTCATCATGTCTGCGCATATAAAAAGGAATTTACCATTATTCAGAGCTTTGTACCAGGCTACTCCGCAGAAGCACAAAGATATTCTCGCACACTGCTCTCCCGACTTTCTTCAGGCTCTGTGTGAGATTGCTCTGAATATTTTAAAAGGTAACATTAAACTATCACCCTCTCAACACCGACAATTGAAGAAACAAAGAAATATCATCAGATTGTTGGGTGATAAAAGAACCGGGATAAAAACTAAACAGTTGGCTCTCAAAAAGCAACGAGGTGGTTTTATTCTCCCCATCTTAACGGCTCTTGCTCCCTTGATCGGTGATCTAGTGGGTGGTATAATCAGGAGATAATGTCTCTCAGAACATCGCAGAAGATGTTTCTCATTTCACCTCATCAATTCAAGCGTCTGACCCAGTCAGACACGTCCATCAGACAGATGGCAGAGGAGAATTTGGATGCTGAAATGAGAGCGATATTAAACGAGCCGGGTTTGACTTCTTACGAAAACAAATCAAGAAATACGATGTGCTTTTGCAGAGGTATCTGACTCTACTCAAGCAAGGTGTGAAAGAAGAACAGCGGGTAAGTTTAACGCTGCAGCGTGACACAGAGGTTCCTGAACATGAGCGGTCCCAAGAAAAACAAGGCCCGGGGCAGGACGAGGCCCCTAAGGATCAGATTGTTACGGAAGTACTGAAAGGCCTACCGAAGCATAACCGTAAAAATGCTGAGTACATTTTGAAGAAATTATCCGAAAAAAGTGAGAGTTGGACTTCGCGAGGTGAATTTGTATATAAAGGAAATGTTGTAAAGGGGTCCCACATGATTGACTTGTTGAAAAATCTCATCCTTCTGTTTAAAAAATCTGGAGCATGGCTACCCCAAGGGTGGTCAGACTTTCTACACACCTTGTCAGAGGTAAACATACCTATATCTTCAGTCATTAACCCTTATGCTCGTGAAGAATATAGACGTTTCAAAATAGAGGGTACATCGATTGAAAATGGGGGTACACCCCCCAGCGTTAAGCAGAAAAGAAAAAGAAGAAGAAGGCAGATAACTCATTCTCCCCATTGGTCGAGATCCGAGCTGGAAGATCCTAAAAATGCTGATGGGAGATCAAAAAAAGTCTCTTTGTAAGATGACACTACCACCCCGATGGATTACATTTTCACCATAAACCATTATAAGAAAATGAAACATGTAGCCTATTTCTTGTATTCAATAAAATATTTATTGATTATATTTTCAAGTCTAGCTTCGTTCTCTACTTCACACACTAACATTTGATGTCATTACACAAATATTAAATTATAAGAAAAAACAAACAATGGAAAATGACAATTTAAATTCCATAACAATCCATAAATATCTCCAAAGAGCATGTTCCGTGAGTATAAAATGTATAACTTTGATTAACGACACATTTCTGATATTTTTTCACAAAGTTAGATACCATTAAATCATTCTTAATCACATCTCCGGTGTATTTTGACAACATTTGCTGCAGTGATAATCCGCACGCTCTATGACATAGATAAAAAATGCAATGGTGACCGCACACAGTGGACAGAGTGTTTTGAAGCTGATTATTATGATACAATATTTTTGAGGATCTGTCTTCTAAAAATGTTACGATGCTTGACGGGTAGAACTCGAAATCCGGAGAGAATCCATAAGAGTCAAAAAAGCTGGATTGACCATTCTCATCCAATGTCAGAGCTAGCCAGTGTTCCCCCGGCATGTGTGAAGGATGTGTGTTCACAATAAAGTAGGCCGGCCCTGGGAATTTGTCAGCTAGCAGCGGCAGCTGGTCGCACGGCCATACACCACAAAACAAATCTCCCAGCAGATGATGCTGCAGGTTCTCAATTTCATGATTATTCATGTCTGATTAGATTAATAATAATCCACCAGCACACGCCTCTTTGAATCAATCTCTAAAATAGAATCATAACAAGCGTAGATGATCAGCGTGGTGGTATGAGGCAACGGGTTTCTGAAGCGCATTTCCAATCTTAAATTTCCACTGGAAACTGGAGATAGAGCATCTGTGTCCTCGCCCGGGTTAAGATTAAATGTGAATAGAGAGTATCCTTGATTAAATTCCTGACGTGTTATACTCAGTGGAAGATCTTTTAGATGTCGTCCTGTAGCCGTAAACAAGTTGTAATACTCTCTCACTGAATGACCTTGGTTAAAATTGGGCTGGAAGGCTTTAGCAGGAATTTGTCTGCCATCCTTACACAAAGCTAAATATTCCATATCAAAATGATTAAAGTCAAACGGATTGAGATTGCGTGTTCCTGTAAAAGCGTCATGATCCAGTAACGCAATCACCACATACTTGGGAAAGACGCCTAAGAAAAGATTCTCTTGGTTGCATACCCTTGAATTTTCAGGGATGGAATATGTTTTTACATTCACACGTGAAAGTGGATACAGAGCATTTGCTTTCATTAAAGCTGAAGCGTGCCCCAATCGTACAGCTGGAGAGACGGTAACTTTTTTGATGAAAAGAGATGCTCCTAATATCCTGAGTTTGTAAGTAGTCTCTTGCTGCCATGAGACAAAAGGCATCGTTGGCTCTTGTAAGTTTAATTTTGAGGTCAACAGAGTTTAAAAGAAGTCTCTCGCAGAAAAATATGTCTGCATGCAGGGGGCCTAGGAGATGTACCTCCCTGGAATTTTCCGTAAAGCCTGCTCTGCTGTTAAGACCTTGGTTAGGGCCGTTAGTTGTAACAATAGAGTTCAGAGCCCCTGCAGTGTCTTTATAAAAAAGACCAGAGCTAAACTGGGTTTTTAAAGAATCCTCAGAAAAGTTTAACAATGTCTCAATCATGGCTCTATATGGATGTGTGGCGCTGGATTGTGAAATCAATCGATCTCCGAGAGTGACGTCACACTGACTGAAGATGGTATTTAACAGGTAGTTGATGAGCCCTACAGGTGCATCATCTGGCAGGTTTGTTCCATCCTCGTTAGTAATTTTCACTCTGAGATACAACAGCGTATTGAGATCCAGATACTTTTCTCCGTCTCCCGGAATGAAAAACTCAATCGGGCCTCCATCGGTGATTGCTGATAAAGGCTGGATCTCGGTGTAAATTTGATCTTCGATCGATAGCTGCGTCATCGGGGCAGAAAATAAGTCCAGCTCTGCCAGCGTGCACTCTGATGATTTGTTATGTAAAAGAGCCATTATTTAAATATATCAAAACTTGCGGAAGACTTCCGTCCTCTTCGTTTGTCAGCTGTGACTGATCTCCTTTTTCGTGCTAGCTGTTGTTTTTTAACCGTCCTTAAACGATCACCAGGGGGTCTTGTTCTGGGTCTTTTGGATAAAACCATAATTCCTGAACCTTCTTGACCTTCGGTGCGTGTAGAACCACTCATTTTACTCACGGCTCTACCTATGACATCCGAAGCGATATTTGATGCAGCCGTTTTAAGATGGGGTTTTGCAATAGCAAATCCTTTTTTAACCAGAGGGGATACGAAACGGAATAATTTTGAAAATAATGATCCAATTCCGCGTCCGTACATGACCGGGGCCCCATAAAACCCTGGCAGATTACCGCCTGATTGACTTACATAGTAATTTACAAAGCGATTTGGATCACGTCTCAGACTGGCTGTGCCATGTTCTCTCTTGCCTGCTTGATGCAGTGTTGAATGACCAGCGTAATATGAATGATAACCAATCAGTCTTAGAGGTTATATATATGTCTGGAATAATTTATACAAATAAAAGTTATCTCAGGCTACGTTGTGATATCACCGGTCTGAAGTGTAGTCTTATGACGGTCTTTCCATAGACGAAATTTACAGGAACGTTTTGGTCCGATTTAATTTCTATATTGATATTTTCAATATGTCTTCTGGAGACTGGAAGGTAGTGGGCGGGGTTAAACGTCAGAGTAATCATATCACTGAAGTCGCCTTGTACTTTGACGGTCCGCAGTAAAGGTGCAAAAGTGTCGCCTACTATTTGTGGGCTGACCACGTCGCTGTAACAGTATAGGTGATAGAAACCGGCCTTTATATCCACCGGAAAAGGAGCCAGTTTTGGTTCAGATACATGAATCCATTCCCCTGGTTTCACGCCCATCATATAAGCTAGAGTGTTGAAGAAGAGTATTTAATACGGACTGTTTGCTTGAAATGCAAATCTCTTTTGAACTTTGCTGAATTTAATGCGGATACCAAAGTTCATTTTTTTGAAAAACAGTTCCATCTCTGTCTCGAGTTCAATAACGCTGTTATAGTAGCCACTTCTGATCCTTTGCGTATTGATCTCCACATCGCCAACCTTCCTCCATTCAAAGTAGGCATCATAATCCGGTAAATTATGCCATGTATGAGGGTATGAAATCTCTGCTAATGCAACCATCCATTGGCCTTCTAAATCAATATGTTGAGCTAAATTTACACGGAAACTCGAACTGGTATTATTTTTAAACACTTCCATGCTAGCATTAGATGGAAGAGTAACGTGAAAGCCATCATCTTCTACCTGACGGTTCATGATGCTGTGTCAACTGTGAGGTTTAGTGCAAACCTTTTTATACGTTTCAAAGTTCATCAAACTTGATCTAACTGTTGAATTTCTCAGGAAAGTTTTTCCAGCTTACAAAAACCTGTTTGACTCCCTTGACCGTACGTCGTTTTAATATTTTTTCCACTTGATACATCTTGTCGTTAAATATTTTTACTTTTTGAAGCTCCTCTGCGTAAAAGGAACCCTCGATAGGTTCTCCATCCAAATCTTTGAGTTTGTATACAGGAGGAGAACGGGGTATCCGCTCATACACTGTAAACACTTCATCCGTAAAACTCTGTTCGTATTTTTTGTCAAACACTCCACGGACCTTGGATATTCTGACAAGATCCCCTTGTTTAAACGTTGTCACTGAGTCCTTGCAATATCTGTTGGACTTGACATCATACAGATTCTGAAACACTTGAAAGGCATTTTCTGGGGTCACTTCCATAGGGCTCATTTTAATGCTGGAGTGGTAGGAATGGTTGTAGCTTCTAGCTAGGTTTTGCAGGACATCGACGTACCGCCGGGTATTGTTAGCTGTAAAATATTTCCACATCCTTGTTTTTAATGTGCAGTTAAATCTCTCGACCACTGAAGCTTTTGCTTCACTGCTGTCGCAAAATGTTCAATACCGTTTTTCTCCATTAAAACCTTAAATTTATTGTTAAAAAATTATTTACCGGCATCAGTCTGAAGTTTTTTGGGGATCTGACTTTCTGTAAAAACTGATTTAAATGCCTTTACCACCTCAGCGGCTGTTTTCCTCTTCAAAACTCGTACATATGCCCTTTTTGAAAAGATGTCAATGACTGTTAATAAATAATTATAACCATCATTTTCCATGGCCAGAGCTTGCATGTCACAGAGATCGGCTTGGAACTGCCTCAATGGTCTGGTGACAAAAACTCTGTTTCTCGGGAACTTTATTCTTGCAGGTTTATGTAGAGTATAGGTATCTTCTCCTGATAAAAAATCTTTAACTTTTTCAACCGCAACCTTCTTTCCCGTTTCATCTTGCATAACCCTCCTCAGCCTATCTACACCCCCAAAACTTCCCGGATTTGAAGGGCTATAATATACTTTCTTCATCAGCCGTCTTCCTGCCATCTCTGCCTTATGCTCTGACGATTACTTGTTAAATAATGAGAAAAAAAAAACACACCGGAGGGTAGATTTATCCCTTTTTTTTTTTTGTATTTAATAGTAAAAACAAATCAGATAAAATGCAGATTAATGCAGATGAATTCAAACACTACTAGCTTTTAAACAACACTTTTGGGAAAGGTTACTATGTTCCTACTTTAATTGTATTTAATAGTAAAAAGAAAAAAAAGAAGAAAAATCATATAATGCAAATTAATTAAAGTACTGGAATACTAAAAATGATACAAGTCATCAAACATGTGAGATCAGTTTGTCAGTCCATAGCACTCTGAAACAGAGTTAAGTTGTTTGAGGTGTTTCTCTTCGACCATGCAATCATAAACGTGCGCTATTGCACTGTGGATGCCTTGTACCAATTTCAGTTCATATAAAACCGTCTCTGCAATCGTTTTCACTCTGAAGTCATCCGCTTGTATGCGTCGAAGTACCAGAAGATTCTGAATAGCAGGAACGAGTTTGGGGGTTACGAGTCGTCTTACGATGCGTTGAAAGTTGACTTGGTAATAATCCTCCCCCAGTACCTCCAGGCATTGGTGCTGACGCTGGCTTGGGTGGTTTGTTATACACCCATAGCAGGTTTCTCTGAGATAGTTCAAAGAGGTTATGTTGAATAAATGAAGTATCGCTGTTTTCACCGTATTGATGAGGGTGGTTGAGAACCAACCGTCAATTTCGTCCACCTGGTTACTCTCATCCTCTGCTGAAGGCTGAGGGTCCCGCATCAGTTCCAGGGTATGTGTAGGGGCTTCGGTAGAGGGTAAGTAGCTGGTAGCTACCTCATCCTCCACGACCACCTTCTTGTCTTCAGGCAGGACATTTGCGTCTACAGACTCGGCCATGAATAGCGGCGATGGTGAGCAGAGGTCTGGAGAAAGCGGTAGATATTTCATGTTGTATCCTGTAGGTGATGCAGGACTGAAGTGGGTCTCTGAGAATGAGGATGTTGAGGTGGATGGTGAGAAGAAGTCCGGGGAAGGCGGATGATATGGTCCAATATTGAAGCTTTCATCATGCTCAGGAGAGAAGTGGATCTCTGCTCGGTTGTTGTAGAGATCCCTGTATGGTGTTGGCTCACTCATTCTCAGGATTCGGTTCTCAGTGTCTGTGAGCTTGCTGTTATCCCCCCGTATATATATCATAGGAAGGGGGCGGGTCCTCAGAAGAGGGTTTGTTTTAGACGTAAAACAGGAAACGTCAGCGTTTTTTTCACTGACATGACATCGATCCAACTGCGTGATTTGTGGAAAAGGTCGAAAAGACGATGTCCAATTTCACTCATCTTCTCTGCCCAAGCTTCAAATGGCAGAGCCAGCATTGTCTTGAATATGCCGCAGTCCTGATTGAAAGCCTCCAACACAAACAGATCTGAGGGGTTCGTCCAGTTGTTCCTGTGTCTGCTTGCCCGAAAAGACCAGCGACCATTTTCTGTGGTTTTTGATCCCCACACTGCGCTAAAGAGAGGTTCTCTCTCAGCTATTTCAACATCGGATGGTATATGAAACATTCTCGCCCGTTTTGCAGGTCTTTTTCTTCTTCTTCCTCCCTCTCCTGCATTGAGACTGTTTCAGGGCTATCATTAAGGTGCGGGACGCAAGCCTTAACACAGCTCAGTCGCTGTGGGTGAGAGTACACAGTCAATGATCCATTAAATACCTCGTCTTGATCCAATTGATACAGGCAAAGCTCTTCTATTTCATACATGAAAATATAACCCCAGCTACCACTCAGACCATATGGCTCCAAAGACCATTCTTCCTGCAGAGTGTCGAACGGGGGTCTTTGTACCCTGCAGATGTAGTATGTTGATTTCTTAGGAGCATTCAATTCACGGGATGAATGCTGGTAGACGGTCACTGGGGCTCTGCACGAACTGACGTACCTCTTGGCCGACCCGAGGTCTGATTTTCAACCGTGGTTGTTGAAGTTGATGTTGGATCCTCATCATCGGTAGAGTATGTTATGATGGGAATTCCGATAGGTATCTCAGATGAGGAAGTAGATGATATAGATGATGCAGTTGCTGGTTCATCATCTTGGCACGCGTTGCGTTTCTCCTCCACTTGACGATTAACTCTCTTAACTCTAGCCATTGCTGAACGGGTGTTCTTTTCCAACGAATGCTGCATGTAAAGTGCAGAGTTTTATGCCTGTATTTAAAGTAAATACTAAAGCACGCCCCATTGTTTTCATTGGGTTATTCAAGGTTTAATGAGGCTTACAAACACACCCCCTCTATTTTTAATGGGTGCTGATGCCATACAGTTTCTGATAATACCATATTTGTCTTGTTCTATTTATAACATGCACACCCCTGTGTTTTAATTGGTTCATTTAAGGCCTTCCCCGTAACACCCTTAAACACACCCCTGTATTATAATTGGTTCATTTAAGGTATCGCTCCTAATGACGACAACCAATCAGCATGCACGGTTACGCCCCTCGGACACACCCCTGTTGACCCCATGACCTCCCCGCCCCCATGGCACCATGATCCCCCTTAAGGTCAAAGGTCACCTGTCAAAAGTTTGATTAAAGGGTGTGTTTTAGTCTCTCTCTGATACAGGGAACAACGCACAGAGTAAAAGGGCAGAACAACAATAACACAGCGATGACAGGGGTCATGATTTTCAAAAACAGTTGCCACCACGGTCCAGAAGTAAGCCACGAAAAAAGCTTCCTCGGCCGGGATGGACATCCTTTTGCATACCCCTTTAAATTTAATTGAATTGGCGTATAGCATCGCTCACTCTGTGTCCATCTTCGACGTTGGTCTCATAAGGGATGTAGGTGCAGCAGGTCTCATTCAGGAGAGCGCAAACTTCCCCAACCGAAGCCGTTAGAAGGTCCAATACCATCCTGTTCTGCAACACCACGGTTTGAAGAGCTGTGACTTCTGAGGACAGTCCTGTAAGAGTTTTTGTGGTTGCATCAACAAACAGTCCCAGTCGATAATCTATAGTTTCTAATCTAAGCATGTTCTTTCCTACTCCCAACCATTGGAATAAACTTAGCAAAATCTTATTTTCCGTTGATCTATGCTTAAATTCCTCAGGAACATCTGATCCCCACAAACGGTCATGTGGCTTCACACGGATGAGTTCCCTCTTACTCCTATTAAGGGAAGGTTGAACTGAAATGACATAAGTGTGATCAGTGACATAAACAGGTGCACAAACACCACTCCAACTTGGAGGAAACTGCAAATAAATGGCAGTTCCACACATCCAGTGAAATCCATCTATTGCATATGTGTCCTTTAGATCATGGACCTTTCCCCCTGGTTCAGCTTAGTGGGAAGGATAATAGTAAGTCATGTTACACATGCGCATTGGAATAGTCCCCACCGGGATGGAACCGGTGCCCACGACACAATGAGAAAAATGGGAACCTACAAGAAGCTCCACATAGTTGGACACAGTGGTTGTAACATTAAACTGTTTAAACTCTGTAACATCACAGTTGTAAAATGTTACATAACCCATTACCACGTGGAAACTGGTACTGACACCAGAAACACTGTTTCTCATAAAACACTCATCTCTTGGCACTGGTACTGGTCTAGCTGTCAACCTGGGCTGGCTGGAAGAGATAGGAAGTTCAGTGCATACATAACAACCAGAAATGTTCCTGGACTTAGTTACACTTACTCATATTGGTACCAGCTGTTAGTCTCATACAAGTAATTTATATCTTGTATAAACATTCCATGGAAATCTTCATTTATCCACCTCTTTAATTTCTGGAGATTACGAGATTGTGGAAATTTCTAGCATATTATTAACAAAATCAGGGCATATATGATAAACAAAACTAAATGTTTCAACATCTTTCCTTTAGATTTACCTGTCAGTCTCTCTCTCTCCTAAGGGCTAGGTAGGATCGTTGGTTTCTTCAATGACGTTGAGACGAAGCCTCCACTAGATGGCGACAACCCTTTGTAGTCAGACTTTATCACCTCCCAGCCTGTGGGTGGAAAGACTGACAGGCTCACCTCTTTACAGTGTGCTTTGTATAAGTAGCCCCCTCTTGGATTTTCACAGGAGTTGTCAAAAACACTTGGGATGGACCCTCCCACTTTGGATCAGATCACGTTTTCTTCTTAATGGTCTTAATCAGCACCCAATCACCTTCTTTCACATTACCAGGAACCTGTAGGGCTTCAGAAACATCATTTGGCAGATTATTAACATTTTGTATGTCTCTAGACTGTAATATCTTCCTCATGTAGTCTACCAACGTTGCATCTTGTTGTGAATCTTTTAGGTCTTTTTGTACATCAGGGATTTAATAAGGTCTGCCATGTATTATTTCAAAAGGTGTTAGTCCACCCTGAGCTGATGGGGTTATCCTCATTGTTGGAATAATTGAATATAGATTTATCTTATATTTTCTCCTATTCTTTAACTTGACTATTTGATCTTATAACCTTTCATGATGTATGTGTGAGTAAAGGATGTGTGAGTTTGTCTGCAGGCAAAGATCATAAATGGAGCTGAATTAGCAGAGAAGGAAGCAGCCCAGTTGAGGAGGTCATAAAGATGAAGGCACGGCTGACCCCACAAGTTGAGGAGGTCATAAAGATGAAGGCACGGCTGACCCTACAAGTTGGAGGAGACTGTGGGAAATGTGTTGTTAATGTATAAAGCTGTTTATGACCTGTTTACGATGCAGCTGTTGTTTTCCCCCATCCTTTAGAGAACAATGTTTTATGTAAACTAGGGACCCCCGAAAGACAATCAAAAGAGGAGGCGGACAGATGCTGTTCAGAATGATTGGGGACTTGTAACTGAACATGTTTCTGATCGTTCTCCTCGTACGAGTAAAATAACTAACATTTTGTCTCTCTCTCTCCTTTTTGTGTTGTTATAAATATTGTTAGGTTGTTTAAACCTGATACTCATATTAAGTTTTATTATATATAAACATTCAACCCAATTTCTTTGTGTTTCTTACTTTTAACTGTCCCATTTGCTCGATCAACCCTGCACTCTGGTGGTGGTAACTACAATGTGTTTTCAGGTCAATCTTAAAACATTTACCTAGTTGTTGTATGACTTTGTTAAAATGTGTTCCACTATACTATAAATCCTTCTTGGAATTCCAAATGTGGGTATTATATATTTACAAAGCACTTTTGCCACCGTTATAGCATATGGTCCTTTGCAGGGGAAGATTTCCTTAGGAGTTATGTTTCAGACATATCAAACAAGATGCACAAAACATTTTTTTTTCTAAGTTTTTAGTAAGTATTAAATCCATATGTAGTGTTTTTCACTAGGCCAATCATCCCCCCTGTTGAGACATGGCTCTGCCCATGGCTCACATTTACAACCCAGTGGAACATTGATTTAGGTAATATAGGCTTTCCTTCAGGGCATCTAGTAATTCCTTCAAATTTACACTCAGTTAATTTAGCTGATAACAGCACAGCATCTAATAATTTCAGTAATAACTCTGTATTTTTCCATTGTACTGCTAATTATACATTTGTTTTATTTCTTTCCATACATAATATGTGCCATCCAAGATGTTAATAAAACCTGTATGGTGTCATGATAGATAGGGTGAAATAAAATTAAATTGGATCTTTCTTGCAAATGTTTCAGTTTGGCCATGATAATGTTGCTCTCTTTTAATCACCTGGTTCCATAGCAATTTTCTTTTGTGGTATTCATCAGCAAGATTATAACAGTTCTGAAAAATCTATTCTATCTAACTTTTTTTAGATGCATCTATTCTAATCTAGCCTTTTTTTATTAAATGCAGTAAGTCCTCATTATATTTAAGAATGAGGTCACTATTTTTGTTAATTGCTATTATTTTAATACTGCTTGGTTTAGTTTAGGTTTCATTAGTGCTGAAAAGAAAAAATCTCACTCCTCCTCAGTTTAGAAGGCTTAATAAAACTGATGAACACAAAAATGAAGAGCATGTTATGTCTTATAATCTTAGTTTGTCTTACCCAGTTTTATAAACACACCTGTACAGTTTCAGTCATCTATAGTTCTTCCCTTTTAATTACACTTTGTATTTATTTCAAGTAACTAAAGTTTGTTTCAATTAACTCAAGTTTTTCCATTTCATTCCAGTCCAGTAATTCTGTTAAGGTTCATTTCATCTTGTGTTAAATTTGAGTCTAATTTGATCATTCTGAACCTGACTGGAAATAGTCTAAACATCTGTTAAAATCATTTTGTTTTACCATAAAGAACTGACCTAATATTACTATGGTATGTTGAGGATCAGACTTGCTCTTGTAATCTTTAATTATTATCATGCACATACAGGTCCTTCTCAAAATATTAGCATATTGTGATAAAGTTCATTATTTTCCATAATGTCATGATGAAAATTTAACATTCATATATTTTAGATTCATTGCACACTAACTGAAATATTTCAGGTCTTTTATTGTCTTAATACGGATGATTTTGGCATACAGCTCATGAAAACCCAAAATTCCTATCTCACAAAATTAGCATATTTCATCCGACCAATAAAAGAAAAGTGTTTTTAATACAAAAAACGTCAACCTTCAAATAATCATGTACAGTTATGCACTCAATACTTGGTCGGGAATCCTTTTGCAGAAATGACTGCTTCAATGCGGCGTGGCATGGAGGCAATCAGCCTGTGGCACTGCTGAGGTCTTATGGAGGCCCAGGATGCTTCGATAGCGGCCTTTAGCTCATCCAGAGTGTTGGGTCTTGAGTCTCTCAACGTTCTCTTCACAATATCCCACAGATTCTCTATGGGGTTCAGGTCAGAAGAGTTGGCAGGCCAATTGAGCACAGTGATACCATGGTCAGTAAACCATTTACCAGTGGTTTTGGCACTGTGAGCAGGTGCCAGGTCGTGCTGAAAAATGAAATCTTCATCTCCATAAAGCTTTTCAGCAGATGGAAGCATGAAGTGCTCCAAAATCTCCTGATAGCTAGCTGCATTGACCCTGCCCTTGATAAAACACAGTGGACCAACACCAGCAGCTGACACGGCACCCCAGACCATCACTGACTGTGGGTACTTGACACTGGACTTCTGGCATTTTGGCATTTCCTTCTCCCCAGTCTTCCTCCAGACTCTGGCACCTTGATTTCCGAATGACATGCAGAATTTGCTTTCATCCGAAAAAAGTACTTTGGACCACTGAGCAACAGTCCAGTGCTGCTTCTCTGTAGCCCAGGTCAGGCGCTTCTGCCGCTGTTTCTGGTTCAAAAGTGGCTTGACCTGGGGAATGCGGCACCTGTAGCCCATTTCCTGCACACGCCTGTGCACGGTGGCTCTGGGTGTTTCTACTCCAGACTCAGTCCACTGCTTCCGCAGGTCCTCCAAGGTCTGGAATCGGCCCTTCTCCACAATCTTCCTCAGGGTCCGGTCACCTCTTCTCGTTGTGCAGCGTTTTCTGCCACACTTTTTCCTTCCCATAGACTTCCCACTGAGGTGCCTTGATACAGCACTCTGGGAACAGCCTATTCGTTCAGAAATTTCTTTCTGTGTCTTACCCTCTTGCTTGAGGGTGTCAATAGTGGCCTTCTGGACAGCAGTCAGGTCGGCAGTCTTACCCATGATTGGGGTTTTGAGTGATGAACCAGGCTGGGAGTTTTAAAGGTCTCAGGAATCTTTTGCAGGTATTTAGAGTTAACTCGTTGATTCAGATGATTAGGTTCATAGCTCGTTTAGAGACCCTTTTAATGATATGCTAATTTTGTGAGATAGAAATTTTGGGTTTTCATGAGCTGTATGCCAAAATCATCCGTATTAAGACAATAAAAGACCTGAAATATTTCAGTTAGTGTGCAATGAATCTAAAATATATGAATGTTAAATTTTCATCATTACATTATGGAAAATAATGAACTTTATCACAATATGCTAATATTTTGAGAAGGACCTGTATACCCTAATTTTTACATAACATGAAACAGACATTTTACAAAAACAGACAGACAAAATGGACAGACATTGGCCACATAAACGTTTGATTACTCTGTTTGTAAAAGAATTGTGAAAAATTGAGGACAGGTCTATGAGCTTTCTTATGTTTATCAGTACAGGTAGAACTATTGCTATCTTTACATGATTTTGGAAAAATTCTTTAAACCTTATTGAGATAAAAGTTTGGCAATGATCATCAGAACATCAGACCTTTATTGGGGCTTTAAAGGTCCCTCAAAGACGCTCTATAATGAAATCAGTTATTCCTATTCACACACATTCACACACTGATAACTTTTCCCCCCATGGCTGTCATGAATATCCACTTAAATGGTTTTTAGGGTTTTGTATTTTTATAATGTAAAGCACTTTGAATTGCCCTGCCGCTGAAATGTGCTATACAAATACATTTTACTTACTTCTCTATCAGAGCAATTTCATTTGCCAAATTTCCAATATAATAATTTTAGATTCTTAAAATACACATTGTTTTCTTATAACCCCTTTTGTTTCCACTAGGTCTGTTTTGAATGTTTCAATTCTTTTTTCTCCACCAAGGATCAATAAGGTGGTATTAGTGGGGTCCACTTTGAAGGTGTTGTCTGTTGGGTCCGTCCAGTCTGGAGAAGTGTCATGTTATCATTGTCAGGTCAGTGAGGTTCTTAAGTCAGTCAGAACCTTAGTCATTTGGTCTTGGGTCGTTTGGTCATTTGCTCTGTGCACAAAATGTCTCATAGATCCAACCTATGATTAGTCAGCAAAACCTCCACAGTGTGATGTTATTTCTCCAGCTTCCACCTATCGGAGAAAACTTAATTGTTAATAAATGAGCTGCATTTCCTAGAACACTGCATCCCACTATCTTCCTCCTGGATGAGCATCACCTGTTGAAAAACTTTCATTATTATATTAGTCAGTTTGTTTCACATATTCAATCAGATCTTAAAATATTCCAGTAGGTGAAGTTATTAGTATCTCATGTAGACTGACATATATTGTTGCACTTGGAGAGGATCTCAGCTTATCCATGTATGCTGCTGCAACGTCTATCATTTCTTCATCTTCATCATGAGTATTATCTATAGTGTCCCCTCTATCATCTAGTCATAGTTGACTGGGGTGCCCATTTGGACAGTTTCTAGCCCAATGACCATGCTGTCCACAAGCCCAGCATGCATAATCTTTTCCATCAACTCTCCTTCTCACTTGCCTCCGACCACGCCCCCTAAGGCCTCCTCTTCCTCTGAAAATTCCTCTCATTCTACCCCTCCCCCTACTTACTGGTCCTGCATAAAATATGTCATCTTCAGCATAGAAAATATCAGTAGGGGGTTGTTTTTTCTTTCCACTGACCACCTTTTCAGCATGCATTGCCCAGTTCTGCCAACTGCTAACTGAGCAGGTGGGTAGATCAATATTATGTTTTG
This sequence comes from Girardinichthys multiradiatus, assembly GCF_021462225.1. Lineage (NCBI taxonomy): Eukaryota > Metazoa > Chordata > Actinopteri > Cyprinodontiformes > Goodeidae > Girardinichthys > Girardinichthys multiradiatus. The sequence goes on along the minus strand of NC_061817.1, from coordinate 1,536,818 downwards.
TGACCCAGTTATGAATCTCAGGTAAAGCATTTGCCTGGTGGGCATTTTTTAACTGCTGTTGATAGGGACTGTCATCAGCAATATCTTGTTGCAGTCCACTATTCCTTTTAAACACTTCTAGCATTGTTATTCTGTACTCAATGATTGGCTCCCCTAATTTTGGTTTAGTCTGATTAAAAATGGTATAATCTGCTCTGTCTAAACTCTCCTTTTAACAGTGGCTGCTACAGAACACAGTTTCCCATTTTAAGAGTTGTTTTTTTTTCCATTAAAAACTATTGTTAAGAACTCAGTTCTACTTCGATTAATTTCCAACAGTGATTCATCTAAGGACTGAAAAAATGCTGTTTTCAGAGTGCATTCATCCCAGCCTGAAGCGACTGCTAGAGTACGGAACTCAATGGCATATTCCGAAACAGGTCTGCTTCTTTGTTTTAGAGCCCACAAACGGCGAGGTACACTTGTTTGATCAGTTTCTGTGGCAAAGGTTTGTTTAAATTCTTGTATAAACTCCTCATAAGAACAGCCAAACTGATTGTAATTAGTAAATCTAGCTTCGACCCATCAAAGGCCTTTTTCTGTGAGCAGACCTAAAATAAATGATATTTTTACATCATCGTGTGGAAAAGATTGCGGGGAGCAATTGAAAACAAGCGAGCATTGTAGGAGAAAACCCCCACAAAACCTCATCGGAAAACTTTGGGGTTTGGGGAAGTGACGTCACACGAATGAGGAAGCTGCCTTGAGACCCGGGGATCAGTGGTGCCCTCTGCTGTCGAGGCGGTATAGTTACTCAGAGCATGTTGTAGCAGGGAGGCCATCTGGTCGAGTTGCTGGTTTGTGTTTTTGTTGTTCTAGGAGAGACCGGAGAGTTGTTCCATGAGGCTGAATCTGATGACTGTGCTCAGAAAGAGTCCTCCTGAGTGTATCTGCTGGTTCAGAATGGCCTGAGTGTTCTGTCATGGTTTTTTTTACTGTCTTGACCAACATGCAACATTCAGGAGGCAAAGAAAAGTTTGGTTTCTTCACTGACATTGAGATGAAGCCTCCACTAGATGGCGACAACCCTTTGTAGTCAGACTTTATCACCTCCCAGCCTGTGGGTGGAAAGACTGACAGGCTCACCTCTTTACAGTGTGCTTTGTATAAGTAGCCCCCTCTTGGATTTTCACAGGAGTTGTCAAAAACACTTGGGATGGACCCTCCCACTTTGGATCAGATCACGTTTTCTTCTTAATGGCCTTCTTTCACATTACCAGGAACCTGTAGGGCTTCAGAAACATCATTTGGCAGATAATTAACATTTTGTATGTCTCTAGACTGTAATATCTTCCTCATGTAGTCTACCAACGTTGCATCTTGTTGTGAATCTTTTAGGTCTTTTTGTACATCAGGGATTTAATAAGGTCTGCCATGTATTATTTCAAAAGGTGTTAGTCCACCCTGAGCTGATGGGGTTATCCTCATATTAAGTTTTATTATATATAAACATTCAACCCAATTTCTTTGTGTTTCTTACTTTTAACTGTCCCATTTGCTCGATCAACCCTGCACTCTGGTGGTGGTAACTACAATGTGTTTTCAGGTCAATCTTAAAACATTTACCTAGTTGTTGTATGACTTTGTTAAAATGTGTTCCACTATACTATAAATCCTTCGACCCATCAAAGGGCTTTTTCTGTGAGCAGACCTAAAATAAATGATATTTTTACATCATCGTGTGGAAAAGATTGCGGGGAGCAATTGAAAACAAGCGAGCATTGTAGGAGAAAACCCCCACAATTAAAAACCTCATCGGAAAACTTTGGGGTTTGGGGAAGTGACGTCACACGAATGAGGAAGCTGCCTTGAGAAACATTCAGGAAGGCAGAGAAAAGTTTAACAAATTAATTTTTACATAACTGAATTTGGAGATGGACCCGGGACTGGAAACACACCATATATAAACATATTTCAGGAATGTGGGTTTTGTTAGTAAAGACGGATTTTGCTTACAGGAGAGATGAGGAGTAACTGCCAAGGGGAGGGCGATGTTGAGCCTGGGAGGAGAGCTGCAGAGCCGCTTAGTGGTGGATCTGATCCAAGGTAAGTTATTGTCGTCACAGGTGGTGGTTATGGGTGAACCTACGGCAGTGCAACTGTCTTTCAGGAAGAGGGGCACCAGTCTGAGGTAGGTGCTGCACCTGGTAAAGGTTTTAAGAGAGGAGCACGGTGGAGGGTGAGCAAGGTTCGCTTACTTGAGGCCCAGGAGTCGAAGAGCTTAGAGGCTGTCAGCTGGAACTTGATCCGAGAAGGAGTACTTGGAATCTTTGGATCTTGATCTTTGTCTGAAGACAAACTGGAACTGGAGCCAGGACTATGAAGTCACCTGTGACGGAGCAAACAAGGAGGCAGGTTACTATAGGTTCTTAGCATAGAAACCAATAGCTTTTAGCCAGTTTGGTTTACCACAGCTGGCTAACACTCAGGTGCTGAAGTGCTGACAGCCTGCTCCCATTATACTCCTGAGGTGATGAAGATGATGCGCTGCACCTGTGCTCTCTCCCACCGGATGATCAGGCGCCACCTAGTGATAAAACAAAGTAAGCAGCAGGCAAAAAGGAGACAGAGTCTCCCACGTTCCAACACAAAGCTCTTGATGGGTGGAGGTCAAACCCAGGTAAAACAGTCACTATAAAGCAGATCGGTTGTGTGATCAAGGCTTTCATGTCAGCAATGACACCACGGAATATAATTTCTGGATTCAGGCCCACAGGGATCTTCCCATACAACAGCGATATTTCCCAGATGCAGAGTTGGTACCATCTGTGTTAGACAGAGCAAACCCCATACAGTCTCCCACTCCAGGTGATTCATCTATTGCAGATGAGCCACCCATTACTTCTATGCTGCCTTCATCAGCCTCCACACATGGATGAGCTTTAACAGGTGACACGGATGTGTCTCAGCCACACTGCAGATGTGTCTGAAGAAGAAACAATCCAGGGCTCCTTTGGAAGGGGTTTTCCTTTCCATAGAAAGTACTCCTGGATCAGAGCTTCTGTATTCTTATGTGTCTCTGCTCTATTCTTTCAAACCCCAGTCGGTCATGGCAGATGGCTGCTCACACTGAGCCTGGTTCTGCTGGAGGTTTCTTCCTGTTAAAAGGGAGTTTTTCCTCTCCACTGTCGCTACATGCTTGCTCAGTATGAGGGATTGCTGCAAAGTCAACACCAGTGATTGTCCACTGTCTCTACATGCTCATCCAGGAGGAGTGAATGCTGCAAGTCACTGACTGGATGCAATCTGCTGGGTTTCCTTAGATAGAAAAACTTTTTATCTAATTTGAATAAATAACTAACTCTGACTGCACTGTTCAATTGTTAGGATTAATTGGAATGTATGAACCTGACTTTTGTGAAGTGCCTTGAGAGGACATGTGTTGTGAATTGGCGCTATATAAATAAACTGAATTGAAACTGAATTGAAATGCAACTCCGGTGTATCATCGAGAGCACGTTTTTCCTTTCCACCTTTTTCAGTCTCCATGTCAAGTTTTCTAATTCTTTGTATCTTCTGTTAATGATACAGTTTGGTCTTTCCTTGTTTTCTTTGTTCCTACACATGATTGTCTTAGTGAAAGTTAAGCTTTGCAAGGGTTAAAAAGTCAAATAACAGTGGTGCCATGAATAGTGAATTTAAAGCTGAATCAAAGTGTAGACAGGGACTAGGAAGCAGCATAGTGAGTAAAAGGTATTTTAATAAAAAATGAAAAGAATATACAAAAACAGAATTTACAGGTTGGCACCTTAAGGTCATAGTAGGGAACACAGGCAAAATTAACAAATAGCACGAATCAGCAAGAGAAATGAGGGTGGTAATGGAAAGATCCAGTGGAGAACAATGAGAACAACAACGTTAAATGAGGAGAAAATGAATGGTAGGAGAGAGTCATCAGGTGAGAATGAGGGAAAGCTGAGACAAATGAAAGGTGAGGGCTGAGGGAAAGAGACAATAATGAATACGGGAGCTATACATAATACAGACCCAGACAAAACAGACATGTAACAATCAACTACACCATGGTCATCTTAATAAATTCAGTTTTTTTTCTCACGTGCCAGCATAGAGGATTATCATGTGCCATTTTCCTACAGTTTACCAACCCTAAGAGATTGCATATTCCTCAAGTTACATGCTGTTATTGTCTGCTTGCATTATGTTTTTTTTTGTCAAAAGACAATTGCTTCATTTCTTTGCAGAAAATGACTATGAGCCTCCACTGGCCACCTGTGGCATCAGATCACTCCAGTAACAATCATACTTATCAGCATCTGATAAAACCACATGGACAAGAAACTTATTTAGGAAACTTTAACAAAATGCTAAAACCTAGAGTTACACCTATCAATGTAACTTTAAACTGCACTGTATTAAAAGGAAGCCTTATATTAACGTTGCCTAGACTGGAGTTAGAGGCTAATGTGTTCAGTTTCCTACTGTATTTATTTTATTTTTAACATTTTTTTCAGGGTTGTTTTCACTTTATTTATGTATTTGTGCTTTCATTTAAGAGTCCTGCAAAACTCTAAGCCACAACCTGCTGTTTTCATTGTACATCTACTGCTATGATGATTTTTTGATACACTTTTAGTATTTCTTATTTATTTATTTTTTACTCTTTTACTTCATTCACATATTCTTGATGCTCTTTATTTAGCCATTTATTGAATATTATTTTGTTTTTAGTTTCTGCTTTTTCATTAGACTTATAACCTGTTTTGTGTGTGTGTGTGTTTACGTTTTAAATAACACACAAAATATGCAATACTTTGGAATACTTGGCAGTCAACAAAAATGTTGATTATTACAGATGCTCTATTTGAAGTGGACAAATCTGGTGACAGGATGAGTATTAGATTTACACTCCACAAATCTGCCCTTTATGAAAGAATTGCAAAAAAAACTATTTAAAAGTCCTGTTTGCAGTAAGCTGTAAGCCATGTAGGGGGGCACAACACACAATATGGAAGAAGGTCAGGTGAGACCAAATTTGATCCTTCTCACCTACATGTAATGTAGTGGTATGTGTGGTGAGAAACTAACACTGTACATGAACACAAACACACCATCTCCATGCCGAAACACGGTGATGGTGGAATCACACTGTTAGGATGTCTTTCTTTTAGCAGTGACAGGGAAGCTGGTCAGAGTTAATAGGAAGATAGACGTAGCTAAATACTGGACAATCCTGAAAGAAAACGTGTTAGAGACACACCCCAAAGACATTCTGCTATTTTTTTTCTTTAGCAAAACATAGTGTTACTGTCATGATTTGATGGAGTTTGTTTTGTTTAGGGTTTTTCCTTCCTGATCATGATTGTTTTCCAAGTGGTGCTTTAGTTCATTCTTTTGATTGTGGTTCCTATTCTTTTTGTATTTCTGTCTATAGTGTAATTTAGTTCTGTTACATTTGCAAAAGTTTCCGATGGTTTGACTATGTCTTTGGATTTAGCTCATGCATGTTTTTGTTACCACTCCATGCCTCAGTCAGCTTACCTGTGCCATGCACTATATAAACTCTTTATTTCTTGTTTTCTTCCTGGATTATTATGCTCTTTTCATGCCTTGTAAGCTTTTGTTCATGCAAAACCTGTCCATCTGCTACCACCGTGAACTGACAGCTCTCCTTTTCGATTTCATTTTATTAAATCTATTTGACTCACCACACCATGTGCTCCTGCCTGTCTGCACTTGGAAATACTCCAGAAGCCTGATATCTACATACAAAATATTGACTCAAGGGAGCTGAATAGTAACACTCTAAGATTTTTAGTTCTAAGGAAAAAATGAAAGCCAGTATCTTTTTCCTTGGGATGCCCGGTGGCACAGCTGCTAACACTGTTTTCTTGCTGCAAGAAGACCCCTAAAATCCTGGCATGGGGTCATGACATGACGTTTGCATGTTCTTCCCGTCCTCCGTCTTCCTCCCACAGTCTAAAAACATGCATGTTAGGTTTATGAGGTTACTCAGAATTGCTCTTAGGAGTCTGTCCTATGTGTCTCTTTGTTGCCCTGTGGTGAACTGCTACCTGTGACCCTGCAAGGATTAAGCAGGTATCGAAAATTGATAAATGGATAGTTTTCCTTCCATTTCTCAATTCTGCACTTATGCTTATGCTGGTCTGTCACATAAACATGAGTCAGATATGTGGTTGCAAATTACAAAATGGAAAGCAAAGCTAATGAATAATCAGGTTAGGACCTGTAAATTATTTTGATTTACTTGATCATGAGGTGGCAGATGAGGTGTTTATTCTTTTTCGAGAACAGAGGGAAAAGAACCCTTTGCTTAGAGTTGAGTTTAATCAGATTTACATTTTTGGTTCCATAAACAGCTGGGTTAGGAGATAGTTGGGTGATAACTCCGACAAGCATGGCAGCATAAGTTTTAACAGGCAGCACTTGAAGTAAACTGTTAAGACTGATGGATAAAACAGCAGGATGCAGGGCGGCAGTGACGCCCATATACGCGTCAATGCCCCCCCCCCCCCCGATGGGAGGAGACGCTCACCGGAGCGCAGCAGAAGCAGCCGTTAACTTTAGAGGGAAACCTGGTCACCATGGTGAAGCGCGCGTTCTCTGTCCTCTCCATCGCGCTCGCGGCGCTGCTGCTTGTTCCACAGTTTCTGCGTGCTGGGCGCGCCGGGGAGGCTCCGGCAGCAGCGGAGTACTACACCAAAACCGAGCAGGATTACGAGTTTGGGGACTACAGAGGGAAGTGGTGCATTGATGACCACGGTTTCGTATACAGCATCGGAGAGGTTTACTATCCGAGCCCCACGGCCTGCCCGTGCACGTGCACCGTGGATGGCCCCGTATGCGTCCGACCCAGGTGTCCCCGCATCCACCCGCGGTGCACGCGGATCAGGTATAAGGCGTGCTGCCCTGTGTGTGAGGCCATGGCCAAGGTCTGCGTCTACGGAGGGAAAACCTACAGACTGCTGGAGGAGTTCAGGGTGAGACAGATATACCGGTAATCTGTCCCTCCTCTCTCCGTGTGATCTTTGTCCCGTTCTGTCCTGGTGTAGTTCATAAGCCAAGTCATTCCACTGTGGCTACATCAATTTCTATCTCATCAAAGCATTGCACGTTTTTCATGTTTTTCTGTGTTCCCTAAATGGCTTTTGGCAACTAAATTTGATTCTGAAGTTTTCTTCTAACAATTAATTTTCATGGTCACTTTTCTGATGGAAAAACAGCTGTGCAGCTCCTCCAGAGTTACCATAGGCCTATTGGCTGCTTCTTTGATTAGGGTTAGGGTTATGTGAACAAACAATCATTTGTGGTGTGTGCGTTTAAATATCACTCGCTCGATGCATGCTTTGCCACGCAATAAGGTTGGTGGCGCAAATATAACGGCGCAGTGCTCCAGCTACCTCCCACAGTCCAAATCATTTCAGTGGTCTCTCTAAGTTATCCCTACATATACAGGGGTTGGACAATGAAATTGAAACACCTGTCATTTTAGTGTGGGAAGTTTCATGGCTAAATTGGACCAGCCTGGTAGCCAGTCTTCATTGATTGCACATTGCACCAGTAAGAGCAGAGTGTGAAGGTTCAATTAGCAGGGTAAGAGCACAGTTTTGCTCAAAATATTGAAATGCACACAACATTATGGGTGACATACCAGAGTTCAAAAGAGGACAAATTGTTGGTGCACGTCTTGCTGGTGCATCTGTGACCAAGACAGCAAGTCTTTGTGATGTATCAAGAGCCACGGTATCCAGGATAATGTCAGCATACCACCAAGAAGGACGAACCACATCCAACAGGATTAACTGTGGACGCAAGAGGAAGCTGTCTGAAAAGGATGTTCGGGTGCTAACCCGGATTGTATCCAGAAAACATAAAACCACGGCTGCCCAAATCACGACAGAATTAAATGTGCACCTCAACTCTCCTGTTTCCACCAGAACTGTCCGTCGGGAGCTCCACAGGGTCAATATACACGGCCGGGCTGCTATAGCCAAACCTTTGGTCACTCATGCCAATGCCAAACGTCGGTTTCAATGGTGCAAGAAGCACAAATCTTGGGCTGTGGACAATGTGAAACATGTATTGTTCTCTGATGAGTCCACCTTTACTGTTTTCCCCACATCTGGGAGAGTTACGGTGTGGAGAAGCCCCAAAGAAGCGTACCACCCAGACTGTTGCATGCCCAGAGTGAAGCATGGGGGTGGATCAGTGATGGTTTGGGCTACCATATCATGGCATTCCCTTGGCCCAATACTTGTGCTAGATGGGCGCGTCACTGCCAAGGACTACCGAACCATTCTTGAGGATCATGTGCATCCAATGGTTCAAACATTGTATCCTGAAGGTGGTGCCGTGTATCAGGATGACAATGCACCAATACGCACAGCAAGACTGGTGAAAGATTGGTTTGATGAACATGAAAGTGAAGTTGAACATCTCCCATGGCCTGCACAGTCACCAGATCTAAATATTATTGAGCCACTTTGGGGTGTTTTGGAGGAGCGAGTCAGGAAACGTTTTCCTCCACCAGTATCACGTGGTGACCTGGCCAGTATCCTACAAGAAGAATGGCTTAAAATCCCTCTGACCACTGTGCAGGACTTGTAGGTGTCATTCCCAAGACAAATTGATGCTGTATTGGCCGCAAAAGGAGGCCCTACACCATACTAATAAATTATTGTGGTCTAAAACCAGGTGTTTCAGTTTCATTGTCCAACCCCTGTATGTGTGTGTGCATGGCTGTTGGTCCTGGTCTGTGTTGCCCTGTGATCAACTCGTGACCTGTCCAGGGTGTACCCCGCCTCTCATCCATGACTCATCACCCCCACCCCCCAGTGCTGCTCGGTAGACTGTTGGGGGGGGGGCTTAGAGTAGTTATTCCTTCACTGCTTATGGGTGGTAAGAAATGATGCTACAGGTCTGCAAACAGGAACTACAAAACGGGAACATAAAACTCTAGTTTTAGCCTCACTTTACTGGCTTTGTGTTTATTTCAGGATTGATTTTAAATATCTTGCCCCATAATACCTAAATGATCTTTTGCCTTTTTATACATCTTTTCAATAAGTAGAGCCTGACATCTTTATTTTTAGTAATGCATTATATTGTACAATGTTTTTCTATTTTATTTGTATTGATTTGGATTAATGTCATTGGTTTCTGTTTTTCAAATGGAATTAGTTTTATTCCTCCTGCTGTTTATTTTAAAGTGCTGTACAAATAAAGTTGACATGAACCTAAGGTTTTGTGTATTTCAGGTGTCAAGGTGTGAGCGGTGTCGCTGTGAAGCTAACAGAGAGGTGTACTGCAGCATTTCCGATTGCCCGGCCCCTCACTGCGTAAACCCCACCTATGAGCCCAACCACTGCTGTCCCATCTGTAAAAATGGTAACAGTTGTGCATTCCAAGTGCTTCGAGTGTCACAAGTCTTTCTCTGGCAACCTGAACTTTGTTCAACATGCTGCCAAAGGAATAAATGTGTTAACTACAAACGTATAGACAGTATTTATTGGCTATCAATAATGCTTAATAAGTGCCCAGGACAAATATTAATAAAGTTAGTGATTTTAACTGAAATTACCAAGTCAAGGCTAACACTAATAACAATGACAACAGGGAAATAACAACGCAGTAACATCACATTTCAGAGTGAATATGTATCTGTCAGAACCAAAGTGTGTTATGAGGAATTGGGGATAATTGAGGACAAATTAGCTTTAAAGCTAACAAAGATCAACTGTTGCTAGGTTTTCAAACAAGCAGTTCACAGTGCAAACAAGAAAGGAAAATAAAACGTTAACAGACAATAGACTCTGAATGCTGTGTTAATCCGCCATCGGGGTAACGGGTTGAAGGGAGCAACGGACTAACAAGATGGCGCCTGGTCAGAATGCGTGGTGATATCACATCTGGACGTAGCAGCTCAATTGACAACAAAATAGTTTCTGCAGCGCAAGTTTGCAGCCAGCTCTAAGTTCCATTCATATAAATACTAGCGTAGGTTTGGGGACACTGTTTTGTCGACGTAATTAGAGACACTAGTTTCATCTTGGAGAATCTATGCGCAGTTTCTCTTTCTGCAGGAGCTAAGATAGCCAGGTTCAGGCGGCTAGTCTTATTTTTCGGCCAATACAGTCACGAGATATGCAGACAGCAAACAGAACTTGGGATCCAAGGTTCTTCTTCGAAGATATAGTCTCGGCCAGCGAGATTAGGACGTTCATACACGGAGGTCTCTCCTGTCCACCTGTCACTGTGAAAGAGAGAGTGCTCCTCCATGCTGGGTTTTAAATCTTCATAATGTCATATTGATAACCTGATGCATGCTGGGAGATGTTTTTTACTAGTTTCTTTTGTTCTCAGTTTTGCATTCCTGTGTTTTCTGATGGCTGGACCCAACAACAGTCCAATAGTTAAAGTACTGATTATTTAAGAGCAGAAAGTGACTTCACCTAGAGCAATAAATCTAACAGAGAAGCTACTATAAGTTACTGTTAATAAGTTGTATTGCCCCTAGTAAACATTTAGCAAAGACAGTGTGTTATCTTTGTGGCAACAGACCTGGATTTGTCCCATCTTATGGCTCTTTGTTGTGTGTCAATCCTTGCTCAGTTATCTAAAACTTTGTGTGTTGTACACCAGAGGAACAGTGGTCTTTGGAATTAAAATGGAAGAAGTGTGCAACTCTCCTTTAAGTTGACAGAGATGGTGCAAACTCTTAGAGAAGGACCGTTACCACTTAAAACAAAATTGTCAGAGTGTGCATCTTTCAGGGCTCTTACCTTGGCCACTAGTTTTCTTTTTGGAGACTGGCTTCTGAGGCTGCACAAAATAGCTATGATCATTTCAGTTTGAAATGCTTTATTAATCCCAAAGCAAAATTAAATATTGTAAATTATTCTTTGAAGAATTATTATAGATACTGATGGCTGTGGGCAAGAAGGTTCTCTTGGGGTCTGTCTTGCAGTGGATGTGAAGAAGCCTCTAACTAAAGAAACTCTGTGGCGCGGAAGTACGCTGCTACGAGCGGCTGCCTGCCAGTTTCCCCCATGTCTCTTTTGGGTTTGGAATTGCAACTATGCACATTTTCTGCACTTTTATTCTGCTTTTTTATCATGTTTAGAATTTTTAAATCATATCGGCCCCCCGTCTTGGTGGAGGTGCACTGGAGCTCCATTGTTCACACAAGGAATCAGCTGATAGGCCTCCAACACTGTGGTGTCTTCGGCCAGAAACATAAAATCCCCGGGAAGCTAAGAAGAAAACACTGGGGTTGTAGAGCAGGAAACAGATGACGACTGGCGAGGAGGAGCTACAGACCGTACCTTCCATCAATTATTATGGGGAATGTTTGGTCACTGGATGTCATCATCTCCGTGACTGCCGGACTTCAGACTTAGCATGTTAAATCCTCCATTGCAATGTCTGGGGATTTTAACCATGTCACAATGGACTCATCTTTGCCCAAATTTAAACAGTGTGCGGACTGTAAAACTAGGGAAAATAAAACACTAAACTTGATATATACTAATGTGAAGGAGTCATACAGCTCCATAACACCCCCCCTTGGACAAATCAGACCACAGTTTAATTCACCTCAAGACCTAGTACATCCCTGCGTTCAGTGGCAGCGGGTGACCATGAGAATTGTACGGAGGTACCAAAGGAGGCTATGGAGACCCTGCAGGGATAAAAAGCATCACTGGTTTGGGGACAAAAACCACGGCAGTGATGGGAGGAGACCAACAGGAGACAAACAAGTTGCGGACAATGCCAACCACGCACCAACTCCTCCAACACCTCCCCCTGGGGACATCATACTTTCTACACACACCTCCTCCCCATCACGGACCTCAGCCTCAGAATACCACCTCGGATACTATATTGAGCAACACTGTGGCTCCTTAGGGGATGGTTATTTCACCTTTTCTGTTCACACTCTAAACTTTCAGGTACAGCACACAATTCTTCCATCTGCAGGAGTTCTCGGATGACTTTGCCATTGTGGGCTGCATCACCGGTGACCAGGAGGTTGAATACAGAGGCATGGTGGACAGCTTTGTAGAGTGATGTGGCCAGAACCACCTGCAACTCAATATAGGAAAAACTAAAGAGCTGCTGGTGGACTGTTATAAGTACCTGGGGATCTACATAGACAATACACTGTTCTGGACAGTTAACACCAATGCCCTATACAGGTCCTTCTCAAAATATTAGCATATTGTGATAAAGTTCCTTATTTTCCATAATGTCATGATGAAAATTTAACATTCATATATTTTAGATTCATTGCACACTAACTGAAATATTTCAGGTCTTTTATTGTCTTAATACGGATGATTTTGGCATACAGCTCATGAAAACCCAAAATTCCTATCTCACAAAATTAGCATATTTCATCCGACCAATAGAAGAAAAGTGTTTTTAATACAAAAAACGTCAACCTTCAAATAAACATGTACATTTATGCACTCAATACTTGGTCGGGAATCCTTTGGCAGAAATGACTGCTTCAATGCGGCGTGGCATGGAGGCAATCAGCCTGTGGCACTGCTGAGGTCTTATGGAGGCCCAGGATGCTTCGATAGCGGCCTTTAGCTCATCCAGAGTGTTGGGTCTTGAGTCTCTCAACGTTCTCTTCACAATATCCCACAGATTCTCTATGGGGTTCAGGTCAGGAGAGTTGGCAGGCCAATTGAGCACAGTGATACCATGGTCAGTAAACCATTCACCAGTGGTTTTGGCACTGTGAGCAGGTGCCAGGTCGTGTTGAAAAATGAAATCTTCATCTCCATAAAGCTTTTCAGCAGATGGAAGCATGAAGTGCTCCAAAATCTCCTGATAGCTAGCTGCATTGACCCTGCCGTTGATAAAACACAGTGGACCAACACCAGCAGCTGACACGGCACCCCAGACCATCACTGACTGTGGGTACTTGACACTGGACTTCTGGCATTTTGGCATTTCCTTTTCCCCAGTCTTCCTCCAGACTCTGGCACCTTGATTTCCGAATGACATGCAGAATTTGCTTTCATCTGAAAAAAGTACTTTGGACCACTGAGCAACAGTCCAGTGCTGCTTCTCTGTAGCCCAGGTCAGGCGCTTCTGCCGCTGTTTCTGGTTCAAAAGGGGCTTGACCTGGGGAATGCGGCACCTGTAGCCCATTTCCTGCACACGCCTGTGCACGGTGGCTCTGGATGTTTCTGCTCCAGACTCAATCCACTGCTTCCGCAAGTCCTCCAAGGTCTGGAATCGGCCCTTCTCCACAATCTTCCTCAGGGTCCGGTCACCTCTTCTCGTTGTGCAGCGTTTTCTGCCACACTTTTTCCTTCCCACAGACTTCCCACTGAGGTGCCTTGATACAGCACTCTGGGAACAGCCTATTCGTTCAGAAATTTCTTTCTGTGTCTTACCCTCTTGCTTGAGGGTGTCAATAGTGGCCTTCTGGACAGCAGTCAGGTCGGCAGTCTTACCCATGATTGGGGTTTTGAGTGATGAACCAGGCTGGGAGTTTTAAAGGCCTCAGGAATCTTTTGCAGGTGTTTAGAGTTAACTCGTTGATTCAGATGATTAGGTTCATAGCTCATTTAGAGACCCTTTTAATGATATGCTAATTTTGTGAGATAGGAATTTGGGGTTTTCATGAGCTGTATGCCAACATCATCCGTATTAAGACAATAAAAGACCTGAAATATTTCAGTTAGTGTGCAATGAATCTAAAATACATGAATGTTAAATTTTCATCATGACATTATGGAAAATAATGAACTTTATCACAATATGCTAATATTTTGAGAAGGACCTGTACAAGAAAGGGCAGAGTCGCCTCTTTTTTCTGAGGAGACTCAGGTCTTTTAATGTCTGCAGGACCATGCTGCAGAGGTTTTATCACTCAGTGGTCTCCAGTGTCATCTTTTACGCTGTGTTGTGCTGGGGCAGCAGGGTGAAGACTGCTGGTGCCAACAGACTTGATAAGCTCATCAGAAGAGTTGGCTTTGTCCTGGGAGTGTAACTGTAATTTTTAGCAGAGGGGTCCGAGCAGAGGATGCTGAGGAAACTGCTCCACATCCTGAACAATGAGTCCCACCGCCTTCATGTCACTTTGGTCTCTTACTGCAGCATCTTCAATTGTAGACTGAGACTACCGAGGTGCTCTAGAGAACACCACAGGAAGTCCTTCCTCCGGGTGGCTATCAACCTTTTCAACTCCTCCTTGTTTTCCACAGAGGACAATAACAATTAATTTCTGTATTACCATATACATTTTAAGTTTATGTCCTCAATTTATCTGCTCTGCAATTTATCTGTAATATATTTTATTATTTACTGTTTGTGCTCTGTTATATTTGTATTATTCTCTTATTCCATATTATCATGATATTTTATACATCGTGGATTTGATTTTTTTTTGTATTGAAACCTGGCAATTTCCTGTGGTTCCTCTTCTGCGCCGCACAAAGACACGGTGGTTGGAACCAAAGATCTCAAACTTGGACTCATCAGACCAAAGCACACATCAGACCAAAGCACAGATTTCCACTGGTCTAATGTCCATTACTTGTGTTCTTTAGCCCAAACAAGTCTCTTCTGCTTGTTGCCTGTCCTCAGCAGTGGTTTCCTAGCAGCTATTTTACCATGAAGGCCTGATTCACACAGTCTCCTCTCAACAGTTGTTCTAGAGATGTGTCTGCTGCTAGAACTCTGTGTGGCATTGACCTGTTCTCTAATCTAAGCTGCTGTTAACCTGCGATTTCTGAGGCTGGTGACTCGGATGAACTTATCGTCCACAGCAGAGGTGACTCTTGGTCTTCCTTTCCCGGGGCGGTCCTCATGTGAGCCAGTTTCTTTGTAGCGCTTGATGGTTTTTGCGACTGCACTTGGGGACACTTTCAAAGTTTTCCAAATTGTTCGGACTGACTGACCTTCAGTTCTTAAAGTACCGATGGCCACTCGTTTTTCTTTACTTAGCTGCTTTTTTCTTGCCATAATGCAAATTCTAACAGTCTATTCAGTAGGACTATCAGCTGTGTACTGTATCCACCTCCTGCACAACACAACTGATGGTCCCAACCCCGTTTATATGGCTTGAAATGCCACTTTTTAAACCTGACAGGGCACACCTGTGAAGTGAAAACCATTTCAGGTGACTACCTCTTGAAGCTCATCAACAGAATACCAAGAGTGTGTGGAGCAGTAATCAAAGCAAAAGGTGGCTACTTTGAAGAACCTAGAATATAAGACATATTTTCAGTTGTTTCACACTTCCTTGTTCAGTATATAATTCCACATGTGTTAATTCATAGTTTTGATGCCTTCAGTGTGAAGCTACAATATCTATAGTCATGAAAATAAAGAAAAGTCTTTGAATGAGGTGTGTCCAAACTTTTGGTCTGTACTGTATGTGTAGAGGTACTAAGTAAAATAATAAACTGTCTAAGTTTGTTCATGTAGAGCCCACTGGTGGCCATTGTTATACTAAAAACCACAAGGACTGGGGGTACCTCTCTCTGTCAGAGCGATTATAACCATTGGAAAAGAGAAGAAATTTCATTATAGTTGATCATTATCAGACAATGCTTTACAACCTTTAAAGAATCTGTTCCACTTTTAATTTCCTCATTATCACAGAAAAACAGAGTGGAGGGCAATAATTTTGTTTCTTCCCCTTCACAAATTGATTCTCTTGTTCATGGTGTTACTTCATCATTGCCTGGTGCATTAGACAATGCAGCCCCCTTGAAAAAGAACGTAATTATTCATTGGAGGCTAGCTCCCTGGTTTAATTCAGAGCTGCGTACTTTAAAGCACAATGTTAGAAAAGTGGAGAGAAAATTATGCTCTACACACCTAGAGGATTCCTACTTAATCTGGAAAAATAGCCTATTGTTGTATAAAAAGACACTTCGCCAAGTTAGAACAGCTTATTTCTCATCATTAATAGAAGAGAACAAGAATAATCCTAGGTTTCTCTTTAGTACAGTTGCTAAACTTACACATAGTCATAGCACTGTTGAGTCATCCATTCCCCTAGCTCTTAGCAGTCATGACTTTATGGGATTCTTCTTAAATAGGATTGATTCTATTAAAAAGAAAATATTTGACTTACTCCCGAAGATAATTACTTCATCCTCAATAAGTGAGACAACATTGGAAGTAACTGCAGAACCTGATGTGTGTTTGGACTGTTTAGATCCTGTGGAGCTTCCTGAGTTATCAGAAATATTAGGATCTAAACCTTCAACTTGTATGTTAGATCCAATCCCAACCAAATCATTCAAGGAAGTGTTCCCTCTGATTACCAGTCGCATTTTAGGTATGATTAACCTATCCTTAGTAAATGGATATGTACCACAAGCTTTTAAGTTAGCTGTAATTAAACCTTTACTTAAGAAACCTTCACTTGATCGAGATGACTTGAAAAATTACAGACCTATATCCAATCTTCCATTCTTATCTAAAATTCTTGAGAAAATAGTTGCTAATCAAATGTGTGAGCATTTACACAGCAATGACCTGTTTGAAGAGTTTCAGTCAGGCTTCAGAGCTCATCATAGCACTGAAACAGCTCTGCTGAAAGTCACTAATTATATTCTTATGGCCTCAGATAATGGAGTTGTGTCTGTACTGGTCCTCTTAGATCTCAGTGCTGCATTTGATCCTGTCGATCACAATATTCTATTACAAAGGCTGGAATATGCTGTAGGGATCATGGGAACAGCGCTAAACTGGTTTAAATCTTATTTGTCTGACAGATTCCAGTTTGTTCATGTAAATGATAAATCATCTTTAAACTACAGGGTTAATTGTGGAGTACCACAGGGTTCAGTACTTGGGCCAATTCTCTTTACTATATATATGCTTCCAATAGGTAAAATTATCAGGCAGCATGGGATACATTTTCACTGTTACGTTGGTGATACTCAGCTTTACTTATCCATAAATCCTGATGAGCCCAACCAGTTAGATAGACTACAAGCATGTCTTGAAGACATAAAAACTTGGATGACTTTAATTTTTCCGCTTCTAAATTCAGACAAGACAGAAGTTGTCATCTTTGGACCGGAGTCTTTAAAAAAGAAACTGCTTAGTCAATCACTTAACCTGGATGGCATTAAATTGACCTCCGGTAATAAAGTAAAAAACCTTGGTGTTATTTTTGACCAGGACATGATGCAGGAGTAAAGCTGAAAAACTAGTCCATGCATTTGTTACTTCAAGGCTGGACTATTGTAATTCTTTACTATCAGGATGTCCACAAAATGCAGTTAAAAGCCTTCAGCTGATTCAAAATGCTGCAGCAAGAGTTCTGATGAAAGTTACAAAGAGAGATCATATTTCTCCTACTTTAGCTTCCCTTCATTGGCTCCCTGTTAAATCCAGAATAGAATTTAAAATTCTCCTCCTCACATATAAACCCCGTAATGATCAGCTCCATCATACATCTGATTGGTCCATATGTTCCTAACAGCACTTTGATCTCAGACTGCAGGTTTATTGGTGGTTCCTAGAGTCTCTAGAAGTAGAATGGGAGGCAGATCCTTTAGTTATCAGACTCCTCTCCTGTGGAACCAGCTCCCAGTTTTGGTCCATGAGGCAGACACCCTGTCTACTTTTAAGGCTAGGCTTAAAACTTTCCTTTATGATAAAGCTTATAGTTAGAGTGGCTTAGGTTATCCTGAGCTTTCTCTGTAGTTATGCTGCTATAGGCTTAGGCTGCTGGAGGACATAATGACCACTTTCACTCTCTTCGCTACACTCTCACACTACTCTCTAAGTTTGCATTATTTGCTGTTATTTCAGCTTTTAACTTTATGTTCTCTCTTTTCTCTTCCTAGAAGCTACACCTGGCCTGACTCCGTGTCTACCTGTGACACCTTTCTGGAGAGGGGCATCGTCAAAGCTTCTGCTGGCAACAACTTAATGCTCACCCTCTACCGATGATCCACATAGCCCTGTCTTTCAGTGTTTAACCCTTTCTCTTTCCTAGACATGGTGATTGACTGAGCTTAACTGTAATTAACTCTATGTGCTCTCTTTCAGGCTCTAACCTTGAAAACTGGCTCTGAGTTTATCTGTTCTTTCTTTCTAGATGAAACGACTAAAGGAGCTACATCCATTAACATTTACTTTTCCTTCCCATAGAAAGTACTCCCTGGATCAGTGCTTCTTTGTTCCCTTTGTGTCTCTGCTCTGTTCTCTCAAACCCCCAGTCGGTCGTGGCAGATGGCTGCTCACACTGAGTCTGGTTCTGCTGGAGGTTTCTTCTTGTTAAAAGGGAGGTTTTCCTCTTCATTGTCGCTACATGCATGCTCAGTATGAGGGATTGCTGCAAAGTCAACACCAGTGACTGTCCACTGTCTTTACATGCTCATCAGGGAGGAGTGAATGCTGCAAGTCACTGACTGGATGCAATCTGCTGGGTTTCCTTAGATAGAAAAACTTTTTATCCAATTTTAATAAATAACTAAATCTGACTGAAATGTTTGATAGTTAGGATTAATTGGAATGTATGAACCTGACTGTTGTGAAGAACCTTGAGAGGACATGTGTTGTGAATTGGCGCTATATAAATAAACTGAATTGAGTTTAAATAGAAGGGGTCAAACAGGTAGCAGAAATGGAGGGTGTGTTTGCATCTCAACCATAACTGAGTCGGTTTAGGCTAAACCTGACTCCCCCTTACTCCATCCAACATAGAGGAAGGCAGAGGTGAAAATAATTGACAAGTGTTGTTTCCTGTTGCATTGTGTGAAAGGTTAAGTTTAAAATGGGCTAAGTCAATTCAATCGAATCATACAGATTGGAAGTCAGGTACATACATTCCAATTAATCCTAACCATCAAATAGTGCAGTCCGATTTAGTTATTTATTCAAATTGGTTAAAAAGTCTTTCTATCTATGGAAACCCAGCAGATTGCATCGAGTCAGAGATTTGCAGCATTGACTCTTCCTGGATGAGCATGTAGAGACAGTGGACAGTCACTGGTGTTGACTTTGCAGCAATCCCTCATACTGAGCATGCATGTAGCGACAGTGGAGAGGAAAAACTCCCTTTTAACAGGAAGAAACCTCCAGCAGAACCAGGCTCAGTATGAGCGGCCATCTGTCACGACCGAGTGGAGGTTTGAGAGAACTGAGCAGAGACAAAAAAAGACCTAGAAGCAAAAAACAGAAGCACTGATCCAGTAGTACTTTCTATGGGAAGGAAAAGTAAATGATAATGGATGTAGCTCCTTTAGTGGTTTCATCTAGGAAGAAATAACAGATAAAATCTGAGCCAGTTTTCAAGTTTAGAGCATGAGAGAGAGTACATACAATTAGTCACATTAAAAGCTCAGTCAGTAGGTATGTCTAGGAGAAAAATAGGGTTAAACACTGAAAGACAGGCCCAAGTGTATCATCGGTAAAAGGTGACCATTAAGTTGTTGGCAGCAGAAGCTTGGGAAAATGCCCCCCTCCAGGAAGGTGTCACAGGTAGATACAGAGTCAGTCCAGGTGTATCTTCTAAATCCCTATTAAAATGTTGTAATTTTCTGTGATGTTTTTAAGAACAATTCTGTCGCATTTCTTTCTCCAATTTCACTGCATTAGTTTTTTTACTAAAAAAACATGTGAGCAGACGGTCAGATGAGTGAGGTTTGCACATTTTCACTACATCGTTTTGTTCACAAAGACCAGTTTTTTACAAATAAACATTTTTTTTATTTTTTTTCAATATTTAGCAAAGAATAGTCAAAGATAAGTCAAATAAAATCAACCCCCCATTTAATGCCCCCTGAATGATTTCAAGGGATGACCCAATACTTTGGCGGTACAGTGTACGTCAAGAAGGGGTGGCATTAAATGCCACTCCTTGATGTACATGTATGCTGGTGTCATATAATTTACCAGTCCAGGCCACCTTCTTCACTGACAAGTGGTCATATTTTTTGGCTGATGAGTTCTGATTGGTTTCTTCAGTTTCAGTCAGGGCTCCAAATGATCCCCTTTTGTTCTAATCTGTCTTCCTGGCAAATCCTTAACACACACACATACACTGTAGACCAAACTTCCTATCAGTTGGGGTTGTTCGTGCAGCTGTTGTGTGTGTTCAAACTGCAGTGCTGCTTACATCACCTTAATCTCCCTGCAGCTTACAGAAGCGTCCGTGTTATGTCATGCATGCTCTTACAGCCTTTAAGACCCTCTTAAATATTAGTGGAATTAGTGTGTGTTGTAGACAGCAAGAGCTGCAGAAATTAAATCATTTTGCACTGCTGCATTCCTTATTTTGGAAATAAAAATTACATCAAGCAACCTCTCAACTGGAACACGAGCATGCTAGGAGTGTTGTTTCCTGGGTCATGCTGCTTTGGCAGTGAGAGTAAATTTGGACCATCCAGTTACCGCTGGACAGACAGTGGAACAGATGGTTTGCTTTATTACGTCATTGTTTTTTTGGGCACGCAGTGGGACCTGGCTTCAGACAAACTGAGCTTCCTGTGCTGCCTCTGACTGCTGTTGGTAATTGTTTTAAAGGTAGCTGCCAAATAAAGGAATCTCCACCTGTGACTGAGAGAAGCAAATGATAAAAATATTTGTTTTCTATTGTTTAAATCTACAGGGCTATGAAAACATGTTTGTCCCCTTAAGATTTCTTCTATTTTTGCTTTT
Source organism: Girardinichthys multiradiatus (assembly GCF_021462225.1). Taxonomy (NCBI): domain Eukaryota; kingdom Metazoa; phylum Chordata; class Actinopteri; order Cyprinodontiformes; family Goodeidae; genus Girardinichthys; species Girardinichthys multiradiatus. The sequence goes on along the minus strand of NC_061817.1, from coordinate 1,516,148 downwards.
TTTGTCGCACTTAAATGTTTCAGTTCATAAAACAAATATTATATCAAAGATAACCTGAGTAACAGAAGATGTAGTTTTCAAATAATAATTTTATTTGTTAGGGGAAAAATGATCTAAACCAACCTGACCCTATGTGAAGATGTCGCTGTCCCCCTTGTTAAATCATGATTTAACTGTAAAAATCCACACTTCTGGACAGCCGAGTTCAATTACACCACTCACATCCAGGCCTGATTACTGCCAGACATATAGAATCAATAAATTACTTAAATAGAACCAGTATTGCAGCATGAAGTAGGCTAAAAGATCTCTAAAAGACACACATCATGCCTTGGTCTAAAGAAATTCAAGAACAGATAAAAACCAAGTCGCTTAAATCTTTCAGTCTGGAAAGGTTTAAAATTCAATTTCTAAGGATTTGAACCACAGTGGGAGCCATCACATATAAACAAATGAACAGGTGCAGAACAGAACACATGCAACAAGTTGAGTCAAATTTATTTATGGAGCCCATTTCATACAATTGTAGACTGAATGTGCTAGGAAGGATATAAAATACAAATAATAGGACTGCAAGCACATAGAGATTTAGGACATCATACAGAGGTAAGATTCCATAAAATCAGGAAGTGATCAAAGTAAAAATTGTTAAATAAGATAGATATAAAAGCTTGAGAAAATAAGTATGTTTTGGGTTTGCTTTTAACTTTAGACACTGTGGAAACTGATCTAAAGTGCTTTGGAACAGAAGTCCAGAGGCCAGGAACATAATAACTACAAGAACCAAGACCTTATCTAGAATTCATTTTGGTTATTAGAAGAAGACACTCACTGGAAGACCATGAAGCCAGTTTGTTTTTCATTTCTAATGTCTTCTCTCTATCGCATTTGCTCTCGTTATTTGTCTCTGGACAAGATTTATGAAAAGTTAGCGGCTCTTAAAACCAGACAGCAAGTGCAATGAGGTCAGAAGCGCAAAATAACACCAGCTGCCCAGTTCATGTTTGCCTCAATGAATGTGCAATATTGGTCGTTTCAGTGCAAAGTTGTTAAATTCTAGGAGTGGATGCAAATATGTTTATTTAACAGTACTCGTACTCGTCGTCTTCCGCTTCATCCGGGACCGGGTCGCGGGGGCAGCAGACTCAGGAGAGACGCCCAGACATCCCTCTCCCAAGACACCTCCTCCAGCTACTCCAGGGGGAGCCCAAGGTGTTCCCAGACATAGTCCCTCCAGCGTGTCCTGGACCGTCCCCTGGGGCTCCTCCCGGTGGGACGTGCCTGGAACACCTCCCGAGGAAAGCGTCCAGGAGGCATCCGATATAGACGCCCGAACCACCTCAACTGGCTCCTCTCGATGTGGAGGAGCAGCGGCTCTACTCCGAGCCCCTCCTGGATGGCCGAGCTCCTCACCCTATCTCTAAGGGAGTGCCCGGCCACCCTACGGAGGAAGCTCATTTCAGCTGCTTGTATCCGGGATCTCGTTCTTTCGGTCATGACCCAAAGTTCATGGCCATAGGTGAGAGGGTAGGAACGTAGACCGACCGGTAAATTGAGAGCTTTGCTTTTCGGCTCAGCTTTCTCTTCACCACCGGTCCGGCACAGTGCCCCCATTACTGCGGCAGCCGCACCGATCCGTCTGTCGATCTCCCGCTCCATTCTTCCCTCACTTGTGAACAAGACCCCGAGATACTTAAACTCCTCCCCTTGAGGCAGGAACTCCCCTCCAATCTGAAGAGGACAAGCCACCCTTTTCCGGTCGAGTACCATGGCCTCGGACTTGGAGGAGCTGATCTTCATCTCAGCCGCTTCACACTCGGCTGCGAACCGCCACAGCGCATGCTGTAGGTCTTGGCTAGTGTGATGGCCACACCTGCAGCCGCACAGTCGGTAACCCCACACACCAACACTTTTTCATTTTGAGTTTTTATATACACATTCATTGCAGCATAAATACATGGGTTTCTGTTTATATTTTCATTTGACAATATTGAAATACATTAGTTCTAATTGTAGCAGGCACATTTGGTTAACTTTTGTATATTTAATTTTGTCAAATATTTAACATTTTCTGTGTTTTCTTTACTGGTGCTGTGGGGGAGTACCTTGAACAGAAGCAATGGACTCTGGCTGGCACACTCAAATTCCAGATTGACTGATTGGGTGATACCATCTGGAGTTCCACCATGGGGGAAGACCATGGAGTCTTTATTCTAATTTTTGCATAAGTTCTTTTTGTTTTTGTGATTTGCTTATTTTGTTTTGTTATTAGTCATTCAAGTAAAATTTTAAGCTAACTGTGTTTAGTTATTTTTGTTAGTTAAATTTCTGTAGATGTTTTCCTTCCCTCTTCCTCAGTGTGTCAGTCTGGTCTGATCAGCCAGTATTTAGGTCCCCTTTGTTTGTTGTGTAGGAGGTCAGTTTGTTTGTTTGAGCTTTTAGTTTGAGGTTTTGTTATGTTAAACCCAGATTTTTTTGTCTTGAGTTTAGCTTCTTTATTGGACCTCTTTTAAGGGCCCTGTAACAGTTATTTGAATTTTGTTAGTTTGGGGAAATAAAACCCATGTTCTTTGAAAATTATTACTGTGTCCTCATGCTTGACCGGCTTGGTCCCTCACAGCTAGATGGGGCCAGCAGGACTTTGTGTCTAATAATGCCGGCACTAAGACGGACCTGTTCCCGGTGCATGTTGGACTGTGGGTCCAGCTGAGACATGCTGTTTTTTCTTGACTCACGTTGGACACAGCTGGGGTTTTTTTTCTAACTCCCTCACAAGAGGTGGCTTTAATGTTAATACAACAATTCGCCTAACTAGTTTTCACAAATACTTTCAGTTTAACAGCACTTTAAACACCCAAGATCACGTTGAAAGGTCCTTCAGACAGGGGTGACTGCACAAATTGCAACATAAAACCCCTTTCTTTTTGCAGCAAACCCCCATGTCCGGGACATGCTGGGATTCAAAAAATTCGATTATGTCTTTGTTTAATCACAAATTAATCAGACATACTAAGAGTTGCAATAGTGGTTCCACTGAAACATTATTCTTTTATATCTTACCTTTACATAGGTGCCAACAGCATGTAGACTTTATAACTGTGAAGCTATTCTTGAGTTATTTCAGTTATCTAATTCCAGGTGGAAGGGTTTAACAGGTTAAGAATCTAGATTTGAGTCTTGGATGATAAACAGTTATTACTAAAAAGGGACTTAATTTTTCTCAGAACAAGAGCTAAATACTCAAACGTGGAGTAGGACCAAAAGAAGACATGTTTTTATAATAGACTATGCAAAAAAGATGGTAGCACCACCACCTTTCCCATCTGACCTTGGGTAATGTACAAATGAAAAGTTTGGAGGAGATGGTTCCAATTCAATATTGCCTGCATCGTTAAGCCAAGTTTCAGTATCCTTACCTACAGTCAAGCTTATTAAATGTTACATCAATTATGATGATAGTTTGATTACTAAGGAATCTAACGTTAAGAAGTGTAAAATGAAGGGCTTGATAAGTACTTAAGCACGTCAGCTGAGGGTGGCTGGCCTACCAACATTCCTCCAACAGCGCATCGAGTCATCCAGGAGGTCACAAAAAACCAAGACCATTGTTCACACTGCAGGCAAATGTGTCCCAAATCCAATTTTTTTGGGGTTAAGTGACCAGGTCTAGATGTGACTTTGACGTCACTGTCCGTGGCATTTGTCACAACTTTGCGCCGCCCAGCAGGAAACGGTAGTTAGCAAAACAGACTGAACTGAAAAGACTCATAGGAACCGTCTGGATGTGGGACGACGTAGTTTGTATTATAAAATGTGTATACGACGGTTCAAACAGAGGACTTCATGCTATCGAGTTTACCGAGCATGTGATGATCTGCAGTCCAATACAATGGATTGCATCAAGTCTTCTGCCTGCGGAGTTGAGAGGAGAGACGCTGACATGATAAAGTTCTGAATAAACTTGGGTCTCTGTTAAGTTGTTAACATCCCTGCCCCACCATTGCTGGCTGTGTCTCCGCATCCAAACAGTTTGTTGTGCTGAACTGGCTGTCAGATGTTCCTAAAACGGAGCAATAAAGAGTTTCAGTCTCCTTTTATTCACGTGTTTCCCACACAGCACCTGCTGACACAATAAATGGCTTCTGTTGTGCACGATGCTGATATTGTGCTTATGCGCATGCGGGTCAGTTTGGAGCCTTATTGGGAACGACCACACAAAAAAAATCGGATTTGAGCAATCAGACCTCCAATGTGAACGTAGCCTAAAGCTCTGCAGGTCTCCCTGCCAAAATAACGTCACATTTGTAAGTGTGATGGTCTCCTATAGGACCTGGATGACTTGGACAACTGATGGAACCACGAATTCTTCTCTCTATGCGGAAATCTGGAAGAAGAAGGTTTGTGACCATAAACTCGATCAGACTTGCATTATGCTGCAGGACAATAATGAATAAATTGAAGTGTGGACTTAAATTATACTGATGCTCTGTGGCAGAACCTTAAACATGCCATCCATGCTGAAAAACCCTTGAATGTGGCTGGATTAAAACAACTCTGCTAAGAGTGGACCAAAGGGATGTAAAAGTCTAATTGCCAGTTATCACAAACTTACTTTCACTTTTCACATAGGGATGGTTTGGATAACTTCTATCCCTTAAATAAAATCATCATTGAAAATAGCTTTTTGTATTTACTGAGGTTATGTTTATCAACTGGGATTATTTGATGAACTAAAACATTTAGGCGTGACTAAAAAACTAGAAATCTCTAAGGGTGCAAGTGCTTTTTCACAACCCTTTACTAGGTCAACATTTCTGTATTTAAGAAACAGAATTTTTGCTTTTCATTATCTGTGGGCCATAATAATCTAAATTAACAGAAACAAATGCTTTGTTTAGTGAATCTATATGTTTTACTTTTTGAATTACATTTTCAGGGATATTGTAATTGCACCTGTAACTAGAACCTCTGGGAGCAGACCTGAACTCCTGAAAGCCTTTACTGTTCTCTGTTTTCTTAGGTCCCAACTGCTTTGCTGGAAGCAGGGTGATCCCAGCAGGGGAACGTGTGAACATTGATGGGCAGACGGTGTGTTACTGCACCTACAGGGACGGAACGTGGCACCCTCACCCCCATGCCACCTGCGAACAGCAACCCCAGCCTAGCCCAACATTCAGTACACGCACTGAGCCCCCCAGGGATGAGGACACAGGGAGGAAACTGTTTCCTAGACTAGATCTGATCCCCTAAATTAGACTGAAGCAGAGCTCCTGTTAAGTTACAATCAAACCCCAGTTTTCAAGTAATGGGACCCAGAAAAATTAGTTTCTGAGATATCATATAGCTTCTTATGACTCCGACACCTGGTTCCTGAGTCTGGCTGTCCTCCCGCACATATGTCTATTGTAGTATTAGGGAATAACTGTTAAGGTTTGTACATCTTACCCACATTCAGCATTATTTAGGTTCTGAGATTTACTTATAAATATTGAAATATATTCTAAGTAAAATGAGATCATATTATAGTCACTAACAAAGAAACTGTGGCACAATGTAGCGAGAAAATGTTAAAAAGTGTTGGAAAAGGTAGGAAAAGTAGTAAACCGTGTAGATAGCTATCATGCAGCTGAAGTTCTGTAGCATGGTGGAACTCCAGATGTGACCCACATCTGCTGTTTGCAGACACAAATCAACAGGAATACGATTACTTACACATGAATAATATAATAAACAAATAAATATTTACAAATATTTTATTTACAGAAACATATCTGATTGTTTTACTATTAACTTGTTTAATGAACACATGCTGGAACATTATGGAAGCAAATGTGTCCCAATATTCAGATTAAAATGTATTAATAAAATGCTTTTATTATGTTTTAATTTGAATATTGGGACACATTTGCTTCCATAGAACACAACCTGACTTACCTATTAAACCCAGTGGGTTGGGCTATCACTGATCTGGTTTAAATAAACTGAAATGAACCTTCTGTACAGGTTAACTAAAGTGATGGTCCACAGCGACAGTTTCAGGTATTTTATGTTGGACAATGACATAAAAATAAAATAAAAACATAAGAAAATATTGAAAATGTGATTTTAACACCTGACTTTTAATTTTATTCTTTTAATTGCAGTCATCTGTAAATAATGTGGATATATTTAGTTCTGATTTTATTTCATTAGGACCAGCATTAAGAGCTGCACCTTTCCAATACGAACTTCTCATGTTTCCTGTTGGGGACCCACCGAGGGGCCAGTGACCACTTTTATAAATTAGCTGGTGCTGCCACTGTCCAAGTCTTAAATGCATCATTTTCATGACTATGAATTTAGTTTTACCATGCTGTTTATTCAAGCAGTTATCTGTTTCTATCCTTTATGACTAGCTACTTCTGAATGCCCATCCCCCTACAGTATAATAAATCTCTTACATTCTGTTACGGCTGTAAATTCGGGTGTGTCCCCCACATGTTGATTAATGGACCTCATCTGGACACCTCTTTGAAAACCTTTCTGAAGGCGCCCCCTGCTGGTAGGATGGGCATTACTTTGTCCAAACCAGAACCTTATTTCTATATTAACTCGCCAATTAGCCAGGACTTTTATAATTCTAGTCTAAAGAAGTGTCTGGTTAAAACTAATGAAGTAATGTATAAAACAGTGTGAAGCGACCTCATTGATGCAGAAGTGAAGGGGTCTGGTTTTTAAGAGATTTTTAACAATGTTTTACCATCTGAATCTGTACTGCTGCATCTCCCGACTGTTGAAATAAAATCAGTTACCTCATTTTAAAGCTTAAAAGTGGGTTTCACTTTAAATGTGAAGACAGCACATCACTGTGAAAGCACTGTCCACATCTTAGAACAATGAAGACATTACTGAAAACTTGTTTTCTACAATCATCCCATTTCTGATACAAAGGTTGGAATAGTTTTCTTCATTTCATCTTTGATGAACATTTTTGAGCTGAATGATTTGTATCATTTTCCAGTAAAAACATGATAGATCTAATTGTCCATGCATTTTCACTTGGAACATATCTGACCATTGTTCTCGGGCCAAAGGCCTTTTTATAACCTTCACCCTGACTTGTGCTCAGAATGACCATTTATAAAACTGTAAATTCTAAGTTTTACATCAAATTTCAGTGCACCATCTAGTGGTGGCTCTCATTTAACATTTTTAGACGACCAAATAAATAACTGCTTAATTGGGAATTTCCCATAAACCCGGATTTGATGGGAGCTCAGTTTTTTGTAGACACTGAAGACAAAGATCCTTTGTTCCAGTCAGGTATGAGTGTTGAAATAAAAAACCAAGACAAGCAGCTTGATTAACAGTTTTTATTGAAAACAAACAGGTTCTGCTCAGGCGATGCTGCCAGCATTGGAGGCGATCCTGGGCCACAGGTCAGCACACTCCTTGGCCACTGGTCCTGTGATGGCGGAACCTGTACATAGATTCAAAAACATTCTGTTAGGATTGTCCAAACATCAGGCTGGTTACAAACAGAACCACGACAAAGAAATCCAACTACAATTCAAATATATTACATTGTAAATTGTAAGAAGAATGAAGGAATGTGGTGAGATATGAAAGCTGGCTTCACTAGTCAGTTCTATCTGGCTAAATAAACTGTCTCATCCCTGACTGAGATCAGTCAGTCACTGTGGGTCACTGCTGTCTCACCCACAGAGATGAACTTAGTATTCCCTTCAACGACAACTCACCCAGCCACTGAGTAGACAAGGCAAGTGCTTTCAGAAGGGAACTTAAACTTACCGGGACAGAACTCAAGATTTCTAAAAATCATTATGCTGATGAATAACCAGAAAACCCAAGACAGTGCAGTTCTGTGTATGACATCAGTAAAGAATGGTTGGATACAAAAAGCCCACCTTTCATTTCTCCTTTGTTGTTGACTATAACACCAGCATTGTCTTCAAAGTACAAGAACACACCATCTTTTCGTCGGTACGACTTCCGTTGCCGTATCACCACCGCAGGATGCACTGAAGACAAGAAAACATCGTCAAGCCAATGAATGCAACATGTACAAGATTTAACTTTTGTTTTTTTTTAAAAATGGAGTAAAAAATCTAAACTGGAGTTAAGAGTGAACACTATTGAGTTTCTTTCTGCTGCAGCTGTTTGTGCTCACCATGTCCCCGTCTATGTCTATGTAACTCTTCAGAGTAATGTAGACACAAAAAAGACCATCCAATTCAAATATGATGGTCGGTTTAAAGGCGTATGAAACATCTTTAGACTTCAGACATTTTTCAATGAAACTGAAAAGTCACTTAAACCTTAGAATCAACACATATACAAAATGTAACAAGATTAGTTGACGATGTAAATTAACAGCAGTCCATGTGCTAAATTCTAAAGACGTTTTAGACAAATGAATAAAACTGTTGTGATGTTTGTTGAGGACTCACCCTTCTTCCTGAGCTCTGGTTTGCCTTTTTTGACCGTGGCCATGACCATGTCACCCACTCCAGCAGCTGGCAGACGGTTCAGACGCCCCTTGATGCCCTTTACAGAGATTATGTACAAGTTCTTGGCACCTGTGAGGCAGATAGGTCACATTGATGAAAACAAAGATGGCAAAAAGGAAGACCTTGAAAACCAGCTGTTTGTTCAGCAGCTTGTCTCATCCCTGATTGAGATCAGTCAGCCACAGCAAACGCTGCCATCTCACCCACAGTGATGATTTTACTATTTCCTTCCACGACAACTCACCCAGCCACCAGGCAGACAGAGCAAGTGCTTTTGGAAGGAGGACTTCATGGAAGAATTAAGCAACTACAAAACCTATTACTACTTTCTTTCATAAGGAACTTTCAACAATGGCTAACCAACTACAGCTTTTCATGATGCACTTAAACTAACTTCATAAGCCAAAGAGTCTTTAAGGCGTTAAATTGACATTACTATATTTAGGACTTGATGACTTTTTAGGACAATGAGCGTCTGTTTTTTTTTGCTGCACTTTGAAGCTAAAGAATCTTCAAATGTAAATATGGCGCCAAGTTCATTATTTTATCTGAAATTTCAACCTGAGATTCAACATCGATTGATGCACATTATTAAGACTCATTTGCACCTCAGACAAAAATTCCTGATCGAGACGTTCTTTCAGATAAATGATTGAATATTACCAATATATTTTCTGGCATTCATTGCAATGACAACAAAAACCAATGATTAAAAACAGCATTTTTCAAAAAACATTCATCAGTCTTTAACTGTATCACTACATTTTGAGCCCTAAACACTGGTCTAAAAAGTAAACCGAGACAGCGATGTAGAACTCAGCATTTACTAGTGACTATTTGAAACCAACAATGGAAAAAAAAAAAACTGTTGAAACAGCAGAAACCCAATCACATTTGGGTTTTCATATATCAGTATGGGGTACTGTTCTGACAGGATGCCTAATTCATATTACAGTCATGTTCTATTGTAACAATATGTTAATTACCCATTCTCAAAATACACAAGTTTCATGCATCTTCAATCACCACACTTGCATGTGAATTATACCCATTCTGTAGGGTGTTTACCTGTGTTGTCCGCACAGTTGATAACCGCTCCCACTGGGAGACCCAGTGAGATACGGAACTTTGCACCAGATGAACCACCACGTCCTGAAATGAAGAAGACAGCATGATCTCCCAACTGCAACGTATACTCGAGTTTACTTGAACGTTTCAGTAATAAGGATTGTTCTGTATGAAATGTTATGACTTTGCAAATGAACAGCATGATAACCAACCAAGCAAACGCATTTATATTAATAACCGCTGCATTGGAACATGTAAAGTTGCTAGTCTGTCTGATCAGTCAGTCCTTCGTAATACAATCGGCCATAAAGTCACACAGAACCACTCGTCTTGGCGTCACATCGCACCGTGAATCTGTTATATGGCTGCTGGAGTCTGATTCTAAATGAATTTCAATCGTGATTTCCAAAACAATCCACATTGCTAGCTCCCTGCTAGCCTACGTTAACTTTGGTAAACACGTTTAACTCATGCAATAAATTATAACAGCGTTAATTATAGCCCAGTTCAGACGGAAATTTAGCAAGCAATTGTCCAGTGTGTTCTCAGCTAATCTCGAAAGAAATGTGCAAAATGTACAGCTTTAATCTTGCTGCCATGCTACATGGCCCTGACATTCAAATATGGCTTCCGTCGACAGAGAGCCGAAATGCTAAAGTACTTTAATCGTAAGCTACTTTAACAAGTTCACAATGAGCAGCAGAAATGCATCATAGTTGCAACTTATTCACATTTAAGTAACATCGGAACCTGTGTTCTATGATAAAAACAGTGGATGGAGGTGGATTTCACAGGCTGGTTTTCATACCTCTCTTGGACATTGCTGCGGCAGGGAAAGAGGAAGGCAGAGAAAGGAATTATGGGATATAAAGTCGAACAGAAATGCATCCGGGTCAACAGACAACAGTGAGGCGTTCAGGTGATGTCTGAAAAAGAGACACCAGATAGCCCAATCTATTAACGGCTTCGAGATACGTGTTTTTACGTCTCAGTTTCCTCCCGAACGTCAGAGAAAATATTGATAAGCAAAAAGCCAAACACATTTTATTTATAATCCTAAGTGGGTAGTAACTATTTGATTTACTTTAGTAACTTGTTTAAATAAATGTAGGCTACGTCCAAGAGTAGTTTTACTGCAGCAAACGTTTTACTTCTACTTGAGTGAAATTATTTTGAGGTGAACTTATTTGATTACAATTCTTAGCTACTTTTCCCACCTCATTTCACTGAAACCTACACAATTTATGTTAAAGTGAGACTTCTTAATAAATTAAATAAAACAGTCGAAGGGGCCATGGTACTTAGAATTAAGAACATGGAAGATCTGGAAAAGTATCTTTAGGACAACAACTAATCAGCGACAGAACTCTAAACCATAAAAACTATTAGCAATATGCTAATAGTTAAATGAAACTGAAACTGAAACTGTAAGCCTTTGCATACACAGAATTAAAAGCACATGGGGCAAGAGATAGATCCTGAAAATAACTTCTACATCAATGTTATTAACAGCTCTAATTATTACACAGAAGTCAGTTTAGTGAAATAATTTCATAGAGGCAAAATGTATCTGCCAGTTTCCATCACATTAGAGGATACAGTATCTCACAAAAGTGAGTACATTCCTCACAGTTTTCTAAATATTTTATCTATTCATGGGACACAACTCTGTAGATATGACACAATATAAAGTAATCAGTGTACAGCTTGAAAAACAGTATAAAATTGCTGTCACCTCAAAATAACTTAACACACAGCCATTGATGTCTACAATGCTGGCAGTAAAAGTGAGTACAGCCTTAAGTAAAAATGTTCAAATTGCGCCCAAAATGTCAATAATGTGCTCTTCCACCTTCTGTTATAGGATCCCTCACAGATGCTCAATAGGTTTCAGATCTGGAGACATGCTTTGTCAGTTCAGCACCTTCACCCTCAGTTTCTTTAGCAAAGCAGTGGTCGTCTTGGAGGTGTGTTTGGGGTCATTATCATGTTGGAATACTGCCCTGCAGCCCAGTTTCTGAAGAGAGGGCATCATGTTCTGCCCACAGTACATTTTTGCATTCTGAACTCTAGCTCCCCACAGCTGGCACAACTTCTGGATATGCTGCTGAGCACCTGGACTCAACTTCATGGTTGACCATGGGGAGGCCTGTTCTAAGTGGAACCTGTCCTATTAAACCGCTGTATGGTCTTAGTCAACATGCTGCATCTTGGTTTCAGGGTGTTGACAATCATCTTGTAGCCTAGGCCATCTTTATGAAATTTATGGATGCTTTCAAGATCAAAACCGGTCAAAAATGTCCATAGCAAGAAATGTTCAGATACCAGAAAATATAAAAGAAAAAACGTTTCTGAAAGAAAGGTGGATACGAATTATGGGAAGAGCTAAATTTTAGAAAATATAAAACAAGAGCAACAATGAGAATGGGCATTGATGTCACAGTGTGAAGGAGGACTTGAAACATTATTAGAATATAAATCACTTAAAAAAATCACCATTGCAAAAGTTAATGGATGTATTTAAGCGTTTAAGTGTTTTGTTCATGGTTCAATAACATCACAGGGATTCCAGCTGTGACTCCTCCATCCTGGGCTGGATTCAGAGTTCCCACAAGTCTCTTTAGGTGTTTAAGTGTTCAGTCCATGCTTCATCCCATGGGTGAGACACACCATCCCCCTCCTCGAGCCCAGTTATCACCTTTACACCATAAGCTGCTTATTTTTAATGGATTACTTGGATTTAATTTCGTCACTGAATTTTCCCACTTCAGCTGAACTGTTTCTCTTTTCCCAGAACCCTTGAAGTCCAGCAACCATCTATTTACCCTATTTATTGTAAAAGAAAAAAAAAAAAAACCAAAACAAAACAAACAATAAACAAAACTACTTATTGTACACCTTCTGAGTCCTGACTTGATTCTGCATGTGTGTCAGAGAACTCCCTGGAAGCATGACTCATTTAATAAAATCTGAAGATGTTAAGGCACTCCTTCTGTAAGAGCAACACGTTATAAAAACAGCAGTTTCAGTCAATATAAACGAAAGTGATCTCCTAATCGGTTTTATACAAACCAAATAGTTTATTATATGTTGTGAACCAGCAGCATAAAATAAACCATATCCTGTTTACAAGAACTAACTTCTCAAGGCACGCTCTGCACAGAGGCTTTAATGCACATTCATTCTTTGTCCACACGATGGCAGCAAACCACCTAATGTTTCCACATAACTCGCTTTTTCAAACGCAGATCTGCAATTAAAATGTAATTGTAATGAGATTAAATCTCTTTAAAATGAGACTTTGAAATGAGACTTAATGCAGTCCGCTGATTTTCTGATATAGAACTTTTTTTTTAATAAAACCACTGTATTTGACGGTATTGTGTGTTACTCTCACAACCCACAGGTGTTTGGGCTTTAGATTTCTTTTGTTTGTATTTGTTGTTTATTATGTTCTAAGATGTCTTGCCATATTCAATTTGTAAATTTGCTATTAGGATTTTGCCACATTAGTTCATTCTTCTGTTTTGTCTTTTAGTTTATTCTTGTGTTCTGTTCCTTGTACATCTGTTAGTCTTTTCCCCTTGGTTAAGTAGTTTTTTGGTGTCTTAGTTCAGCTCCTTTTGTGTTAATTAGTCTCCCTTCCTCAGCTTCCCTGCCTTCATGGTCTCCTGATTAACTGACATGCTTTCAGCGTCCTTCTCCACACCTCCCTCGGTATTTAAGCTTATTGGTTTCCATAGTTCATTATTCGATTCTTCTGTTGCTCTGTTTATCCGTCTGTTTCACTACCCGTGCCCCTTATCCTGTTCTAATGGTGCCCTCCTGTAAGTTCTTTATTTTTGTTATTAAAGTCTACACTATGCTTGTCCCTAGTTCCTGCCTGTGTTTTGACTGCTGTTGTGACTATGAATCTGAAAATATTATTTAATATGTAATATTTTAATATCTTATCAAATAATATTTGGGTCTGTTAAGGATTGTCCTGTGAATACCAGCCCAGTAAGGCGATGGTATTAGGACAAAATCAAAAGGGTGAGCCAAGCTCTGACATTATTGAACAGCAAAACTCTGTACACACATGGAATAAATTCACACAATTTCTTAAAATACAAGAATTTAATAACAAAAATAAGTCAACTCAAAGTCAACCATATTTCAATCAACAAACTCTAATTTAAATTATGACCAAAAAGAGTGATGCAACATTACCATGCAATGTTTATGTTTGAGAACCAAGGATTATCTTGAAGAATCTGGAAATGAAGTTAAGTTAGTCTTGGAACCAACTTAGAAAATAATCAGCAAACGTTTAGACAACCATTCACAATGTAAGATCAGATAAAATATTATTTTATTAAAATAATGTTTTAAATAATGATCTGCTGAATAAAACCAACCTTCTGGATGACCAATTCTCAAAGGTGTCTCGTTAGCTGCCTTTATTTATTAAAATAATATTTAAAGAAATATTAAGGAAATAGTAAAATATTTAAAGAAATATTTTGGAAAAGAGCCAAATCTTTCTGGAGAAATGGGGCTTAATGGTGTTTAATTAGTTATCAAGTTTAGTAAAATAATGTTATTTACTGGATTGAAAACTAACATCCTTTCTGGGTAAATACTCTTTAGCAGCAAACACGTGTTCTTAGCTGTTAGCAGTTAAAGCTAACAAAAGAAGCTGATAGCTTAGCACCAGAATCGAACACACACCTTTAAAATACCGTTAATTAAAGGGTTAAAATGCATAAGCGTGGACGGCACGTTATGATCAATCTTTTGTGTTTAAAATTACCTTTTAAATAAAGTTTGTCTTAACTTTAAAAACACACAAACACAGAGCCCAAAACTGAGCACGTGTGCTGCAGATAGCCTGCCAGCACTAAGATAGCAGAGTTTCAACACAAACAAAACTTCATTAAATAAAAAACGTTTAGTTCATTTCATCCTAAATCTCTCTATCACTCTGCCCAAAACCTAACCTCATGAACCTTGCTGAGGAGGAATTGTCTGGGCGACGACGAAGTTTGAAGAAAGCTCTGTGAACAAAGAGTTAACTTCCAGCTAACCTTCGGAGCAGTGGCTTGGCGGCTCGCTCTGTCCGCTGACCACACTGCACGTTAACTGCTGTAACCACGGTGATGCGGTGCCGTTGTCCTCCTTTCAGATCGGGAAACTGCTCCACTCGATTTCGTATAGATAGCGTCTGCAGGGAATTCTCTGGAACACAGTTTGCTTCTGCAGGCCTCAGAGAGAAAATCAGACAATGATTGTACCTTAAAAATTCCTGTTCTTGAATGAATACCGGATACACATACAGTGATTCATCCGTACTTAACTTTATGCATATGATCGGTGATTGTATGACACCCTTGGATCCAGTTGAAGAGTTATGTCTGTTTGCCAGCAAAGAGACATTAGCGCGCTGTCTCTCCGGCTAGCCTCGCAGCGGAGTCTGGATGGAGAGGCAGGATGTAGCAAGAGCGGTGCTTTTATTTGGACAGTGATGTCACAGGAAGTCTGCAGTTATCCCGTTCCCTGGCTGTGCCGGAAGTCGGTTAATGCAATTTATTTTGAAAGTTCCAGGAAAGTCTGTACTGGCCTTTCATGTTGTAAACATGGCTGTGGTCCCAACACTGCATTGGATTGACTTGAAGTGAACTGAATGATGAATTTAAAACTGAGTTAGGTTCTAAAACAATTTCTCAATACCTACCTACATTTCCAGGCTAGGCAAGAAGTGACATAATGGTTAACTAATCTACTTGGGTAACCATTACAGAGACAGAGTATTGATTCAAACAGATTTATTGAAAAAGGTGGAAGCTGGTAAGACGTCAGGATCTCCAGTATGGTTGGTCCGTGCACTGAGAAGGAGAGGTACGGTAAGTGAATAATATTTGACTAGCTAAAGGAGATGTGGTTCTGTGAATGGTATGGAGGAGTCTTACTGTTGCGGTAGGAGGTAGATTTCCAGGAGGACAGAGTAAAACCACAGAAATGGTTGGCTGGATTAGCACCGCAAAGTTTTTCCAACCACCCAGGGAGAAGGACTCGGAGCGTCAGGGAGAAATCTAGTCTTGGATCCTCTGATGATCTTCTGAAGGGAGAGGAGCACAAACTCAGATAAGAGCTAAGATCAAAAACAAAGTTTAGTCTGCTGGCCTGATTACCATGCTGGAAGAGCTAACAATTTGGCGTCTCCTTCAAGAATCCTGCTGCTTTTGAACTCCTCTCTGATTAGATTGGTGTTGTGGAGCTAGGCCTTCCTGTCACAACCCTGCACAGAAGAGGTGAAAGAGAAAAAGCGGCACAACACAAACACCAGGCCGCATGCAGTTCTGTGGCACGATAAGGCGAGCATCAATTGAAGAAGCAGCCAAGAGGGCCATGGCAACTGTGGACAAGTTGCAGAGACCCACAGCTCAGGTGGGAGAATCTGACAGGACAACTACTAAAGTTCTATGTTTAGCTGAGATAAATATTAAAGTTTGTTGCTATGTGTGGTGGAAAACTAACACATCATCACACTGAACACAACATCCACAGGTCGAAACATGGTTACGGCAATATCATGCTGTGGGTTTCTTTTTTAACAGGAAGAGACCTCCAGCAGAACCAGGCTAAGCTTATGCACTACTTTATGCTGATCCGTATAAAATAAAAATAAAACACATAAAGGTTTGTCGCTGTAATATGGCAAAATGTGAAAAAAGTTCTTGCTTTTGCAAAGTACTAGAATTGGACTGCAATCTGGTTAGGCCATTTTTAAACTTTTTCTTATCAAAACATTGCATCAACATGAACATTGATTGGTTGGCAGATCACTGGATTATTGGCATATGTGGTTTGATAATTTTTTTGGGTTTTATATTGTAAATTAAAATTTCAACCAAATATTATTTTTGTTTCATTGTTACTCAGTGGCAAAACAGTCGCTGTACTATACTGCCTGCTGTACTTGTGGTTTAAAGACCCGGAGTAAAAGCCTCTAAAAGGTCTTCAAACAACAGATGTCAGGGCCACTGGTCTGTAGTCCTTTACCTCTGCCGGCCCCCCTACTTTAGGGACCTAGGCACAAGGCAT
Source organism: Girardinichthys multiradiatus (assembly GCF_021462225.1). NCBI lineage: Eukaryota > Metazoa > Chordata > Actinopteri > Cyprinodontiformes > Goodeidae > Girardinichthys > Girardinichthys multiradiatus. The sequence goes on along the minus strand of NC_061817.1, from coordinate 1,499,484 downwards.
GATGCTTTCCACTGGACATGCACTTGTCCAGTGTGAAGACTCCAACTGAAGACAATTTGCAGAGGCAGGGCCAATTTGGATGCACACTCCTTGAGAAGTCTAGGAGTCACACCACTGGAGGCAACTTTTCCAGGACATCTATTAAAACAGATTAGAGCTGTAGCTGAATAAGGTCTTTTCTCCCCTGCTTTGTGTCTGTGTCACACAAGCGAGTTTCTTGAAAAAAAGAGCAGTGCGCGGCAATGGCCTTTACAGCATCTTTATTTTTACATTGACCCTGAGCACTCCTGAATTTAAAGAAAAAAAGCCAGATTTGTTTTAAGCATTAACAGTGCTGTTCAACCAGGAACAGCTCAAGAAAATACCAGAACACTCACAAAAAAACAATTTAAAAAAAAGAAAATGAATGTATTAGCAACAGAACAGCCACCTACAACGCACACAGCATACATATCACAATAACTACTATCATCAACAATGAAATCATTGTACGCTGGGCTTATTGCATATATTCTAAATGTCTATAGAAATCTAGTATTAACTTACCCTCACACGTTGTCTACCTTGTAGTCTTTCTGTCTTTGATTTGATACTGATCTGTGGCTTCCCACACTCTTTTATTTTTGTAGAATGCTTTGTCTTGCCGCCCGCAACCTTTTTGTGACTCTCTTCTTTTACTTTCAATCTGACCAACAGCCATAGACTGAGCAACATGCAAGTCCTCTATTCTTTTGTTAAGGTAAAAAAAAAACTGTGTTTTTGTTGATGTGATTCAGACCACAAACTACTTCTTTGTGTCAAGGATTTAAGGGAGCTTAGGATTCGATTGAAATTTGTATTTAAAGAAAATTTTGATTTAGAAATTATGTGAAATGGCCAGCACTTGTACAGGGCTTTATCAAGTACCCCAGAGAGCCCAAAGTGCTTTACACTACACTTAGTCATTCACCCATTCACACACTGACAGTGGCGTACTACATTGTAGTCACAGCTGCCCTGGGGCAGAGTGACAATAGCGAGGGTGCCATACAATCGGCAACCACCAGGCTCTCTTTACACCATCAGCAGACAAGGTGGCTAAAGTGTCTTGCCCAAGGACTCAAAGACTGAGACGGAGAGAACGGGGGTTCGAACTGGCAACCCACTGGTTACAGGACAAAATCCTAATCTGTAGTTAGTATTAAAGTGGTGAAAGCAGCAGTAAAACAGATGCCAGTTGGGAAATATCCAGGTCAGGATGGATTGACCTGGGACTTACGTAAATTGCTCTGGGCTGATATTAAGGAGCTGGTATTCAATGCCCCAACGGAATGTGTTAAAAAAAGTGAGTTGACCCCAACCATGAAGCAAGGCATTATTAACTTAATACCCAAACCAGGAAAGGATAAAACATATAATGATAATCTCAGGTCAATAACTATGTTAAATGTGGATTATAAATTAGTGTCTTATCTGTGTTGAAGGGGTTGGGTTCTCAGGTTCTGAAGAGGGTGGGGCTAGGTAGGACAAGATAGATTTGATGTGTTTAGGAATGACTTGTTGCATTTCAAAAAAGCTGTGAAGTTTGCTGAAACAAAGCAAGCCTTGATCATTAACAATTACCAGGGTCTGTGCAGACCAGTCAAGTTATTCCACACCAATATACCTTTGTGCACTAGTCCTGTTAGTATAAATAGGTCTGGTTTGGCTATGAACAACTAATAATAAGTGCCAAGGGCAATTATGAATAATGTTGGTAACTTTAATTAAAATTACCAAGTCAGGGCAAAACCTGATTATCATGAATTATTAGCCAAACAGCTTTTAGTCTCTGTCAGTTACTGTTTTATTGAAACCAGCCCAGTGACCAGAGTTTGCTTGGAGGAATTTGCAATGAGGCCATATCAGATCTGAAAGCTCACAAAGAATAATGGTTACTAGGTGATCAAATAACCAGCTCACAGTGCAGAGAGGAAGGGAAAATAAAACACTATTTTAATAACATTTCAAAAATTTGCTTAATTTGCTGAATAGAAATCTGTAATGATGTCGGGGTCTGGGAGTTACTGTTTGTTTTCTGTTTTTTCCTGCCTGCTGTTTACTTTGCTCAGTCCATAGGTGGCGTCGGAGCTCATGGGTGCAGAGGTAACAGGTGTTCCATATCCTGCTGATTGCTACTGGGTGCATTTAAGCAGGAGGCTGCCATCACTTCACTGCCTGAGTGTTAGCCAACAGTGGTAACAGACTCTTGCCAGACCGCTGCTTAGTGGCTTAGCGTTGTGTTTTCTCTGAGCCTCAACTAACCTACGTGTATCCTCCTTCTCAGGTTGTTTTCAAGCCCTGGCTTGGTTTCCAGTTTGTTTCCTGACTTCAGGATTAAGTGAGTTTCCTGACCCTTGGACAAGGAGTCTTTTCAATCTAGGTTCAAGTCTCCAGTTATCCTCTTCGGACAAACTTCAAGCTGGCAGCTTCCTGACTCCACGAACAGCTGGACCAAAACATAAGCAAACCCTATTCACCCTCCAACTTTCTCTCATGCAAATACCCTTACCCGGCGCTCCACACCACTGTCTTACACTTCTCGGACTAAGCTGGACAGGACTCCCCAGGAACTTGGATAACCCACCTCCTAAGTCGTCTCCAGTCCTGAGCTCCCAAACTCCACATCTTGTTCTCCTTGGCGGTTCAGTCATCTTCTCTAGTAAGCAACACATACTGAGTACAATAGTCATATCTTCACTCTGGACTTACCTGTTCTCCCCTTCTCTTTACAGTTGGTGATTTCCAGTCCTGGTTCTCTCGCCATTATTTTCCCTGTGAAAATAAACCTTTTAAAATCTGTAAGATTTTCCTGAGTGTTTTCTGCATGTGGGTCCAAACCGTACCTAGAACCATGACAAACATGTTGGACAATTGAATTCTAATGTTGTGTTAACTAGCCATCACAGTGACTGATGGTGTGATGGACTACCAAAATGGCATAAAAAAAGGGATATGAACTCACAATTTGGCAGGCTGATGACAGGAGTGGTGATGTCCCATACAGGATTAGCAGCTCAGCTTGACAACAAAGAAAACAGCAGCTGCTGTGCTATTCAGCAACCTCTCAAGTCCCACATGTACCTTAAGAACCACTGTTACAAATGTTAGTGTGTATGAGCACTGTCGTGCTACAGCCGATTGTAGTGTAAACACAGCATAACTATTCGTGGCTACCATCTTGCAGTAGCAGAGTTTTAGCATTAGCTTCTGGGATAATGAAGACAAAATTTAGCATATTTATAAGGAGTATACAGACATATTTTATGAAGGTTAGTAAGAAGAGAGGAAGGGGAAACAGCATCAGCTCTGGGTTGCTCTAGGCCAGCATCAAAACCAAGCAAAACGACAGTGACACAAACAAAATTTAAATTGTTTTGACCTGAACTAATTCACAGGAAGACACAATGTCTTCCTGTCAGCCTTTCTGATGCACAGGAGAGAACACTGAGATGTGGCAGCTGCTTTGGGTCTAGTGCCTTGGGCAAGCACTGCGGTTTTAAATGCCATCTTCTTCAGGCAATGGAAGGAAAACTCGTCTGTAGTTAGAGACAACCAATCACTTCTTGGAGAATCTTTAGCTCAGATTCTTTCCGGAAGAAGCTCAAGTGGTTAGTCTTATTTTCGGGTGTCATCACCAGACACGCAAACTATACTTTACTTTGATTCAAGGTTTCTTCGAAGATGCAGTCTTTTACTCGACTAGTGAAATCAAGATGTTAATGTGTGTGTCCTCCCCAATGTAGACTGTGGAGAGCTGTGGGCAAAGAGGAAGAAATGCTGTTTGGAGCAGAGTTTTGCAGCTCTATGATGGGATTCAAGCTTTGATTCCTTCTCCCCAGGAGCTGTCATGTAAATGCTTTACATTCTGGAATTCAGAGTTTTTACCGGTCTCTTTTGTTCTCTTTTTTAGTTCCGTCCTTCCTCCCATGGCTGGGCCCAACAGTGTGCAGTCACGTTGGAACGGGTCAGGACCATTACCAAATTGTTCCAACAAAATTAGGACCATGAAATTGCTCCAAAATGTCCTAATATGCAGAAACATTAAGAGGGTTAGCTCATCTCCTGAAAACAGGTCCACACCTTTCTAAATAATGATGATGGTTTGTCAATGTTTGATGCTGTAAATGTTATAAACCCACTGACAGACAAGGATAGAGGATGACAAAAGAAGAAGAAACATGCTGAAGCATACGATGCTGTTGAAGCTTCAGTGATGGGTAAGAATTTAACACACCTGTTGGTCTGTTGGATCTGACTGCAAGAGCCTAAAGCTAAAAAATGATAAAACATGTTGAAACCAATGCCATGCAGTTAGTAAATTAGTTTCCATGTACAAAATATAATTGCCCTAACATTTCTTTCTTTTGGTCGAATGTAATTTTACATCATCAATACTTATACAGGCAACACTTACCAGCCAAATCAACCTATTAGTCATACAAGGCAGTGGCAGGACCAGAACCTTCTTCTGCAGGTGCTATGGGGGAGTACCTGCAGAAGTGATCATTGGTTCCTAAATGTCTCTACAACATCTTCAACATACCCTACAATCACCAACAGCATGCCTAATAAATACATGGACAATCATACTTGTCAATAACACCATACAAACAACATGAGCATTGCAAACATGCAATTTTAGCATTTATATAGAAATAAACCTGGTCTGCAGCACCAAAACCTAATGACACGTAACAGAGGGGACATTTCCTCACTTAGCATCAGATGTCTTCATAACTGGAAATGTGCCTGTTGTTGTGGGAGAGGGGAAAGGCTTTTTCTCTTGATCCAGGGGCCTGGTGATGTTTTGTCAAGTCACTGGTTCAACTGGCCCTGATGCTGTTCCTTGGAACAAGACAAGACAAACCAGAGAAAATGCGCTCACAGCTCACTGATGTAACATGAAGACTCAAAGATATAGATAATAACTTATAGAAATATAAAAATGTGTCTTTGTAATGCCGCATAAGATATAAGAATCATCATTTCCTGAAGTTAATTCATAGCTCTGTTCATAGAAATTGTCTGAATATTAGAGATTATTTTAGCTTTTTAGATCAAATATAATTACATTTAGACTTTTTAGAAAATATTACATCAAATTGTACATCAAAACATAAAATATTTTCTTGGGGATGCTATGGGACTGATGTTGGGATTGATGTTCATGTCATCCTTGGAGTGCTTTGCACTTTAAAACAGTATGTGCAAAGTTTACAGTTCACTATGCACTGAACTTTATCAACACCATCTGAGAGTAGTAGTTTTTATTTTCTGTGTATCCCTCCAGAAATATCTTGGGTTATGTTATGGGAGTGACTACTGATGTTATATGTGACAGTGTTTTTTTTTGTGTCCTCCAGGATATCGATGAATTGAACTTGAACTCGAGTTCTATGTCTAGTTCAGTGGGAGCAATAGCACCCCTAGTGATCCCCTGGCGCCACCACTGATATAAAGCCTATTCTTTGTAATGTGTGACCATGAAGGCCATGAAGTGTGAAAAAGAATGGTTCTGTGGAGCAACCAAGATGACAGTAAAGCTTGAGTCTTTGTATTTTTAACTGAAAACAGCTGTTTTTGGTGAATACAACAGTTTACCAGCTAGTTGAGAACATTGTGACCTCTTTCTTTTGTTAGATTCTCAGGTTAAGATCTAATCTTTTTCCATTCTTTACATGGTTCCAAAAAGTTTTTAGCATGAATCTGGTCAGGAGTGCTGGTTATAGACCTGTCAGTATAGCAGAAAAAATACTAAGTAGTGCAAAAAAAAAAAAAAATCCAAACATTTACAGACAGCACCAGGAATATGTGTTAAAGTACCAACATACTGAGTGACTCTAAACAGTCTCCACTTGCATGGTGTAACAAAGGATTACTCTGGTAGATAATGAACTAGTGCATAATTTGCTAAGAATGCAGCCTTATAAAACTTAAATCCAAAAAACCACCTCTAGGCAACATTCAGGGAAAAAGTACTCCCACAGTGATGACATTTCCTGACCACATATGGGTCTTATTTAAATAAGAAGTAACATGCTAATGAATTCCTGAGACTATGAAAACTCACAATCAGGTTCAATCAGATTCATCAGCATGAATTTTTCAAAAATAAAAATCAGTTTTAGTACCCTGTTTCTTACAAAAAACAATATATAGAGAGATTTCATTGTTTTATAGTAGTCTCATTTTCATGTGTGGGAAACACAACCTGTCTGGTTTTGTCAAATAGTGATTCAATGTCATCAAGTGAAGTAACTGTTTTTCAAGTGGCCCAATATGCTTTGATCGTTAAGCACATCACAAGGATGATGATGCAGCAGTGATGCATGTTCACTCCCCCATGAAGTATTCCCTGATTTACCACTTCTCTCAGCCAGAGGCCATTGCTTATAATCCACAGTGTTTGCTCAAAATTGACAAATATGATTTTATAGAAAAATGAGGAGAGACTGCTCTGATTCTGGTGCTTAAATCTATTATAAAAATAACTGACTGAGTTGCAGTTTATTAAACCACAATGCCAAAAGTTCAAGACATTAAATTTCCTTGTTTGAGCTATCTTTTAGCATTAATTGTAGTGCAATAAAGATCGTAAGATACATACAGTGCTTGGAAAAATAAATACATTTAAATATGAGATTATATAAGATAACCACAATAAATACAAAAAGGAGCTTTGAAATCATCATTTCATTTCTAAAGGGAAAATAATCTGTAAGGGGGCAAATACATTTGCACATTTTAATGTTGTACTACTTAAACTGACTTCATATCACTTCAAGTGAGGACTTACACTATTATCCTATCAGAACTGAAATGGACAGTTCATGACTGCTGAGATGAAATTTCAGGCTGATGTTACTATTGGTTATAAAGTTGGGTTGCTAAGATACTATTGCAGGCTGTAGAGAGATGGAGACAGTGGATGCTGGGTGCATCTGTGCATTTGGGGGAGTGAGGATGTGGAATCAGATGGTGCTGCCACTGAATACTTATTAGACATCTAGGAGACAGAAAGTGAAGCAGGGTGGTGGTGGTGGGAGTGTGGTATTAAAGAAAAGACAGATAAAATGTGAAAAATAAGAAAGTAATTAAGAAGAAAATGCTAAAGACATTAAAAGGAAAGGGAGAGAAGGCTGTGAAGATTAGCTTCTGACAGTGGCATGGGTGGGGGTGGGAGTGTTAGCCGACAGAAAATGGAATACACAGTGTGGAAGACCTGAAGGACCAGAGTAGGCTGATAAATGTAGGTGGAAATGACAAAGCAACAACCAACTGTGTATGAGAAAACTGAAGATGAAGGATAACTAAAACTATGGCAATACCAGAACATTTTTAACCTTAATGAATTGTGGGGTAGTGGAATTCAACAAATATACCAGAATTTTTATAACATCAACAGTCATGTGAAAAAATAGCAGCCTGTCTGTTTTTCTCACATATTTGGAGATGTGAATATTTCATCTAACTTTTAAGAATATTGAACAATTCTAACAATATAACCCAATATTTAAAACAGAAGAAAGAAAACGTCTAAAACCTTCTTTCCATGTAATACAAAAAAATTAATTTCTGAAAACAATAAAGTAAAACAACCCCATCTTATTTCCACTAGATATGCCTAAAAAATACACAATTTGTATTACAGCAAGTGAACATGGCTAGAACATGAGTACTCTGCATTTTAAATCATTTGTCCAGTTCTAACCTCATATATTTTGTATAATGCTCCTGAAAGAGACTGAACAACTTTAACTTCCTCAGGATGGATTGGGGGAGGAAAACTTGCTCTGTCTAAGAAAGACATGAAGGTCAGTTTGCCAGAGAGAATTCTGATAAAGGCCTTGACTTTAGAAATAAAGTTCTTTGGATAAATGAGATTAAAACAGATTTTTTTGGACACCACAACATGTTTGGCATACACCAGACTACCAAGAAAAGAAACTCATCCCAGCTGTGGAGCACAGAGCTGGAAGTATCATGGTTAGGGGATGCTTTGCTGCAGCAGGACCTGGCCAGCTCACCATCATAGAAACCATCATGAGTTCTAGTTCTTTTTGGCACAGTTGGTAGCACTGTTGTCTTACATCAAGAAGGTCCTGGGTTTGAATCCTGACTTAGACTTTTTCTGCATGGAGTTTCCATATTCTCCCTGTGCATGTCTAGGTTCTCTTCATGTTCTGTGGTGTCCTTCCACAGTCCAAAAGAAGGATTGTTTGTTGGTCTCTCTATATTGTTGCACAGGTGGCATCCTATCACAGTACCACACTGGTATTAACTGAGCTCCTGAGAGCGACCTGATGTTTGCAGAAACAGTCTGCATTCCTAGGTGATTGATTTTATACACCTGTGGCAATGGAAGTGATTGGAACACCTGATTTCAATTATTTGGATGAGTGAACTAATAATTTTGGCAATATAGTGTACGTGCACTTCTCCCCAGGTGAGAGCCCAGCTCCAAAGTTGAGCACTGATTGTTTCCTATGTTTAAATATTGTGCATGTTATAAGTCCCCAAGGAGCTCTACACCTTAGTATGACCTAGAATATGTTGCCAAAACCATTCGACATTCTGGCTTTTCCACATTGTAGCATGGTCTTAATCCTGTGTGAAGATCCTGTGGCAAAATCTGAAATTTATGTCAGCTGCGTATTTCTTCCATTTTACCATCTTCTGTTTGACCATCTTGTTATATGTGAACAAAAATTAGCGGATATGACACACCAAGCCAGTGGTTATGTGTGGAACCCATCTGGAATATTGCCTTGTGGCACTGTTGGATCCTGCTGCTACTGACAGATCGCGGCAGTGAAAAAGGTTGCTCAGACAGCAGAGGGAATGAGCTTTAGTTGACACTGTTACAACCTGACTTGTTATCCACCAACAATGAAATGCACACTGGACATACAAATTAGAGTTTTATTTAAAAGCCATTCCGTCTGGGAAACAACGAAACACTACAAAGCAACTCTGAATAACTGTGACTCCTCAATTAAAGTGGCGCTCTATCTTTGCTAACTCTGCCAGGCTTGCCTTGTCTCTACACCTTCAGAGGTGTGAAGTCGACAAGAACAATGAAGCCACAGTCACAGAGACTGTTCCACTGCCACAGTAGAGGCAGAAGCATTTAAACATTGAAAATAAAACATTGAAAGGGACTTTATGAAGCACTCAGGCTTCATGAATAAAAATGTAACTAAACCTCTGAAAAGCTACGATTATTCTGGACAATGTAACCTGAATAAGTTTAAAACTTTTCTATTATTACCTAATGGTAAACATGTGCACATTCATACCTGCAGCAATCCACACGCAGTAGAAATAAAACTAGGACTGCGACTAATGATTATTTTACTAATCAATTAATCTGTTGACAATTGTTTTGATTAATTGATTAATGATCAGATAGCAAAAGGTGATTAATAGGATTTCATCCAGGTGAAGGGAAAACTATGCTACTTGAGGACTGCTGGAAAGAGCATATTTACAGAAAAAGAGTTTTTCATCTTAAATGCAAAGTGTATATATTTTTTGTGAAATTTTGCCCTAAATACTGCTGAGTGAGTTGTTCTCTGAGCATGTTTTAACGTCTGTATACTCCAGTTAATGATTATTGGATTACTAAATTAGTGGGCGATTATTTCATTAATCGATGAATTACAATTAATCCGATTAAGATGATGGATGAGATACCCAGAGTATCTTAAGGCTTTGGATGTTGTAGGGTTGTGTTGGTTAACGCGACTCTGCAGCATTGCGTGGACATTGGGGGCAGTTCCACTGGATTGGCAGACCAGGATGGTGGTCCCTCTATTCAAAAAGGGGGACCGTAGAGTGTGTTCCAACTATAAGGGAGTCACATTCTCAAGCCTCCCTGGAAGGGTCTATTCGGGGGTTCTAGAGAGGAGGGTCCGTCAGATAGCCGAACCTCGGATTCAGGAAGAGCAGTGTGGTTTTTGTCCTGGCCGTAGAACTCTGGACCAGCTCTACACCCTCAGCAGGGTCCCGGAGGGTTCATGGGAGTTCGCCCATGAGCGAAGCTCTCGATTTACCTGTTGATCTACGTTCCTATGCTCATCTATGGTCATGAGCTTTGGGTGATGAGCGAAAGAACGAGATCACGGATACAAGCAGCCAAAATTAGTTCTCTCCGCGAGGTATCTGGGCTCTCCCATAGAGATAGGGTGAGAAGCTCGGTCATCCGGGAGGGACTCAGAATAGAGCCGCTGCTTCTCAACCTCGAGACGAGCCAGTTGAGGTGGCTCGGGCATCTGCTAAGGATGCCTCCTGGACGCCTCCATGATGAGGTGTTCTGGGCACGTCCCACTGGGAGAAGGCCCAGAGGAAGACCCAGGACACACTGGAGGGACTATGTTTCTCAGCTGGCCTGGAACGCCTGGGGATTCCCCCGGACCAGCTGGCCCAAGTGGCTGGGGAGAGGGAAGTCTGGGTCTCTCTGTTTAAGCTGCTGCCCCTACGACCTGACCCCGGATAAGCGGAAGACAATGGATGGATAGATGCATCGATAATCCGATTAATCCGATTAATTGTTTCAGCCCTAAATAAGGCATTTTTAAAAATGCAGATGAGTATCAGGATCAAAAGGTTTTGCATTCCAGATGTTTTTTTTTTTATGCTTAACGATTTTCTGCTGGCTGAGAAATAAAAGTTGGATGGGGGCAACTATAGGTTTTCAAGGAGCCCTGCAGATTTAAAAGGCTTCTTTAAACATAGCTGTCAGTTAAAACCAATTCTTTTTATTATGCTTTCTTGCGGTGCTACTTGACAGCTGCTTTGAGGACTGAAGCCTCTGAATACGGGTCACGTGTTTTACCCCTGCGCCACCGCTACACCCCAATAAAAATGAATTATTGAATAGAGTCCATTAACCATCAGCACTTTTGGCATTCAAATGTATCCTTCCTCTCTGTTGTATGGGGTGCTAAATTGTTGCAGTTGTTTCAGTGCACCTTTGTGTGTATAGTTTTTTTTCTTAAAATATATTTTATGTACAGACAGCAATGAACAAAATAGGGACAAATGAAGAACCAAAGACCTAAAACATTCAGTAGGTCAAGGAAGCCTCTGGTCAAAATGCCATCCTTTCTATTGATGGATAACTGCTCTAATTTCTGAATCATATGTCTTAAGACTGACAAATCTAAGTGACTGCTTGGTTGAGATTAAAAAATGGTTAAATGTAACCTGCTTGCTGCTAGATACCAACAAAACTGGAACATTGAACAGTGGGCCTGTAGAAAAAATTCCTGAAATCTGGGAACACCTCGGTCTCCTAGGTTCCTCTGTTCAATGTACTCTCATAAATCTAGGTGTCATTTTTGATAGTTTTATGTCTCGTGATGATCTTTTCAAGCAATTAGCTCAAAATAATTTTGATCATTTAAGAAATATTTCTAAGCTTAGTTGTATGATGTCTAAGTGAGAAGTTCAGAAGGCCACGGCAGGCTTAACAGGTATAAACAGGAGAGCACATATTATTCCTGTCTTACTTTCAAATACTGGCTACCAATTAATTGTAGGTTTAATTTTAAAATACTTGTTCTAACTTTTATGGTCCAGCATAGTCAGGCCCCCCAATATATTATTTACATGCTTAAGCTTCAGTCTTCTGCCAGAGTTCTGAGGTATGCTGATCAGAGTCTACTGTTAGCCCCACGTACGCAGTTTAAAACCTATGGGGATTGGTTGATTCAGGCCGTTGCACCCCGATTGTTAAATTCTCTCCTGTTGTTTTTACATAGTGTCGATTGCATTGATTATTTTAAAACAGCTAAAAGCATATTTGTACTGACGGGGTTTCATTAATATGACGTTTAGGTTTGATGTGTTTTTCTTATGTGTTTTGTGAAGCACTTTGTTATTTTATCTTTCAAACATGCTATACAAATAAAATTTTACTTACTTACTTTATCTACAGTACAAATGCACACAGGGAGAACAACCTCAGGTTTTGGAAACCTGTCCACCCTACATTTGAAGGAATAAAACAGAAGCTTGCAAGCCTGAACACACCATCTCAACTGTGATGTATAGGGGTGGCACCAGCATGCTGTGTGGATCTTTTGCTGCAAAAGAGACTGGTGCATTTTACAAAATATGTGGCATCATGAGGAAAGAACATTATGTGGAAATATTGCAAGATATCAACAATGAGGTTAAAGCTAATCTAATCTAATCTAATCTAATCTAATCTAATCTAATCTAATCTAATCTAATCTAATTTAAACAACTAAACTTATCACTAAATTAGTTCCCAAGTAGCTTAAGGAAAACACCGTCAATGTTTTTGAATGGTCTCCACAAACCTTGATATTAGTCATATAGAAATTTGGGGGCAGAAAAAGTGTGTGAGCAAGGAGGCATACGAACCTGACCCAGTTACCCAGTTCTTTCAGGAGGAATGGGCCAAAATACCAGTGAAGTATTGTTAGGAACTTGTAGAAGGAAACCCAAAATGTTTACACGTCATACACTTTGAGGGGTGGCCGGGCACTCCCTTAGAGATAGGGTGAGGAGCTCCACATTGAGAGGAGCCAGTTGAGGTGGTTCGGGCATCTATATCGGATGCCTCCTGGACGCCTCCCTCGGGAGGTGTTCCAGGCACGTCCCAACGGGAGGAGGCCCAGGGGACGGCCCAGGAAACGCTGGAGGGACTATGTCTCTCGGCTGGCCTGGGAACGACTTGGGCTCCCCCTGGAGGAGCTGGAGGAGGTGTCTGGGGAGAGGGACGTCTGGGCGTCTCTGCTGAGTCTGCTGCCCCCGCGACCCGGTTCCGGATAAGCGGAAGACGACGAGTACGAGTACGAGTACACTTTGAAAGGCAATTCTACCAAATACTAAGGAAACATATGTAAACTTCTGGATTTGAAGAAACTTAAACAAAAATGCTATTTAATTATTGTGACAGTAAAATAAATTTCTATTAGCTTTTTAAGTCCTAACTGACCTAAAAAAGGAAAAAGTTAGTCGGATTTACTGTCAGACAGTCCAGTTTGTATTGCTTGACTAAAAACAGATTAAATATCATATCTTTGAATTGCAGAACACAAATAGGATTCAACATATAATGTAGCGGTATATTACATTTTACACTGCATGCACATGGCTGCTTTGAGCTTTTCTTAACCATATTCATGAAGCTTCATCTGCCTTTCTATGTATTATTTAAAAAAAATTGTGTTAAAGACTATGATTAAAGATAGATATATAGTAGGTGTGCTACAAAGAGCATATGAACAAAGCAAAGGAGGAGCATGCTCTTAGCCTAGGGCCAGATTATGAATATGCTGTAGATACTGTTGTGATAGACACCAAAACCACACCAGACAGCTGGCTTTTTAGCTCTCAGGTTCAGGCCCAGTTTTTAAACTGACAAAATACAGTGCAGGAAAGAGCTGGATAGATGAATAGATGGGCAGGTAGATACTCTCACTCATGCTTTCAGAAGGACACAATCTGCACATTATTAACTCACATCCTCTACACATTCACAACTCTGAATGCAAAATGAGGATAAATATTTGATAAGGAAACCCTTGTGAGTTGAATTTGCAGACAAATCACATTGCTCCCATGTTCACTAGAGACAAAAACAACTACACACCCTATTGGAGAAGATCTAGGTCAAATACTTGTAGCTTCTTCAGACTAGCTGTTCTAAACCTAACCCTTGTGACCGAACTGGAACAGTATAACCAAATTTATGATGTGATTGGGTTGTGAGCGGTGACAGTGAAGGGGAGCCTGTGGACCTGGACACCGAGCAACAAGTCGCCACATTTCTCCAGTCTAAGGGATTGCATTGGACTGCTGTAACATTGAAGCAAGCCATCCTCTACCCAGAAGAAACTCTGGAGAAAAACTTCCCATTATCCTCAGGTTTGTTAATAGCAAGCATAATATTGCATATCTCAGCAAAGGAAGGATAATGAAGGGTTCCAATGTTTATCTAAATAAACATCTTGCCAAACAAAATGCTGATATCACCAGGAAAGCAAAGAAGCTAAGGAAATTGAAGACATTTCAAAGCTCATGGACATCCAACTGCAAAGTGTTTATCAAACTAAATGGAACACCAGAAAAATCCAAAGTGTTGGTGGTAAGATGTCTGGAGGAACAGGATAAATACACACCACTTCAACAATCTTTAATAAAATATAATATGTATGAAAATTAGAGCCAAACATATGGCCAAGGCATGATGTCGCGCTTTGCCGCACCTCTGTCAAAACCAAACAATTTTGATGACTTTTGTTCCCACATGCCTTAAGAGCATAATGACCAAATTTAAAGTCAATAGCTCAAAATCCCTAGGAGGAATTTGCTAATGTTTGACATGTATGAAACATCAAAAATGCCCAAATATTACCCTTTAATCCAAAATAGCCGACTTCCTGTTTGTGTTGGGCATATCTCCAAGAGACTTTTTTTCTTGATTTGAAAAGATCTACCAGATTTTAAATTTGTATGACTTACCAGTTGGCCTTTCTCAGTTTAGAGCGCACTGTAGAGCTGTTTTCAATTCAATCCAAAAATTTCACACTGGGGACAATTTTGGGTAAAGTTTGATGAGATTTAATGTATGTTTAGGGCACCAAAAAGCCATTTATAGATGCAGATAACGAAGGAGTCAATTAATAATGTAAAAAGCGATTTAATGGAACAGAACTGGCGTATCATCTATCAATGCAACAACATTATAATGTAGCATATGAATCCCTTCACCCATTTTGTATACCCACTTCTTACATACAGGGTCGTGGGGAAGCTGGTGCCTATCTCCAGCGGTCTATGAAAAGACGGGGTTCACCATGGACAGGTTGCTAGTCCATCGCAGGGCAGAGACACACACCATGCACACACCCATTAACACCTAAGGGCAGCTGAGAGAGAAGCAATTAACCTAACACTCATATTTTGGACTGTGGGAGGAAGCCGGAGTACCCGGAGAGACCCTCTTGCTGCAAGGCAAGTGCTACCAACTGGACCATCGTGCAGCCCGCATATGAATCATTTCTATAAATATCTATGACCCTATAAATTAAACACTGACCACTGAAAATGCTTTTTATAAAAACTTCATAGCCATCAGTTTATGAAGCCTAAAGAAAACAAATATTAGCAGGTAGAATAATTATTTTCAAACTACACCAATGTAAGGCCCCAGGACCAGGTGTGCAAAAGGTATGAGTCCTCATAAAGGTTACTACTTCTTAAAGTCCACATTTAATCGATGCCTAAAAAGAAACCACAGCTGCAATAATGATGTCATGCCCATTGCACTAGGATCAATTAATTATTAATGCAATGGTTGGAAAAAACCTTTGTGGAAAGGACTCTTGAGCTACTCCAGTGTTCCTGCCAAGATTACATTTTCTCTCAATGTCTCAATTATGACATTGATGGAGAAGTTTCATTTTGACTCCGCACTACAGCTTCATTCACTTTGTAAAATCATATTTTCTGGGTTCCAAGTCAAAAAATATACTCGAAGGCCTATCAAATAATAAATAAAAAAAACTGTTTATTAAGACTTCTGATCATTTGGGTCTCATTTTCATAAACGAAGGCTAGCAGTCTGATGTCACACTGCTACAAAAGACATGTAGTCCTCACCCTGAGTAATTTTTTAGAAACTGCAAAACCTTTAATTCACCGAGGGAGTTCTCTTCATTTATTCTGGTTGGTGTTTACATTCCTCCATTCTGCACCTCAGAAGCAGGAAGAGAGCTCAATGACCTGATAACAGGTGTGGATAATTGTTAGGTATTATTAAGTCAACTCAGAGGCAAGAACGATACAGTCAGTTTTACTTGCAGCAAGGGTAGCTCACTTTGCAGTGCAGACTACAAAGTTTTGACACCCTATCTCTTTATTTATATGCACAGTTCAACAGACAGTTCAGACAGGGTGTGTGTGTGTGTGTGTGTGTGTGTGTGTGTGTGTGTGAGGCTGAAAAGAGGCTGGTTCCCACGGGATGCGATTCAGCCTAGTGTGTGTGTGAGTGTGTGTGAATACATGACGATGATCCCACACACACAGGGAGGACTGCATACCAGAGCATGATACAAAGCGGAGTGCAGCTGCACTACAGCACAAAGTTTTTACATGAGTGATAACAAGTTTTCATACCCATCCAACAGTCCCTCCTTTTTATCATGAGTAAAAACATTTAATATAAAAACAAATAAGAAAAATACTCTATATGAGCAGATACCCACGGACAGTAAACAGATTATATTTTGTGGGAAATACTCATACGGCCCCGCCGCCCTCGGCGACCATTAAAAGTTAAATGTTGCGTATATTTGAAAACATAAAAATAAAAGAATAATACTTAATGAAAACAGTGAAACATATTAAAGGAATTAAAAAATCTGCCCTGTTTATGTCACTTAAACAACAACTTCTTTCGATTTTCTGCTGTAAGGTAATTTTATGAAATACAATGTATGAGTACACTCAGGCTTTCGATGTGATTTATTTACAACATGTCATCATAATCGTCCCCTTCATTTTCGCGCATTTCTACCTGGTTAAGTGTTGCATATGCCACCGTGACTGACTGAGTTACTATACTTTGTACCATGCATTTGCAACATGGGATAATGTGCGTCATGTTCTCCCATCAGTGGTCTGAGATGCGTCCCATCTGTTGTCCATCTTTTCTGCGGTGTCCTCTCTCCTGGGTCCTGTAGTGATAGAAGAATAAGTACTGCTGCCAGTATAAAGCTCAGGCTTATCAGTCCTGTCCACATGTTACAGAGAGCCATTTTATAAGTGGGCGCAGATCAGCTGTTTTCTTCACCAGTTTGAGACGCTGGGCCCTATGGGTCCTCCAGCCCCTTTGTAGCCGGGCTTCCTCTGCTACCCCGTCGGTTGGTTTGGCTCCTGTAACGGAAAACTGGCTTACAGTGGCTTTTATGGATCCAGGAAGGCCTCTCTGCTATTTTCAGAGCTGTGGGCATTGTCAGGAGCACCTGGAATTGACCTTTCCACCGAGGAGTGCTCCAATCCTTCCTGTGGAGTGTCTTAATCAGGACCAGGTCTCCAGGCCTCAGGTCGTTCTGTGGGATAGGAGCAGAGATTATCGGCAGACAACTGGACATTTGTGCTTCTTTTGTCTGCAGCATTTTATTCATCCACTCAGCTAATGAAGTTTCCTGTTGTGCTTTCTCTATTTCATTCATGTCAGAGGGCAGAGGGAACGGTCTGCCATGTACTATTTCAAACGGAGTGAGGCCAGTTTGATTTGGAGTTATTCTCATCCATAGTTTGACTAGAGACAGACAGTCTGGTAAGGCTAATGTAACTGTGGTTTGCAGTAAGTTCTTTAAGTTAATAAATGCTTTTTCCCCCTCTTCTGTCCAAATAATTTTGTTCCTTAATGTCATGTTTGTCCCATAAATCATAGATTGTAATGGTGTCACTATGGCTGCATAGTCGGGCAGCCACTCTCTACAGAAATTACAAAGTCCTAAAAAGGACATCATTTGCTGCTTTGTTTTTGGTTTCGGGGCTTCCTGTATGGCTATTTTTCTGCTATTCAGCAGGGAGCTGCCGTTTTGTGATAAGGTGTGCCCCAGATAAACCACTTCTGTCTGACAAAACTGTAGTTTATTTTTTGAGGCCTTGTGGCCTGTTTGATGTAGATGTTTCAACACGGTTATTGTGGCCTGTTTGGTGTAGGTGCTTTAACACAGTAATTGTGGCCTCTTCACAGTGTTTTTCTGTGTCTGATGCTACTAAAATGTCATCCACATATAGCAGAACTTGACTGTGTTCTGGTATTATGCAGGTGCTCATTGAGTACCTTAATTCTTGTGTATATACATGTGGGCTTTCAGTAGAACTTTGTGGAAGCCTAGTGTATTTTTTTCTTTAAACTGAAAACCAAACAAATGCTGGGACTCTTCATGCAGTGGTACTGTGAAGAAAGCATTGCTAAGATCTACTACTGAGAAATACTTTTTATCTGGGGTCAGTGAATGCAGCAATGTATATATATATATATATACATATATATATATATATATGCCCCAGTGCCTCCCTAGCCCCCCACCGTAGCTCCGCCCCTAAGTACCGGCAAGAATTTAAAACTACTTTCACCCCTGCTGTCACACAATTTGGACACGTGGTGGGTGTCTTCCCATTATTTATACTACTTTGCATATGTATTTATGGGCGAAGACCAGGCGGTCTAAGCCCCACATGCAGCTCTGCAGGATGTGTGCGATGACATGTTTATGCACGGTTTCGTACATCTGAATTTTTTTGTGTGCTGCAAGTTTCAGAATTTTTCCCTACCGCAAACATACTAAAATTAATGATGTTTCAGTTTCCAGTTAAAGGGCTTTAAAAATAGGGTGATGTGCCCTATTTTGTTAGTTTTAGTGAGGACACGGGTAGCAGCATTCTAGATCAGCTGCAGCTGACAGATTTACCCTTTGGGGAGACCTGTGAAGATAACGTTGCAGAAATTAATTCGAATTAAAGATAAAAGTGTGGATGAGTTTTTCCAGATCTGGCTAGGATAATAACCCTTTAATCCTAGAAACGTCTGGTGATAGAAGGCTGGCATATTAACTGCCTTTATGTGACTCTGAAGGTTCAGGTCTGAGTCCATCACTATGCTGAGATTTCAGGGCAGATCAGTGGTTTCTAGCTGTAATAACTGAAGTTGTGTGATGACTCTTGATCCTTCCTCCTTGAGCCTTCTTCCTTATTACCTCAGTTTTGTTTTTTTATTCAATTGAACAAATGTATGCACAGCCATGCATTGATTTGTTCTATGCATCTTGCCAACGCTTGAATGGTTTCATAGACAGTTGTTAACATTGTAAGGTATAGCTGTATGTCGTCTGCATAGTTATGGTAACTTATCCAATTGGTTGTTATAATCTAAGCTAGCATGTCGATTGTCTTGATTTGCAGATGTTTGAGTTCTGCTCTGAGTCTTGAAACAAGTGTGTTATAAGTTCAATTTGTGGGTTTAGCTTCATGCTTATCCTTGTATTTCTGTTCATGGTGCATTTTTGCTTTGTTACATCTGTAAGATTTTCCTTTGGTTAGATACAGGGGTTGGACAATGAAACTGAAACACCTGTCATTTTAGTGTGGGAGGTTTCATGGCTAAATTGGACCAGCCTGGTTACCAGTCTTCATTGATTGCACATTGCACCAGTAAGAGCAGAGTGTGAAGGTTCAATTAGCAGGGTAAGAGCACAGTTTTGCTCAAAATATTGAAATGCACACAACATTATGGGTGACATACCAGAGTTCAAAAGAGGACAAATTGTTGGTGCACGTCTTGCTGGCGCATCTGTGACCAAGACAGCAAGTCTTTGTGATGTATCAAGAGCCACGGTATCCTGGGTAATGTCAGCATACCACCAAGAAGGACGAACCACATCCAACAGGATTAACTGTGGACGCAAGACGAAGCTGTCTGAAAGGGATGTTCGGGTGCTAACCCGGATTGTATCCAAAAAACATAAAACCATGGCTGCCCAAATCACGGCAGAATTAAATGTCCAATGCCATCTTTAGAAGTAAGAATTCATCTGTAAGAAATCATTAAATGCATGTGAATGTTCTCTAATGTTTTATATATATATATATATATATATATATATATATATATATATATATATATATATATATATATATGTATATATATTGTTTCTTTGTCTTAGAACCCACCACTGATAACCTTGACGATTTCATCTTGACACAATCGGAATATGGTAATTAATGTTAAGTGCAACAATATTTTATAGTATAAGAATAAATCAGCTAACATTGAACAAATTTATAGATTTGATGAGAGAGGTAAACCCGAATGATCAAGTTGGAGGGGTCAGCGGCTGGAATCGACCTTCCCCCCGACAATCAAAGTTGAGAAGGCGGATTATCTCCAAAAAAGAAAACCCGACAACATCTGAACTTTCTTCTAACAAAGAAATAAAATCTGAATCGTTAAATACGCCTCCGCAAATTATCATCATTTCCCCTGAAAACACACCGGATAAGTTACCAGCTGCTCCCGGGCCAGAAAGTAAGCCCTAAAAACTATCTGTTTTCTTTGAGAGTGAATGTGTATTATTAGAGACTTGTTTTAATCCTCAGATAAAACTGTTTACAGATTTGACGGAGAACGTATCTCTGAAAGAAGCAGCAGCACCAGCTGATTTGATCAGGCAGACTAAAGCCGAACTTGGAATACTGCCATCAGCTGTGGAGCAGCAAGGTGAGTAAAAATAAATAAAAGGAACAATAATATATATATGTATTATAAGCATAGTTCAATAAAATATCATATAAATCTGTTTACAGATGCACCCAAAGATGCGAACCTGAAGCCGCCCACCAGAAGGTCACTTTTCAAAGATCAAGACAGCGCTCAACACAAGCGCATCAGTCCAGTATAACATGAAGCGAAATCTGGAGGTTATTTTGCACAGACCCGGAGTAAGTTATAGTATTTCAAAATTCGTTTATAAACCTACAAGTAATAAAGTTATAGGAGTTCACTTCCCCATTAAAAAACTCGTTTTATTTTAAAACTATTATTATCGTTTATTTATGAGCACTCTGCTGCGCAGCGTAAGGTCACTTTATTTTATTCTGTTTTTACAGAATATTTAACCCCGGCCAAAAGACAGCGACTCTCTGCTCTGCATACCAGAGCAACGCTTGTGAGAGGTTTAATGAGCGGTACGTTTAATTCATACCTGCTGAATTAATTTGAATTCCCCCTTTTGTTTTTCAGCTTTAATTTGTTTATTTCAATACATATTTTTTTGTTGTTCATTGTCTTTACAGAGGTAACGTTGATGGTAGGACAGATCCGTTCCAGACCCGGACAGCATCGTCGCAGAAAGGCCTCGCAAGCTGCACGGGACCGTCGAAATAAAGCCTCATCCCTAACGCCTTTGGCTGCATGTCAGATTCTGTTACAGAAGCAGTTTGGCGACATCAAGGTGATTTTAAACTGAACTGATCACTGTGTTTTGTTATTGTTTTTTTTTTGTTTTGTTGGTTTGTTTGATTTTTCTTATGCTCATATAAATGGATAACCGAATCAGAGTTGCCCTGGATGAAATAAAAAATGTATTAGCTGAACTTAACGAAATCCCACATGCACATGTTTTAGAGGATGAATCATCTCTTGTTAACAACAACAATGAAGATCAGCATGGTGACTTTTTAAACTTAATCGATCAGGCTATTGAAGAATTAAACAGACCGTCTCCACCTGACAGTAATCAAAATCCTTCAACATCACACAATGCTGATCAGCATGGGGGTTATTTCAATCAGGAGATAGCAGTCAGGTCTGATCAAATAGGGCGAGATCCTCCAGCGGTTGTTGAACGTGAACGTTTTAATAACCATGAAATAAGGAGACCTTTTACCATCCCGCCGCCCTGTCCAGGTAACATTCCAGATCTAGTTGCATTCTATACAGACATCATGCGTATTCTCATTGAATTAGCCGACGCCGCAAGATCTTTAACCAGACGTAACGACGTTGTGCAGCTGGAATTAGTGGGTGAAAATCTCAATCGTCACGTCACATTTACTGATGATGGAAATATGATCCTGCCTGCTTTCGAGGACTTTTTGGACGACTTAGTACACTCGAATGCAGATGTACCTGTAGATAATAACCTGGAATTTGTTCTTCAGGTAGTTAATGATCCAGCAGGAGGGTCTAAACGTAAGGCTACAGGAACGTTAGACTGTGAACTGATTAATAAGAAAATGCGTCACCTGTATGTTGTAGATAATACCGGTAATCAGTTATGTTTTGCAATCAGCCTCGCACACGTCTTTTATCCTGAGCTTACTGATGACCGTGCTGTAGAACTGGGGAGGAAATGGCAGGACCAGGCAGGCCTCGATGAGCAAACAGCAGTTACTTTTAGTGATATTGATAAATTTGAAAACCTTCTGAAGAGAAAAATTGTAGTGTTTCACAGAACCACGGGCTCTACTGCTCTGTGTAAATTTGACACCAGTTTCCCTGATCGTTCAAACCCTCTGTTTTTGCTGTTATTTCAAGGTCATTACTATGGGATAAAAAATCTCAAAGGTTTTATAGGGTGCACATATATCTGTGAGTTCTGTTACAGCGGCTATGAGAATGCAAACACACACCATTGTGAAGGTTATTGTCCAAGGAAACCCAGACTACAAACCCAGACTACAAAAATAAAGAAACCTTAGTAAACAATAACTAGAGCTAACCTATAAAGGAGAGGATGGAAACCATTCTAAGAAAATAAACAGGAAAGCAACGCCAAGGGAAATAGGAGAGCAAACTGGGGGGCAGAATATAACCCAAAACAAAAACCACAACTAACATAAATACAAAACACAAGTAAGAACATCTAATTAAAAGGTAAAAACACAAAACCACAAAACAGAGTCCAAAACATCACATCCTGACAATCTTAACAGCTCTTGCTCCCTTGATCGGTGATCTAGTGGGTGGAATCATAAGGAGATAATGTCTCTCAGAACATCGCAGTAGATGCTTCTCATTTCACCTCATCAATTCAAGCGTCTGACCCAGTCAGACACGTCCATCAGACAGACGGCAGAGGAGAATTTGGATGCTGAAATGAGAGCGATATTAAACGAGCCGGGTTTGACTTCTTATGAAAAAAATCAAGAAATACGATGTGCTTTTGCAGAGGTATCTGACTCTACTCAAGCAAGGTGTGAAAGAAGAACAGCGGATGAGTTTGACACTGCAGCGTGACACAGAGGTTCCTGAGCATGAGCGGTCCCAAGAAAAACAAGGCCCGGGGCAGGGCGAGGCCCCTAAGGATCAGATTGTTACGGATGTACTGAAAAGCCTACCGAAGCATAACCGTAAAAATGCTTAGTACATTTTGAAGAAATTATCCGAAAGAAGTGAGAGTTTGACTTCGCGAGGTGAATTTGTATATAAAGGAAATGTTGTAAAGGGGTCCCACATGATTGACTTGTTGAAAAATCTTATGCTAACGTTTAAAAAATCTCGAACACCGCTACCCCGAGGATGGTCAGACTTTCTACATACCTTGTCAGAGGTAAACATCCCCATATCTTCAGTCATTAACCCTTATGCTCGTGATGAATATAGACGGTTCAAAACAGAGGGAGAGGGTACACCCCCCAGCGTTAAGCAGAGAAGAACAAGAAGAAGAAGGCAGATAACTCTTTCTCCCCATTGGTCGAGATCCGAGCTAGAAGATCCTAAAAATGCTGATGGGAAGTCAAAAAAGTCTCTTTGTAAGACGACATTACCACCCCGATGGATTACATTTTCACCATAAACCGTTATAAGAAAATGAAACATGTAGCCTATTTCTTGTATTCAATAAAATATTTATTGATTATATTTTCAAGTCTAGCTTCGTTCTCTACTTCACACACTAATATATGATGTCATTACACAAATATTAAATCATAAGAAAAAACAATGAAAAAAAAAGACAATTTAAATTCCATAACAATCCAGAAACATCTCCAAAGAGCATGTTCCGTGAGTATAAAATGTACAACTTTGATTAATGACACATTTCTGATATTTTTTCACAAAGTTAGATACCATTAAATCATTCTTAATCACATCTCCGGTGTATTTTGACAACATTTGCTGCAGTGATAATCCGCACGCTCTATGACATAGATAAAAAATGTAATGGTGACCGCACACAGTGGACAGAGTGTTTTGAAGCTGATTATTATGATACAATATTTTTGAGGATCTGTCTTCTAAAAATGGTATGATGCTTGACGGGTAGAACTCGAAATCCGGAGAGAATCCATAAGAGTCAAAAAAGCTGGATTGACCATTCTCATCCAATGTCAGAGCTAACCAGTGTTCTTCATGTGTGAAGGATGTGTGTTCACAATAAAGTAGGCCGGCCCTGGGAATTTGTCAGCTAGCAGCGGCAGCTGGTCGCACGGCCATACACCACAAAACAAATCTCCCAGCAGATGATGCTGCAGGTTCTCAATTTCATGATTATTCATGTCTGATTAGATTAATAATAATCCACCAGCACACGCCTCTTTGAATCAATCTCTAAAATAGAGTCATAACAAGCGTAGATGATCAGCGTGGTGGTATGAGGCAACGGGTTTCTGAAGCGCATTTCCAATCTTAAATTCTCACTGGAAACTGGAGATAGAGCATCTGTGTCCTCGCCCGGGTTAAGATTAAATGTGAATAGAGAGTATCCTTGATTAAATTCCTGACGTGTTATACTCAGCGGAAGATCTTTTAGATGTCGTCCTGTAGCCGTAAACAAGTTGTAATACTCTCTCACTGAATTACCTTGGTTAAAATTGGGCTGGAAGGCTTTAGCAGGAATTTGTCTGCCATCCTTACACAAAGCTAAATATTCCAAATCAAAATGATTAAAGTCAAACGGATTGAGATTGCGTGTTCCTGTAAAAGCATCATGATTCAGTAATGCAATCACCACATACTTGGGGAAGATGCCTAAGAAAAGATTCTCTTGGTTGCATACCCTTGAATTTTCAGGGATGGAATATGTTTTTACATTCACACGTGAAAGTGGATACAGAGCATTTGCTTTCATTAAAGCTGAAGCGTGCCCCAATCGAACGGCTGGAGAGATGGTAACTTTTTTGATGAAAAGAGAGGCTCCTAATATGTAAGTGGAGTCTCTTGCTGCCATGAGACAAAAGGCATCGTTGGCTCTTGTAAGTTTAATTTTGAAGTCAACAGAGTTTAAAAGAAGTCCCTCACAGAAAAATATGTCTGCATGCAGGGGGCCTAGGAGATGTACCTCCCTGGAATTTGTCGTAAAGCCTGCTCTGCTGTTAAGACCTTGGTTAGGGCCGTTAGTTATAACAATAGAGTTCAGAGCCCCTGCTGTGTCTTTATAAAAAAGACCAGAGCAAACTGGCTTTTTAAAGAATCCTCAGAAAAGTTTAACAATGTCTCAATCATGGCTCTATATGGATGTGTAGCGCTGGATTGTGAAATCATTCGATCTCCGAGAGTGACGTCACACTGACTGAAGATAGTGTTTAACGGGTAGTTGATGAGCCCTACAGGTGCATCATCCGGCAGGTTTGTTCCATCCTCGTTAGTAATTTTCACTCTGAGATACAACAGCGTATTGAGATCCAGATACTTTTCTCCGTCTCCCGGAATGAAAAACTCGATCAGGCCTCCATCGGTGATTGCTGATAAAGGCTGGATCTCGGTGTAAATTTTATCTTCGATCGATAGCTGCGTCATCAGGGCAGAAAATAAGTCCAGCTCTGCCAGCGTGCACTCTGATGATTTGTTATGTAAAAGAGCCATTATTTAAATATATCAAAACTTGCGGAAGACTTCCGTCCTCTTCGTTTGTCAGCTGTGACTGATCTCCTTTTTCGTGCTAGCCGTTGTTTTTTAACCGTCCTTAAACAATCACCAGGGGGTCTTGTTCTGGGTCTTTTGGATAAAACCATAATTCCTGAACCTTCTTGACCGGAGCCCCATAAAAACCTGGCAGATTACCGCCTGATTGACTTACATAGTAATTTACAAAGTGATTTGGATCACGTCTCAGACTTAGCTGTGCCATGTTCTCTCTTGCCTGCATGATGCAGTGTTGAAGGACCAGGGTAATATGAATGATAACCAATCAGTCTTAGAGGTTATATACATATCTCTGGAATAGTTTATACAAATACAATTTATCTTAAGCTACGTTGTGATATCACCGGTCTGAAGTGTAGTCTTATGATGGTCTTTCCGTAGACGAAATTTACAGGAACGTTTTTGTCCGATTTAATTTCTATATTGATATTTTCAATATGTCTTCTGGAGACTGGAAGGTAGTGGGCGGGGTTAAACATCTGAGTAATCATATCACTGAATTTGCCTTGTACTTTGACGGTCCGCAGTAAAGGTGCAAAAGTGTCGCCTACTATTTGTGGGCTGACCACGTCGCTGTAACAGTATAGGTGATAGAAACCGGCCTTTATATCTGCCGGAAAAGAAGCCAGTTTTGGTTCAGATACATGAATCCATTCCCCTGGTTTTACGCCCATCATATAAGCTAGAGTGTTGAAGAAGCGTATTTCATACGGACTGCTTGCTTGAAATGCAAATCTCTTTTGAACTTTGCCGGATTTAATGCGGATACCCGAGTTAATTTTTTTGAAAAACAGTTCCATCTCTGTCTCGAGTTGAATAACACTGTTATAGTAGCCACTTCTGATCCTTTGCGTATTAATCTCCACATCACCAACCTTCCTCCATTCAAAGTAGGCATCATAATCCGGTAAATTATGCCATGTATGAGGGTATGAAATCTCTGCTAATGCAACCATCCATTGGCCTTCTAAATCAATATGTTGAGCTAAATTTACACGGAAACTTGAACTGGTATTATTTTTAAACACTTCCATGCTAGCATTAGATGGAAGAGTAACGTAAAAGCCATCATCCTCTACCTGACGGTTCATGATGCTGTGTCAACTGTGAGGTTTAGTGCAAACCTTTTTATACGTTTCGAAGTTCATCAAACTTGATCCAACTGTTGAATTTATCAGGCCAGTTTTTCCAGCTTACAAAAACCTGTTTGACTCCCTTGACTGTACGTCGTTTTAATATTTTTTCCACTTGATACATCTTGTCGTTAAAATATTTTTCCTTTTTGAAGCTCCTCTGCGTAAAAGGAACCCTCAATAGGTTCTCCATCCAAATCTTTGAGTTTGTATACAGGAGGAGATTGGGGTATCCGCTCATACACAGTAAACACTTCATCCGTAAAACTCTGTTCGTATTTTTTGTCAAACACTCCACGGACCTTGGATATTCTGACAAGATCCCCTTGTTTAAACGTTGTCACTGAGTCCTTGCAATATCTGTTGGACTTGACATCATACAGATTCTGAAACACTTGAAAGGCATTTTCTGGGGTCACTTCAATAGGGCTCATTTTAATGCTGGAGTGGTAGGAATGGTTGTAGCTTCTAGCTAGGTTTTGCAGTACATCGACGTACCGCCGGGTATTGTTAGCTGTAAAATATCTCCACATCCTTGTTTTTAATGTGCGGTTAAATCTCTCGACCACTGAAGCTTTTGCTTCACTCGCTGTCGCGAAATGTTCAGTACCGTGTTTCTCCATTAAAACCTTAAATTTCTTGTTAAAAAATTATTTATCGGCATCAGTCTGAAGTTTTTTGGGGATCTGACTTTTTGTAAAAACTGATTCAAATGCCTTTACCACCTCAGCTGCTGTTTTCCTCTTCAAAACTCGTACATACGCCCTTTTTGAAAAGATGTCAATGACTGTTAATAAATAATTATAACCATCATTTTCCATGGCCAGAGCTTGCATGTCACAGAGATCAGCCTGGAACTGCCTCAATGGTCTGGTGACAAAAACTCTGTTTCTCGGGAACTTTATTCTTGCAGGTTTATGTAGAGTATAGGTATCTTCTCCTGATAAAAAATCTTTAACTTTTTCAACCGCAACCTTCTTTCCCGTTTCGTCTTGCGTAACCCTCCTCAGCCTATCTACACCCCCAAGACTTCCCGGATTTGAAGGGCTATAATATACTTTCTTCATCAGCCGTCTTCCTGCCATCTCTGCCTTATGCTCACTCTGCCGATTACTTGTTAAATAATGAGAAAAAACACACAGGAGGGTAGATTTATCCCTTTTTTTAATTTTTGTATTTAATAGTAAAAAGAAAAAAAAAAAGAATTATCAGATAATGCAGATGAATTCAAACACTACTATCTTTTAAGCAACACTTTCGGGAAAGGTTAACATGTTCCCACTTTAAATGTATTTAATATTAAAAAGAAAAAAAAAGAAGAAAAATCATATAATGCAGATTAATTAAAGTACTGTAATACTAAAAATGATACAAGTCATCAAACATGTGAGATCAGTTTGTCAGTCCGTAGCACTCTGAAACAGAGTTAAGTTGTTTGAGGTGTTTCTCTTCGACCATGCGATCATAAACGTGCGCTATTGCACTGTGGATGCCTTGTACCGATTTCAGTTCATATAAAACCGTCTCTGCAATCGTTTTCACTCTGAAGTCATCCGCTTGTATGCGTCGAAGTATCAGAAGATTCTGAATAGCAGGAACGAGTTTGGGGGTTACGAGTCGTCGCACGATGCGCTGAGAGTTGACTTGGTAATAATCCTCCCCCAATACCTCCAGGCATTGGTGCTGACGATGGCTTGGGTGGTTCGTTATGCACCCATAGCAGGTTTCTCTGAGATAGTTCAAAGAGGTTATGTTGAATAAATGAAGTATCACTGTTTTCACCGTATTGATGAGGGTGGTTGAGAACCAACCGTCAATTTCGTCCCCCTGGTTACTCTCATCCTCCGCTGAAATCTCAGGGTCCTGCATCAGTTCCAGAGTTTGTGTAGGGGCTTCGGTAGAGGGTGAGTAAATGGTAGCTACCTCATCCTCCACGACCACCTTCATGTCTTCAGGCAGGACATTCGCGTCTACAGACTCAGCCATGAATAGCGGTGATGGTGAGCAGAGGTCTGGAGAAAGCGGTTGATACATTTTCATGTTGTATCCTGTAGGTGATGCAGGACTGAAGTGGGTCTCTGAGAATGAGGATGTTGAGGTGGATGGTGAGAAGAGGGCCGGGGAAGGCGGATGATATGGTCCAATGTTGAAGCTTTCATCATGCTCAAGAGAGAAGTGGATATCTGCTCGGTTGTTGTAGAGATCCCTGTATGGTGTTGGCTCACTCATTCTCAGGATTCGGTTCTCAGTGTCTGTGAGCTTGCTGTTATCCCCCCGTATATATATCATAGGAAGGGGGCGGGTCCTCAGAAGAGGGTTTGTTTTAGACGTAAAACAGGAAACGTCAGCGTTTTTTTCACTGACATGACATCGATCCGACTGCGTGAGTTCTGGAAAAGGTCGAAAAGACGCTGTCCAATTTCACTCATCTTCTCTGCTCAAGCTTCAAACGGCAGAGCCAGCATTGTCTTGAATATGCCGCAGTCCTGATTGAAAGCCTCCAACACAAACAGATCTGAGGGACTCGTCCAGCTGTTCTTGCGTCTGCTTGCCCGAAAAGACCAGCGACCATTTTCTGTGGTTTTTGATCCCCACACTGTCAAAACGTTTGATTAAAGGGTGTATTTTACTCAAAATACCAATGTAAACAGTTTTGAATAGTTTGATGCGGTGTTTGGGTGCCTCTCACCTCCCTTAAATGAGCCTGGAGTTGAGTGGCAATTTTGCAGTTAAGCTACTTGTTAGAGAACAGCAAGTTGAGCAGAAAGTACTCAAACCCTGAACAGTTGGACATGTACATTTAAACGTTTAGAGAATGTCACAATAAGTTCACCTGTAAAGGTTATAGTACATTTTATGTTAATCCTGAAATTTCACCTGAAAACTTAATGTCCCTAACTTTTTGTGAGTAGTGTATATTTTTCCACAAGCTGGGTTGGGTGAAATATATTGTTTTTCAATTAGTAAATGAAGTCATCATTTGAAAACTGCTTTTTGTATTAAGTCAGGTTTTATCTAACATACAAATTTGTTTAATGGCCTGAGGTGTGGTAAAAAAGGAAAAAAAACCTGAAAAATCTGTAAGATTTAAATTACTTTTTTCTTTTTTTTTTGCTGTGTATGTCTTTAACGGCTTTACTATAGTACTTCTGCTAATGACCTGAATCCATTTCACAAATGGTGTTAACACTGGCTTCATAATCATAAAAAACTGACAATATAGTGAAGCTTCCTCTAAAACGAGAAATAATAAATTACATAGATGTTTCACAAATATGGTCAACAATAAACTGACTGTGAGACATGTTTGCCTGACAAAGGAGTGTAAAGCAGCAGTAAAAGAAAAAGCTATCTTGAGGTTTTCCATGCCTCTAGCAGTCACAAATCAAAAATATGAGAATCATCACTAGCACTAATGTCTCCTCACATAAGGCGAATGTGCCATAAAGTTTGCAGGTTCCTGGGACAATGTAATTGTCCTCACAAGCTGATGATCCACACCGAGCAGACATCTCCGAAGGCCAGACGAGGAACATGCCAGATTTATATATCGCCCACAGCTGCAGTCTTAAAATGTTTTATTCATTTTACTTCACAGGACATTGTCGTTTGTATGTAACTGTTGTGCTTTAAAATAATGTCAAGGTAGATCATTGGGCCTCGGGCATTTCACGTTATTAAATCTGCTCATCCTTGAAAACAGGTTGAACACCTCTGCTGCTGCAGACACTGTGGTATTACAAGGATGGTAGTCGAAAGTCATGTCCTCCTTAAACTTTAGTTTTGTTTTTTTGTTGTTTTTTTCTCTGTTAATGCACATGTTTCAATAGAAAATCCATATGTTTTCCAGTTGAAACCAGATGTTGACATAAACTAGGTTGACCGGAGATCCTCTTTTACCCAGACTGGGCCAGGTTGGGATTCTAAAATCATTCAGGATTCAATTTTACCTCTTATGCTTGATATAATTTGTCCAACCTAAACCATACCTCAGGGACATTTGAGTAAATACTCTACATATGTGCAGCTGCAGTTTATGAAGGACTTAATGGGGTGCTTTTTACTTGTATTTGGATTAGTCACTACAGCCTGTGCGTTGATTTGAAAGCCAGCATTTAGTGTTCAATGTTTTTCTTGTTTTACTGGAACGTTCAAATGTGGAGGGGGAGGGGTGCAGAGCTGACGGAATTCAGCGATGAATCACTCTAGGATATTTCAGTGTTTTAGAATTATGGTTTTTACCCTGCCTGCTAGTGAAGAATATGCTGTAGAAAAAGTGATGGGAGTTGAAGCCAATTTTGTTTTTCTTATCTAGTAGTGGGTAAAACCCTTTGATAAGCTGAGGTTGTTAGAGAAGTTGAATACCTCTCTGTTGAGACCTGATTAACATTTCAGCAGCTTTCGACTGTCTGATGGAACTAGAGTTTCTGTAGAATCTGATGAACTGACCGATAGGGATATCCTGAATGAATTTCGGATGATTACTGTCAGCTTTAAGTAGTGCATTTGTTCTCAAAGATTTACTATAGGTTATAGTTTTAATCATATTAACGCACCTTTTTAAAGTGTAAGGTCAAGTAAATTGTCTGAGTTCTTATTGTATTCCATTGATGTAATAAATATTTGTTGAGGAATTAATACAGTTCAGAAACTCAGACAGTTCTTTTTCATCACCTCTCCAAATAACCAGGATGTAATCTTGAATTAAACATTTCACGACTCAAGTATTGTTTAATTATCCCACAGACCCTAGTGCAGAAGCTCTCTTGTCTTGGACTGAGTCCCACACTGGGGAACTGGGTCCCGGACTTCCTGACCAGCAGACCTCAGACCTCAGGATCCACAACACTGCCTCCTCTTCCATCACTCTAAGCACTGGCTCGGCCCAGGGCTGTGTGCTGAGCCCCCTCCTGTTCTCTCCTGTTGACGTATGACTGCTCGGCGAGACATCTCCCAGCTGTCATATAGTGAAGTTCGCAGACAACACAGCAGTAGTGGGACGAATTATGAACGATGATCAGTCCAAATACCCCTGCACCTGGGTGTGCACATATCCAATGACCTCCCCTGGAGTGCAAACACTTCCCGTCTGGTCAGGCAAGCTTACCAGCGTCTCTACTTCCTCAGGAAACTGAGGAATGCTGGACTTGGGAGCTCAGTCCTGAGGAGCTTCTACCACTGTGAGGTGAAGTGTCCTCTGCATTTGCATCACTGTATGGCACGGCAGCTGCACTGCTGCGGAGAGGAAGGCTCTGCTGAGGGTGAAGGCTACACAGAGGACTGTGGGGAGCAGTCTTCCCACCACCTCGGACCTCTACACATCACGATGCAGGGGGAAGGCCCTCCGCATCATGGACTCCACCCATCCCACACACAGACTGTTTTAGCCCCTCACCTCAGGCAGGTGGCTAAGGAACATTCAGAGCAAGACCACCAGGCTCAGAAACAGCTTCTTCCTTGAAGCTGTCAGACTGCTGAACTCAAGTCACTCTCTGTAGACTCTCTCTCTACACATGACCTGCACTAAACGTCACCCACCAAAGGTGCAATATTTCACTCGCTTATAGGTGCAATATTAAAGTGCCTGTGACACGCCTTTCCCACAAATGCAGAAATTGAAAGAAAACATCTATATACTGCTGCGAACAAGAAATCTCTGAATTCACAAGAGAAATAATGTCAGAGGTCAGGAGAATGTTGAAGCAGATGGTGTAGCTACGCTGTTCAGAGCATCTGATGGGAAAACATTGCCAAAGAGAAGGTTGTCGCAGCTGTTGCTAAGCAGCTCAAGGCTCAACGGGTAAGAACACAGGTAAGAACTTTATTATTATTAATCCGAAATTATTATTATTGTTAAAATAAGATAAATTACAGATGCATATGATATATTTAAATAAACATTTCTCTAAAATTCTGATGTAAAGTACAAAAAAAACACACACCAGATAGTGTCTTCAGATCTTGAATCATCCCTTGTGTGTGCTGCTGCTGCTCCATGCTGCTCAGCTTCATCTCTGGTTGTTACACTCAGTGCCTTATTTACTGTAACCCTGGATTTACACTGTACCTGCTGCGGTCCGGTCCATTCTGGTCCACTGCATAGCCCAGAGGAGCTTCAAGAACCATACGCAGATCGCGCAATAAAAGCCGGTGATAAATGCGGTAGCAAGTCCAAAACAACTCATTCTGTGGAAGTTAAACTGCTTAATTTTTCGTTTTATGCAAGAAGATATTTTCATGTGTTTTGTTCCCTTGGTTAATTTTTTGCTTAATTTGGTCCATTTAATGTTTAATTGCTCAGTTTATAATATCTTAGTTAACCCAGTAACTGATCTAATTGATCTAATGTTAACAATTGTTAATATATACACATGTAAACTAAATGGGTAACTAAACAGAATGCAATCACCAACTACACCAAACACCACAGTACAGCTATGTTTGTTAATAAACTAAACACCAAAAAATAGAAAGCAAAAGTCTTAAACTTTAAATACAAATATTCACTTAAATGGAAAAGCTTGTTTAACTAAAAAACTCCAAGTCTCCCTTCTGTTGGAAGTATGATTATTGATTGATTAATCCTTATCAATAATCATAATTAAAAATCATAATTTGACTAAATTAATTTCTTAACCAAAATCCTCATTTATGAATCGAGACCAGAGATGTCTTCTGGTGTTGTAATTGTGGCTCAACGTCTTTGATAATTACAACCGTTAAATACTCAGTAATAATTAATAACTATTACCGGAGATGTCACTGTTTAATCGACCGTTTCTGCCGAAACGTGTGGAACTTTAACCTTACACAAATAAACCCAGAAACGCCTCCTCTTTATCTATGTGAATATTTATTAAATCACAGCCTGATACAATCCGTTCTTCTGATTTAATAATCTTCACCTACTCAAACATGCAAAGTTCTACACAAAAAAGGGTAAAATATCTAACTAAACAGAAGTAAGGCAAAACAGCAGTGGGTGCGTATGGGATCAAACCAGCAGTTATGGCAAAATGATAATATGAAAAAGGGGTGTGGTGGTGAGTGGAGGTTGAGGCGCAGCTCCACTGTAACTCAGTTATACTCAGTCATAAAATCTCCCCCAACTCCTGAGCAGACAAAGAGTTCTAAAACTTTTGGCGGCAAGCTAGCAAGCAGTGAGGTTGAAGACAAAGAAAATGGGGAATTTCACCATGAGGTTATTTTAGCAGTCCAGTCTCACAGCACACCTGCGCTTGCTGTCAGGTGCTCAATGACCCCGCAAAACACGCAAAGCTGGGAGCGCAGCGGCTTCCAGACATCAACACGGCACATCAAAGTTTCAATAACAAGGTTACATGCACATATCATTCAGAACAGAACAGAATTAGATTCTAACTGCACTAAAGATCTCCTCTACCCTGCCCGGCTTTTCCTAATAAAGAAATAAAAATAAAAGGGTGGAGTTTACTTGTTGATGTCTTCCTTCTGGGGTGGCGAGTGAGAGGAAAAAAAAAGGTGGGGGGGTTTGAAGAGATCCACGCGTCCGTGACTCATCAAAACAGTCTGTTTTCTTCCTTGGTGGCCTCGGTGGCAGGAAGGTAGAAAAATAATGACAAACCGTCACTAGTCAACTGGTACAAAAACAAGAAGGGAAAGTTGCGTCTCCTTGAAACTCCGTGGTTTTTTGGTTACGTGTTAACTCACGCCTTCGATCGGCAAAGTGAAATCTCTGGCCTTCTTATTCCAGAAACCTCTCTCATGAATTTTCCGTTGGCCAACTGTTAGGTATTAATTAGTCAACTCAGAGGAAAGAAGTAGTTCACACTTTGCAGTGCAAATCTACAAAGTTTTGGCACCCCTCTCTCTTTATTTATACATGCTGGTTCACACACAGTTCAACAAACATTCAGGGTGTGTGTGTGTGTGTGTGTGTGTGTGGGGGGGGTCAGAAAGGTTAGGGTTCATGTGTCTTGATTTTAAACAAAGAGGGAGTGAGGACTTGGTACGAACACCCCCTAGATGTTACTGATAAAAGCATCTCTCTCGTCTCCCCCATCTCCCTTCCTGTGGCATGTAGGAGGGAAAAGCACTTAGAGCAGACATGAGTGATAAACAATACAAAAGTTTTCAAACCTTAACAGTCCCTCTTTTTTTATCACGAAGAAAGTCATGATTAGATACATATAAAAGAAAACACTCTGTGTGAGCGAAAACACGGACGGTAAGCAGATTATATTGTGGGAAAAATACTCAGAGTACAAAAATAATATAATAAATCAAAGAAAACAAAATATAATAAAAGTAAAAGGATTAAAACAAGCCTTGTTCATGTCATCATTGTACTTTTTCTCATTCCACTTAAATAGCAACTTCTTTCGATTTTCTGCTATAAAGTCATTTTATGAAGTACAATTATGAGTACACTCAGGCGTCAAAGATATTTTCATTTACAACATGTCATCATAGGAGTAGTGGTCTTTATTTTGTAGCTCGGTAAAATAAACCTTTTCTGTGTCTTCATAGTCATCTGTCTTTGGGTTCAGTGTGGTGTCAACATTTACACAGTATTTAAAGAGTATGTGGGTGTTATCTCAACTTAAAAGAGTTTGTGCTTTATGGCCCTAGACCCTCCTCGGGTCAGAGGTAACAAAGTTATCTATGAACAGACCATCTGCTTTTCCTGAGACATCACCCAAAAGGAATGGGTTTTTAGCCATTAAACGTCTGATACTGGTTTTTACAGCTTCCTCCTCTAACACAGATGTTCTGAAGAAAGAGAGGTAACCTAAAGGTCATACACTTTGGAACTCCTTAGAGCACTTAATACAAGGATTTCCATAACAACTCCTTTCTTCTGATTACAAGGTAATCACAATTAAAAGGACAATTCTTCAAAACCATCAACCCTCTCAGCTAACAGATAATCCAAAGCCATTCTACTTTGCAAACTCATGTTCTAAGAGCTTGCTGCTCCTTGGTCAGAACAATGAAACCTTCCTCTCTAATAATGGGCTGATTGAATTATAAGTTGTGACTGTAGGTAGTAAATGAGCTAGATAACATACTCCAGACCAATTAGCAGGCAGATACAGATATGATCTATTTCCACACATCCAAACCATGTTCTTAGGACATGAGTACCCATCTCTACTAGGAAAAGTAACAAGAACCCTGGTTAATTTACCTGCCTGGTCATACAACTTACTTCCATTCGGTATGGCTGTAAAATTAAGAGTTAACACAAAGGGATCTAGGACCAAAGATCCTGAAATGGTAGAAGCAGCAGTTCTGATAGGACATGACTCAAATTTATGTCTGTTGATTAAAGCACATGAAACAGATATAATAGTTTTGCAAACTTCTGTATTTCCAAGGAAATAAGGTGTGTTTTCCTCCTGTGCAATACAAATATCTGTACCTATATCTGGATATCCAATTGATTCCTATTACCCCAAAATCTATAAAGAATTCCTGTAGTAGCACATATTAAATTAGTCTCACTAGAAAATCTAACATTTCTGCTTTGCCTTACAATATAATTCCTCACCCAAGGAAAATTAACCTCCACCAGCTGGTTATGTTGCCTATCTGGAAAGAAATAGGAACAGGTACTAAAAATGGTTGATAATTAATAGCATGTGAAATCAAACAACAAACATAGCAACTGTCATTTCTTATCTTCCTCACGGTTTGATGCATCAGTTGCCACCACACATTATCAGCATGATCATAGTAGTCAGAAAAGTGATGAATCTCTCTTCGAATCAGCTGATGAGTATTATAGGCATAATTACTAAGATTAGTCACACATTGTCTTTGCTGTACCTTTCCCCAAATGAACACAAGAGTAATAAAATACTTGCAATACCAATCATTAGCATCAGAACAGACCATCTTCCATATAGCTGCATCGTGACCTTGAAGTGGAATGTCCTTTCTTCTGGTACTGAAAGCAAACAGTTTTTTTTTTTTTTTTTCAAAGAAAACAAATCATAAACAAAACTCAAAAATCCTGCTGCCTCTCCTGAGTGGCTTCTGCGCTTCAAGCTGCCCTGTTACCAGTCTGGTACAGGTGGGCGGTCATAGGAAGCTCCTCTGGAAATATGTTTAGAAACAGGAACTCTAACCTGCTGGAAGTTAGGCTTCCATAGTCCAACTAAACAACGGTGGAAATGAACACATTTCAAATTTGTACCATAATGAAAGATATCAAGCAATAAACATGAAAGTTAGATAATGTAGGATCTCAGCTTCGCTCCTCCTGGTTGGTTCTGGCAGCTTGTTATCAGCAGCTGCAGCTCATCTCCTGATGAGCTCACTGGGCTTCTTAAGGCAGCTGCTGGAACAGGTCTTTGCTGGGGCCGGTCAGGTCGGAAGAGGTGGTTGTCGGTGGTGAGACTACGTCGAAGAAGAACGGTTTTGGTGCGGCGCGGGAAAAACAAAAATAGAAATATATCGGATTCAGAAAAGGTGGATTTGGGCATAAACTGGTATGTGAATGGTTCGGTTGGAAATGGAGACAGGAAATGAGGAAGACATGGATTTTGAAGGGTGGACGCCAGCTGGGAGAGGAAGAGGGAAAGGAAGTGGAAGAAATAAAATAGATGAAGGAAAGGGAATTGGTGATATCCAAGGTAGCAAGCGAGAATTGGAAGGAAGCAGTTCAGAAGAAGAAAGGATAGTTAGGAGGAAAGTTATGAGGGAGGAATTTAAAATAATATTGAAACTTAAGAACGAGGAAGAACAGGATAACATCAGCCCCATTGTGTTGTCAAGAGAGATAAAAAAGAAAATTGGAGATGTTGAAATGGTAAAGATTTTGAGAGATGGAAACTTATTGGTAGTTTGTAAAAATGAAGAACAAAAGAACAAGGCTTTAAAGGTGGATAATATCTGCAAGAAAACGGTGTTGGAGAAAAAAATCATGGGAGAAAATAAAAAAATTAGAGGAATGATTTATGGGATCCCTCTAGATGAAGATCTTGATAAAATTAAGAGAAGGATTATTGGTGCAAAAGTGAATAACTTGAAGAGATTGTCAAAAACAATAAATGGAGAAAAAGTAGGAAGTATGTCAATCTTCATTGAATTTGACAAAAAAGAGTTGCCACAAAACATCAAAATAGGTTATCTTAGCTTTCAGGTTAGACCTTATATC
The DNA here is from genome assembly GCF_021462225.1 of Girardinichthys multiradiatus. NCBI lineage: Eukaryota > Metazoa > Chordata > Actinopteri > Cyprinodontiformes > Goodeidae > Girardinichthys > Girardinichthys multiradiatus. The sequence continues at coordinate 1,461,767 of NC_061817.1, read as the reverse complement.
CCTCCACCACTTCGTTGTTTCAAATGTCAAAGGTCACATAGCAATGGACACATAGCAGCAGTTTGTAAAGGGAAGCAGAGATGTCCTAAATGTGGTGTGGTGAAGATCACAAGTTTGAAGAATGTAAAGAAGAAGTACAAGAAAAATGTTGTAACTGTGGAGGGCAACATAGAGTTACGTATGGAGGATGTGAAGTAAGGAAGAAGGCAAAAGAAATCATACAGATTAAAATGACTAAAAACATAAGCTATGCAGAAGCAGTTAAAAATGTGAAGGAACAGAAAACAAGAAAGATTGAACAAATAGCGAATCAAATTCCACAGCAAAGCAAAGTACAGTCAGAAGAAAATGTTACAATATCAGTAGAAAAACTAATATTATTCGTAGCATATGTTATCAACTGTACTGACCAAGCCAAGCATAAAACTGAGAAGATTAAAATAATAGTGAGAGGAGCTGAAAAGTTTTTGGGGTTTTGATCGTGGGAGAACATAAATAAAAAGTTGGAGGTAGATGGGAGACAAGGAACATCTGGTGAAAGTACATGTTAATATTACAATGGAATGCAAGAAGTTTAATCGCTAACGGACAAGAATTTAAAGGTTATATTGATAGTCTTGAAGAACAACCAGAAATTATTTGTGTTCAGGAAACATGGTTAAAAACAACATTGGATTTTGTGATAAAAGGATTTGATAGTGTAAGAAGAGATCGACAGGAGAGAAGTGGAGGAGGATGTGGAATATTTATTAAGCAAGGGATACAATATCAGGTATTAGGGAAAGGGAAAGAACTTGAATATATAGTAATTGAGATATGGGAACAAGAAGGTAAATTTAAAATAATAAATTTTTATAATCCATGTAAAACATTGTCAATTGAAATAATGGAGGAGTTAAATGAATATTTGGAAGGGAAAGTAATTAGGTGTGGAGATTTTAATGCAAATAGTACATTGTGGGGTAATTGTAATGATAAAAATGGACAAGTTATAGAAGAATTAATGGAAATAAAAAATCTAGTATGTATTAATGATGGGAGGGGAACAAGAATCAATGTGAGAACAGGGATGGAATCAGTTATTGATTTAACAATGGTTTCAAATGGTTTAGCTGGTAGTTGTGAGTGGTGAAAAAATCAACTACAGGTAGTGATCATTATCCCATTACAATAAGAGTAGGATTAACTTTAAATAATAAGAAGATAAATGTCAATAAAAAACTAAATTTTAATAAGGCAGACTGGACTAAATTTAGATACTTGAGTCAAATAAACTTAGAGAAAGTAGATATGAGAATGGATATAAATGATGTAAATTTAAAAATTTGTAAGATAATCATGGAAGCAGCAGATAATTCTATAAGGAAAGTAGGGTGTAAAAGTAATAAGAAAATGGTACCATGGTGGACAAATGAATGTAAAGAAGCAATAAAGTTAAGAAATAAAGCATTTAAGGTACTAAAAGGAAATCCAATTTATAAGAATTTAATTGATTATAAAAGAAAGCAAGCAAAAGTAAGGAGAACTATTAAGAAGGTAAAAAGAGAATATTGGAGAAATTTCTGTAGCACAATAGGGAAAGAAACAAAAATAGAAAAAATTTGGAAAATAATTAAAATAATGAATGGCATAAAGAGAGAGTTTGAATATCCTATATTAAAAATAAATAATATAAATATAGTAAAAGATGAAGATAAAGTTGAAATATTGGCAAGAATATTTAGTAAAATTAACAGTTCAAATAATATTAGTGAAGAGGGAAGAAAAGGAAGAGAAAATACAAAACTTATATAAAGATGTATTAGAGTGTTGAAGAAACAAATAATCTGTTAAATGTTGAATTTACAAAAGCTGAATTAAATTATGCACTTAGGAAGACAACAAATACAGCACCAGGTAAAGATCAAATTTGGTACAGAATGATAAGGCAACTTGGTGGAAAATCGAAAGATATAATATTACAATTATATAATAAAATATGGGAGGAGGGAAAATTACCACTGAGCTGGAAGGAATCAATTATAGTACCAATAGCTAAACCAGGAAAAGATAAATCAAACCCAGGAAATTATAGACCAATAGCCTTAACATCAAATCTATGTAAAATAATGGAAAAAATGATTAATAGTAGACTAGTATATTATTTAAATAATAAAGGATATATGTCAAAGTATCAAAGTGGTTTTAGAAAAGGGAGGAGTACTAATGATCCAATGCTATGTTTAGAGCATGAAATTAGAAGAGCACAGGTAAATAAAGAAAGTGTAGTGGCTGTATTTTTTGATATAGAAAAAGCATATGATATGATGTGGGTGGAAGGATTATTAATTAAATTACAAATACTGGGCATTAAAGGGAAAATATTTAAATGGATCAAAGATTTTTTAACAAATAGGAAAATACAAGTTAGAATTGGGGAAGTGATCTCAGGAAAATATATAGTAGAAAATGGAACTCCACAGGGGAGTATTATAAGTCCGTTATTGTTTTCAATTATGATAAATGATGTATTTAAAGATATTGGAAAAGTAATGGGATGTTCACTTTTTGCAGACGATGGAGCTGTTTGGAAAAGAGGAAAAAATGTAGATTTCATTGTAAAGAAATTACAAGAGGTTATTATTGAAATAGAGAAATGGGCGTTACAATGGGGATTTAAGTTTTCAGTTGAAAAAACCAAAGTAATGATATTTAATCAGAAAAAAATAAACAAGGAAATAAAATTAAAATTATATAACCAAGAATTACAGCAAGTAAAGTATATAACATTTTTAGGATTATGGTTTGATGAAAAACTAAAATGGAATATACATATTCAAAAAGTTGTTGATAAATGTAAGAAAATGTTAAATATTATGAGATGCTTGGCTGGCAGTGACTGGGGAGCAGATAGGAAATCACTAAAACAGATTTACACAGGAATGATAAGATCTAACATAGACTTTGGTTGTATAGTTTACGGTTCAGCAGCTAAAACACATCTGGTTAAATTAAATATTATCCAACATCAGGCATTAAGATTATGTACTGGAGCATTTAAAACTACACCAACAGCAGCAATAGAAATAGAAATGGAAGAAATGCCGTTAGAGTTAAGAAGAATAAAACTAGAAATAAATTATTGGTTAAATTTACAAGGTAATAACTTGGATCATCCAATTTGGGAAATTTTAAATCCATGTTGGGAAAAAGAAAAGAAAGAAATGAAGAGTTTTGGATGGACAATTGAAAATAAAGTAAAAGAATTTAAAATGATTGATTTAGAAATTAGTCAAACATCACCAATATCAATCATACCACCATGGATTCTACCAGAAGCAACAGTAGATATGTCAATAATGGAAAAGAAGCAAGATAAATCTTCCATAGTAGATAGTTATTCAGTACAGATACATTTAAATAATTATTATAGATATATTCAAATATATACAGATGCATCAAAAATAAATGGATAAGTAGGAATAGCTTTTGTAGTACCAGAATTCAATCTAAAAATAGGAAAACGAATTACAGACGGCTTATCAGTATACACAGGAGAAATATTGGCTATATTATTAGCTTTACAATGGGTAGAAGACATAAAACCATTAAAAACAGTCATTTGCTCAGATTCAAGCTCTGCATTATTAAGTTTAAAATATAATCAATCAGATAGTAGGATGGACATTTTATTAGAAATATTTCATACATTATACAGAATAGTTATATTTGTGTGGGTTCCAGCACATATTGGAGTAGAAGGAAACGAGAGGGCAGATAAAATAGCAAAGAGGGTAATTCAAAATCCTATTAGTTTTACAGTTAAAACAAGTAAATCTGAGGGAAAGAGTATTGTTAAAGGAAAGCTGATGGAAAAATGGCAAAAAAGGTGGGATGAAGGAAAAACAGGAAGATGGTTTTATAAAATTCAGAAGATAGTAGGAGAAAGAAGAAATGGAAGACGAAATAGAAAGGAGGAAAGAGTGATAACAAGGTTGAGATTTGGGCATACAGGACTTAATTATACACTTTTTAAAATTCAAAAGCTTGATACTGGTAAATGTGATTACTGTGGAAAATATGAAACAATAGAACATGTTATATTAGAATGTCATAAATATGAAAGAGAAAGAAAATATATGAGAAGAGAGTTTGAAGGTATTAAGGAAAGGGTTAATTTATTAGATATTTTGAGGAAGAATTTAGGGAGTAAACATATACAAATAGTGATTCGTTTTTGAAAGAAAACAAAATTATTTCATAGAATTTGATTATAGTAGATAAAATTGTGAAAGTATGGAGGATATAGAAGGGTAGAATACAATGTAATGTGTAAGTATGTCTATTTGTATATATACATATAGGTAAGATATATTTATTTATTTAATTTGTAGAATTAAATATATATATATATAAATAGATAGACCGACACAAACCACACTCCATACCAGTAAGTGGCGGTAATGCTACTAAAAGTTTGTTGCCAACCGCCAATAAAACCAACAACAAGAAGAAGAAGAAGGTCTTTGCTGGAACATAACCTCAGTTATGTGGACTGCCTGTCTGCCTACCTGCCTGTCTACCTGTCGACCTGCCTATCAGCCTGCCTGCACCTGGTAAATACTCACCTAAGGACTGCACTGTAAATATACTCACCATCAGCACTCTCACCTTGGATTCCTGGATTCCATCCTCCTCCCCTGGTTCCTGGACAACACCATCTTATTATCCTAGGCAAGCCTACACTAGGAATAAAACGTCACTTACCGTCTACATCCTGTGTTTTGAGTCTGTTTTCATTCTCTGGTTTGTTCTACTTCGACTACCTTAGTGATTCATGATATTATGTTCCAGCCCTCTAACATGTCGAAGAACAATTCAGATGATGAACAGACTTCCATTAAAGAACATTTACAATCTAATGAAACCATGCTCCAACAGCTACTGCAACAACAAAGGACTACAGACTCCCATCTCACAGAACTTGATGGTATGGTTCAAGCTCTAAGTGAAATACTAACCAAACTCTCACCTGCTTCTCCAACTCCTCCAGTTCAAATAGAGAATCCTCCAACGTCCTCAACCCTCTCTTCTGGGATCCGTGAGCCTGACTTCCGTCCATGTGAACTCTTTGATGGTAATCCTAATAACTTTGGTGGCTTTTCTCTCCAGTGTGAGTTAGCATTCAGTCGTTCCCCCTCTCTTTTTCCTACCGCTGCCTCCAAGATTACCTATATTGTAACCTCGCTAAGGGAACCTGCTCTGCGCTGGGCGCACGCCTATTTGGCATCTAACCCTGTTGAGTCTCTTAGTTATGCTACTTTTTTCAGTCACTTTAAGAGGGTCTTCGACCAACCACTCCAGCAGGAGGCAGCGGCTAAGAGAATACTCACCCTCAAACAGGGAAGGAGAGCATTGGCGGAGTTCGCCATCGACTTCCGGGTTGCAGCGCAGGAGGTGGGATGGGATGAAGCGGCACTCAAGGGTATTTTTGTTAATTCCCTTGCTGATCAAATAAAGGACCAGTTGGTTTTGAGAGATGAACCCGAAAGACTGGATGAATTAATCAACCTATCAATCCACATTGACAACCGTCTAAGAGAGAGACGAACAGAAAAAGACTACAATTCCCAGTGGCATCACTCTCTGGCACCTCGAACCACTTTCCTCGACGCACCCACTTCCGTTCAAGCTACAGAGGGGTCTACGGAACTGGAGCCAATGCAGATTGGCCACACTCGACTCTCCCGACAGGAACGTCAACGACATTTTGAAGCTGGTCTTTGTTTATATTGTGGACAAAGAGGACATTTCATCACAAGATGCCCTAAGAAGGGAAAAGAGAGAGCTCGTCAATAAAACAGGGGACGTTGATGAGCATATCCCATTCTTCCCCTGTCTCCTGTCTGTGTTTTCCGGCCACCATTATTGTTGGCCAAGAGAAGTTTCCTGTTGACGCCTTTATTGATTCTGGTGCTGAACAAAATCTTATTTCCTCGGACATGGTTAATAATAACTTCAAATACCCTCTCAGCCTCTCAACCACTCCATCTCTGTCACTGGCATCACTGGTCAGCCCATGTCTCAAGTGAGATTTAAAGTTCCTCAGCTTCACATCATTACCTCTGGTAATCATCATGAAAAGGGTGAGTTCTTTATTATCCCTTCCATCTCTCCACAATTAGTTTTGGGGTATCCTTGGTTGCAGAAACATAATCCCACTATTAATTGGGTGGAGGGCAGAGTAGAGAGATGGAGTAAGTTCTGTCTCCAGAATTGTTTAAGAACTGCCATCTCTCACTCTACTAAACAACTCAAACCTCCTGAGCCTGTTGATTTATCCAGAGTTCCACCTGAATACCATAATCTCGCATCTGTGTTTAGTAAACAAGGGGCTCTTTCCCTACCTCCGCATCGCCCCTATGACTGCTCTATTGATTTCCTCCCAGGCGCTCCACTACCATCCAGCATCTCTCCAGACCCGAGAAAGAGGTCATGAAAGAATACATTGAGGATTCTTTAGAATCTGGGATCATTCGTCCGTCCACCTCCCCTGTTGGCGCCGGATTTTTCTTCGTGGGTAAGAAGGACGGCACATTAAGACTTTGCATTGATTATAGAGGGTTGAATCAAATTACTATTAAAAATAAATACCCACTACCACTCAGTACATGAACAACTACATTCTGCCAAGATCTTCACTAAGCTTGTCCTGCGCAACGCATACCATTTGGTCCGGATCCGTGAGGGTGATGAGTGGAAAACAGCTTTCAAAACCCCCCTGGGACATTTTGAGTATCTAGTCATGCCTTTCGGTTTAACTAATACACCCGCTGTTTTTCAGGCTCTCATTAATGATGTTCTTCGCGATTTCCTCAACCTCTTTGTTTTCGTTTATCTGGATGACATTTTGATTTTTTCCCAGGACATAGAACAACATCACCAACACGTCAGAACAGTTCTCCAAAGGCTTTACGAAAATCAACTCTTTGTTAAAGCCGAAAAATGTGAGTTCAGCGTCACCTCCGTGTCTTTTTTGGGTTTCATTTTTGAAGCAGGCAAATACAGAACTGATCCCAAGAAGACCAAGGCAGTGGCAGAGTGGCCTACTCCAACTTATCGCAACTTCAAAGGTTCTTGGGATTTTCAAATTTCTACAGGAGGTTTATGAGGAACTACAGTCAGGTCACTGCACCTCTCACTCAACTCACCTCCTCTCTGAGAACATTCCATTGGACCCCTGAGGCGGAAAGGGCATTTGGTGAGTTAAAGACTCTATTTTCTTCGGCGCTCATATTGACCCATCCTGATCCATCTAAACAATTTATCGTAGAGGTTGATGCTTCCAACATTGGAGTAGGGGCCATTTTATCTCAACGGTCCCCTGTGGACGATAAAGTACATCCATGTGCCTATTTTTCTCGTCGATTGTCTCCAGCAGAGCAAAATTATGATGTGGGCAACTGTGAACTATTAGCCATAAAATTGGCCCTTGAGGAATGGCGGTATTGGTTAGAGGGTACTGAAATCCCTTTTCTCATTTGGACTGATCACAAGAACCTCTCCTACATTCAAAATGCCAAGAGACTTAACCCCAGACAAGCCCGTTGGTCTCTGTTTTTTGCTCGCTTTCATTTCTCTATCTCCTACAGACCCAGTTCCAAGAACACTAAGCCCGACGCTCTCTCTCGCCAGTTCTCTCATTCTAACCAACCCAGGACTGAAACCTCCATCCTCCCGGACTCTTGTATTGTGGGCGCCCTCACCTGGGCCATTGAGAAGGACATCAGATAGGCACAGAGGTCCGAACCTGACCCAGGTACTGGCCCAGTGGGCAAGATGTTTGTTCCCAACTCTGTCGTCAATAAAGTTCTGGATTGGGTGCACAACAATAAGCTGACTTGTCATCCTGGGGTGACTCGCATGACCACATTTACCAAGAGGTATTTCTGGTGGCCGACTATGAATCTCAACATTAAAGACTTTGTTGCAGCTTGTCCCACATGTGCTCGGAACAAAAACACCAATCAACCCCCTGCTGGTCTTCTTTAACCTCTGCCCACCCCTAGCCGCCCCTGGTCCCACATTTAAATTGATTTCATTACTGGTCTCCCGCCATCTGACGGTAACACCGTCATCCTTACTGTTGTTGACAGATTTTCTAAAGCAGCCCATTTTGATCCATTATCCAAGCTTCCGTCTGCATTTGAGACTGCCCAACTCCTGGTTTTCCACGTTTTCCGCATCCATGGCATTCCTATGGATATTGTTTCTGACCGAGGCCCGCAGTTCATCTCGCAAGTCTGGAAGGAGTTCTGCAAGGCTCTAGGTGCCTCCGTAAGTCTTTCATCAGGATACCACCCACAATCTAATGGGCAGACAGAAAGATGCAACCAGGAACTTGAAGTCACCTTATGGTGCGTAATAAATGACAACCCCTCTTCTTGGTGCAAGCATCTCACATGGATTGAATATGCTCACAACACACATACTTCCTCTGCTACCGGTTTGTCCCCATTTGAGGTTTCCCTTGGCTATCTACCACCGCTGTTTCCCAGTATTGAATCTGACATCCTGGTCCCCTCTGTTCAGCATCATGTTTCCAGGTGTCGTAGGATTTGGCGACAGACCAGGAGGACCCTCCTACGCACTCTGGAACAAAATAAGAGGTTCGCCAACCGTCGCCATTCTGCTGCACCTGTCTACCAAATCAATCAGAGGGTCTGGCTATCTACCAGGAATATTAAATTAAAGGATATTCCCAAAAAGTTGGCCCCCTGTTACATTGGTCCTTTTCTCATCGAGAGGATCATCAACCCATCTGCGGTGAGACTCAAACTACCATCTTCCATGCACATTCATCCTACATTCCATGTTTCTCAGATCAAGCCAGTCTCTGAAAGCCCCCTGAGTCCACCTACCAAGCCTCCCCCCCCTGCTCGACTCATTGATGACCACCTTGCAATTACGGTCAATAGTATCCTGGAGGTTCGGCGTAGGGGGCGTGGATTTCAATATCTCATTGATTGGGCAGGATATGGACCCGAAGAGAGATCCTGGGTTCCCCGTTCTCACATCCTTGATCCTGCTCTCATCACGACCTTCTACAAATGCCATCCTGAAAGACGTCCTGGATTGCCTGGAGGCAATTGTTGAGAGGAGGGTACTGTAGGATCTCAGCTTCTCTCCTCCTGGTTGGTTCTGGCAGCTCGTTATCAGCAGGAACAGGTCTTTGCTGGAACATAACCTCAGTTATGTGGACTGCCTGTCTGCCTACCTGCCCGGCTACCTTCCTACCTGCCTGTCTACCTGTTGACCTGCCTATCTGCCTGCCTGCACCTGGTAAATACTCAACTAAGGACTGCACTGTAAATATACTCACCATCTGCACTCTCACCTTGGATTCCTGGATTCCGTCCTCCTCCCCTGGTTCCTGGACGACACCAACTTATTATCCTAGGCAAGCCTACACTAGGAATAAAACTTCACTTACCGTCTACATCCTGTGTTTTGAGTGTGTTTTCATTCTCTGGTTTGTTCTACTTCGACTACCTTAGTGATTCATGATAGATAAAAGCATCTGAGATTTCCTCCTCAGAGTCAGTTTCACTGTCAAAGTGGGAGAAAATAATTTGGCTGACCCTTGCTGTCCAGGCAAAGGAGCGCCTAGTAGCCACCAAATGTTAAGAAATTAAGGAGAATAAGCATCATGGCGCATGTTTGACAGTCTCTCTGTTGCAGACGTCGCCAGTCCATCATCCGTAGAAAGGTTATGTGCAATGTGTAGAGGTCTTCCCTGTATGTTTCCTGTGTGTCTCTCACTGTGGTGTGTGTGCAGTGAGGCAAATGACCTTATGGTTTCTAACTTTCAGGCAATGCGATGGCCTTAAGTAGATTCTGAAATAACGTTGCACTGCCCAAGAGATTGTGCCCTTGTAAGAACAGTGTTCTTCAACCACCTCTTCAATCACTCACCAGTGATCAGCTTACAGTTCTTTGTCTTGTGGTGGTCTGCTGTCCTCACACCTTTCAGGCCGTGGATGATCCAATTGGAAGATGACTTGTGTCCTGGAAGCCAGATGAAACTGGAGGAGCTGGAGCTTTCCTGCAGCTTTCCTGGGTGTCTAGTAGGATCTGATATGAGCCATTCCAGCGCCTGGATTTCCAGTGTTTTTTCCAAGATTCTCTGACCAGAATCCAGTCGCCGGGAATAAAGGACTGCAGGGTGGAAGTGGCTGTTTCTGGTAATGCAGCCTTCACCGTCTGTGAAACTTGAGAAAACAGTGGACAGGTTTTGACAGTAAAACAACATCCTATCTTCACACTGTTGGAAAATATTCATGCTATGCTTATAGGATCTGTATTGCTATGCTCAAGTATGTTTAATAATGTGTGAAATAAAATGCATTGTGTAACTTAGAGGCCTGCTAACAGGCTTCTCTGTGTATATGTCTGCAGGATTTCTGCCTTACAACAAGAGAATATTTCTGTATGTAAGATTTCTGCCTTACAACAAAAATATATTTCTGTATGTAAGATTTCTGTCTTGCAACAAGAAGATATTTGTGTATATGTCTGTAGATAAAGGTCAAAAGTGGAAAAACAGGAATTGCTGAAAAGGCAGCTGAATGTCAGAGTGCCAGACAGCTCCGGATAGGAAATCAGACATACATTTGTATGTTTTTTCTTTGTAATGTACACGCCTTGCTTCTGAATAAAACTGCTGTTCTGGGAAGAAGTATTCAGAAGTTTCAGAAGTATTCGGATGAGCTTCTCCCTGTACAGGCATCTAAAAGCTGCGCAGTCTCCGTGTTCTTTTATTACTTTGTTTTTATTAGTAACAGTATAGGATGTCTTAGCTTTACCAAACAAACGAGCACACAGGAGTTTAGGGAACAACTCCATCATCGTGGTGATCCCGACGTGATTTGGGAAAAGCGAGGAGTTTCGGCTAAATCAGAACTTCACCAAAAGACTCTGACACCGGGGTACCCCCGCACTTCTTACGAGGTAAGCAGAAACCTGTTTAAACGAACTCTGCACTTGTGGCATTGTTGATAGGCCTAAATTCTTGGTGTCAGATGTCTGAGTAAGTGAAATGTTCTGCTAAATTTAACACGTGTAAAGTAATGCATTAAGGTACTGTAAAAGAGGTCACGAAAAGCAAAATGAGAAGTGTTTTTTGAACTAAAGGGTTAGAGTCCCGCTGAAATAAGGGTTCGAGGCCCAAAGGGTTAGAGTCCCTCTGAAAAAAGGGTTCGAGGCCCAAAGGGTTAGAGTCCTTCTGAATAAGGGGTTCGAGGCCCGTGCGTGTTTTTCCTGAGTTTGGCAACTCCACATGTTTTCTGACGAGAATTCATGATTTTGCTGGGTTGAAGTCCCGGAGGTTGGGGACCTCCGAAGTTTGAAGTGTATTTAAGTTTTCTTAACAGGGTTAGAGGCCCTGAGAAGGTTGTTCATTGTATTCTGGAGTCAGAAAGCTAAGACCGGGCAAAAACACAAAGGTTTGAATGCTGTGTTTTATTTGAGTTCTGTCTCTATAAAACCAGATTACCGATGTGGTAAACCTTAAAACACATAGTCAAAAGTCCCGTGAAGCTATGAGCAGGCTGAATAGGTCTGTGAGATCAGTAACAGTTAGAGTGTGAATGTGAGTTATATATATAATAGTGAGAATAGAACAGATTAAGAGAAACTATGAGCTGAATAGGATAATTCAGCTAGAATAAAACAGAAACGGGAGCGTATTTAGTACACTCCAATAATAGATCAAAAGTGCATAAACACAAACACATAAAATCGATGAGCTGTTCACAGAAGGGATAATCTGTGAGACAGACTTGTTAGGGGACTGTGTGTGAAAATACGGTGTGAGTGGGGAGACGCGCAGCAGTTTGCCAGACTCTCACTGCAGGTGAATGATTGCAGCATTCCTGTATGGAAACCTAACTGTTGTCAACAATGACAGGGTGCTGATAAGCTGCTTGGTTTGGGGGAAAATTGAGGTGTCTTGAGACATGTGTATGTCACTCTCAAAATAGTCCAGATACCAGGGACATAGCGTGCTATATTTTCTGGACGGCCTCAGTTGACCAGCGCATGAATAAATTGAAAGGAAGGGTGTGAATGTTCACGTGACAAGCAAGTATTAAGGTGTAAAGACTTTGTGGGGTGTTTATAGTCAGGTGAGGCAGTTTTACGGTCCAGTAAGATGGACGGAGAGTTTCAAAAGGAGATTGATGACTCAGGTTTGGGTGTAGAGGCACCAGTGTGGAAAACATTTAAGGAACAGGTGTATGTGGTGAGGCAGTTGGTGCAGCAGACACAGGAAGAAAAACAGGCAGAAAAGTTGATTAAAAAAACGGATCAGAAAATACAGGAAGAGGTACAGAGAGATGGAACTGATGAAAAGAGCAGAAAAAGCGTGGGAAGGTGGTTTTGGCTGAATATGACAAAGGCTAAGAAAGACAAAGAGTTGGCGGAGGAAAAATGTAAAGATAGTGGATGGTTTAAAGGCAAGTGGAAAGATGTAAAAGATAAGGCAGCGAAAGATGAGACATTTTGGTCTCAGATGGTTTTAATATGGCAGGGAGCTAAATATGCAATGTTTGATAAAGCTGACACCACACACACAGAACCACACACTGACAGAAATAAGGAAGTAACAGACAAGCCACCACCCTATGCACCTCCTCCCTCTAGCTCTGCTCAGCCTCCTTCCCCTCCTACATCTCCTCCCACAGGGCTGTACCCTGTACTTGACGTCAAAAAAGGGCATGTAACTGTTCGTGGGTTGTCCAGCCCACAAGCTGCTCTCACCTACTGTACCGCCCCTACAGCTCCACAAGAAGAACAAAAGGACTTAATTTCTTTCTTATCTGAATCACAAGACTCTCTGTCTGTAACTGATCCAGCTTGTTCTGAAGCACTTTCTGTTGGCTCTTATACTCAAGTAAGCCCAGATGGGTTTAAGCTTAGAAAAATGCGAGAAATCTTGAATGGTGATCAGCACCATCTCTCATCCCGTTCACACTGCACAGATGATTCAGCCCAAAGCATGACCATGGCAACACCTGCCCCATCTAAGCAAGTAGGCTCAGTGACTGTTGCTGTGTATGGTGATTGGCGGCCTGATGCCACACTTCCTCATAGATTATTTCCACTACGGACATCTGCTCCTTGGGCTTCACTCACTCCTAGTGTAGAATGTGAGGCCCAGGAAAATGATGAAGCCGTCTCAACCCTGCATGAACCACCAGAAGACACACCTGAGCGCAGTGCCCCCCAACCAGAAACTCAAACCATGCAACCACGCGTCCTCTGTCAGGTGTTATCAAGAGGGGAGCCTGGGTTCTATAAAAAGCAGTTGCCCCTCCTTCATCAACCTGGGTCCGGGGGTCAGCGCAAATATAAGCCTTTTTCCTTGGGGGATCTTACCACACTCTGCGACAAGCTCCCACCCGTAACGAAGGGGGCTTCTATTTGGTTGCAAACATTAGATTCTCTTACTGCAGGCACCACTTTAGCTCTAGGGGACTACTGTGCAATTGCAGCACGTTGTATGAAACCACACAGCTGTAGAGAGGTTGAAGCGAGTGCTCGCTCCCTTCTCTTCCCAGACACAGATCATTTCGCTCTCCATGCCCAAGACATAGGGGACGCGCTGAGGGAGCTATACCCTGTAACCAGGGAGCGCACTATCCCTAAATTTGAATGGAATCCAAACACCAATCCAAGAGAATATGTGGCTCAATGAAAATCCATGTGGCAAACACAAACAGGAACCAATCCAGCCAATGAGGGTTCACAGAGGGATTGGTTCAGAGACGCTGTGCTGAGAGGCTTACCCACTCAGGTAAAACCAACATGGAAGACAATCCTGATTTACCAGGGGCTGATACTGGAACGTGGGATCGCCATTTAATTCACCATTTATCTAAAATAAGAGAGGAACATAAGAAGGATGAGGAAGAACTTAAAGCGTTGCAGACTCAGTTACTAAAAATGCAGTTAGCTGAAGCAAAAGAAAAAGCAGGGGAAAATAAAAAAGAGAATAAAACCACCAAAATAATGTATGAAGGTGCTGTGTCCCAACCACCACAAGCTCCTCCATTTCCTGGCCACCAGGACGCGTTTGCACAGGGGCCTATGACCTCTGGTCCTCATCAGGAACATGCTGGTCGTTTCAGTGGACGAGGTGGGCCCAGGGGAAGGGGATTCCGGCGAGGACCGCCACAGAGGTGGTGGAATGCTGATGTGTGCTATTACTGCGAAGAGCCCGGTCATTGGAGCAGGGATTGTCCCTACAAACGCGGTCCACATGTGGAATATGGATGGCATGGACCTATGGGAGGGCCTGCGAGACGCCCACATAGGGGAAGAGGTGGTCCACCACGTGGAGGCCAACAGCAGCAGCCTTCACTCCAATTGCCAGTCTGGGATGAGCCCAGTCTCTGGCCAGACCACCACTGAGGGTCCCCACAGAACCCCCCGGACAGAGGGACTGAGGACCCCTTACTGTCCGTGACGGTGTATGGACAAAGTCTTCCTTTTCTAGTGGACACTGCAGCTACATGCTCAACCATCAAACAAGCCCCTCCCAACACTCTCTCCATAAGGACTACCACTGTCATGGGGTTTTCTGGGGCTAAACTGGTCCTATCTTACACCAAGCCCCTAAGAACTGAAATAGTAGGGCAAACTTTGAACCACAGTTACTTAGTGTCTGCAGACACACCAGTAAATTTACTGGGTAGAGACATGTTGATCAAAATGGGCGCAACCATTCTGTGTGGTTCAGACGGACTGCAGGTGCATCTTCCTAATGGCACCCAACTTTCATGTGGCAGCAACACACACTTTTCACATGGACAGTATTTAATCCAGCCCTTGTCTGATCTTATGGCTGACATTTACTGGGTCTTGCTACACCCAGAAACCACAGCATGCAGAGGTGTTCTCTCTTCCTTCCTTCGGTGGAAATCCTGGATCTCCACCCTGGCACCCTACATTTCTCCTCCTGACCCCATGCATGTCACCCTGTTTTATGACAGAAATAACTGTGAATGTTACCAGGAAAGCTTTGCTGATGAGCTGGAAGGTGAGACATGGGACATTGTCACCACTGATATTTATGTAGCTCCAGAAGGCGTAGTCGCCTCTGTCAGGTTGACCAAAGAACAGGATGTTTGGTTTAAAATGTGGTCTGATAGCATTCCGCACGTTTCTTTAGCCCTACATCCAGGACATGAAGCACGTGAGTTAGGGGGTGTGTTAAAACGCTCCCTCTCCCTACAGGATTGGCATCTTTCTTCCACTCCTAACCTCTCCTATTCACCTTCAGGGAACACTAATCACATTCTTAATCATTCCACAGATGTAGGCACCCTGGAACATGTACAGTTAGACAGACATCATGGTAGAGAAAAATCAGATCACCCACTGGCAGCTGCAGTTGTACAAAGCATGCCCTCCACACTTTGGGCAGAAGGTCCCACGGACGTGGGCCTCATACACTGTACTTCCATTACTTTCCAGCTTACTTCTGATCAACCAATCTGGAGGTCCCAATACCCTCATAAACCTGCTGGTAAACTGGGCATTAAGGACACAATTTAGGGTCTGTGGAATGCCGGTGTATTAGAGTTGGCTGACTCCTCCCCGTGGAATACGCCTATTTTACCAGTTGAGAAAAAAGGAACAGGGAAATGGAGAATGGCACACAATTTGAGGGCCGCTAATGCAGCACTGTCCACTCCTACTGTCCCTGTTCCAAATCCTTATGTTGCTCTCACTAATCTTACTCCTGAACATGCATGGTTTACATGCATTGACCTGGCCAATGCTTTCTTTTGCCTGCCTTTAGCTGAAGAATGCAGGGATATTTTTGCTTTCACTTATGGATCACATAGGTACCGATACACTCGTTTGCCACAGGGTTTTGCTCTCTCCCCAGGAATCTTTAACCAAGTTCTTAAAGACTCCTTACAGGACTGCCCACTTCCACCGCATACTACACTCATCCAGTATGTTGATGACATTATTTTGGCCACACCTACTGTAACTGAATGTTTGGAGGCTACTGCTGTTGTTCTTTCACATTTAGCCAAGACAGGCTATAAAGTCAGTAAGGCTAAACTTCAAATCTGCAGAAGACAGGTGGACTTCCTGGGCCGTGTGGTCTCCCAGCCAGGAACTGGTATGTCACCTGCACACCAATCTGCAGTACTTTCCCATCCCAAACCACTCTTTGTGAAAGACATGTTGTCATTTCTGGGCCTTACAGGTTACAGCAGATAATTTGTCCCTGGCTACACTGATCTCACAGCTCCCCTTAAAGACTTAGTGAAAAAACAGGGCATGAGAAATCTCACTGCCCCTTTGGAATGGACCACAGAAGCTGAAGAAGCTTTTATCACTCTCAAAACAAGCTTATCCCAAGCTGCACACTTGGCACACCCCGACTACACGCTTCCATTTTATTTGGATGTTTCTGTAACAGCACACACAGCCAATGGCGTGCTGTTTCAGAAAAAAGGGGGAATAAGAACAGTGCTTATGTACATAAGTGTTATGTTGGACAACATGGAACAAAAACATCATGAATGCACCAGACATGCAGCAGGGATGGCTAAAATAATCCAGAAAACAGCCCATGTAGTTATGGGACACTCCCTTCATATTCTCACATTACATGGAGTAGTGGCTTTTGTGAACTCAAAGACATTCACACTATCACCACTGAGACAACAGAGACTGAGCAGGGTGCTGGAAGCTCCTAACATCACATACACACATGAAGGCATAAACATGGCAGACAGAATGACGTCAGGAGAACCACATGTCTGTGCAGAAAAAGTGGAGTTTAATGAAAAAATCAGACCAGACCTACAAAGCACATCTCTGACAGATGCTAGAAATCTGTATACAGATGGTTGCTGTTTCAGACATGACACAGAAGGACTTAAAGCAGCGTATGCAGTTGTGGAGGACACAGGGACAGACTTTGTGACAGTGAAAGCAGAAAGACTGACAGACACACAATCAGCACAGAGAGCAGAAGTTTTGGCAGTGATAGCGGCCCTAGAATTAGGAGAAGGACAGAAAGTAAACATTTACACAGACTCAGCATATGTCACAAGTGCAGTGCATGTTGAACTAAAGCAATGGTTGAGAACAGGGTTTAGAACAGCAGGACAGAAACCCATCAAGCATGAACAGGAAATGAGAAGGTTGGCTGAAGCATTGTTACCTCCACAGGAAGTGGCGGTTATTAAATGCAAAGGACACGACAATAGTAACACCAGAATAGCACAGGGGAACCAGGCGGCCGACCAGGCGGCAAAACAGTGCGTTGGTTACCAACCCAGAAACATATTGTTGTGTTCAGAGGTAGGGTGGACACCGGAACCCACTCTGGAGGAAGTAGTGAAACTACAAAAGGGGGCCTCACCAGAAGAAAGGTCAGTTTGGAAGGCGAGAGGAGGCAGTGAGGACCAAAATGGACTTCGGAGGAGTCCAGACGGACGTCCAATCCAGCCACCAGGGCTCACTACAGCAGCCCTGGAAGAAGCCCATGGCATGGGGCATGTAGGGACCACACAAATGATAAAAAATCTCGAACACTGGTGGCATCCTTATTTAAAATCAATGGCAGTGCATTGGATAAACTCATGTGAAATTTGCAGACAGTTCAATGCTAAACCTACCCTGAAGCCAGCGCCAGGGAAATTCCCAGTGGATCCTATTGCAGGGAAAGAAATCATCATTGACTATACAGACATGACTGAGAGAGTGAATGGGTTCAGATATCTGCTAGTGTGTGTGGGTGCTTTCACAAGATGGCCAGAAGCCTGGGCAACAAAAAAGGAAGACAGTAAGTCTGTGGTAAAATGTTTAGTAAATCATTACATTCCAAGACACGCTTTTCTGGCCAAAATCAGATCAGACAATGGTACACACTTTAAAAATGAGGAGCTCAGAGAAGTGGAGACATTTTTGGGACTTAAATATTCCTTTGGGACAGTGTACCATCCACAGTCCCAGGGAAAGGTGGAAAGAATGAATCAGACCCTCAAAACCAAAATTGGCTAAAATCTGTGCACAGACCAAAATGAATTGGGTCACAGCCTTACCTTTAGCGCTGATGTCCGTAAGGAGCTCTGTAAATCAGAGACATGGTCTGACCCCTCACGAACTGCAGACAGGCAGACCATTTCCAGGTCCTCAAACCAGACTACCTTTTCTAAATGAATGTGAAGGTTCTATGTCTCACCGTGATTATTACAGATCTCTCCACAGTTTGGTTGCAGCATTCTCAAAACAGTTTCCAGAGAAACCAACCGAGGGACCCCGGCCAACCACGTCCGACGCTGAGTGGGTCCTGCTGAAGGTGATCAAAAGGAAGTGGTCAGAACCCAGGTGGACCGGTCCATTCCAGGTCACAGAAAGAACCTCACATGCGATGAGACTCAAGGGTAAAGGCGACACCTGGTACCACTGGAGCCAGTGTACAGCGACAGACGCTCCGCAGAGATCCCTCGCTGAGGTCCAGGAAAACCTGAGAGAGAACACAACAGAAGAGCCACCTTCTCACCCTACAGAAGGGGCAGAATAATCCCCTAGGGGTGAGAAGTCATCATACCCATAGGTTAGTCTACACCTTGGGTTCAACAATCTGCAAAAGTATTCATACCAACATAGGGGCAGAATAATCCCCTGGTATGAATCCCAGGCTCCAGGTCAGTCTACACCTGTGAGTTGAAGACAGGACAGCATACAGCAGAAGAGGCGGAAGTGATTGAGCTTCCCTCTCACAAGGTGGTTGTAGCTGCTCTCCCACCCAGAACAGAACTGAACTAAAAAAAAAAAAAAACTTTCTATTTTTCTATTTACAGGTTTGTTTGTTCATTGTATATTCCAGGACTTGTATTAAGTACTTTGATGAAAGTATGAGCCAAAAGGCAAAAACCCTACCCCATAGGGGTTGGATTTTGGTAGGTTCATGAATTATTTCTTTTTTTATTGTTACATTGATTTAAAAAAATAACCTGTGGGGATTTTAGGGTGAAGTCATTATTAAGACTTCAAAAGGGGGAAATTGTTGGAAAATATCCATGCTAAGCTTATAGGATCTGTATTGCTATGCTCAAGTATGTTTAATAATGTGTGAAATAAAATGCATTGTGTAACTTAGAGGCCTGCTAACAGGCTTCTCTGTGTATATGTCTGCAAGATTTCTGCCTTACAACAAGAGGATATTTCTGTATGTAAGATTTCTGCCTTACAACAAGAGGATATTTCTGTATGTAAGATTTCTGCCTTACAACAAAAAGATATTTCTGTATGTAAGATTTCTGCCTAGCAACAAGAAGATATTTGTGTATATGTCTGTAGATAAAGGTCAAAAGTGGAAAAACAGGAATTGCTGAAAAGGCAGCTGAATGTCAGAGTGCCAGACAGCTCCGGATAGGAAATTAGACATACATTTGTATGTTTTTTCTTTGTAATGTACACGCCTTGCTTCTGAATAAAACTGCTGTTCTGGGAAGAAGTATTCAGAAGTTTCAGAAGTATTCGGATGAGCTTCTCCCTGTACAGGCATCTAAAAGCTGCGCAGTCTCCGTGTTCTTTTATTACTTTGTTTTTATTAGTAACAGTATAGGATGTCTTAGCTTTACCAAACAAACGAGCACGCAGGAGTTTAGGGAACAACTCCATCAACACAAAGATGTGGAAAAAAATGATCTTGGCAATATCCCCATGTTACTTTATTCTGACATTCCCCTCTTCTGGGGCAGGGTCCAACCCATGCGACAATCCAGCAAAAGGTTTAAACAAAAATGTTCTAGTAACCAAGATCACATTACATAGAACCAAAGAAATTAATTCTGACATAACTATGTGTCTCTATGAATTTAATGAAAGCAATATATATATATATTTTTAACTGCAACTCAGTTCCATTAATAACAAAACACAAACTTTAATTATTCAGTTCATCAATATTTCACTTAGAAATAAGTCACATATCATCCTGATTTGTCTTGTATGAAGATAAGTATTAGATTAATGGAAATCTAATGTAATTCTCATGCATGCACTCTACAAATTTAATCTAATAAATAATTCCTGTCAAGTATGAAATCATAACTCTGATTCTTTATCAAAATATATTGATTGCTTTTGGCATATCTTGAACTGTCAGTTAGCTTAATGGCACCAAGGGAAACTTTCAATCTAATAAAATCACCAATGATTCTGTATGCAAAAGTAATAAAAAAAAAAAAGTTTTAACTATTTCATTAACCTTTTAATAGTAAAACGCATAAATCTAAATGTCATGCTACATCCTTAATCATTATACAAAAACATGTTTTTAAGGCAACAATCACTACAAGCATTTTGATTCTTTTGTCTCTTAAACAGTATGAAAACTCAGGAAGGGAGGTGCTGAGCATTTCCATGGGAGCAAAGGCATGAACCAACCTGGTAGGTGGGCGGAGTCAGGCAGAACTCATCTCTGATGGGCAGCCTATGGGCGGGCCTCGCAGTTTCTTCATTCCAACCAATCTTAGTGAACCTTAAACTGCAAAACTGTTAACATGCACCTACCTCAGAAACAAGCTGCTTCTTAATTTTCCTGAAAACTCAAAGTTTTAATCAATCTGAGATTTAGAAACATTATTCTAAACATGGATTATTGTTTCATGCAACATATAAACAAACATTAATTCCAACAAAACAAAGACAAAACATCAAACACAAACAAATGGCCAAATTTGAAGCTTCATGAATTCAAAGAAATTTTTAACAATTTCTTTTCAGAATATGTTTTCTCAGCCATATCTTTTAATGCTGTAATTGATCAATTTTGTTATGACAATCTTCAGGATCCTTTTTAAGATGAGTGCACATAATCCATGTCTGGCACCGAAAAGGGCCTGAGAGGTTCTTTGGGCTCCTCTAAGCTGGCAACCTGGTTTGTCACCAAGGATGGTTTGCTGCTTACACCCAGTGGGTTTTGCACCTCCGCCTGGACCCAGAGTTGGTCCTGGTGGCAGTCAATTAGTAGGGCCAGCCTGTCCAGCAGGTCCTGGCCACCAAGAAAAAGCTCTTTGTTTAATGTGTACATATAGTTGGGGTGCACCAGAGCCATGTCTTCGAGTGTGATGTCCAGCTCCTGTCAAGACTTGAACAACGGACGAACCCAGAATGCAGACTAGCAGGCAGCTAGTAGGTGAAAAACTATTTAATAAAAAACAAAAACTCACTCACAGATGAGGCTGGAACAAAACAACAACCAGACAGGCAAGACAGGCATGGCATCATCAAAAACAAGACTTGAAACAAAAACAGAGTTCCGGCGGGCGACCAGGAGGTCGTCCCCAGCAGGCACAGAGTTACGGCGGGCGACCAGGAGGTCGTCCCCAGCAGGCACAGAGTTCCGGCGGGCGACCAGGAGGTCGTCCCCAGCAGGCACAGAGTTCCGGCGGGCGACCAGGAGGTCGTCCCCAGCAGGCACAGACTTCCGGCGGGCGACCAGGAGAACCCTCAGAGGCTGAAGCAGAGCCAGGCGAACCCTCAGAGGCTGAAGCAGAGCCTGGCGAACCCTCAGAGGCTGAAGCAGAGCCTGGCGAACCCTCAGGCTGAAGCAGAGCCAGGCGAACCCTCAGAGGCTGAAGCAGAGCCAGGCGAACCCTCAGAGGCTGAAGCAGAGCCAGGCGAACCCTCAGAGGCTGAAGCAGAGCCAGGCGAACCCTCAGAGGCTGAAGCAGAGCCAGGCGAACCCTCAGAGGCTGAAGCAGAGCCAGGTGAACCCTCGTCTCTGGGTTCAAAGGCCAGAACGAGGACAAACTGTTCCTTGAACCCCTCATGAACAGGGTTCAATGGCGGCACTTCCTCCTCGAACCCCTCGTCGCAGGGTTCAGAAGCCAGAACAAGGACAAAACGTTCCTTGAACCCTTCAGGAACAGGGTCCGGCGTCGATCCCTCCTCGAACCCCTCGTCGCAGGGCTCAGAGGCCAGAACGAGGACCAGTTCCTCACTGAACCCCTGCAGACTAGGAACAGGAGCTGAGGCGTCGGCGGGACCCTCGGGGACTTGAGCAGGAGCTGAGGGGTCGGCCGGACCCCCAGTGGCTTGAGCAGGAGCTGAGGCGTCGGCCGGACCCCTAGTGGCGTGAGCAGGAGCTGAGGCGTCGGCAGGACCCCCAGTGACGTGAGCAGGAGCTGAGGCGTCGCAGGACCCCCAGTGACTTGAGCAGGAGCTGAGGCGTCGGCAGGTCCCCCAGTGGCTTGAGCAGGAGCTGAGGCGTCGGCCGGACCCCCAGTGGCTTGAGCAGGAGCTGAGGTGTCGGCCGGACCCCCAGTGGCGTGAGCAGGAGCTGAGGCGTCGGCCGGACCCCCAGTGGCTTGAGCAGGAGCTGAGGCGTCGGCCGGACCCCCAGTGGCTTGAGCAGGAGCTGAGGCGTCGGCCGGACCCCCAGTGGCGTGAGCAGGAGCTGAGGCGTCGGCCGGACCCCAAGTGGCGTGAGCAGGAGCTGAGGCGTCGGCAGGACCCCCAGTGACTTGAGCAGGAGCTGAGGCGTCGGCAGGACCCCCAGTGACTTGAGCAGGAGCTGAGGCGTCGGCAGGACCCCCAGTGACTTGAGCAGGAGCTGAGGCGTCGGCCGGACCCCCAGTGGCGTGAGCAGAGGCTGAGGCGTAGCAGAGACCCTCAGTGGCATGAGCAGAGGCTGAGGTGTCGCAGAGACCCTCAGTGGCGTGAGCAGAGGCTGAGGCGTCACAGAGACCCTCAGTGGCGTGAGCAGAGGCTGAGGTGTCGCAGAGACCCTCAGTGGCGTGAGCAGAGGCTGAGGCGTCAGCCGGACACTCAGTGGCGTGAGCAGAGGCTGAGGCGTCAGCCGGACCCTCAGAGGTGTGAGCAGAGGCGTCGCCGGGGCCCCCGATGACTTGAGCTGGGGCGTCCCTTTTACGACGTCCTGTGCGACGTGTGGAGGTGGTTGAGGCTGACTTAGGGTCTGGCCTGGAGTCAGGCTGTGGTGTGTCTGGACTGGAGTCAGGCTGTGGTGTGTCTGGACTGGAGTCAGGCTGTGGTGTGTCTGGACTGGAGTCAGGCTGTGGTGTGTCTGGACTGGAGTCAGGCTGTGGTGTGTCTGGACTGGAGTCAGGCTGTGGTGTGTCTGGACTGGAGTCAGGCTGTGGTGTGTCTGGACTGGAGTCAGGCTGTGGTGTGTCTGGACTGGAGTCAGGCTGTGGTGTGTCAGGCTGAGGCTGTGGTGTGTCAGGCTGAGGCTGTGGTGTGTCAGGCTGAGGCTGTGGTGTGTCAGGCTGAGGCTGTGGTGTGTCAGGCTGAGGCTGTGGTGTGTCAGGCTGAGGCTGTGGTGTGTCAGGCTGAGGCTGTGGTGTGTCAGGCTGAGGCTGTGGTGTGTCAGTCTGAGGCTGTGGTGTGTCAGTCTGTGGCTGTGGTGTGTCAGGCTGAGGCTGTGGTGTGTCAGGCTGAGGCTGTGGTGTGTCAGGCTGAGGCTGTGGTGTGTCAGGCTGAGGCTGTGGTGTGTCAGGCTGAGGCTGTGGTGTGTCAGGCTGAGGCTGTGGTGTGTCAGGCTGAGGCTGTGGTGTGTCAGGCTGAGGCTGTGGTGTGTCAGGCTGAGGCTGTGGTGTGTCAGGCTGAGGCTGTGGTGTGTCAGGCTGAGGCTGTGGTGTGTCAGGCTGTGGCTGTGGTGTGTCAGGCTGAGGTCCTGACGTGGGCTGCTCAGCAGCAGCAGCTCCCTGGAGTCCTGGCGTGGAAGGAAGTGGACGGCAGTAAAACTGCCTTACTGCAGCCTCATAATCCCTCTCCATCTGCCTGATTCTGTCCATCAACTCAGGAGAGGAATATATGAGGCTGGTCTTCCTGAAGCACTTAATCTAGCGGGCATAGAACCGTAGACGCTGCTCCAGCTCGTCAGGTGTCGCCTCAGAACACGGGGCTGGAGCGGGCGAAGACGGCATGGGCGGAGCTGCAGTGAGCCTGGGAGACAGTGCTGTAGCAGACGAAGATGCGGGCTTACTTGTCGCAGCCCTCACTTCGGCTGGCAGGGAAACCACATCCTCACCAGCCGAACCACAGGAAGGTGCTCCACGCCGACGTTTCTTGCGGCGGGAAGAGGGCGACGGCTTCACTGCCGGACCAGAGTGCGCAGCCAGGGGATCAGGCGGAGAACGGCGCTGAACCGCCTCACGCTCCATCTGCTCCAGCAGCAGTGGAGAGGGCACAACCTCCAGGTTGGTCGGCAGGTTCCTCATCGCCTCCTCCTTCTGCCGTTCAAGCCATAGATCCAAGGCTTCTGCCTTCAGCGTGTCCGCGGGGTCCGTGGTTGGCGGAAACATTCTGTCAAGACTTGAACAACGGACGAACCCAGAATGCAGACTAGCAGGCAGCATGACAGTAGGTGAAAAACAATTTAATAAAAAACAAAAACTCACTCACAGGCAGGCAAGACAGGCATGGCATCATCAAAAACAAGACTTGAGCATGAAAATGAAAAGATGTTTCCGCGACGACTAACTGAACAGGTGTGATTAAATGGAGCATGATACAGGTGGAACACAAAACTGATTAACATGGTGCAGGTGAACCGAATAAACTTAATTGACAGAACAAAACGTGACTGAAGCAAAACATGGGTTGAACAGAACGCAAATCCAAGGAAACAAACTAATAGAAACATAACTAGAAAAACATGAAACGAAAGCATAACCAGATCCAAAAACTTAACTTGACTGCACATGAACTAGAAGACCAAAACTAAAGCATGACTAGGAAAATAATAAACAGAAACATGATTAAAGACTGGAGCAGTGAAAAACATAAGGAAAAAACCAGAAACCAAAAACCAAACAACCCCAAATCATAACAGCTCCACCCAACTAGTGATGCATGATTGGTTTTGGTTGCGGCTGGTGATGCTTACATCACAAGCGTCGGCCTGAAATGATTCAATGAAGGAGAGCATGGCTCTACTCACCTCCTCAAACATGATTGAGCACATCAGGTTGATCTTGGATCCTATTTTAGAATAGAAACTCAGTTGGAAACGTCCTCCTATCATGATCAGACAGTATAGATGACGTTCATGTCTATTTTGGTTCAGTTTACCTGAGAACCTTGGAAAGATGGTTTGTGGTGTTTCTCCTGGAGAGGTCCCAAGGGGTACTTGGAGTTTCCCAGGTTTGTCTCCCCATCCGATCAGGTAGACTCTGATGGCTGTGGAGACTGGATCCACGCCTAGTCATGCTGACGGGAAGTTTGGGTCTGGTTTAACTGGAGGGTCGGCTTCCTGTTTCAAGGGTTGTGGCGGCGTGGTGGCCTGACGCACCGCTTCTGTCACCATCTTACGTAAAGCCTCCTCCATCTCTTTCCCCATAATCTCTTCTGCGTGTCGGTTCCACCCTTTTCCATCAGGTTTACCTTTAGGCTTCACGTGATGGTCAGGTCGTCTGTTCGACCGGAAGTGGTTCGGCAACTTTGACTGTGGTTGGTATTCAGTACCACCCCCCCCAGTCCAGCTGACCAAACCTACGTTGTTCCCTGAACCTGTTCTTCACATGGGTTCTGGTTGAAGGCATTTCCTGATCTTCCAACGCAAGACTGTTCCTTTCTGCATGTATCCGTAAAACTCTAGCCTCGCCCTCTGGTCCCTTGGTCGGGCGAGCATGTGTTTCCCACGCCATCTGAGCATATTTGCGGATCTCTTGCATGCTCATGGCCTTGGTTCTGCAATACATAGTCACATCGTATCGCACACTTTCATGAAGGTTGTGGAGGAACAGGGATTTAAAAGCATGTTCCTCCTCAATGCCGGGCGCATTGCGTCCTTGGAAATAAACGGCTCTCAAGCGCCGGTAATACTCCCTGGGTGCTTCGCTTTTCTTTTGCTGGATAATGAAAGCACCAAATGTGGCGGATGCCCGGTCCGTGTACACAGAATATTCTTCCCTTAAAGCTTCGCAAAGGGTTGAATAATGGTCTGTGGGGGTCAGGCTCTCCATGAAAACATGGACGCTCTTAGATGTTGTCTTCCAGATGAGCTTCAGTTTTTCCCGTGCTGATGGGCAGTACAAATCTAGAAGACAGCGTTCAACTTCCCTAAGATAATCATCAATGTTTGATTCTGCATTATTAGGGTCGAAACGCTCTATGTCTTTGGCAAGGGACTCAAGCTGGCGGGTGCGCATTCCACTCTCAGGGATTGGTGCCGGCCCATCTGAGTCATCATCGGAGAGTTCACTCTGGCTGCACTCAGAGGGTATCGGTGCATCACGCCTCATCCTCGTAGGAGGCAGTGGAGGCTGCACCCGGTACAATGGTGGGCCCTGTGCTTCCCGGATTCGGGTCCTGGGCAGCGGTTGAGGGCGGTAGGAACCACCTGAATCCCAGGGGCGGCTTTCCTGTTGCCTTGGCAGAGGTGAGGGATCGTAGAGGACCGTACTGCGAGTCACGTTTGACGGCTGCTTGCATCTGAGCCGTGAACTATTTACACCTGCTGGGTCCCCAGCCAGGTACCGTTCATGGCTGCTGATTGCAGTGGGGTGGGGCACCGCACCACTGAACCTATTCTGACTACTTACACCTGTTCTTGCCTCGGTGGATGTATGGGGAACCCTATGAGCCTGGAAAGGTAATTTCTGGAGAGCAGCTTCTACATCCTCCAGATCTGACCTGCAGGTTCTCTCAGGGTTTCGCAGGTGTGGCTCACCTCCAAAGGTTTCAACCTGTGAGGTGGGTTTCGGTTCATCCCCCTATTCCTCCAGGGATGGGGGGGTGGCATGGCTACCCTCTATTGCCTCCAATCTATTTCCAACTTCTGTTAGTTCACCTCTAAGGACATCCACCGTCTGCAAAGTATCATTCAGCTCGAACTGCAGTTTAACGCGTTGGTCAACTTCCAACATTAACCTTCGCTGATACAACAGAGTGAGCTGTCCTAACACATCTGAGACCCGTCTGTCCTTCGGTGGGTTTTTAATGACTTGGAGCAACTCCTGAATCCTGGCTTCACATTGCTCAATGCCATAATCATTGAGGCCTTTACGCTCCTCTGGGGACAACAGAATCAATGACCCAATCACCTCTTGTGCCTGCATTCCTATGGGGTCCTCCACCATACACACATCTCCAGCTGCAGTCTGGGATGTTCCATCCATCTTTGGCCCAAAATGCACAATGCAAACACACAAAACTGTTTATCTATGAACCACCTCTAAAGAAATTAGCAGCAACGCAACAGACTGAGTTGTTCAGCGACCAATGATTAATAAATTAATGAGCAGCTCACAAACAGGCTAAGCTGTTCAGTGATTAAATTATAGCTAAATTAATTAGCAGCACAAACAGGCTAGGCTGTTCTGTGATTAAATGATAGCTAAATTAATTAGCAGCACACAACAGGCTAAGCTGTTCAGCTAGCTGTTTGATTCATATATGTATCTTCCAGGTGTATGGGTTTGCTTAAAATGGGCACACAGGTTTGACCGTTTAAACTGTGGCTTACCCAAGTCTATGCTTTAATGGGAGTAATCAAGCAAACACACAAAAAGGGAAAGAAAGAAGAAGAGAAAGAATTTTGAAATAACCCAAAACCAAATTCAAAATAAAATTTTAAAAATGGGAAAACGAAACTAAAACATTCAATGCTGTTCTTAGCTTCAAATAAGTGTTAGTGTTCTCTAATATGAATCACCTACCTTCCTGTTAGACAACCAAGTTAGTTCATGAGTCAGATCAAAACAGGCTTCACACAATAAAACCCAGCAAAACGCTTAAATTTTATCCGAAAGTGGTAATGAATGATCTGTAACTTCAGCTTTCAACTTTAAGTTATGCCCTTTTGATCAAAGGTGATGGAATTATCTGCCTGCGGACACCATCTGCCTGGTGTCCGCATGCCGCAGCACTTGTGCTCTGCCAACTGATGAAAGCTGACTTTGTTCTTCTGACTCTGCTGCATCTCTCTGTGATAGTGACTGAAATATATCTAAAGAAATATCGGATTCTTTGCTGCTGTCTCTGTTGCTGTCTTTGTAGCAGCAGTCAGTTTACCTGCAGGGGTTCACCTCTGACGTCATAGAAGAGCGCAACAAAATTGCAAAGCAGTACTCTGGAAATGCCTTTTTAGTAAAATTCATGACGATATATCTTGTATATGTGTATGGTCCACAAAGCCTCTGTCAACCACCGGTGACGAGGGGTGTGTAAAATCCTCCACCTCAAAAGATCTATCCGTGGCGAAACTACCAGCGTCGGTCTGCTCACTCTCCATGTTTAAATATGAGGAATTAAGGTAGCTGCCACTTTCCCTTGTCCTCCTAACCACACCCCTGCTTAACCCCCTCCGCTCATCCCCACACTTGGCACTGCCCACTTTGGGGGCAATTTTCAAAATTTGTCTGTGGGACGGAGTTATTCTTTTAAATGGGGTTTAGTTCCACTTTAAGCTCTAAAGTACAATATCTGTATGTCATGAAAAACTGCAGTTTTCAAGGTGTCTGAGTGTGACCAGTACCAAAGAGCTGGACCTCCACTGAGGGTAGTCAAAACACTAAATTCCATCAAGCTGACCATCCACCATAAATCACTTATTTATTACTTTGATTCTATATTTGTTCATAAGCATTTACAGCAGGGGTGTCATACTCGAGTCTTTGAGGATCAGTGTCCCACAGCGTGACATGCATTGATGCAGACATTCATGCAAAAGAAGGCTCAATCAAGTATTGAGTGCATATAAAAGAACATACTTTTCAGAAACCTGGCATTTCAGTTTAAAACATCCTTTTTTTTATCTCACGTAATGTTCAAAATTTCTGAGACACTGAATTTTGGGTTTTCTTTTTTTAACTTTATTTTTAGTGGTGCTTTATTTAATTTACAACCAAGAAAAAACATAAAAGCAGAAAAGTAAAAACAAAGAGAAAAAAGGTTGTACAAAGTGTTCATTCATGCCTGTTTTAGACCTGTGTCATTCATGTCAAGATTGTCAATTTTTCCTATTTGTTCTGGCATTGTTCTTTCTGTGTCCTTAGTCTGTTTTACAAGACCTAGATCTGAAATATTTAATTTATGGTCTGTATTCTTTCTTTAGTCGTTGAAGGTTCAGACTGAGACCATTTCCTGGTGATGATATTTTTACCAGCTGCTAGCAAGATTTTAAACAAACAGCTGTCACTTTCAACAACAGCATTTCCCGCAAGTCAAAACATATAAAATCAAACAGGTCTTAGGCATAGAATAACACAATTGTATTACAATGATCTTGTGTACATCTTCCCAGAATTGTAGAATCTTGGGGCAGTTCCAGAAAATATGGTGAAAATATGCATGAATTATATTCTTCCAGCAATACTCTCTCCAAACGTAGAGATGGTTCTTAAATTGTGAGTCCTCCAGATAGTCAACCAATCATAATCCGAAAGTGTAATTCCCAGTTCCTCTTCCATTTTTACTTTTGTGTCCAGTGTGGTAATCCCTCTGTTTTCTAACTGTATTTTTTTACCTTTTACCTATCAATCAGCATTTTACCAATCAAATTTTTAATGAGGTCTGTTTTGTACTTCATCTTTTTATAAAGGAAATCCCTTAGTTGTAAATATCTAAAATGGTCTTTGGTTTTTAGAGAAAACTCTTGTTTTATTTACTGGAAACTTTTAATGCAGCCATCTTTTAAAACCACACACATGGCTGTTAAACTTCATTAGAGCTAAAGTTTAGTGTCAGGGGTTTACACCTTCCAATATCCCTCCTAATTTCCTGGTCCACCCTAATAAATTTAGTCTTGTATAGATTCTCACTTGTTTTTATTATTGTTATTCCTAGGTATGATGTCGTATTGCAATCCCAGTTAAAGTTGTAATTTTCATGTAAACTTTCAGACAAGATCTGTTTTCTTCAAATTGTGTTTATATCCAGAATGAAGCCAAACATCTCAAGTTTGTTGACCAGAATTGGCAGAGAGTTTTCTGGATCTTCAAGATCTTCAAGACCTTTAAGAAATTGACATCATCTGCAAAAAAGAAACTGTTACATAGGATTCATTTATGTCTATACCCTTAAGATCCTTATTTTGACCTATGTATTGTGGCAATGGCTCTATATAAGTGCAAATAATGTTTGTGATAAACAACATCCCTGACACAGAAGGTTCCAGTTTTATATTATCAGTTAGTCTGCCATTAATCTTTATTTCGGCTATGGTTGATTGAAACAAAGTCCTCACACATTGTACAGTTTTTGATTAAAACCAAATTTCTCACGGACAGCTTGCCTTGGATTTACAGTGGTTGCACTCCATTGCGGCTCCGCTATGCCATGCACCTTACTCGAAGCTCTTGTTGATTCATATAAACTATAAATGATACATTTTTTCAACTGTTCTGTAGACATGGCTGGCTTTCAGATATGGTAAGATTCTTGCTCTTAAAAGTATATATTTTTCCAATGCTGTCCATCTAGATAGTTGTTAAACTTCATTGTTTTAAACAGATCATAGATGCATATCTATCTAATCCTGGACACATTTTCCTGATAAATTATATATCAAACATTTGTAATTTTTATCACAATGAAGCCTTTCACAATGGTTTTTGATTCCAGATACCTGTACACAGAATAGAAGCGGTAATCGCATTATCTATCTTCAATCTTGGGGAGTACAGGGCTGTTCAAAACGTAATTAATTATTTGCTATTGATTGCTCCTTAAAATACAGTGCCTTGCAAAGGGTTTCCTTTTTGTTAATTTCTAATCTATAAATTAAATGTTTTAAAATCTTATTTTATTTGATGGACCTGCACAAAATAGTCTAAGTTGGTGAAGCAAAATGAGAAAAACTATATATAAAAAAAACAAAAAACAAAACAAAAACTCAACATTGACAAGTGCATATACACTATATTGCCAAAAATATTTGTCTGTCTACTCCCGCCAAGCAGCCATTCCCGGTGACTGCTTGGCGGGTCTGGGCCCCCTGGCTCTGTCGGGTCTCTGCTAGGGTGTGTTGTGATAGACTACAAGCATGAATTGAAGAAATAAAAACTTGGATGACTTTAAATTTTCCACTTCTAAATCTAGACAAGACAGAAGTTGTCGTCTTTGGACCAGAATCTTTGAAACAGAAACTGTTTAGTCAATCAGTTAAGGTGGATGGCATTACATTGACCTCTGGTAATGAAGTAAAAACAAACTCTGTGTTAGTTTTGACCAGGACATATAATTTAAATCCCATATTAAACAGGTTTCTAGGATTTCCTTCTTTCACCTTCGGAACATTGCCAAGATTAGAAATATCCTATCCAGGAGTGACGCTGAAAAGCTAGTCCATGCATTTGTTACTTCAAGGCTGGACTATTGTAATTTTTTACTATCAGGATGTCCACAAAATGCAGTTAAATGCCTTCAGCTGATTCAGAATGCTGCAGCAAGAGTTCTGATGAAAGTTAAAAAGAGAGATCATATTTCTCTAATTTTAGCTTCCCTTCATTGGCTTCCTGTTAAATCAGAATCGATTTTAAAATTCTCCTCTTCACATATAAAGCCCTTAATGATCTAGCTCCATCATACATCAGAGATCTGATTGTTCCATATGTTCCTAACAGAGCACTTCGTTCTCAGACTGCAGGTTTACTGCTGGTTCCTAGAGTCTCCAGAAGTAGAATGGGAGGCCGATCCTTTAGTTATCAGGCTCCTCTCCTGTGGAACCAGCTCCCAGTTTTAGTCCGTGAGGCAGACACCCTGTCTACTTTTAAGGGCTTGGATTATCCTGAGCTGTGTCTGTAGTTATGCTGGTATAGGCTTAGACTGTTGGAGGACATAATGACCAC
This sequence comes from Girardinichthys multiradiatus, assembly GCF_021462225.1. NCBI lineage: Eukaryota > Metazoa > Chordata > Actinopteri > Cyprinodontiformes > Goodeidae > Girardinichthys > Girardinichthys multiradiatus. Next base: position 1,429,932 of record NC_061817.1, on the reverse strand, counting down.
TTTCACTCTCTCTCTCTTACATTCTCATACTACTCTCCAATTTTGCGTTATTTGCTGTTATTTCAGCTTTTAACTTTATGTTCTCTTATGTTTTTTCTTTTTGTAGAGGCTACATCTGACCTGGTTCTGTGTTTAGCTGTGGCACCTTCCTGGAGGGGGACATTGGCCAAGCTGCTGCTGCCAGACTTAATGCGGGCATTGGAATGTCTGTGGCTCCAATCTCCTCTGTGTCTGCCTTCGGTCCTAGGGAGCAGGTCTGTGGCTCTTCATGCCTGCTATTGAATATTCTTACGGAGAAACCTTAAATATACAATGGCGCTCTCATATACACCCATAGCTGTTTGGATTCAGGTCTTTACAGAGACACAGATATACAGATCTAGGAGTGTGTTCATATTTAGGTGAAAAAAACAGAAGTGCAACCTTCGCTCATATCATCCCAAAGGTGTTCAAGAAGGTTGAGGACTGGACGCTGTGTAGGCCAGTGAAGTTTCTCCACACCAAACTTTATACACCTGCAGCCTTGGACGTGGATGTGGAATTCACTTATCTATTGGTGTGACACAATATGTTTGGCAATATAATGTATTATGGAAATTTTTAGAGCCTTGCTTGATTTGCTCTTTGATACTCTACAGGAACTGACAAAAGTATTAGAACCCCTCAGTGTAGTTCCATTCTTCTCTTTTGTCCTCTTAGGGTAATGGTTTCTCAGCCTTCTGCTTGCAGCTGTGTGAGATAATATGTATGCCACACTGTTAAGATTATGTCTAGGACAACAGGTCTCTTGAGAGTCACCTTGAAAACTGTTGTAAGCCATAGGAGAACTTTTGCTTTGTCTGGGCAGAACGATTTGGCAGCACTACTGAGCACATCTCCAATGCTGTAAAAAATCCTTCTCTCTTGCAAGATTATAATAAAGCTGATTCTGAGTGACAATCATCGGTCTCTGTCTTGGTAAAAACTAATTTTTCTACAACAAATGTAAATCCACCACCTTTGCTATGAAGCAACTAAAAAGTCCTGCTGCAGCCAATTACCTTAAAAAGTCACATAATTAGTGAAATGAAGTCCACCTGTGTTCATGTGTGTCACATGATTTGTGGGTATAAACACACCTTTTCTGAAAGGCCCCAAAGGCTGCAACAGCACTAACCAAGAGTCATCACACCATGAAGACCAAGGAGCTCTTCAAACAAGTCAGGGACAAAGTTATTGAGAAGTACAAGTCAGGGTGGGGTTATAAAAAAACTATCCAAATCTTGATGTTCCCTTGAAGCACCATCAAGTCCATCATCTTTCAATGGAAAGAACGTGGTGTCAGGTTTGATGGGTTTTCCAAAAAAGTTCATTGTGTCTGTTTACAATATAGTCTTTGGGTTCTTCTATTATTAGACACACAATTTTCCTGTCCATAAGGGCATTCCTGACATGTTTTGACTGAGACTTCCATCTTCATCACAGGTGTCAGTAGTTGGAATGGGACGTTTCAAAATCAGCTGGTTTGATGGGTTGTTTGCTGGACCAAATTGCAGACACGAATCCGAGGGCAGCATGTTGGAAAGTTGAATGATATAATGATAATTAAAACAGAAAACTTACAGTAGAACACTAGAGAAACAGGACAGGCATTTATAAATGTCACAGTTCCAAACTAAATGTTTAATTAGCAAGATAAATATTTAGTTTACAAATAAAATTTTAGCTTGCAAATTCAATATTTAGTCAACAACCTAAATATATAGTACAATTTTTTTGTTAGAAGCGGTGACATTTATGAATGAATAATTGATATGGTGAAAATATGACTTTGAAAACTGAAACTTTTTTCTCTTATGCAGGCATAATTACTTAAAATATTGCTGTCAGTTTTTGACTGTGTGACTTTACAAAGAAGTGGGAACTATTGCTTTGTTAATTGTTCTTAAAATGTTTCCTCTTAAAACTGTTAAGTTTAAACTCTTCGGAGTTCACTCAGGGAATAAAAGATCCACAAAAAGTGTATTTTCTTAGTTTTTTCTCATCCCTCATGACCAGATCACATATGCTGACTTTTCAATGAATTGGATTTGTTTAGAAGGGTTTAATGTTTTGTATTTATGTCATGTTGCTGAAGATGTCCAGATGTGAAACAACTCTCATCTGGGAGATTATCACTGATTTCTTGAATGAAGCTGATGTATTTACCCTTATTGTTGGACTGATTGTTATTACATGGTTTTAGTGTGTGTCAGGATCTGCCATTTTGTTCTTTGTTTTTGTTTACTTTGTCGTTGAAGGTTTTCCCTGTTCCTTTGATTAGTAGTTTACTTTTGTTTAGTTAATATTTGCTTAGATTCTTGTGCTTGTTTACATGTCCTTAGATTTAGTTTATGTTCAGTTAGCTTATGTTTAGGTTTCTTTTCCCGTTTCCTCTCAGTTAATTTAGTGTTTGTTTCCCTTAGAATTGTCTCTAGTTTAATTTCCCCTCCTGTCCCTGCGTTTCCTAGCTCCCGTTGCCATAGTAACTTATTCCCTCAGTTCCCTTCAGCTTGGTTCAGACCTGTTACATGTTTCCTCTGATTACCTGCCTCCTTTTCTCATTGTCCACCTTCATCTTCCCTCAGTTTATAAGCTCTCTAGTTTTAATTTTTCCCCGCTGGTTCCTGAACAGAGTGAGTGAATGATCCAAAATGTTTCATCAACAAGAAGAAGAAGAAGAAGATGAAGAAGAAGACGAAGAAGAAGAAGAAGGAGAAGTAGAAGAAAGGCAACAATGTACCCTAAGGAAAAAAGATGTCATTAATGGTATAAAATCTTTGAACAAATCTGCCAACCTTTACTCTCTTATCTCGGGAATGTCTAATTTAGCAGTCAGGAGTCAGGGATGGGAGGTCTTGGGTGGGTTTGGGACTACTGGGTTTAGTGTTCTGTTTTGAAAGTTGTTTGTTTATTTAGTCTATCTGTGTTTTTTGGATTTGTATATTCTTTATTTCATTTTGTTTTTCACCTAAGTATAATTGTATGGTTTACTTAACAATCTCTCACCTCCTTTGTATAATTTATGTTTACCTGACGGTTGTCAGTGTGGTTGTTGCCCCCTTCAGGAGGCCTGTAAAACAAAATAAGGCATATGTCTTGTTGTCACATCCACGGTGGTTTGTGTACAGGCTGTGTGCAGGCTGCATGCAGGCTGTGTTTTTGTGTGCTGTGTTCTCTCTGTGCAGGGTGTGACTGGCAGGTGCTGCTGCACAGGTGTTGCTCATCTGAGAGCAATCAGCTGGGCTACTTATGGAGTGGAAACCCAGAAGGAGGCATCAGCGGATGGTCTCTAAACGACAATGAACTGTCATAACAGCGGAGTAGAAGCAGCTGCACCACGCAGTGTTTGGGGCTTGCTGCTTGAAAAAAAAGACGCATCAACTAGTCGCTGCCAAGATTGAATTTTGATAACAGTATCGAGCAGGTAGACACTGAGAGATTATTTACTTTTGGAAGTGGCGGTAAAAGGCTTAAATTGGTATGTGAATGGTTCAGAATGGATACACAGGAGGACAATATGGACTTTGATGAATGGACGCCAGTAAGTAGAGGGAGAGGACGGGGAAGAGGTGAAGCAGAAGAAGGAAAGATGTTAGACAACCTAAGGATTAAAAGAGACCCGGAAGAAAACAGTAAAACAGTTCTGAAGAAGAGAGAGTATTTAGGAGGAAAATTGGAATGGAAGAATGTAAAATAATATTAAAGCTAACAAATGAAGAAGAAAAAGAGAACCTGAGTCCTATTTCACTATCTAGAGAAATTAAAAACAAGATAGGAGATGTTGAAATGGTGAAGGTATTGAGAGATGGAAACATACTGGTGTCGTATAAAACCGAAGAACAAAGAATAAAGGCTTTACAAGCTGAAAACATTTGCAAGAAAACGGTGACCGAGAGGAGGATTATAGGAGAAGATAAAATCATTCGGGGGGTAATTTATGGCATTCCTCTGGAGGAAGATGTAGACAAATAAAAAAAAAAACATTGTTGGTGCAAAGGTAAAAAATCTCAAAAGATTTACAAAAAATGTAAACAGAGAAAGAGTAGGAAGCCAGTCAATTTTCATAGACTTTGAATAAACAGTGTTGCCACAAAATGTTAAATTCATTTCAATTTAATTCAAAGATACTTTATTGATCCCCAAGGGGAAATTAGAATTCCAGTACAACCCATCCAAACATACATCATGACACAAAACAAGGGGGGGACGGGCAACCTGCCTGCGATCCTGTGTAAGGATCACATCCAGTCTGCGATTCAGCTCATGTAACATCTCAGTCTGAGTGTTGATCGCTCTGAAGATCCCATCATACATGCCAGGCAGCCTTACAATGGCCAGAACAGCTGCTGACATTCTCCGAATTTCTCGATATGCCAGGTAACCGCTGACTCCAAAAAGCAGAAATCCTGATATCAAACATCCAATTATATACACATCTTCCACATCCTTGACTGACATTATCGACAGACACACAATCCTCCACTTCTGCCAGGAGTCCATCGTGTATCCGGAGAAAAATGTCCCGTCCGGGCAAGTGGGCTCTCCCGACCCCTGTCTTCTCGTCGAGAAAATTTGATCAATTGCATTGAGAGACCAGCTGACCAAATCCATAAAACAGGATATCTGAATTTTCCTGTGAGGCCTTTCATTCCCCCACCACTAAGATGTTATAAATGTCAGAGATATGGTCATATAGCAGCTGTCTGCAAAGGTAAACAAAGATGTCCAAAGTGTGGAGAAGACCATCGAATTAAAGATTGTGGGGAAGAAGTGCAGGAAAAATCTTGCAATTGTGGAGGGCAACATAGAGTTACATTCGGGGGATGTGAGGTAAGGAAGAAAGCAAAAGAAATTCAACAAATTAAATTGACTAAAAACATAAGCTATGCTGAAGCAGTCAAAAATGTCCAGAATGAAAGAACAAGAGATGAAGGTTAAATTAAGATTCCAGCTTATCAACAAAGAAAAGTAGAATCAGAGGAAAATGTCACATTGTATGTGAAAAAATTGATATTATTTGTAGCTTATGTCATTAGCTGCACTGAACAGGCTAAACACAAAACAGAAACATTAAAATAATAGTCAGAGGAGCAGAAAAGTTCTTAGGTTTAAAGAAGAATCTTGGGAATACATTAATAAAAAGTTGGAAACAGACGGGAGGCAAGGAGAAATCCCAGCTGATAGAAACATATGATAATATTACAGTGTAATGAAAGAAGGTTAATAGCTAATGGACAGGAATTTAAAGGGTATTTAGATGGAATTGATAAAAAACCAGAAATTATATGTATACAGGAGACATGGTTAAAGCCAAACCTAGATATTGTGTGTAAAGGCTATAATAGTATCAGAAGGGATAGACAAGAGGGAAGTGGAGGAGGATGTGGAATATTTATAAAAGAAGGAATACAATATCAGATATTAGGAAAAGGTGAAAATTTAGAATACATAGTAGTTGAAATTTACAATAAAAAGAAAAATGTAAGATATTAAATTTTTATAATACATGTAAAATATTATCATTTGAGTTGATGGATGAATTAATGGGGTATTTAGAAGGAAACGTAATCTGGTGTGGAGATTTTAATGCTAACAGCACATTATGGGGAAAATGTAATGATAAAAATGGACAAACTATTGAAAAAATACTGGAAATGAAAAATTTGGTATGTATAAATGATGGAAGAGGAACAAGAATTAATGTAAAAACGGGTGCAGAGTCTGTGATTGATTTAACAATAGTATCAAATTTTAGCTAATAACTGTGAGTGGGACATTGACAAAGATACAACAGTAGGCAGTGATCATTACCCCATTAAAATCATAACCGGAATATTAAGAAATAAAAGGAATACAGGGTTATATAAAAGATTGAATTTTAATAAGGCTGATTGGGAAAAATTTAAATATTTAAGTCAAAAGAATTTGGAAGAAATAGATATGTCGATTGATATAAATAGTTTAAATATAAATATCTGTAAAAAAAATCTTACAGGCTGCAGAAGAGTCAACAAAAAAAGGAGGAAGACAGAACGATAAAAAAATAGCGCCATGGTGGACAAAAGAATGTAGTGAAGTAATGAAACTAAGAAATAAAGCATTTAAATGTTAAAAAGTAACCCAATTTATCAGAATCTAATTGAGTATAAAAGAAAGCAAGCACTGTCCAGGGTGTACCCTGCCTCTCGCCCATAGACTGCTGGAGATAGGCACCAGCTTCCCCGTGACCCACTATGGAATAAGCAGTAGAAAATGACTGACTGACTGACTGAAAGCAAGCAAAGGTAAGAAAGATAATTAAGAATGCAAAAAGAGAATATTGGAGAAATGTTTGTAATACCGTAGGGAGAGAAACAAAACTTGACCAAATTTGGAAAACAATTAAAAGAAGGAATGGTATTAGAAAAGAATATGGATATCCTATATTAAAAATAGATATTACAAGTATAACGGAAGATAAAGAAAAAGCTGAAATATTAGCTAAAACATTTAGCAAAATTCATAGTTCAAGTAATATTAGTGACGAGGGAAAGAAAGGTAGGGAAATCACGAAGATGAACTATAAAGACTTAATGCGAAATAACGTAGATACGAATAAATTAATAAATGAACCAGTTACAAAAGGAGAATTGAACTTTGTAACCAGGAAAACAAAAAATCCATCACCTGGAAAAGATCAAATTTACTATACGATGATAGAACATCTCAATGATAAAGCAAAAGAAAAAAATATTAGAATTATACAATAAAGTCTGGGAGGAGGGAGAGCTGCCACAGAGCTGGAAGGAAGCAATAATTATTCCAATAGCTTAACCAGGAAAAGATAACACAAAACCACAAAATTATACACCGATAGCATTAACATCAAATATTTGTAAAATAATGGAAAGATTGATTAATAATAGATTAACATATTATTGAAATATTAATGGGTATATATCTAGGTATCAAAATGGTTTTCAAAAAGGTAGAAGTACAAATGATTCGGAATTATGTTTAAAATATGAAATAAGGAGAGCACACATAAACAAAGAAAATGTAGTAGCTGTATTTTTTGATATAGAAAAAGCATATGACATGATGTGGGTAGAAGGATTATTAATTAAATAAAATAAAATAGGTATTACTGGAAATATGTTTAACCGAATTAAAGATTTTTTTATCAAATAGAACAATACAAGTACGAATTGGTCAAGAATTGTCAGGAAAATATATAGTAGGTAATGGTACTCCTCAAGGAAGTATTATAAGTCCGTTATTGTTTTCTATAATGATAAATGATGTATTTAAAAATATTGGTAAAGAAGTTGGTTGCTCACTATTTGCAGATGATGGAGCTATATGGAAAATGGGTCATAATTATCAAAATTACTCGTACTCGTACTCGTCGTCTTCCGCTTTCCGGGTCGCGGGGGCAGCAGACTCAGCAGAGACGCCCAGACGTCCCTCTCTCCAGACACCTCCGCCAGTTCCTCCAGGGGGAGCCCAAGGCGTTCCCAGGCCAGCCGAGAGACATAGTCCCTCCAGCGTGTCCTGGGCCATCCCCTGGGCCTCCTCCCGGTGGGACGTGCCTGGAACACCTCCCAAGGAAGGCGTCCAGGAGGCATCCGGTATAGATGCCCAAGCCACCTCAACTGGCTCCTCTCGATGTGGAGGAGCAGCGGCTCTACTCCGAGCCCCTCCCAGATGGCCGAGCTCCTCACCCTATCTCTAAGGGAGTGCCCGGCCACCCTACGGAGGAAGCTCATTTCAGCCGCTTGTATCCGTGATCTCGTTCTTTCGGTCATGACCCAAAGTTCATGGCCATAAGTGAGGGTAGGAACGTAGACCGACCAGTAAATTGAGAGCTTTCCTTTTCGGCTCTGCTCTCTCTTCACCACAACGGACCGGCACAGCGCCCCCATTACTGTGGCAGCCGCACCGATCCGTCTGTCGATCTCCCGCTCCATTCTTCCCTCACTCGTGAACAAGACCCCGAGATACTTAAACTCCTCCACTTGAGGCAGGAGTTTTGCAACAAGCAAACCCACACCACGTGGGCGTTGAAGTCCCCCAGCAGAATAATGGAGTCCCCAGGAGGGGCACTATCCAGCACCCCCGACAGGGACGCCAAGAAGGCCGGGTACTCTGCACTGCCACTCGGCCCGTAGGCTGAAATGATAGTCAGAGACCTCTCCCCAAAATGTAGTTTAGATTTAAGTATAATACAAGAATATATAATCAATTACTATCAATATGTCCAGATTTACACAGATGCATCAAAAACAGATGGAAAAATAGGAATAGCATTTATAATACCAGAATTTAAAATAAATGCAGGAAAAAGAATTACAGATGGATTATCGATATATTCAGGAGAATTATTAGCCATATTGTTAGCAGTGCAGTGGGTGGAGGATATAAAACCATTAAAAACAATAATTTGTTCAGACTCAAGTTCAGCATTATTAAGTTTGAAACATAATCATTCAGATGGTAGGCCAGACATTTTGTTGGAAATAAAACATACTTTATTCAGAATACAAAGGATGGGATTAATATTACTGTTTTTATGGGTACCAGCGCACGTAGGAGTTGGGGGGACTGAGATGGCGGACAGGATGGCAAAGAAAGCAACACAAAACAACATTAGCTTTATAATTAATATTAGTAGGTCAGAGGCGAGAAAAATAATTAAACAGAAAATCAGGAAAAGTGGCAAAAAAGGTGGGATGAAGAAAGGAAAGGAAGATGGTTTTACAGAATCAACAAGATAGGTGGAGAAGTAAGAACTGGAAGAAGGAGCAGAAAAGAGGAAAGGTTAATTACAATATTAAGATTCGGAAAAACAGGACTTAATTCTACGTTGTTTAGGGTACAGAAACATACAAGAAAATGTGATCATTGTGGAGAGGAGGAAACAATAGAACATGTCATATTGAAGTGCCTGAAATATGAACAAGAAAGAACAATTTTGAGGAGAGAATTTGTAGGTATTAAAGAAAATTTTAATTTGATAGATACTTTGCAAAGACGTTTAGGTAGCAGACATATTCAAATCATAGTTAAATTTTTCAAAAAAACCAAATTAATAAATAGAATTTGATTGTTGTAATAGTAAATAAGATTTAAAACCATGAAGAACCACACTCCATACCAGTCAGTGGCGGTAATGCACACCATAAAGTTATTTGCCAACTGCCAAAAATTATACAAGAAGAAGAAGGAGGTGTCAGCTCGTTTTCATTACTTGGCATGGTAACAGCTAGACCTCTGCTTCTTTGCAGTCCTGCTTCCAAGCAGTTTCTCTGATCTCCTTGTTTTTCTCCACCTGCCTTGCAGATCACCCTTCGCTGAAGGAAGTTTTCACTCGTGTGATGTTCAGAGGAGTTTGGGAAGTCCAGCCTCGACGCCTCAGCCGTGAGCCTCCTCTCTGCTTCCAACTCCAAGCCCAGCTTCTCAGGAGCCACCTGAGAACCACCCATCAACCTGCCTGTCCACCCTCCAACGTTAAAACTCTCCAACCATAGTGGAGTTTCCTGGAAGAGAAGAAACTAAGCACTTCATCCTCTGATAACTTTTCACAGCCTGTCAGCCTCAAGCCACCATGGAGAAGGACTTATTTCAGTCGTGGCAGATGGCCGCTCACACTGAGCCTGGTTCTGGTTCTGCTGGAGGTTTCTTCCTGTTAAAAGGGAGTTTTTCCTCTCCACTGTCGCTACATGCATGCTCAGTATGAGGGATTGCTGCAAAGTCAACGCCAGTGACTGTCCACTGTCTCTACATGCTCATCCAGGAGGAGGGAATGCTGCAAGTCACTGACTGGATGCAATCTGCTGGGTTTCCTTAGACAGAAGAACTTTTTATCCAATTTGAATAAATAACTAACTCTGACTGCACTGTTCAATGGTTAGGATTAATTGGAATGTATGTACCTGACTGTTGTGAAGTGCCTTGAGACAACATGTGTTGTGAATTGGCGCTATATAAATAAACTGAATTGAATTGAATTGAATTTCCCCCCGCTCTTGCCAAGAACCCCACCCCTGTAAGTCAGCATCTAAAGAACACATTCACATTTTCGACCCAGAGTGTTTACCAGCTTCTTTCTCCTTCAGAGAGACCCCACATTCATCCGCCAGCTCCAGTCTTGGTTCCAGTCCAACCTTTATCCGTATTTCTAAAGAAACTGTTAAAACACTGTCTTTGACCTCGTGGTTGTGTATCTCAGAGTCTAAGAAATCCCCATTATGACACTTGTAGGGCCTGTTTGAACAAAGACTTTGTTCTTTGCTGCGAATAAAGAAATTTGAAACAGAACAGGTTCATTGTTCTCTGTCAATTGGGTCTACAATCTGAATCAAGGACAACTGAGCTGGAAATGCTGTAAGAGAACTTAGGTTAAAGGGTTATGACAGAAAACCAGAGGAAACATACATGGGTTGAACAATGAAACTGAAACACCTGGTTTTAGACCACAATAATTTATTAGTATGGTGTAGGGCCTCCTTTTGCAGCCAATACAGCGTCAATTCGTCTTGGGAATGACATATACAAGTCCTGCACAGTGGTCAGAGGGATTTTAAGCCATTCTTCTTGCAGGATAGTGGCCAGGTCACTACGTGATACTGGTGGAGGAAAACTTTTCCTGACTCGCTCCTCCAAAACACCCCAAAGTGGCTCAGTAATATTTAGATCTGGTGACTGTGCAGGCCATGGGAGATGTTCAACTTCACTTTCATGTTCATCAAACCAATCTTTCACCAGCCTTGCTGTGTGTATTGGTGTATTGTCATCCTGATACACGGCACCGCCTTCAGGATACAACGTTTGAACCATTGTATGCACATGGTCCTCAAGAATGGTCCGGTAGTCCTTGGCAGTGACGCGCCCATCTAGCACTAGTATTGGGCCAAGGGAATGCCATGATATGGCAGCCCAAACCATCACTGATCCACCCCCATGCTTCACTCTGGGCATGCAACAGTCTGGGTGGTACGCTTCTTTTGGGCTTCTCCACACCGTAACTCTCCTGGATGTGGTGAAAACAGTAAAGGTGGACTCATCAGAGAACAATACATGTTTCACATTGTCCACAGCCCAAGATTTGCGCTCCTTGCACCATTGAAACCGACGTTTGGCATTGGCATGAGTGACCAAAGGTTTGGCTATAGCAGCCCGGCTGTGTATATTGACCCTGTGGAGCTCCTGACGGACAGTTCTGCTGGAAACAGGAGAGTTGAGGTGCACATATAATTCTGCCGTGGTTTTATGTTTTTTGGATACAATCCGGGTTAGCACCTGAACATCCCTTTCAGACAGCTTCCTCTTGCGTCCATAGTTAATCCTGTTGGATGTGGTTCGTCCTTCTTGGTGGTATGCTGACATTACCCTGGATACCGTGGCTCTTGATACATCACAAAGATTTGCTGTCTTGGTCACAGATGCGCCAGCAAGACGTGCACCAACAATTTATCCTCTTTTGAACTCTGGTATGTCTCCCATAATGTTGTGTGCATTTCAATATTTTGAGCCAAACTGTGCTCTTACCCTGCTAATTGAACCTTCACACTCTGCTCTTACTGGTGCAATGTGCAATCAATGAAGACTGGCTACCAGGCTGGTCCAATTTAGCCATTAAACCTCCCACACTAAAATGACAGGTGTTTCAGTTTCATTGTCTAACCCCTGTAGTTGGAAAAAAAACGACAAAAAAATAAATGAGAAAATTTGGTTATTTCATAAATAAATAACCTCAAAAAAACCGATGCCAAAGAACAATCTTTTACAGGAACCTCAGTCAGATTGGACAGATGCTCTCTGCTGATAAAAAGTACCTTTATAATCTGATAATAAGAACTCACAATAAATATAAAAGTCATGGACATCTCCTAAAAAACAATCACATTTTAACCAGTTTTGAGTGTTCTTCAAATTCTGTTCTATGTGTACGATGCATTTTGGGCAAATAAGGAATTAATGGGTTCAGAATGGAATTTACGCAGCTTTATGTTTTACCATTTGACAGGTATACCGCCCCAGTCAAACTCCCCACCTGCCACTGTCCCTGGAGCGGGACACACCCTGCTCATGCACGGTTGCTTAAAGCCAGAACTGTAGTTTAGCTCGGGTACATCTAAGGTGGCAAAAAAAAGCACAAATAGGCTCTTTATTAAACTTTCACAAAACCCAAACTATGTTTTAAAGATTTTGCTATTAGTATAGAAAAATAAAGTCCAGGTTGGAAGTGTAAAAGTACTGTAGTTTTGAACCCGGAGTAGAAAATGCTCACAGCAATGTAAAAAGAGATGGAATTACCTTTTAATGGTTTTCCAAATCAGAAGGTGCAATTGGAAACCAACTTCAGCTTCATAATTATGACTCAGACTGAGAAAGGAAACAGTGGCGCCATCAGGAATAACATTGGACACCCCAGTCAGGATTCAGGGCTGTTGCTGGGCAATCAACTCCAAGGGTGTAGGAATTAGTTCAACATTGGGGGGGACACATATTGGAAACAGATCCGTAAATGTTTTAACATGTTTTATTGGTAAAAAATGCATTTATGTAGATTGACTGGCAATTGATTATTTGAATAACAACTTTTTGACAAACAATTATTTGCTTTTAATATAAATGAAAAAATACAATGTTTTAATTGTAATATTCATGATTATACTCCTCAATGTTATGCTTCTTATGAAAACCTAAAGCAAAAACAGCAAGTAAAATTGCTTGAAATACCACATAGTTTGGCCCATTAAAATAAAGTCTAATAAACATGCTATGTTCTTCCCCAAAAAATCCTTGTAGATTACTGCTACAGTTTGGCCAACAAAAATAAATAAAATTGGTACCTCCTACATCTAACAGACAAGGTTAATACCTCACTGACAACTCAGTGTGCTGTTGTACTTGCAACCCTGCATTCAATAACTTGCATGCCGTGGCACACAAAAAACACTGAAAAACATCAGCCTAAGCAAAAGAGCCAAAATGTTGTTTCCTCTTGTCATTTGAAGTCACAAATTGCTTGCAAATTGACTTCTTGTCCAGTAAGTCAAGTTTATCCTGATGGACATGACACACAGCAAGATGGTTAAGTCTGTTCTGAGTCATTGTTGAATGGAGCCAAGTTTTGAGCCTGCGGAGGGCACTAGAACTTCTCCTACCTCAGAGGGTGAAACAGGGACTACCAAAAGCAACCTGAAAAGGGTTTCCACTTGCCCAAATAGTCCACGCACCTCTCCAGCCAATCCGCCATTGATCCCTGCAGTTTCTGCACTGTTGCTAAATGAGTAGTTCAGGCAAAACAGAAAACTGTACCTATAGTAACTCTGTTCAGCTCTGGGTATTTCTCAATGACTGTGGCATCAATCTTTCCACTTAGAAGTGTTTTTTCCAACTTTTGCAAAGACAGCAAGCCCTTCTGATTAAACAGCTCTCTAAGCTGTGCATCTACAATATGCTAGACTTTAAAGAGCTCAGCTCTGTAGTGGTCCTTGGCACAGTTAGGGAGGTGTGCCTTAGCTCCTTCAATGAAGCGCTTTGGGGGTGGTCTGGTCTGTGGAATGGCAATGGGCTTCCTAATCTCTTTTGGCCTTGAGAGAGGTCTGAACAATTTAAACAGCAGCCCTCATGTCAGCAATGGTTTCAGTTATTTTCTGGAAAGTGATGTTCATACATTCAAGCTCGGAAATCACCGGTGAGGCAAGGATGAGAGCCTATTTTCCCTTTCTTAAACTGCCCTAGCAGGCCATTAGCAGTAGATGCTGTACAGGTCCTTCTCAAAATATTAGCATATTGTGATAAAGTTCATTATTTTCCATAATGTCATGATGAAAATTTAACATTCATGTATTTTAGATTCATTGCACACTAACTGAAATATTTCAGGTCTTTTATTGTCTTAATACGGATGATTTTGGCATACAGCTCATGAAACCCCAAAATTCCTATCTCACAAAATTAGCATATCATTAAAAGGGTCTCTAAATGAGCTATGAACCTAATCATCTGAATCAACGAGTTAACTCTAAACACCTGCAAAAGATTCCTGAGGCCTTTAAAACTCCCAGCCTGGTTCATCACTCAAAACCCCAATCATGGGTAAGACTGCCGACCTGACTGCTGTCCAGAAGGCCACTATTGACACCCTCAAACAAGAGGGTAAGACACAGAAAGAAATTTCTGAACGAATAGGCTGTTCCCAGAGTGCTGTATCAAGGCACCTCAGTGGGAAGTCTGTGGGAAGGAAAAAGTGTGGCAGAAAACGCTGCACAACGAGAAGAGGTGACCGGACCCTGAGGAAGATTGTGGAGAAGGGCCGATTCCAGACCTTGGGGGACCTGCGGAAGCAGTGGACTGAGTCTGGAGTAGAAACATCCAGAGCCACCGTGCACAGGGGTGTGCAGGAAATGGGCTACAGGTGCCGCATTCCCCAGGTCAAGCCACTTTTGAACCAGAAACAGCAGCAGAAGCGCCTGACCTGGGCTACAGAGAAGCAGCACTGGACTGTTGCTCAGTGGTCCAAACTACTTTTTTTGGATGAAAGCAAATTCTGCATGTCATTCGGAAATTAAGGTGCCAGAGTCTGGAGGAAGACTGGGGAGAAGGAAATGCCAAAATGCCAGAAGTCCAGTGTCAAGTACCCACAGTCAGTGATGGTCTGGGGTGCCGTGTCAGCTGCTGGTGTTGGTCCACTGTGTTTTATCAAGGGCAGGGTCAATGCAGCTAGCTATCAGGAGATTTTGGAGCACTTCATGCTTCCATCTGCTGAAAAGCTTTATGGAGATGAAGATTTCATTTTTCAGCACGACCTGGCACCTGCTCACAGTGCCAAAACCACTGGTAAATGGTTTACTGACCATGGTATCACTGTGCTCAATTGGCCTGCCAACTCTCCTGACCTGAACCCCATAGAGAATCTGTGGGATATTGTGAAGAGAACGTTGAGAGACTCAAGACTCAACACTCTGGATGAGCTAAAGGCCGCTATCGAAGCATCCTGGGCCTCCATAAGACCTCAGCAGTGCCACAGGCTGATTGCCTCCATGCCACGCCGCATTGAAGCAGTCATTTCTGCCAAAGGATTCCCGACCAAGTATTGAGTGCATAACTGTACATGATTATTTGAAGGTTGACGTTTTTTGTATTAAAAACACTTTTCTTTTATTGGTCGGATGAAATATGCTAATTTTGTGAGATAGGAATTTTGGGTTTTCATGAGCTGTATGCCAAAATCATCCATATTAAGACAATAAAAGACCTGAAATATTTCAGTTAGTGTGCAATGAATCTAAAATATATGAATGTTAAATTTTCATCATGACATTATGGAAAATAATTAACTTTATCACAATATGCTAATATTTTGAGAAGGACCTGTAATTGTACCTGGAGTTGTAACAGTTGTAAAGCTGTGTACTTTTTGTTTGTTTGGTTTTTTTTCTTGTTTTGTCTTCTGTTTTTGGTCATTAGATGTAATAAGCAAAAGAAGAGTGTGGAACTCTCTTATACAACTTTAAAACCTAAACGCATGAAGCAAAACCAAAGAGCATGAATAATACAAACAAACCAGAACTCGAGGACCTCCCACAATCATTAGTCTGCTGTTTGTTGATTGATTGTTTTTCAGCCATACACAATATTGTAGAAAGAAAGGTGGTTTAATTAAAGTTGAGACCGGCATTGTTGAACAAAGATAAGGTGAGTAGCTGGCTCTATGTTGAACTTAATTTCCCCCTTGAACTGGTATAACTCGACTAAATGTAACTGGTATAAAGAAAAAAAAAAAAACTTAAGTACAAATCCAGCTGCTTGTGGCATTCAAGTTGTTATGATCCTGGCCCGTCTGCATGCTCTGTCTTCATGTAATCGGCTAATCTGCTTCACCTGACTGCTGCTGCACTGAAGTGCAATCAATCATGCCATGCACCTGTTTTTCTGCAGTTATATTCAGCCCTCAGACAGGCAGACAGTGCCAGATTTTTGAAAACCTACCAGTTAGTAGATGTTCAGCATTCCTTCCTGCCTGACCACGTTTTTGACCACTTTTTGCATCTTGGATTTCCCTGCCTTGCCTGACCCTCATTGGATGTCTCTCGCCTCGATCACAACCTTGTTTCTGCCTCTCGACCAAAGCCTCCTGCCTCACCCCTGGATTTGTCTGCCTGAGTCTGCCTCCCTGGTTTCACACAGTTACTGCCCCCCCCTGCCTCTCCGTTCCCATTGATCCCGGGTTCCCGGCTGGTGGAGTCCTGAGTATTTGTGCGCTGCTCCTGAATAAATCGTTTAACTTTTATTCTGTTTCTTGCTGAAATTCTGGGTCCTCCGTCCTGAACCTCACACAAGTAGTCCTTTGCTAACAATTCAGACCATACCATACCAAACCAAACCATACCATACCAACGCCATACCAAATGCTTTGAGAATCTTTATAGCTGTAGACGTGTAACGTAACTTTGTCAATGCACCACATTTTAACACATATAGAAAGGTATTAGAATTACTTTGGTTTTTTTTTCATGCTGCTCCTCAATAGATATATTTTGCAGATTATTGAAAAAGCTGTGTTTCAGCAGCTAAACAACTTCCTAATAATGACCAACCGCTTCAATGTCTTCCAGTCAGGCTTCCGTGCTCACCACAGTACAGAGACTGCCCTTGTCAAGGTGTTCAATGACATCCGTATAAATGCAGCTTGTGGAAGAACCACAGTGCTGGTATTATTGGACCTTAGTGCAGCATTCAACACTGTTGATCACTCCATTTTATTAGAGCTCCTGGAAAACTAGGTCGACTATGAACCCCTTCAAGCGCTGTGTAAATGCTTAGAAGAAATCAATGCTTGGAAACACTGAAGGTGTTAGGGTAGATATCCAATTTTTTCCAGTGAAGTTGATGTGGGACCAGTTTCTGAGGTGAAACATGTTCAATAAGTGGAAGGAAGGATTGAAGAGTTATTATGAATTAAGCAAATAAACCATATAGATGCAGAACGGTGGATTATGCAGTGTGGAAATAGACATACATGTGGACAATCTTTGGTTATTTCTAATGTCATCAGTGGTACTCCAGAATTTGCTCTTGTAAAAAACAGATATATTGCAAATGCATCAGAGTATTGCTTTGAATGCCAACCTCTCTCTACAGTTGGTTGGAATAATAATTATTTAGCTTATGAGGTAGAAATTCCCTACCTCGCTCAAGCCAATATTTTCATGGATGCCAACAAACTTATTGATTATACACCATACTCCTATATGAATTTCAATGATAGCTAGTACATTGCAGTGAACTATGACCTCAGATACCATCAAATGTCAGTCTTGAATCAGTGGTGAGTCTGTGTATTTGGACCAAACAATGTTTTAAAGTATTGCCAATTACTATAGTACTGTACTGTAGCTGTCTTCTTTCCAAATCACGTGAACGTTTGGTTTGACAGAAATGTTTTCAAAATAGCTACACTTATGGAATGTTTTGTAATGCACTGTGAGTTGGGCATGTTGTTGATATGCAGTTATCAATAAAGCAGATTTATCTTAATTCAAGTTAATTATTTTTCTTGAAACAAGACACTCAATGCCATATGTCAGCACAAGGTCCAGAGAATGAAGACGAAAGTGGGTAGGTTTGTTAATGTTTTGAGCAAAGCCAATTGAGTCTAAGATAGCATTAAATGCTATATTTAGGCTATCACTTTCAGTGTCAACATGTTAAAATCCCCCACTATAATAACTTTATCTGTATTTAACACTAAATCAGATAAAAGGTCTGAAAACTGATCTAAAAATTGAGAGTAAGGGTCTGGTGGACGGTACAAAACAACAAACAGAAGAGGTTTTAGTGCTTTGCAATTTGGATGAGGAAAACTAAGGATTAAATATTCAAAAGAGTTGTAGCTATTGATTGGTCTGGGACTAATCAATAAATCCGACTGAAAGATGGTTGCTACTCCTCCTCCTCGCCCAGTAATTTGAGGAATGTGAAAATTTAAATAATTAGTAGGAGTTGACTCATTTATAGTAACATAATCCTCTTGCTGCAGCCAGGTTTCTGTGAGGCAAAAAAAATCAATCTGATTGTCACAAATCAGGTCACTAACTAGCAAAGTCTTTGAAGAGAGAGATCTCATGTTCAGTAAGCCACATTTAATTGTTTTATTTTTCTTTTCGGTCTGAGTTGTGTTTTGTTTCTCTGAGATTTTCCTGATTTCCTCCTTTTAGATTATTTTTTAATCTATTCAACTTTGGTCTTATTAGGGTAATGGGTGACAGTACGTAGGAAGCATAGTCCTAGATCCCAGCCCACAGGTCACCACCTGCGTTTCTAACAGATTTTCCCCGCTCAATGACACACCCGCTGAGAAGCCAACTCTGGTAATTGGCAGCTCCATAGTCAGAAACGTGGCACTAGAGACACCAGCGACCATAGTCAAATGTCTCCCAGGGGCCAGAACGGGCGACATCAAATCATACCTGAAACTGCTGGCTAAGGATAAGCGTTAATACAGTAAGATTGTTATTCACGCTGGCGGTAATGACACCCGGTTACGTCAATCGGAGGTCACCAAAGTTAGTGTTGCTTCGTGGGCAAGACAGTGTCGAAATTGAATAGATTAAAAAATAATCTAAAAGGAGGAAATCAGGAAAATCTCAGAAAAAAAGATTTGCCCACGGCCAAAATCAATTGTTTTATTTTTCTTTTTGGTCCGAGTTGTGTTTTTTTTTTCTGAGACTCTTCCAACCCCAGCTGTAGATCTCTGCAGTTCATCCAGAGTGATCATGGGCCTCTCGGCTGCATCTCTGATCTGTCTTCACCTTGTTCGAGATGAAAGTTTAGAGGGACGGCCGGGACTTGGTAGATTTGCAGTGGTCTGATACTCCTTCCATTTCAATATGATTGCTTGCACAGTGCTCCTTGGGATGTTTAAAGCTTGGGAAATATTTTTGTATCCAAATCCAGCTTTAAACTTCTCCACAACAGTATCTCGGACCTGCCTGGTGTGTTCCTTGGTCTTCATGAGGCTCTCTGCGCTTTGAACAGAACCCTGAGACTATCACAGAGCAGGTGCATTTATACGGAGACTTGATTACACACAGGTGGATTCTATTTATCATCATCAGTCATTTGGGACAACATTGGATCATTCAGAGATCCTCACTGAACTTCTGGATTGAGTTTGCTGCACTGAAAGTAAAGGGGCCGAATAATATTGCACACCCCACTTTTCAGTTTTTTATTTGTTAAAAAAGTTTGAGACAACCACTGAATTGTGTCTCACTTGTTGATTCTTCACAAAAAAATAGAATTTTATATCTTCATGTTTGAAGCCTGAAATGTGGCAAGAGGTTGAAAAGCACTGTATATATATATATATATATATAGATAGATAAATATATACATATATATATATATATAGATAAATATATACATATATATATATATATAGATAAATATATACATATATATATATATATATATATATATATATATATATATATATATATATATATATATATATATATATATATATATATATATATATATATATATATATATCCTCTTCAGGTTGGAGGGGAGTTCCTGCCTCAAGTGGAGGAGTTTAAGTATCTCGGGGTCTTGTTCACGAGTGAAGGAAGAATGGAGCGGGAGATCGACAGAAGGTTCGGTGCGGCTGCCACAGTAATGGGGCGCTGTGCCGGTCCGTTGTGGTGAAGAGAGAGCAGAGCCGAAAAGGAAAGCTCTCAATTTACTGGTCGGTCTACGTTCCTACCCTCACTTATGGCCATGAACTTTGGGTCATGACCGAAAGAACGAGATCCGGATACAAGCGGCTGAAATGAGCTTCCTCCGTAGGGTGGCCGGGCACTCCCTTAGAGATAGGGTGAGGAGCTCGGCCATCCGGGAGGGGCTCGCGGAGTAGAGCCGCTGCTCCTCCACATCGAGAGGAGCCAGTTGAGGTGGCTCGGGCATCTATACCAGATGCCTCCTGGGCGCCTTCCTTGGGAGGTGTTCCAGGCACGTCCCACTGGGAGGAGGCCCAGGGGACGGCCCAGGACACGCTGGAGGGACTATGTCTCTCGGCTGGCCTGGGAACGCCTTGGGCTCCCCCTGGAGGAACTGGAGCAGGTGTCTGGAGAGAGGGACGTCTGGGCGTCTCTGTTGAGTCTGCTGCCCCCTGCGACCCGGTCCCGGATAAAGCGGAAGACGACGAGTACGAGTACGAGTATATATATATATATATATATATAAATGGCCATTTCCTGCTTATGTAGCACATTGTCTATTTTGCGGAACAAATATGCTTCAATTGATTCAGTCCAAATTTGCCGCAGTTGTAGTCAAGATGTTGATTAGTACAATCTGATTCTCCTCCTAGGTTTTCAAGAGGATTGTCAGGGTGTTTAACATTTTTATTTGAAAAAACAATTTGGCAAGGCTAGAGAAATAGGTTTTTTTCTTTGTTTAGTCACAAATAAATTAGACATAGTAACAATTGCTATAGTGGTTCAATTGGTCCCTCTGGTGAAAATTAACTGACTTTGTGGAGTTGTCTGTTGTACATAGTCTTCTGAATCCCTGAAACTTTTTCTTGAATCATCCGTAATGGCTTTTCTGTGTATTGTTCTCATCTCCCCCTCTACCACAAAGACAAGAACTGAATCTCCTCATGATCTGAGTTTATGACTGTGATGGAAAGCCCATGAGGAGCCATATCTCTTGTCGCTTCTGTTGCATCCTAATAGACGGGCACCATCAAATAAACAAAGAAACGTGTTTCATCACAGAATACTTCTTTTTTTTATGCCATGCTTTCCTGAGAACTTCCTCTTTTTTACAGTAGCTTCCAAACTGTATCTTAATAGATCGGGGCTTCCCCTGAGCACTGTCTGGCTTTAGAGTTAGAGCTCAATGTGCCCATTCAATTCCCAAATCCTGGTGGACCAGAAGGCCAAGAGCTTTTTTAAACAGATGATCCAGAAAGAGAGCCCCATCCATTACTTCCTTATCTTTGAGAATCCCATAACCCTGCAGGTTCTGTCTATGTACACGGCCCTCCTAATTTATAAGTCTAGCTTTCAGCTTAGCTTGGGGTTGGGCTAGGCTTTTTAATCAGCTGAATGTTGCTTATAGTACATCTTCGTTTCCTCTTTTCTTCCCTCCACTTTGTCCAATCTGTCATTCGCTTGTATTTCTTGTTTAATGTCCACCAGCTGCATACTGTTACCTCTTTGTCAAAGATGTATTGCAGGCTGTTATCGGGTGTGCCTTTGCCCTGAGGGTTTAGCTCTGAGGAGTAGCCATATTCATTGAAATTAGTAGAAAGCATAATTTAGAGGGATTTTTATAGAACACCTTCAGAGATAATTAGGCAGCCATCCTCTTGCTAGCAGAACCAGAAACCAGTCTCTGGAAAATAGACCTTTTAATTTTACGTTTGTACATAGCTGAACAGAGCTGTATCTGAATGAATCCCATGACTTCTGAAGGAATCTCCTTTGGACAGATGAGACCACAGTCTAGATGTTTGACCATAATGTACAGCACCATGTTTGGAAAAAAAACATATACAGCACAAACACTTCCCATTCCAACAATCCAGCAGGCAAGGACAAGTCTTACTGATGATTTTAGCTTGTTCTGCAGTTACTGGACCTGGGAACCTTACAGTCATTGAATCAACTATGAACCTCTCTGTATACTAAAGTATTGTAGAAACAAAACTGAAGCAATCTGCCTGACAGCTGAAGCTCAGATGAAACAGTTGATTCAAGAAGTGGAGCTATGTTTAGCTGGCCAGAATTCCTTCTCAAGAATGTGATAGGTTGATAAACTGAGACATAAAACAGCTAGTCAGAACTCTTGGTGTGCAGGGGGTGCTTCTACAGGCTGCTAAGTAACATAGTATTTGACTCACACGTTATCCATTTTGGTTTTATCTTAATTTAATAAATAAATAACCCCTGAACAATGAAGAATGTTTTTGTACACTCCAGGTTAGACTTGAATAAACTTTCAGCCTGATAGATAATTTTCTTTATGACCCCAATAAAGTCTGTTGATTTGATGGAGACTGCGCCTTTGTTTTGCTGTGACTGGATGAGCATCAGGTTTTGAATTATAGGTACTGTGGTTATGAAAAAAGACAATGAAAAAGATGAGGCCACTTATAAATGACACAGATCTGTTAACCACAAAACATTCATCAAGCCTTTAAAACATAATTTCAATCTTGTAAAATTATTTTTAATTACACAAGAAACTTCAATCACTACATTTCAAAGTCTAAAGCAATTTTTTTCAGTTTTGGTATACAACATAACATTAACATAATGAGGTGCATGTGAAATTGACACTCTGAGAAAATGACATTTTCTCCTTTTTATTTCATATGATGAGCAGGGTATTCTTCACACACCACAGCAGAGTTATCTTTATTGCCAGGCATACAGGCCTTCAGTGGAAATGTAAACTCTTCCAGGGGAGCGAATGAAAGTTTTAATTATTTCACTCTGAAGCCCGGATTGGAGGGATGGCATCAATAATCCTGTCTTTATATGACATCCATCCATCTGAAAACCAGGCTGAAAATAATTATTTGCAAGTTTAAGCAACAAATAAAAACCTATACAGTGCTGACATCAGCAGCCTTATGATATTTTTAACCCTTTGGGCTGAACTGCACCATTGCTGTGCTGGCCATACTGAGCTGTATTACATTGTGGTTGTGTAGGAGGCCTGCACAGAATTTGGTTTGGAGTTCAGTTAGCTTAGTTTAGCTGATGTTAGTTTGGTAAAGCTGTCTTAAGTGAATTGCAGTTGAGTGTTTGATTCATTTCATCTGCAGTTTATTCAGCTTGAACAGTGAAGTAGACAGGAAGCATTGCTGCCCTTTGCCACGGGGTGCTGCACTGGTTGTGGATCCACTTCCTCAGCTCTTACTTCAGGAGCCACTGGTTGACTGGGTAATGGAAAACAGCAGAGAAGAAAATAAATGATTACAGAGAGAATCTGATGTTTGGAATAAAACTGAAAAAGCAACTTCAAAGACAAAAACACAAAAAAGAATACATTCATAAGAAAGGAAACAAGACATGAAGAGGCTGGGTTATGATCAATTGTTGACAACATGCCGCCGCAAACGTTTGAGGATGAAGGCAAGCCAGCATCTGTGGATCAAATGCATCCTCTGATAGCTATTGCATATTTTTTTTGGAGAAACCTTATATACAGATACACAGATATACTTTATACTGAGCTGTGGTTGCCACTTAATACATCTTACATTCATTAGTACTGTGTACTTTTCAGTAACATTGTTGGCTTTAATGTTCACAAAACAAATCTCCAAATGAGTTTTGCACAAATGCTAGTTTTACAGCAATTTAAACTAGTTAGTTTTGAGTTTGATTCAGAATCAGAGTAAATATCAAGTTAGCCAAGTTTGTGTGCACACATAAGGACTTAGGTTTCTACAACCACAATATGGAAAACATTTTAGAGGGATTTTTAGAGGGATAAATATAGGGATGAGGAACAATCTGTATGTATGTGTGTGTGTGTGCCAATCATTATTTATATGTAAATCATTGATATACAGGGGTTGGACAGTGAAACTGAAACATCTGGTTTTAGACCACAATAATTTATTAGTATGGTGTAGGGCCTCCTTTGCGGCCAATACAGCGTCAATTCGTCTTGGGAATGACATATACAAGTCCTGCACAGTGGTCAGAGGGATTTTAAGCCATTCTTCTTGCAGGATAGTGACCAGGTCACTACGTGATACTGGTGGAGGAAAACGTTTCCTGACTCGCTCCTCCAAAACACTCCAAAGTGGCTCAATAATATTTAGATCTGGTGACTGTGCAGGCCATGGGAGATGTTCAACTTCACTTTCATGTTCATCAAACCAATCTTTCACCAGTCTTGCTGTGTGTATTGGTGCATTATCATCCTGATACACGGCACCACCTTCAGGATACAATGTTTGAACCATTGGATGCACATGGTCCTCAAGAATGGTTCGGTAGTCCTTGGCAGTGACGCGCCCATCTAGCACAAGTATTGGGCCAAGGGAATGCCATGATATGGCAGCCCAAACCATCACTGATCCACCCCCATGCTTCACTCTGGGCATGCAACAGTCTGGGTGGTACGCTTCTTTGGGGCTTCTCCACACCGTAACTCTCCAGGATGTGGGGAAAACAGTAAAGGTGGACTCATCAGAGAACAATACATGTTTCACATTGTCCACAGCCCAAGATTTGCGCTCCTTGCACCATTGAAACTGACGTTTGGCATTGGCATGATTGACCAAAGGTTTGGCTATAGCAGCCCGTCCGTGTATATTGACCCTGTGGAGCTCCCGACGGACAGTTCTGGTGGAAACAGGAGAGTTGAGGTGCACATTTAATTCTGCCGTGATTTGGGCAGCCGTGGTTTTATGTTTTTTGGATACAATCCAGGTTAGCACCTGAACATCCCTTTCAGACAGCTTCCTCTTGCGTCCACAGTTAATCCTGTTGGATGTGGTTCGTCCTTCTTGGTGGTATGCTGACATTACCCTGGATACTGGCTCTTGATACATCACAAAGACTTGCTGTCTTGGTCACAGATGCGCCAGCAAGACGTGCACCAACAATTTGTCCTCTTTTGAACTCTGGTATGTCACCCATAATGTTGTGTGCATTTTAATATTTTGAGCAAAACTGTGCTCTTACCCTGCTAATTGAACCTTCACACTCTGCTCTTACTGGTGCAATGTGCAATCAATGAAGACTGGCTACCAGGCTGGTCCAATTTAGCCATGAAACCTCCCACACTAAAATGACAGGTGTTTCAGGTGTTTCAGTTTCATTGTCCAACGCCTGTATATTGCTCAGCTGTCTTTCTCTCCTAGATGAAGCCACTGAAGGAGCTACTACCATTAATGTATTACATTTCTTTCCAATAGAAAGTGCTCCTGGATCAGTGTTTCTGTGTTCTTTTTGTGTCTCTGCTCTGTACTGTCAAATCCCCAGTTGGTTGTGGCAGATGGCTGTTCACACTGAGCCTGGTTCTGCTGGAGGTTTCCTCCTTTTAAAAGGGAGTTTTCTTCTCCACTGTTGCTACATGCATGCTCAGTATGAGGGATTATTGCAAAGTCAATGCAAGTGACTGTTCACTTGGTCATCCAGGAGGAGTGAATGCTGCAAGTCACTGACTTGATGGCCAAAACCTGAGGGTCTTCTAAGATAAAAAATCTTTTAACCAATTTGAATAATAAACTGAATCCGACTGTACTGTTTGTTAGTTAGGACTAATTGTAATGTAAGTACCTGACTTGAGATCTGCATGATTTGACTGAATCAAGTTTGTGAGTTCGTGTTAGGATTTTTAATACTTTTATATTGTTTATCACTTGTGTCTGCTCTAAGTGCTTTCTTCCCCCACATGCCATAGACAAAGAGATAAGAGAGAAGGGTGAGTTATGCTATTATCAGCAACATCTAGGGACAGGCACCAATCGTCACTCCTTTCTCTCTGCTTAAAATCAAGACACATGAACCCTAACCTTTCACACACACACACACACACACACACACACACACACACACACACACACACACACACACACACTGAACTATGTGTGAACCAGCATGTTATAAATAAAGATAGAGGGGTGCTAATGCTTTGTAGATTTGCACTGCAAAGTGTGAGCTACCCTTGCTGCAAGTACATCTGACTCTGTGTCGTTCCTTACCTCTGAGTTTACTAAGTAATACCTAACATTAATTTGGTCCTTCGAGCCGGATATTATAAGAACTAAACTGATCTTATTTTTCTTGCAGTGACTGGCGGATCTCCGGAGACAGCCTGACGTTGAGTTAAGCGCTGCCGCACACCCGCACCTAGGCCTGGTGGCTGAAAGTCCCGGTGTGTGACATTCGCATCTGGCCGGTGGATTATTGTCTTGCTCGATGCCGGGCGGCTCCGGGAGATCCGACAGAGTCACCTGAAAGTCGCCTTAACCGGCGCAGTGTGTCGCCGGTTAAGGACACTGCATTGGGAAGGTTTTATTTCGCCGCAAAGAAATAGTGATAAATTTAGGTAAGATCTCGCCGCAAGGAGATTAAAAACAACTAGGTGGTTCCAGCGTAAAGTGAACTGGATAATTTGGTTGGTAACATTTTGCCGGAAGGAAATGAAATGAAATGTTGAATAATAAGAGAGCTCATAAACTAAGCTAGGTCGACCATACATATTGCTGAAGGGACATAAATAAATATGTTAAAATACTAACTGTGTGAATACTGTTGTGTGTTTGGAGGACTAAACATTTTTGGAAGAATCTTAGCAAGATTCTATTGGTCCTGTTTTCTTTTGCCCAGATTAACTTGGGAAGATAAGTTTGGTTTTTCACAGAGTGGAAGTTTGAGTGTAAATAAGTTAAATAGTTTAGATAGTTTCAAGTAAAACAGTTGATGGATGGAGATGAGAAAAATAAAAAAACATAAGAAAAAGATTAAAAAGCACAGAGTGAATCAATTAAGGTGTTAAAGAGTTGAACTTTCCTGCAGGAAGTTTCGTTTGTCTTAAATATTGCGATCACTCGGAAAAGAAAGGACTATAGTGCATGTTATGGTGGACAACTGACTGACTGACTGATAATATTTCTGTGTGCAAAATCCGAACCTATACTAAACTTCTCATCTGCCTCTCTCACACACACATACACACATGTATGGGATTTGAGTGCAACATCTGCGTTTTTGAGTCTGGACTTTAGAAACCTGCCGTTCTCATGGCTACTCCACCAGAGACGCTTCTCCAGCATGGCCTGAAAGAGAGAGAGCCTGCCTGCCTGTCTGCCTGCCTGTCTGCCTGCTGCTGCAAATCACAGTGTGAGTTTCCACCAGTAATAATTTTCTCCCCAACTCTCAAAATTTAAATAGTCAAATTAAGGAAAATTATGATTGTTCTCCCTTTGAAACGCTATGTGGAACAAAGTCCAGTTTGGAGTCAAGCTTCTTATCTTAATTTCTGATTAAGTCAAACACAGCAGTTTTTGTTTTGTTTGGGTATACCATAAAAATGTCAACGCTGACTTAAAATACTTCTTTGCATTTAACCTGAGCAGAGAAATTCTTGAATGCAGCTGCGATCAAAATTGAGCAAAACAAATAGAGAATTATAACAATAACTCTCAGGATTGTAGTTATTATTACAGAGTTACAGTACAAAGAATTGGCAAAAGGTTTCAGCATCAGTGAATTTGGATTCATTTAAGAGAAAACTGTTGCTGTGCTTCTAAATACTTTGAGATCTCTTTGGACTATGTGCACTTATCTTAAAAAGGATCCTGAAGATTGTCATAACAAAATGGATCAATTATAGCATTAAAAGATATGGCTGAGAAAACATATTCTGAAAAGAGATTGTTAAGAATTTCTTTGAATTCTTGAAGCTTCAAATTTGGACATTTGTCTGTCTTTGATGTTTTGTCTTTGTTTTGTTGGAATGAATGTTTGTTTATATGTTGCATAAAACAATAATCCATGTTTAGAATAATGTTTCTAAATCCCAGATTGATTAAAACTTTGAGTTTACAGGAGAGTTAAGAAGCAGCTTGTTTCTGAGGTAGGTGCATGTTAACAGTTTTGCAGTTTAAGGTTCATTTAAATGTGTTGGAATGGAGAAACTGTGGGTCCGCCCATAGGCTGCCCATCAAAGGTTAGTTCTGCCTGACTCCGCCCACCTACCAGGTTGGTTCATGCCTTTGCCGTCATGGTAACGCTCAGCACCTCCCTTCCTGAGTTTTAACTGAATAACTAAAGTTTGTGTTTTGTTGTTAATGGAACTGAGTTACAGTTAAAAACATTTGGATTTTATTTATGTTGCTTTCATTAAATTCATAGTGACACATAGTTATGTCAGAATTCATTTCTTTGGTTCTATGTAATGTGATCTTGGGTACTGGAACATTCTTGTTCAAACCTTTTGCTGGATTGTCGCATGGGTTGGACCCTGCGCCAGAAGGGGGGAATGTGAGAATAAAGTAACATTGAGATATTGCCAAGATAAATTTTTTTTTTCTGTGAAGATAGGATGTTGTTTTACTGTCAAAACCTGTCCACTGTGTTTTCTCAAGTTTCACAGACGGTGAAGGCTGCATTACCAGAAACAGCCACTTCCACCCTCCAGTCCTTTATTCCTGGCGACTGGATTCTGATCAGAGAATCTAGGAGAAAACACTGGACGTCCAGGCGCTGGAATGGCCCATATCAGATCCTACTAGACACCCAGGAAAGCTGCAGGAAAGCTCCAGCTCCTCCAGCTTCATCTGGCTTCCAGGACACAAGTCATCTTCCAACTGGATCATCCATGGCTTGAAAGGTGTGAGGACAGCGGACCACCACAAGACAAAGAACTGTAAGCTGATCACTGGCGAGTGATTGAACAGGTGGTTGAAGAACACTGTTCTTACAAGGGCACAATAATCCCTTGGGCAGTGCAACGTTATTTTAGAATCTACTTAAGGCCATCGCATTGCCTGAAAATTAGAAATCATAAGGTCATTTGCCTCACTGCACACACATCACAGTGAGAGACACATAGGAAACATCCAGGGAAGACCTCTACACATTTGCACATAACCTTTGTCTGGATGATGGACTGGTGACGTCTGCAACAGAGAGACAGTCAAACATGCGCCATGATGTTTATTCTTCTTAATTTCTTAACATTTGGTGGCTACTAGGCTCCTTTGCCTGGACAGCAAGGGTCAGCCAAATTCTTTTCTCCCAGCGAAACTGACTCTGAGGAGGAAATCTTCGATGCTTTTATCTAACTTTATGGTATTATTACAAATTTGAAATGTGTTTATTTCCGCCATTGTTATAATTTGTTTTGAAGTACCAGAAGAAAGGAGTTGTAATGTAAATTCTTGTATTAAGTGCTCTAAGGTGTTCCAAAATGTATGACCTTTAGGTTACCTCTCTTTCTTCAGAACATCTGTATTAGAGGAGGAAGCTGTAAAACCAGTATTAGACGTTTAATGGCTAAAAACCCATTCCTTTTGGGTGATGTCTCAGGAACCAGCAGATGGTCTGTTACCCCTGACCGAGGAGGGTCTAGGGTCATAAAGCACAAACTCTTTTAAGTTGAGATAACACCCATATACTCTTTAAATACTGTGTGTAAATGTTGACACCACACTGGACCCAAAAACAGATGACTATGATGACATGTTGTAAATGAATATATCTTCCATGCCCAAGTGTATTCATAATTGTACTTCATAAAGTGACCTTATAGCAGAAAATCGAAAGAAGTTGCTGTTAAGTGAAATGAGAAAAAGTGCAATGATGATATGAACAAGGCTTGTTTTAATTCTTTTACTTTTATTACATTTTGTTTTCTTTGTTTTATTATATTGTTTTACTCTGCCATGATTGGTGGTCGCCTAGGGGTGGAGGGACCGTGTGAGTGTTTCCCACAATTAAAACTGCTTTCCGTCCTGTGGGTTTGTGCTCACACAGAGTGTTTTCTTTTACATGTATTTTACTCATGACTTATTTGTGATAAAAGGGGGCTAAAGGGGGACTAATTGTAATGTAAGTACCTGACTTGAGATCTGCATGATTTGACTGAATCAAGTTTGTGAGTTCGTGTTAGGATTTTTAATACTTTTATATTGTTTATCACTTGTGTCTGCTCTAAGTGCTTTCTTCCCCCACATGCCATAGACAAAGAGATAAGAGAGAAGGGTGAGTTATGCTATTATCAGCAACATCTAGGGACAGGCACCAATCGTCACTCCTTTCTCTCTGCTTAAAATCAAGACACATGAACCCTAACCTTTCACACACACACACACACACACACACACACACACACACACACACACACACACACACACACACACTGAACTATGTGTGAACCAGCATGTTATAAATAAAGATAGAGGGGTGCTAATGCTTTGTAGATTTGCACTGCAAAGTGTGAGCTACCCTTGCTGCAAGTACATCTGACTCTGTGTCGTTCCTTACCTCTGAGTTTACTAAGTAATACCTAACATTAATTTGGTCGTTCGAGCCGGATATTATAAGAACTAAACTGATCTTATTTTTCTTGCAGTGACTGGCTGATCTCCGGAGACAGCCTGACGTTGAGTTAAGCGCTGCCGCACAGCCGCACCTAGGCCTGGTGGCTGAAAGTCCCGGTGTGTGACGTTCGCATCTGGCCGGTGGATTATTGTCTTGCTCGATGCCGGGCGGCTCCGGGAGATCCGACAGAGTCACCTGAAAGTCAACTCAGAGGTGAGACGGTTTTAAAATACAGTACATAAGATAAGAGTAAGCGCTATAGAAATAAAAGAAGAAAAGTACTTAGAAGTCGTTTGGTAGTGTGTCGCCGGTTAAGGACACTGCATTGGGAAGGTTTTATTTCGCCGCAAAGAAATAGTGATAAATTTAGGTAGGATCTCGCCGCAAGGAGATTAAAAACAACTAGGTGGTTCCAGCGTAAAGTGAACTGGATAATTTGGTTGGTAACATTTTGCCGGAAGGAAATGAAATGAAATGTTGAATAATAAGAGAGCTCATAAACTAAGCTAGGTCGACCATACATATTGCTGAAGGGACATAAATATGTTAAAATACTAACTGTGTGAATGCTGTTGTGTGTTTGGAGGACTAAACATTTTTGGAAGAATCTTAGCAAGATTCTATTGGTCCTGTTTTCTTTTGCCCAGATTAACTTGGGAAGATAAGTTTGGTTTTTCACAGAGTGGAAGTTTGAGTGTAAATAAGTTAAATCGTTTAAATAGTTTCAAGTAAAACAGTTGATGGATGGAGATGAGAAAAATAAAAAAACATAAGAAAAAGATGAAAAAGCACAGAGTGCAAAGTGTGAGCTACCCTTGCTGCAAGTACATCTGACTCTGTGTCGTTCCTTACCTCTGAGTTGACCAAATAATTCCTAACAGTTCGTAAATGTCATGTATTGTGAATTGGCGCTATATAAATAAAACTGAAATAAAATCTATCTATCTATCTATCTATCTATCTATATATATATATATATATATATATATATA
Source organism: Girardinichthys multiradiatus (assembly GCF_021462225.1). Lineage (NCBI taxonomy): Eukaryota > Metazoa > Chordata > Actinopteri > Cyprinodontiformes > Goodeidae > Girardinichthys > Girardinichthys multiradiatus. The sequence continues at coordinate 1,398,842 of NC_061817.1, read as the reverse complement.
TATATATATATATATATATATATATATATATATATATATCGTACTCGTGAACGTGCCTGGAATACCTCCCGAGGAAGGCGTCCAGGAGGCATCCGGTATAGATGCCCGAGACACCTTAACTGGGTCCTCTCGATGTGGAGGAGCAGCAGCTCTAGTCCGAGCCCCTCCCGGATGGCCGAGCTCCTCACCCTATCTCTAAGGGAGTGCCAGGCCACCCTACGGAGGAAGTTCATTTCAGCCGCTTGTATCCGGGATCTCGTTCTTTTGGTCATGACCCAAAGTTCATGGCCATAGGTGAGGGTAGGAACGTAGATCGACCGGTAAATTGAGAGCTTTGCTTTTTGGCTCAGCTCTCTCTTCACCACAACGGACCGGCACAGCGCCCCCATTACTGCGGCAGCCGCACCGATCCGTCTGTCGATCTCCCGCTCAATTTTTCCCCCACTCGTGAGCAAGACCTCCAGATACTTAAACTCCTCCACTTGAGGCAGGAACTCCCCTCCAACCTGAAGAGGACAAGCCACCCTTTTCCGGTCGAGTACCATGGCCTCGGACTTGGAGGAGCTAATCTTCATCCCAGCCGCTTCACACTCGGCTGCGAACCGCCACAGCGCATGCTGTAGGTCTTGGCTAGAGGGGGCCAACAGGACCACGTCATCTGCAAAAAGAAGAGACGAAATCCACTGGTCCCCAAACCAGACCCCCTCCTGTCTATAAAAGTTATGAACAGGACCGGTGACAAAGGGAAGCCCTGCCGGAGCCCAACATGCACCGGGAACAGGTCAGACTTAGTGCCGGCAATGCGGACCAAACTCCTGCTCCGCTCGTACAGGGACCGGATGGCCCCTAATAAAGGGCCCCCAATTCCAATCTCCTGGAGCACCCCCACAGGGCATCACGAGGGACAAAGTCAAATGCCTTCTCCAGGTCCACAAAACACATGTGAACCGGTTGGGCAAACTCCCATGAACCCTCGAGCACCCTGTAGAGGGTATAGAGCTGGTCCAGTGTTCCACGGCTGGGACGAAAACCACACTGTTCCTCCTGAAGCCAAGGTTCGACTATCGGTCGGACTCTCCTCTCTAATACCCTGGCGTAGGCCTTACCAGGGAGGTTGAGGAGTGTGATCCCCCTGTAGTTGGAACACACCCTCCGGTCCCCCTTCTTATAAAGGGGGACCACCACCCCAGTCTGCCAGTCCAGAGGCACTGTCCCCGACCGCCACGCAATGTTGAAGAGGCGTGTCAACCATGACAGCCCAACAACATCCAGAGATTTGAGGTACTCAGAGCGGATCTCATCCACCCCCGAAGCCTTGCCACCGCGGAGCTTTTTAACCACCTCGGTGGTAGATATATATATTTATATATATCTATATATATATAAATATATATATATATAATATTCTGTTGATGAGTAAAATCTGGGAAACTGTGAAACAAACCATATTCCTCTCCTGTTGGTGCAGGATTCTTCTTTGTTGAAAAGAAAGATAAAACCTTAAGACCCAGCATCGATTACAGAGGATTAAATCATATAACTATCAAAACTAAGTATTCTCTTACTTTGTTAGCCTCAGCATTCGAATCGGTTCACAGAGCCACCATCTTTACAAAACTATATCTTTGCAAACAAACCACCTAGTACTTATTCGGGAGTGGGACTAAGGGAAAACAGCCTTCAACACTCCAATATATCATTTTGAATTTTTGGTCATGCCCTTCGGACTCACTAATGCTCCTGCAGTTTTTCAGGCCTTGGTCATAGATGTCCTCAGACACTTCATAAGCATCTTTGTTTTCATGTACCTTGAGGACATCCTCATCTTCTCTGTTGTGCTGTTGTGAATTTTATTTAACCTCCATGGCGTTTCTTGGCTTTGTTTTGGAGGGTGGACAGGCGAAGGCAGATCCTAGCAAGGTCCAGGCCATCGTGGAATGGCCAACACCTACTACCAGAAGACAGCTCCAATGTTTTTTCAGTTTCGCAATCTTCTATGGTAGGTTCATCAGAGACTTCAGTATTACTGCCTCACCTCTTACAGCGCTCACTACCACCAGAGGACCTTTTTCTGGACTCCAGAAGCCAAAGAAGGCCTTCCATACATCAAAGGAGAAGTTCGCCTCTGCTCCCATAATGATTCACCTGGATCCCAAAGTCCAGTTCGTCCTGGAACACAGCTCCAACACAAGGGTTGGAGCTGTGTTCTCCCAGAAGTCATTGACTGATAGTAAGCTCTTCCCCAGAGACAGCCTCACCTGTCAAACTCAGTCTCCATGGTAGTACTCACCTTCCCCTGGGAACTTTACTTATTCCTAACAGTAAGACTTGTCCTCAAATATTTCTAGTCGCACATTACCTACAGCTGCCCATACTCACTTATCTCTCTTCCTTTCAGTGCACCTACCAACACAACCCGTATTCTCTGACCCCGTTGAATTTTTTGTTTATCAATAAAGCAGTTTAACTTAAACTCTGCCTCCGTAATTGTTGCTCGCACTAGAGTCACCTGGTTTGCCATTGTGACAATGGCTTTTTATAAGGCCTCTACCATGTCATCACCATGTAAACACGAGATATTGTGTACACTGCTATATCAAACAACACAATCAGATTTTACTTATTATTCTAACTAAAGGTTTTCGTATTTTATTACTGTCTTAGTCTAAGTGAGTTAAAATCTTTACTGTGGCTTAAGTGTTTGACACTGTAGGCCATGGACTGATGATAAATATGCTTGAAAGATATGATATTGGAGGAATTTGTATCATGTATAGGTAAACATTGTTGTTTCTGATTAATTTTTGAATTCAGATGTGCCACATTCCTCAAGGGGCCCATCGGCTGAGCTGTTACTGCCAATAACTTAATGTTCTCTCCCTATAAAAGATACTCTTAACCCTGTCTCCATTCAGTTCAGTGTTTAAGGGAATTGTCACCAGAGGTGGGAACAAATCAATGTTTTGCAGGTAAAGATGTAAGCATCCCAAGTCAAGTTAGAAGTCAAGACATGCAAGTCTAAAGTCCAAGTTTAGTTTTGAGTCTTAAACAAGTCATTTGAAGAAATTTGTAATTTTATTACAGAATAATAAATTGTGAAATTTATACATTTCTATTTAAAGGTATTTTAGCCAAGGCTAAGTAATAAAGTATCCTGTGAAAATCTCCTGGTAGGTGTGACAAGCACTATGCACAATTGTGCAATATGCACAATACCTACTGAGAACATCACAGAGACCACAAAGCTGGTATATGCTGCAGCATTATTGATCCCTGAGATACTTGGTAATAAATTGCAGAACACAAGCCACGAGGAGCATTGTCTGCCTAAGACCCAAGATCAAGGCAACAAGGAGAGAAACTAGCCAGCTATCAGAAAAACAAAAAGGTGCAGTGAAGAAAGATTGCCTGTGTCCACACCAGAAGCTCTCCCTTATTGCTCTGGCTACTAACCTGAAGAGATCAAATCATGAAGCAAAGGCAATTAAAATCAACAGGAAATTCTTCATTGCACCGTCATCTGTGCCCTCTGTGGTAGGGTAATAACATAAAACTGAATAATACTGGAGAACCATATGAGAGAATCAGGAATCACATAACACCAGTAGCACATGGTTGGAGCAGCTGAAGAGTGACCACAGCTGTCTCCCAGAGCAATTACACATTATAGCACAAGACATCGAAAAAATAGTCTATGTATTAAGAGTCGGACTGCATCATGGCATGATGACATCATGCTGTATGCCAAGAATGAGTGAGACATTAAATCACTGATTCACCTAATCAAGACATACAGCAAGGACATCAGTGTCATTTTGATTTGATAAGTTTGGCCAAATAGTATCCGAGAGGGGCAGGGTAATTGCTTTTTGTGACGTCCCTGGTCACAAATCGCTCTCGACTCGTCACTGGGCTATCTAATTCTAAAGGTATGACCACCATTCTTACCATCATTGACCGTTTTTCTAAGACCTGTCACCTTATCCCCCTTAGAAAACTACCTTCAGCCCTCCAGACTGCTCTACTCTTGTTGGTCAAACATGTTTTCCGACTACATGGGATATTACAGGAAATCCCGTCCGATCTGGGGCCACAATTCATCGCACAGGTTTGGCGACAGTTCTGTTCTGCCTTAGGGGATAAGGTTTCTTTAACCTCTGGATATCATCCACAGTCAAATGGCCAGACCGAAAGAATGAGCCGAGAGCTCGAATCCACTTTGAAATGCCTCACCTCAACCAGCCCCACTATCTGGAGCCAGTTTCTCCCTGGATTGAATATGCCCATAACTCACACGTCTGCAGCTACTGGATTCTCCCCATTCAAAGCTTCTTTGGACCTTCTTCAGTCACTAGATGGTGCCAGGAGCTAAGAGGAACTGAGCCACAGTTGTTCTCTATCATTAATCATCTGCTGAGGAGCTTAAATACTCCAGACAGCCAACACTCCAGTGCCTGAGTTTTGACCTTCAGTGGTAACTCTAGCCAGCCGATTCTTAACTCTCCTTTGTGAAAGTAATTTCCAGAACTTACTTTCTTGTGTCCTCCTCCCAGGTTACTTTGTGGTCCTGTACCCAGTATCCAGTTCTGCCATCAAGCAGAAGTTCTGACTTACACTTCTCAAGAGGATTGTCCTCGTATGCAATTTCCAGTTGGCTGTCTCTGATTACAAGGCTCCTCTGGCTCTCCTATGAACAGACCTTGCTCACCCTCCACCGTGCTCCCTCTCCAAGAACATCCACCAGGTGCCAAGTTCACCCCCCATGCAAGAGAGACAACTTACCTGGATCGAATCACCATCTACTGGTACTCACCAGTCCTCCTGGATCGGACTTGGGCCCACCGAGGCACTCTAGTGGGCAAACCTTCAACAAAAGAAAGAAACCAGTTAGTTCCATAATTAATTCATCCACAAAACAAGATCACTTACCTCCAGACAGAATTCCATCTCCTGCCAAAACTCCTGGACCTCAGCAGTAATTCCCCCCCGGACAATCATCTCAAGCCATTCCGTAAGCAGCTTCATTTATTTACATTAAAAATTATTCACTTTCTGGAGCAATACTTCGACTCACCATTTACTCCCCTCCTTCCACACAGTGACAAGTTCCTGGTTCCTGCAGATCTACATTTAATATTCTTTCAATAAACTTGTTAACTTTTCCCCTGTCTCATGAGTGTATTCTGGATGTGGGTCAAAGCAGCTAGAGCCGCCATGACACCTCAAATGGAAAATGCTAGGTACAGTGTAGTGTTATGCTTTTATAAGTGAAGTTTTTGCTTTCATTTTATTATCATAGTAAATAGGGCCAAAAACACCATTGTGACTTTTTACTCATAAACTGACTCAGGGACACCCATTAATTAAACTTGGCCAAATACAACAACACTCGTTTGTGTTGCTGGTATTGGACAAAGACATTTTCTTGACCAACAAAATAGCCAAAAACTTCGGAAACTGTACACCTTTCTTCATAAGGGAAACATTTAAGAGTCTTTCCGGGACCTGTAATAATTTATTCTTTTATACTTTAATTAAAATACTGTATGTTTAATTTATTGTTGTGCAGGTAAAAAGTAAATAAAACTATTTTTCATTGGAAAAACCAACTCACGACACTTGAGTACTTTCAATGTGGAGATTTTTGCCCACAGTAAAACAAGTTTAGACACCACTGGATTAGGGTGTCAGGTGTGTTAAGCAGCAAAGTGGTGGCTAGCTAAAAGAAGCTATAGGTCCACTAATTAAGGAACTTTCAGCTGTTAGATTCCCAGTTTTACTCTAGAACTGCTACTCTTTTAACTAGTTTTAAATGACCTATTGTTTTAGTTGACACTGACTTTCAATTTGTCTAACTACTTCTAACTGAAGAATAATTTAATTGTGAATTTTTCTAAATGTCTTATGCTGAAAAAGATTATTTTCAAATCATTGTCATGAGGGTAAGAAACAGCTGATCTTTGCTCACCACTCATTTGTTTTCTCTGTATGTGCTTGTGCATTAGAATAAAAAATAATGATAAATATCATAGACAACATTATTATGACCATTAATCCATATATAATAATAGTAACAGTAATGTATTTTTTTGTTGCTTTTTTAATCAAACTAATTCATTAATTTTATACAATTTTGATGGATGTTTTTGTTTTATTGCAAGAAACTGTGGATCAGCTTTGTTTCCTGGTTATACAGGTCCTTCTCAAAATATTAGCATATTGTGATAAAGTTCATTATTTTCCATAATGTAATGATGAAAATGTAACATTCATATATTTTAGATTCATTGCACACTAACTGAAATATTTCAGGTCTTTTATTGTCTTAATACGGATGATTTTGGCATACAGCTCATGAAAACCCAAAATTCCTATCTCACAAAATTAGCATATCATTAAAAGGGTCTCTAAACGAGCTATGAACCTAATCATCTGAATCAACGAGTTAACTCTAAACACCTGCAAAAGATTCCTGAGGCCTTTAAAACTCCCAGCCTGGTTCATCACTCAAAACCCCAATCATGGGTAAGACTGCCGACCTGACTGCTGTCCAGAAGGCCACTATTGACACCCTCAAGCAAGAGGGTAAGACACAGAAAGACATTTCTGAACGAATAGGCTGTTCCCAGAGTGCTGTATCAAGGCACCTCAGTGGGAAGTCTGTGGGAAGGAAAAAGTGTGGCAGAAAACGCTGCACAACGAGAAGAGGTGACCGGACCCTGAGGAAGATTGTGGAGAAGGGCCGATTCCAGACCTTGGGGGACCTGCGGAAGCAGTGGACTGAGTCTGGAGTAGAAACATCCAGAGCCACCGTGCACAGGCGTGTACAGGAAATGGGCTACAGGTGCCGCATTCCCCAGGTCAAGCCACTTTTGAACCAGAAACAGCGGCAGAAGCGCCTGACCTGGGCTACAGAGAAGCAGCACTGGACTGTTGCTCAGTGGTCCAAAGTACTTTTTTCGGATGAAAGCAAATTCTGCATGTCATTCGGAAATCAAGGCGCCAGAGTCTGGAGGAAGACTGGGGAGAAGGAAATGCCAAAATGCCAGAAGTCCAGTGTCAAGTACCCACAGTCAGTGATGGTCTGGGGTGCTGTGTCAGCTGCTGGTGTTGGTCCACTGTGTTTTATCAAGGGCAGGGTCAATGCAGCTAGCTATCAGGAGATTTTGGAGCACTTCATGCTTCCATCTGCTGAAAAGCTTTATGGAGATGAAGATTTCATTTTTCAGCACGACCTGGCACCTTCTCACAGTGCCAAAACCACTGGTAAATGGTTTACTGACCATGGTATCACTGTGCTCAATTGGCCTGCCAACTCTCCTGACCTGAACCCCATAGAGAATCTGTGGGATATTGTGAAGAGAACGTTGAGAGACTCAAGACCCAACACTCTGGATGAGCTAAAGGCTGCTATCGAAGCATCCTGGGCCTCCATAAGACCTCAGCAGTGCCACAGGCTGATTGCCTCCATGCCACGCCGCATTGAAGCAGTCATTTCTGCAAAAGGATTCCTGACCAAGTATTGAGTGCATAACTGTACATGATTATTTGAAGGTTGACGTTTTTTGTAAAAAAAACACTTTTCTTTTATTGGTCGGATGAAATATGCTAATTTTGTGAGATAGGAATTTTGGGTTTTAATGAGCTGTATGCCAAAATCATCCGTATTAAGACAATAAAAGACCTGAAATGTTTCAGTTAGTGTGCAATGAATCTAAAATATATGAATGTTAAATTTTCATCATGACATTATGGAAAATAATGAACTTTATCACAATATGCTAATATTTTGAGAAGGACCTGTATAAAGCTTCTGCTAAATATAGACAGAACAGAATAGAAAAGCAAGATGGCAACGGTGACTTTAATTTTGAACTCTAATTCATCCCAAAGGGGTTCTGTCAGGTTGAAGTCAGGACCTGTGTGAGAGAAAATGTAACCAACCAGCACAAACTCGCTCATCCATGTCTTTATGTACATCACTTTATGCACAGGTGCACAGTCATGTTTGGGTCCATCCCCAAACTGTTTCTCAAAGATCGGATCATGAAATTGTCCTGGTTTGCTAAAGGGTTAATAATTCCCTTTACTGTCACTGAGGGACCAAGCCCAACTCAAGAAAAACATCTCCACTGCACCACCTTTGACCTTCACACAATGCAGTCAGGCAAGTGCAGTTCTTCCAGCAACTGCCAAAGCCAGACTTCTCCTTTGGAATCAGCAGACAAAGGGGTATGAGTGGTCATTCCAAGGAATTTAGGAAAACCGGCCATTTACTGTTATTAAGGTAATATTGCTTTGACACTGCAGTTGGCAAGCTACAAGTGCTGTGTCTGTTAAGCAAATAGTTAAATCAAATGCACAGTTAAGATCTGCAATGTATATACTGCATGTCACTCAGTAAAGAGCAAAATGACAATAAGCTATATTATTCTGTGCAGAAACGCTTAATTTACCCTAATAAGGTTTACGTGTTTTCTTTTACACTTTTGCTTAAGTCTATGTTTCAGATCATAATGACAATAATAATATGTAGGCTACTGGTCCATTTCTAGTGGGTATACAGGTGGAACCTTTTTTTCATATATATAAAAGTAGATCTCTGGTTACATAAAAAGGTTGTTAAATATCATTGAAATCTCCATTACTTGTGCACTCAGTAAAAAATGGATAAAGAAGTGGATGTTTGGAAGACAGGAGGATAATGTTTAGCCCATTCTTTACTTTTAGGTTATATAGCATTGTAAAATATAAATATATTTGAGTAAAGATAAAGATGAGCTATTGTATGAAAATGTAAATGGTAATTGCAGTCAGCATGTTTAATACCGTAAGAGGGTCAGCATAAAAACTGTTTGGTCAGAACATTCAGTGTCTCAGTCATTTTTGCTGAACATTCATATCTGTAGCCTCTGTTAACTATGAGACATTCCACTGTCTAAAGTTATCATACTGATTTGCTGACTTTGACTAAAAGTTTCCTGGTTATTTTTAATTGAGTAAGCGCAGCCAATGGATTTGACAGTTTACATAAAAGTGACTTAAAAATTTCTCCAGTTTTGGCATAAGCATGTAACAGCTACCGTAATCAGCTCTAAAGGATGGCAAGTGAGAAAATAAAGTAATATACTTGGCAATATTTCCAGCAGAATTGAGTACTTTTTGACAAATATCCCACTAACAGTCAGGTTACCTCTGTACTGTGGGCGAAGGGCGCGGTTGTTGGGGCAGTCACGGCCCTGCTTGCTGAAGTTAATGTTGGTTCGAATGCAGCGCTGCAGCAGAGGCTGGGCTGGCCTGGTGTTGTCGCTCATACTCAGAAAGATCTTGTATGGCTCATTCTGGCTGAGAAGGCGCAAAGAGTGCATCTGTGGGAACATAGGTTTGGTGTGTTTACAACATTAGGGACCACCAAGTGAGCTAGACAAGGTGAACCAGACTATTACAGATATTTTGGTTTAACGAGAACTGCTAAAATTTTTAATCAAATGATATGTTACTATGCTTATGTTAATACATGTAAATCATGTACACCAAATGTCAGCAAGGCTTACAAAGTTTACAAAGTGCTGTATGTGTTTATCTATGTTTATGTTCCGATACTGAAATTTAGCTATTGGAAACAATGATCCATTTACACACCTGCTGATTTCTATTCAGGTGAATTCAATTCAAAAATAAGAAATTAATGAAAAAGGATTAAGGAAAAATTAAAAAGGAAATTAAATATTGTTTTAAGTCGTATACAGGTTTCGTATACAGCTATATATGTCACTGGTATACACACTTTCCACTACAGGTTTATACAAGATCTGGAGAATCTTGCTGCAAATGCTGAAGGGCCTAAGTTTCCTCAAGAAGTACAGTCTACTCTGTCCCTTCTTGTACACCCCATGACTGCAGAGTCATCTGAGTATTTTTGCAGATTACATGAGTCAGTCTTGTACTGGAAGTCTAAGGTGACAGAGTGTAAAGGAATTGTGAGAGTACCGTTCCCTGTGGTGCTCCTGTGCTGCTCCTGTGCTGCTCCTGTGCTGCTGACTACCTGATTAGACACATGACCCTTCAGATTCACAAACTGTGGTCTGTTTGTCAGGTAGGCTTTGATCCATGCAATTTTTGAGGTCTCCACCTGTGTATCATGGAGTTACTGACAAAGTAAATCAGGTGGAATTGTGTTAAATGCACTAGAGAAATTAACAAGAATATGATTCTCACAGCACTGCCTGCTTTGTCCAGATGACAGCAGATTTTTAAAGTAGGTGTATGATCAGAATCAGAATCAGAATCAGCTTTATTGCCAAGTTCGTACATACAAACAAGGAATTTGACTCCGGTACACTTTGGTCTTTGGTTTTGTTTTTGTATTACAGAATATACATATTTACAATGTACAATATACACATATATAATAAAAAGGTGCATTTGCAACATCTGTATGCTGTTGTTTTGTACTCCATTGAATGTTCAACAGAGAAACAGCCTGGGGAAAGAAACTGTCTCTGTGGTGGCTGGTTTTAGTGAACAGTGCTCTGTAACGGCGGCCTGAAGGTAAAGCTCTGAACAGTTTATGTGCAGGGTGTGTGGGGTCTGCAGAGATTTTAGCAGCTCTTTTCCTGACCCTAGACCTGTATAAGTCCTGGATGGAGGGAAGGTCAGCCCTGGTTATTCTCTCTGCATTCCTGATTATTCGTTGCAGTCTGGACCTGTCCTGTTTTGTGGATGAGCCAAACCACACTGAGATGGATGAAGACAGGACAGATTGAATGATGGCAGCGTAGAAGATGACCAGCAGCTCGTTTGGAAGGTTGAACTTCTTGACTTGCCTCAGGAAGTACAGTCTCTGCTGGGCCTTCTTTCGAACAGTGTCTATGTGTGAAGACCATCTCAGGTCCTCAGAGATGGTGGTTCCTAAGAACCTGAAGTGGTCCACGGCCGATACAGTGTTGTTGAGGATGGTGAGGGGGGTGTATGGGGGTGGTGTTCTCCGAAAGTCCACCACCATTTCCACAGTCTTGAGTGGGTTGAGTTCAAGGTAGTTCTGACTGCACCAGTGGACCAGCCGATCCACCTGCTGTCTGTATGCAGACTCATCACTGTCCTGGATCAGTCCAATGACAGTGGTGTCATCTGCAAACTTAAGGAGTTTCACGGACGAGTCCGATGAGGTGCAGTCATTTGTGTACAGGGGGAAGAGGAGTGGGGATAGGAGAGGCAACCAGCCCCTGGACCCAGGAGGTGGTCCCCTTCCTTCCGGGGCAGAGACAGGCAGAGTACCCCAGCAACAGCCCAGACTTGTGCCGGCACCGCCTGAACCTGAACAACCGTGGCCCACACCTCGACCCCTGTTCCAACACCAGCCCCCAGCAACACCCGTTCTTATCCAGAGAGGGCGCCATGAACAAAAGAGGGTACTACTTAGACTGAATGAGCCCGCCAACCAGAGCCAGTATCAAAGCTGTCTCAATCCCCCAATGCATTCAGATTTCAACCCCATGAGCCCTTCACCTCCCATAAACCCAAACATGAATTCCCCACAGGGCCACCCCCAGCCAGTACACTGATATCAAACACATGTCCCTGAACCCAATGCCATGAATCCCCTCTCCACAGGGGCACACCCCCACAGACAAGCTCCACCTCTGAAAAGCCAATGAAGACACATCCACACAGTGCAAGCTCCACACACAGCCCCGCTCCAAGCCCCCCCACATCCCGCCCTCCACTACAGAGCATGCTGCGATGGCAAGGCAAGGGCCCCGTGCAATGCCACCCCATCCTCCACCCAGTGCAGCAGAGCAGACCGCACTGAGCCCAATACTCACAACGGACCCCTGACCCCACACCAAGATGGGACAAACTCACCCGGCAAGTTGTCCCCAGCCCTAGGACCGACGGCCCCCATCATGCCTCCGCAACCACACAATCCCACGATTCATCATTGCCACTGCAACTACAGGCCATGGAGAAACACCAATCAGCTCAACTTCACTGTCACCGCTCAGAAGATCCAAATGCCTCCCCACCCCACATGTTGCAACCCCTCTCTGTCACCCTCTAGCCCACCGCCCTCACATACCTACCTTGGACACGACAGCCAGCGGAGCAGCTCACAGCCAAGACTGCCCAACCACCCAGCCAATGCCAGCAGCCCCAGCCCGCCCGTTCCTGAAAGAGAAATACAAAAAAATAAAGTAAACGTGCACGAGCAGGGTACCCGCACCTGAGCCGACCATCCGTCTCAGGCCGAGCACTACCCGTTTGCTGCCCCAGTGCAGGTACAAGACGTGCTCCACCGCCCCACCCACCAGACTGTGACTGCAGCACTGCGCCTGTCCGGGGGCCAGAGCCACAGGACGAAGCATCGAAGGAAGGCCACTAAAGCACGCCAAAGACCGGGCACCCCCCCAACCCCACACGTCAACCCCAGAGGCACCTCTGCATGCTGGCTGCACACACTTCCGCGAGGCAAACCCCAGTCACAGCAAGCAGGCCGGTCAGCCCCTCCACCAATGCGAAGGAAAAAGACGTGCTCCACCGCCCCACCCACCAGACTACAACTGCAGCCCAGTGCCTGGCTAGGGGCCAGAGCCACAGGAGGAAATCCACCACAACACGCCAAAGACTGGGCACCCTGCCAACCCTGGAGATACCCCAGCATGCTGGCTGCACACACTACCGCGAGGCATACCACAGCATACCCCACCCTCTGTAATGGTTTGCCACTTTGCCACTCCAGTGTGAATGTGATCAGGTGCAGTGGGAAGCACCAAGCAATAACATCACTTACCATTTAGCAGACTCCTAACTTGACCAAATGGACCTCTCTAATACCCAGCTGTAATCTTTAGGTGACAGTGGAGCAAGAGAGCAAACCAATGGTGTACCTGCAGCAAGAGGGCATATTGCCCTGGTGACAGTTGTGGTTGGGGTCGTCACGATACTAAAATTTCAAACACAATGCCGATACTACGAAAAATACTTGATACTGGTCGGTGTTTACATCCCGCCGCAAGCTAACGTGCAGGTTGCACAGCGCATGCTCGCCGACCAGATACTGAGTGTGGAGCGGACCAACCCGGACTCCTTAGTAATCGTCGTTGGCGACTTTAACAAAGGTAATCTGACCCACGAACTCCCCAAATATAGACAGTTTATAAAATGTCCGACCAGAGAGGACAACATTCTGGATCACTGTTACTCCACCATCAGAGACGCTTATCACGCCGTCCCACGTGCTGCACTGGGCCAATCCGACCACATCATGGTCCACCTGAAAGCAAATTCTGCATGTCATTCAGAAATCAAGGTGCCAGAGTCTGGAGGAAGATTGGGGAGAAGGAAATGCCAAAATGCCAGAAATCCAGTGTCAAGTACCCACAGTCAGTCATGGTCTTGGGTGTCGTGTCAGCTGCTGGTGTTGGTCCACTGTGTTTTATCAAGGGCAGGGTCAATGCAGCTAGCTATCAGGAGATTTTGGAGCACTTCATGCTTCCATCTGCTGAAAAGCTTTATGGAGATGAAGATTTCATTTTTCAGCACGACCTGGCACCTTCTCACAGTGCCAAAACCACTGGTAAATGGTTTACTGACCATGGTATCACTGTGCTCAATTGGCCTGCCAACTCTCCTGACCTGAACCCCATAGAGAATCTGTGGGATATTGTGAAGAGAACGTTGAGAGACTCAAGACCCAACACTCTGGATGAGCTAAAGGCCGCTATCGAAGCATCCTGGGCCTCCATAAGACCTCAGCAGTGCCACAGGCTGATTGCCTCCATGCCACGCCGCATTGAAGCAGTCATTTCTGCCAAAGGATTCCCGACCAAGTATTGAGTGTATAACTGTACATGATTATTTGAAGGTTGATGTTTTTTGTATTAAAAACACTTTTCTTTTATTGGTCGGATGAAATATGCTAATTTTGTGAGATAGGAATTTTGGGTTTTCATGAGCTGTATGCCAAAATCATCCATATTAAGACAATAAAAGACCTGAAATATTTCAGTTAGCGTGCAATGAATCTAAATTATATGAATGTTAAATTTTCATCATGACATTATGGAAAATAATGAACTTTATCACAATATGCTAATATTTTGAGAAGGACCAGTATACCAACATCAGTGGGTTCTTTTCTATTTGCGTCTCTTGGCAGGAATCATCTCATCCCTGATCTGACTGAGTGGAACATCAGTTTGAAATAAAGGAGGAAATTATTCTGATCCCTCCCGAGCTGCTTGAAATTTTATTTCATGTCAAGCAGCTCCTGGTGATCACCACACCAGCAGAGGACTTATGGTTCAAGTGTCAAACATGGCACAAACAACACGAAGTTCTAAAGCAAGAGATGGCAAGCCAGCCACACTGGCGCCATCTTCCTCACAGTACTAAATGCAGTGAGAATACATGGCACATGTATTGTGGGAGTTTGTTGACCAGATAAATGCTGTCCTGAATTGGAACTTGTAGCCCTGTAACACCCAGAGTCTCTGTCTGAGGAGTGCAGCTTGTTTTAGGTAGGAAGAGCTGTTCCAGTAACATAAAAAGGCTTTCAAGACCTGTGGCAACTACTTTACAATGGCAAGATTTATAGCAGTGTCATTAAAGCTGTATGCACATAATGTTTTTTTTTATATCAACTTATAAATCAACCTTATACATTTTGTCTGAGAAACAGATATGAAAAAGCTGAGTATTCTTAGTTCCTGAGTTAATCAAGTGGTAAAAAGCAATTTCCGTTTTTCGTGTTTTTTGGTTTTGAGTACCAGGATTTTATCCATTTAATTCCTTGCCGCTGTTACAAAACAGCATCGGTCTGGAAAAAAAGATGCTGTCCTATCCTGATTTTAAGAAGCTAATTTGCAACTCCGACATGTTAAAGCCTACGCAAGCAAATTAAATTAGAAATGTTTCTGCCAGAATGCACATAGCCTGATATTACAATTAATGTAATGTATTACATTACATTATTTATCCAGCTTTAACCTACCTGCATCTGTGTCACATAAACTGGTTTGTTGATGAGGATCCATGTGGAAGTCTCGTAACAGGGAGGGATCGTAATGGAGCCCTCATAGGTGATGTAGCGTATGGTGTCAGGGTAAAGGTCAGCTATGTTCAGGCCCATTAGTAAGAATGCATCATCTAAAGAAACAGGAAGAAAGCAAGAGTGCAAGGTGTTTGTTGAGTACATGGGCAGACAGGAACGTGAAGAGCGGAGAACGTGTGAAGACCATAGCACGGAACACTGACAGAGAACTGGGCAGTACAATGTGGAAAGTAACAGTCATGGATATGGAGCAACGAAGAAACATGAAGTCAGTGGAAGATTCCAGAAAATAACAAGGGAAGTGTTCCCTAAACTGAGGGAAGTGTTGATGATGACATAGAATGCAGGTGTGAGTAATCAGGGGATAAAGAGGAGCAGCTGAGGCAGAAGGCAGGCAGAGAAGCTGAGGGGGGATGCTAATTTACCCAGAGAAGCTGAACAGAGATATAAAGAAACCCAGTGTCAGGATGAGTTCTGGGAGTTGGACCCAAATGCTCACAGGCAAGCCGAAGCAGCACAATGAGTTGAGAAATTTAATTAATAAAGATGGAAACTTACATTTACGCATGATGTAACCAGAAGCAGGTATGAACATGAGCAGGCATGGCATGAGCAAACAGTATTCAACAATGAGGAGTGAACAGAACCAAAGAGTATACGGGTCCTTCTCAAAATATTAGCATATTGTGATAAAGTTCATTATTATCCATAATGTCATGATGAAAATTTAACATTCATATATTTTAGATTCATTGCACACTAACTGAAATATTTCAGGTCTTTTATTGTCTTAATATGGATGATTTTGGCATACAGCTCATGAAAACCCAAAATTCCTATCTCACAAAATTAGCATATCATTAAAAGGGTCTCTAAACGAGCTATGAACCTAATCATCTGAATCAACGAGTTAACTCTAAACACCTGCAAAAGATTCCTGAGGCCTTTAAAACTCCCAGCCTGGTTCATCACTCAAAACCCCAATCATGGGTAAGACTGCCGACCTGACTGCTGTCCAGAAGGCCACTATTGACACCCTCAAGCAAGAGGGTAAGACACAGAAAGACATTTCTGAACGAATAGGCTGTTCCCAGAGTGCTGTATCAAGGCACCTCAGTGGGAAGTCTGTGGGAAGGAAAAAGTGTGGCAAAAAACGCTGCACAACGAGAAGAGGTGACCGGACCCTGAGGAAGATTGTGGAGAAGGGCCGATTCCAGACCTTGGGGGACCTGCGGAAGCAGTGGACTGAGTCTGGAGTAGAAACATCCAGAGCCACTGTGCACAGGCGTGTGCAGGAAATGGGCTACAGGTGCCGCATTCCCCAGGTCAAGCCACTTTTGAACCAGAAACAGTGGCAGAAGCGCCTGACCTGGGCTACAGAGAAGCAGCACTGGACTGTTGCTCAGTGGTCCAAAGTACTTTTTTCTTATGAAAGCAAATTCTGCATGTCATTCAGAAATCAAGGTGCCAGAGTCTGGAGGAAGATTGGGGAGAAGGAAATGCCAGAAGTCCAGTGTCAAGTACCCACAGTCAGTCATGGTCTGGGGTGCCGTGTCAGCTGCTGGTGTTGGTCCACTGTGTTTTATCAAGGGCAGGGTCAATGCAGCTAGCTATCAGGAGATTTTGGAGCACTTCATGCTTCCATCTGCTGAAAAGCTTTATGGAGATGAAGATTTCATTTTTCAGCACGACCTGGCACCTGCTCACAGTGCCAAAACCATTGGTAAATGGTTTACTGACCATGGTATCACTGTGCTCAATTGGCCTGCCAACTCTCCTGACCTGAACCCCATAGAGAATCTGTGGGATATTGTGAAGAGAACGTTGAGAGACTCAAGACCCAACACTCTGGATGAGCTAAAGGCCGCTATCGAAGCATCCTGGGCCTCCATAAGACCTCAGCAGTGCCACAGGCTGATTGCCTCCATGCCACGCCGCATTGAAGCAGTCATTTCTGCAAAAGGATTTCCGACCAAGTATTGAGTGCATAACTGTACATGATTATTTGAAGATTGACGTTTTTTGTATTAAAAACACTTTTATTTTATTGGTCGGATGAAATATGCTAATTTTGTGAGATAGGAATTTTGGGTTTTCATGAGCTGTATGCCACAATCATCCATATTATGACAATAAAAGACCAGAAATATTTCAGTTAGTGTGCAATGAATCTAAAATATATGAATGTTAAATTTTCATCATGACATTATGGAAAATAATAAACTTTATCACAATATGCTAATCTTTTGAGAAGGACCTGTATATAATGCATGGAGCAGGCAAAAACAGTAAGGCCGATTGGCTTGAAGGAGGTGGAAAAAACATATTCTGATTGCAGTGGCAGACAATGAAAGCAAAAACATGACAAAAACTAACAAAGATATGGGAAAAACTAACAAAGAATAACTCCAAGTAGGACCACAAGAATAATATAGACAGTTAAATGCAAAGAAAAGCATGAAAAACACCTAACAAATATGACCACAGAAAAATAAACAGATGCAAGACGTGAAGAACAACATAAACAACAATAAAATAGTGAAAAAACATAAAATCAAATGGCAACCATAGCCAACACCTAGGGGAAATATCTAACAGGAAATAACTCAAATAACGAAGAAACTAAACATAAAGAAATGAACCAATACGGCAACACTTATCTAATAATAATGAACACGGGAATAAAGCAAGACGTAAACACAAACACAAAAAAAACAAAATCCACCAACACCTGTGGATTGTGACAGAAACCAACAGCTAAAGGGGAGAATGAATATTATTTATAATTACTGATGCATGTCTGTGTATTTGAATGTTATGAGCTTTTAATATTATCATTCAAATGGCACATTGTGAAACAAACATCACATTTTCTTCTTTATTTTATGTGGCAGACCAACACAGAAAAGTGCATACATGTGAAGTGAAAAGAAAATGCTAAATTGGTTTTCAACATGTTTTATCCCCCCTAAAATCAGAAAACTGTGTCAAGCATTTGAATTTACACCCCAAGTCAACCTCATTTCATTGCTATTACAGTTCCTTTTCTCTTTTGGGGTTTGTCTCTACCATCTGTGCACATCTAGAGACTGAAATTGTTGCTAATCCTTCTTTGCAAAATAGCTCAAGCTCTGTCAGACTGCATAGATAGTGTCTTTGAACATCAACTTTCAAGTCATGCCACTTTCATTAAGCCATTGTAACCTATGAATACACTTTGATCTAAATTATTCAATTGTAACTGATCCATTGTAACTTCCTCTACATGGTTTGTGGCAAACCTTTAATAGCCTTACATAACGGCCACATTTTGGAGTAAAGTTGTTGTGAGGTGTAGATCTCTGCAGTCTCCTCCAGAGTTATCATGGGTCTCTTGGCTGCTTCTCTGATTAATGCTCTCCTTGCCAAGCCTTTAGTTTAGGTGGACATCCATGTCTTGGTAGGTCTGCAGTTGGTCTGTCCTCTTTCCATGTGCAGATAGATTGAACTGAGCTCTGTGAGATGTTTAAAGCATGGGATAGAACCTAAACCTGCCTTAAAGTTATTCACAACTTTCTTTTTGGCCTGTCTGCTGTGTTCCTTGGTCTTCATGATAAAGTTTGTTCTCTAACAAACCTTTTAGGCTGGAAAAAGAACAGCTGCATTTACACACATGAAGTCTATACACTTATATGGTGACTGTTGGAGGCAGTTAGGTGCACTGTAATATATTTCGGGGTATCAGATCAAAGGGAACTGAAATCAGATTACACCACCTTTTCCAAAATTTTATTTGCATTAATTTGTTGGTCTATCAAATTAATATCAATAATATTGGTTGTTGGTTGGAGTAAGGGGGAGTCAGGTTTAGCCTAAACCTGCTCAGTTATGGTTGAGGTGCAAACACACCCTCCATTTCTGCTACCTGTCTGACCCCTTCTCTTTTCCGATGGTTGTGATCAGTCTGACAGAGGGAGGTATCCCAATCCTTGTGGTTTTTAGTATAACAATGACCATCAGTGGGACCCTTTGTGGGGTTCCTTGAGACGACATTGTTGTAAATAAGCGCCGTTTAACTAAATAATCTGAACTGAAACTATCTGTGTAGTTATGCTGCTATAGGCTTAGGCTGCTGGAGGACATAACGACCACTTTCACCCTCTTCGCTACATTCTCACACTACTCTCCATTATTTGCTGTTATTTCAGCTTTTAACCTTGTTCTCTCTTTCTCTTCCTAGAAGCTACACCTGGACTGGCCTGTGACACCTTTCTGGAGAGGGGAATCGTCCCAGGTTCTGCTGGCAACAACTTAATGCTCACCCTCTACCAATGATCCACATAGCCCTGTCTTTTAGTGTTTAACCCTTTCTCTCTCCTAGACATGGAAATTGACTGAGCTTTTACTGTAACTAATTATATGTGCTCTCTTTCAGACTCTAACCTTGAAAACTGGCTCAGAGTTTATCTGTTCTTTCTTTCTAGGTGAAACGACTAAAGGAGCTACATCCATTAACATTTACTTTTCCTTCCCATAGAAAGTACTTCTGGATCAGTGCTTCTTTGTTCTCTTTGTGTCTCTGCTCTGTTCTCTCAAACCCCCAGTCGGTCGTGGCAGATGGCCGCTCACACTGAGCCTGGTTCTGCTGGAGGTTTCTTCCTGTTAAAAGGGAGATTTTCCTCTCCACTGTCGCTACATGCATGCTCAGTATGAGGGATTGCTGCAAAGTCAACACCAGTGACTGTCCACTGTCTCTACATGCTCATCCAGGAGGAGTGAATGCTGCAAGTCACTGACTGGATGCAATCTGCTGGGTTTCCTTAGATAGAAAAACTTTTTATCCAATTTGAATAAATAACTGAATCTGACTGCACTGTTCAATTGTTAGGATTAATAGGAATGTACCTGACTGTTGTGAAGTGCCTTGAGACAACATGTGTTGTGAATTGGCACTACAGGTCCTTCTCAAACAATTAGCATATTGTGATAAAGTTCATTATTTTCCATAATATCATGATGAAAATTTAACATTCATATATTTTAGATTCATTGCATACTAACTGAAATATTTCAGGTCTTTTATTGTCTTAATACGGATGATTTTGGCATACAGCTCATGAAAACCCAAAATTCCTATCTCACAAAATTAGCATATTTCATCCGACCAATAAAAGAAAAGTGTTTTTAATACAAAAAACGTCAACCTTCAAATAATCATGTACAGTTATGCACTCAATACTTGGTCGGGAATCCTTTTGCAGAAATGACTGCTTCAATGCGGCGTGGCATGGAGGCAATCAGCCTGTGGCACTGCTGAGGTCTTATGGAGGCCCAGGATGCTTCGATAGCGGCCTTTAGCTCATCCAGAGTGTTGGGTCTCTCAACGTTCTCTTCACAATATCCCACAGATTCTCTATGGGGTTCCGGTCAGGAGAGTTGGCAGGCCAATTGAGCACAGTGATACCATGGTCAGTAAACCATTTACCAGTGGTTTTGGCACTGTGATCAGGTGCCAGGTCATGCTGAAAAATGAAATCTTCATCTCCTGATAGCTGGCTGCATTGACCCTGCCCTTGATAAAACACAGTGGACCAACACCAGCAGCTGACACGGCACCCCAGACCATCACTGACTGTGGGTACTTGACAATGGACTTCTGGCATTTTGGCATTTCCTTCTCCCCAGTCTTCCTCCAGACTCTGGCACCTTGATTTCCGAATGACATGCAGAATTTGCTTTCATCCGAAAAAAGTACTTTGGACCACTGAGCAACAGTCCAGTGCTGCTTCTCTGTAGCCCAGGTCAGGCGCTTCTGCCACTGTTTCTGGTTCAAAAGTGGCTTGACCTGGGGAATGCGGCACCTGTAGCCCATTTCCTGCACACGCCTGTGCACGGTGGCTTTGGATGTTTCTACTCCAGACTCAGTCCACTGCTTCCGCAAGTCCTCCAAGGTCTGGAATCGGCCCTTCTCCACAATCTTCCTCAGGGTCCGGTCACCTCTTCTCGTTGTGCAGCGTTTTTTGCCACACTTTTTCCTTCCCACAGACTTCCCACTGAGGTGCCTTGATACAGCACTCTGGGAACAGCCTATTCGTTCAGAAATGTCTTTCTGTGTCTTACCCTCTTGCTTGAGGGTGTCAATAGTGGCCTTCTGGACAGCAGTCAGGTCGGCAGTCTTACCCATGATTGGGGTTTTGAGTGATGAACCAGGCTGGGAGTTTTAAAGGCCTCAGGAATCTTTTGCAGGTGTTTAGAGTTAACTCGTTGATTCAGATGATTAGGTTCATAGCTCGTTTAGAGACCCTTTTAATGATATGCTAATTTTGTGAGATAGGAATTTTGGGTTTTCATGAGCTGTATGCTAAAATCATCCGTATTAAGACAATAAAAGACCTGAAATATTTCAGTTAGTGTGCAATGAATCTAAAATATATGAATGTTAAATTTTCATCATGACATTATGGAAAATAATGAACTTTATCACAATATGCTAATATTTTGAGAAGGACCTGTATATAAATAAAACTGAACTGAACTGAACTGAATATGCACTTGTTTGTTGTTACAATATGAAAAAATGTAAAGAAATGTATGTTTGTTGGCGGTGCTGTCTCCTTCTTCTAAAAATAAACAGACACTTTAAACAGAATATGTTTATTTGTAAATGAAAGCTTTAAAATTGAGGGATTAGTCCCAGTCTTCAGTTATCTATGTTGATAAAATAACTTATCAATATTCTATTCTATTCAATATTTTCTCTCAAAGAACCAATTTTGTTACCTTTCTCTTATAGAATGAAATCATGTTTTACAGTTATGAGCAAGAGAATTTATCATTTCCAAAATTAAAGGTAAATGTTTAAACGAGAGGGCCAATGTAATGTGGACAGATAAGAAGCTAAGATCATTTCTGCACTAGTGTCAAGAACAAATATCTTTGATCTTGCAGAAATCTTGAATTTTCTTTGATGCTGTTGCTTTATTCAGTGTCATGTTTATGTGCAGGGTATTTTTATGACACAGTCCCACATCAGGCTAGAATTCACCACCCTCCATGTGTTTACATAAGTAGACCTCACTTCTCAAATTCTGCTGTATTCAATGTAATTCAACAGGAGTTTAAAATTCTTATAGGTCTCTAAAGTTACTTAGTAGTAGTTATTCTTAATCCCTTTGGTGGACTCAACACAGTGGACCGTCTGCCTCCATCTTAGCCCAATTCAGTTCACTTTAATTCAATATTATTCCCAGAGAGAAATTAAATGTTGATGTAACTTATATTATGTAAATATCTTCAAATAGTTGTAGATGCTGATGGCTGAGGGCAGGAAGGATCTCTCTGCCACACTGACAGTCAAACATGGTAGAGGCAGAGTGATGGTCTGGGACTTCTTTGTTTATTCACAACCTTGACAACTTGATAAATATTGATGGAACCATGAATTGTTATCTCTAGCAGAAACTCGTGAAGGACAATGTCCAACATTCAGTTTGTGACCTTAAGCTAAGTCAGTATTTCTCCACCGGGGGAATGTGTTTAGGAATCAGGGTGGGTGTGAGAGGCAAGGTGGATTCAACTGTCTTTATTTATACTTGAACAATAAGAAAGCCTCCAGTTACTAGGTGGCAGCAGTGCTCAAACAAATCAACAGACTGCCTGTACCAGTGGAAGAAGTGTACAGCACCTTTGTAAACAGAGCTGATGGAGGAGAGATGGAGAAGTCAGTCATCAGAGTAAAAAGAAAAACTGAGGATTTGTCAGTGGCAAGAAAAGGGGACAAACATAAAATCAGAAAATATGACGAAGCCCACCTTGCCCCGGGATTTACCATTTATACGGTCAGAAATGAGGAAAGACCTGTCTGTGTTTTGGGTCTAAAACCTCAGGCAGCGATCTGTGCCAATAAAAAGGCTGTTCATACTGGAAAAGCCTTTGATGTGGCTGAATTAAAAGAATTGGGCCAAAATTATTCCACAGAGACATAAAAGACTTTTTACAAGTTATCTCAAATACTGGATGGAAGAGACTAAATGTACATACTTCAATCAAACGAGGTGTGAAAATGTTGACAGGTGGGTGGGACTTCCGGTGGCGGGACATCTTAGGGCGGGACTTCCGGTGGCAGGACTTCCGGTGGCATAACCGGATATTGTCATTAACCGGATTTTGTCATCACAAGGAAGCGAATCTTTCTAATTGTATGTTTTTAGATGTTTTTTACATCTAAAAACAAAACATGTAGTTTATCCACTTTAAAAGGTCACTCAGGTTAATGCAGGCACATCACACAAAATTCTGATAAAAAGAGAACCTGACAGAATTGTAAATTCATTTTGTTTTAACACAGGGGTTATTTAGATGGATGTTTTTACATCTAAAAAACAAGAAAGACAAAAAGTAGAAACAGAACCTTTCTTCCTCTGCTCAAATGTTTGAGTGATCTAATCTGCACCAGCAACTTGTAGAGATGATCTAAAACAGAGAAACAAATGAACTAAAAAAATAGTTAAAAGTAAGCCAAACATGGAATTATCTAAAATTTTATGAGTGCTCAGTATGCTGTGTTCAAATTAGAAATGGATTCTACAGCTAAAATACTTTGTTTGGAATCATGAGAGACTCCACTTGGTAAAATGGATGATAATTTTAGTTACCTTAAGCTTTTCTTTTTTTCATCTTAGAGCAATAGTTATTGAGGATTTAGAGAAAACAGTTTTCTCCTCATCCCACGTGGGAGCCAGAGGTTGTAACCTGCAGGTGTGGTCTATGTAAAACGTCACAAGAAACTGAAAAAATAAATAAATAAAAGTTATAAAGTCCTCAGACATGTCACTGTTTATTGAATTAAGGCAGACATCCGCAGCTGTTTCTTGTGTATTGTCTCAGACAAAGTCTTCACACCGACTGTAGTCAAAGTAATTAAGACGACCGTGCTCCTTCGTGGCCCAAAGTGTCAAGCATTGTCTCTGACAATACACATCCACTGTTTAATGAACGTGTCTGCACTGTTGCTGAGCTGTCTCGGGGGGGGGGGGGGGGGGGCTGACCAAGGGGTGTAACCATGCACGCTGATCGGTTGTCGTCATTAGGGGGCGAATCTAGAATCAACGAATTAAAAAAACAGAGGGGCGTTCTTCAGTGTGGCCAAGAGGCGTAACCATGAACGCTGATAGGATTTCGTCATTGGAAACAGAGAAGGTGGCGTAGTCAGTCATCCTGGTTCTATCGAGAGATACAACGCAATCTTTACTGGGAGATCGGCTTCAAATCTGGTAGCTAAAAGTTTATTTTTAAACAGTTACACTGAAATATTTTTAGAACACTTGTAAGGAGAAACAAAAAATGTTGGAACATGTTTCAGGAATCGAAGGTGGTGAACATTCTGCTTCTTTGAGAAATACAACACAATCTTCAGTAGTGAGTATTCATCTTTAAGAATTCCTTAAGTGCTTCTGAATGCCTGACGTATAATAATAATAATAATGTTTAGAACCCACGAGTGACGAGCTGAATGGTATCGTTTTTACACAGTCCGACTACAGTAACATGTCAGACATTGTTACTGAAACATTGCGCTGATATCAAGGTAATTTAAACTGATCCCTGGGTCTTATTCTTCTTCTTCTTCTGATACTCATGTTAATATGGATAGCCAGATCACACATGCGCTGAATGAGATAAGGAACCTGGCGGTTACCTGGCATATCGAGAAATTCGGAGAATGTCAGCAGCTGTTCTGGCAATTGTGAGGCAGCCTGGCATGTGTGATGGGATCTTCAGGGTGATCAGCACTCAGACTGAGATGTTACGTGAGCTGAATCGCAGACTGGATGTGTTCCTTACACAGGATCACAGGCAGGTTGCGGTTCCTGGACTCAGGGGTGAAATGGGATAAATCTTGGAGAAAGTTGTTCGGTCGGATCTGGCGAAAGACCAGGAATTTGGCTGTTTGGATTCGCCTTTGAGAAGCATCAGCGAGACTCTCAAGGCTGACGGAAAATTAAGAGTCAGCCTAAGCCAAATAATTATTTTTTTTCTGAATCTGGCTCCCCTGCACAGCCTTGATGGCCGGTTATCTTCAACCTCTCCTGGAAGTTATGTAAACATGATGCTCTGCTCCCTCTGCCCCCTCCCTTCCCTGAGGACATCTGTGGACCTGCTCAGAACTTTGTGGCCAGTTGATGAACATTCCAACGTACCATCAAGGACAATGGTCTCTGAGACAGTGCTTCATGGACTTACTTGCACACACTCACTTGCGCACACACACATGCTCAAGATAAACATATGCACCCCCTCACACCACCTTCACCGTTCCCGGCATGATGTTGTTTTGTAAACTTGTTGCTTCTGTGTTCTGAGGTTTTTTGCAATCTCAAACTGTATCCTGCTAAGGATAAAGTGTGAAATATGATTTTTTTCCCTCTACTTACCTAATGTGGCCTCTTTTAACATGTAGCAAGGGCAGCGCCTGTGAGTGGGCAGCAAAGCCTCGGTGACAAGTTCCCCCCCTTGTCTTGTGTCATGATGGATGTTTGGATGGGTTGTACTGGAATTCTAATTTCCCCTCGGAGATCAATAAAGTATCTTTGAATTGAATTTGAATTGAATTTGAATTGAATTGAATTGAATTGAATTGAAGGAATGTTGTTGCTCAACTCAGTGAAATTCCCGTTAATACAGAAGTAGCAGATAACATCGGGTTAAATGCATCTCCTGCTAACAACAGTGAAAATGTAATAAATCAAAATCTGCACGGTGACTTTTTACGCTCATTAGAACAGGCTGTTGAAAATTTAAATAGAACACCGTCTCCACCCAGCATTCAACAAAATGAATCAGCTGACTTACAAATTCCTTCAACGTCACACGCCGCTGATCATACTGGGCAGCATGGCGGTCATTTCAATCCAGAGGTTGCACTCAACCCTGATCAGATTGAGGGAGATCCTCCTGCGACTATTGAACGTGAACATTTTAATAACATTGAAATAAGGAAACCTTTCACCATCCCACCACCCTGGCCTGGTAATGTCCCTGATCTCGCTGCAGTCTATATAAACATCATGCGTATTGTCACTGAATTAGCCGATACTGCAAGATCTTTAGCCAGACGTAACGATGTTATACAGCTAGAATTAGGGGAAAATCTCAATCGTAACGTCACGTTTACCATTACCGATGATGGGAATATGATTCTGCCTGCTTTTGAGGATTTTTTAGATGAGTTAGTACAGTCCAACGCTGAAATGCCTGCAGATAATAACCTGGAATTTGTTCTACAGGTAGTTAATGACCCTGTAGGAGGGTCGAAATGTAAGGTTAAAGGAACGTTAGACTGTGAACTGATTAATAAGAAAATGCGTCACCTGTATATTGTAGATAATACCGGTAATCAGTTATGCTTTGCCATCAGTCTTGCACACGTCTCTGACTCTAACCTTACTGATAATCAGGCTTTAGAGCTGGGGAGGGAGTGGCAACACAGGGCTGGTTTAGATGATCAGACAGCAGTAACTTTCAGTGACATTGGTAAATTTGAAAACATTCTAAAGAGAAAAATTGTAGTGTTTCACAGAACCGTTACAGACTCTGTAGCTCTGTGTAAATTTGAGACCAGTTTCCCTGATCGATCAAACCCTCTCTTTCTGCTGTTATTTCAAGGTCACTATTATGGGAATAAAAAATCTCAAGGGTTTTATAGGATCGGGATACATCTGTGCATATTGTTACGGGAGCTATGAAAAGCCAGACACACACCATTGTGAAGGCTATTGTCCGGTGTGTCACTCATACCAGTGTATGCGTGAAATTAACAAACCTGTCTCCTGTGGAGGTTGTCACAGAATCTGTTGTAATTCTTCATGTTTCAGTAGACACAGGGAACCCCGCAACAGACCTAGTGCTGACAGGCTAATGAGTGACTGTGAGTTGGTAAAACTGTGCAAGGTGTGCAAAAGGATATACGTTATTCCAATCAGCAAGCAGGATAAACCACATGTGTGTAATGTAAAATGCTGTATTTGCGGTGACAATATACCTCCTGATTTAGATGTGACGTGCGATGGTCATCTGTGTTACATTCAAACCGCCCAAGCCTGTAATCAGTTAGATGATAAACTGATTTTTTATGATTTTGAATGCTTCATCGACGAGAACGGTGTGCACATCCCCTGTATGGTCTGTGTTAGAACGCTGAAAGGTGAGGAATGGCATGCTTATGGATTGAATTGCACCCAAAAATTTCTTCTCCATTTCAGGAGACCGATGTACAGAGGCTTTACCTTTATAGCACACAACGCACGTGGGTATGACAGCTACCTGATTCTCACAGTTATGCAGCAGTTAGGCATTAAACCTCATCTCATCATGCAGGGAAGTAAAGTTCTCTGTTTAACCGACCCTGATTACAGGTTAAAATTCATTGATAGCCTGTCCTTCATGTGTATGAAGCTTAGTGCGATGCCGAAAGCATTAGGTTTTAGTGATCAGACCAAAGGTTTTTTCCCCCACCTATTCTCCTCTGAACAACATCTCTAGTATGTGGGGTCTTTTCCTCCTCCATCCTCCTATGCTGTAGAACGCATGAGTCTTCAAGAACAACAGGTGTTTAATAGCTGGTACAGAGAAGTGAGCAAAGGGGTCTTTGACTTTGAGAAGGAAGCTCTTCGTTATTGTAAAAATGATGTGGACGTTCTATTTCAAGGTTGTGTTAAATTCAGGGATGAGTTCTTTATGGAGACAAGTGTGGATCCGCTTAAATGCGTCACGATAGCCTCAGCCTGCATGAAGGTTTTTGTAACCAATTTCCTTCCTCCTAAAACCTTGGCCATCCCCTCACCTCTGGATTACAGGCGTAGTAGTAAGACATTTTCCAGCGCGTCCATTCAATGGCTTGGCTGGATTTCAGACAGCAGAAAAATTGACATCGAACATGCATTAAACATGGGAGAAAAGAAAATTGGTCCATATTCTGTGGATGGGTATGCAGAGATTAACGGTGTCAAAGTTGCGTTTGAATTTTACGGCTGTTTTTTCCACGGCTGTAAAAAGTGTTACATGCCTCATGACAAGTGTCCTTTGAGAGGGGTAGCATTTGAACAGTTTTACGCAGCCACTGTGGAGAGAAGCAAGGTACTCCAAACTGTGTACGGCCTTCGTATCGAGGTCATGTGGGAGCATGAGTGGACTGAAATGAAAAAAAACCCACCCGGGGGTGATCAGCTTTCTTGAGAAGGTTAACGCACCCGAACTGCTATCACCCCGAGATGCTCTGTATGGTGATCGCACCTGCCCTATGAGGTTGAGGTACACAGCGGGGCCAGGTGAAACTGTACACTATGTGGATTACACATCTCTGTACCCTTATATAAATGCTAGCTGCATCTTTCCCCTCGGGCACCCCACCATCATTTACAAAGATATTGATGACCCCAGCAGCTACTTTAGCCTCGTCAAAGCTGGCTACCCTTCTGAAGCGGTGGATGAGGAGAGCAGGTTAAAGTATGTAGCAGACTACAAACTCCACCAGGGTGTCCAATTAGACGCAGGCAAAATCGAGGTGAACCCTGCCAAAAGACAGGTAGCAAAACTGTGCTTAAACAGCTTTTGGGGAAAGTTTGCACAGCGAAGTGATCTGTCTCAGACCACAGTCATCACTAACCCTGATGAGTTTTTCAGCTTCATGTTCTCGAATAAATACAGGGTTAACTATTTCCATTTCTTCAACCCTGAAATGTGTGTAGTGCAGTGGAACTACAGCAAACGTGTCATCTCTCCCCCAAGCAAGGTAAACAATGTGTTTATTGCTGCTTATGCACGTTTAAAACGTCTCAACAGCATGGAGCAATTGCAGGACAGATTGATTTATATTGACACGGACAATTTGATTTATGTGACAAAAAGTGGTGAAACTCCTCTGGAGTTGGGGAATTATCTGGGTGATCTTACTGACGAGCTCGCGGGAGACAGCATTTTGGAGTTTGCATCAACAGGACCCAAGAGTTATGCATATCAAACCAAAAACAAGCTAGTGATACATGCTAAAGGCATCACTCAGACGCATGAATGCAGCGAGAGGGTCAATTTTGACAGCATCAAAGGGCTGGTTGAGGGCTACTTACAGGGGTCAAGTGAGGGTGTCATTGAAATTCCTCAGCACACGATCAGGAGGGATAAAAAGAGATTCCTCTTAAGAAATGCTGCATTTGTTAAAAGGTTTCCGTTGGTGTATGACAAGAGATGCCTTTTTTCTGACGGGACCACTCTGCCTTTTGGTTATTAGAGCATAAGAAGAATAAGAAGAAAGATAAAATAAAAAACAAATAAAATAAAAAATGTTGCGTTCTGCCAATTTACAAGAGGTTGATTTTGAAATAAAATAAAAAGTCACATGGATTTACAGGAGATTGATTTTGATCCTAGATTTAGAGCGCCTTTCTCATGTATGATAATAGGACCTAGCGGCTGCGGGAAAACCTTTTTTGTAAAAAGTGTTTTACAAAATTGTAACCATGTCATGGATGTTGCTCCAGAAAATATTGTGTGGATTTACACTTCTTTTCAACCCATGTATGCTGAATTGCAGAAGATGAATAAAAATATCAAATTTGTGGAAGGATTGCCTCATTCTTTTGAAGATGAAAACCTGTTTCCTCCTGATCAGAATCATCTGATTATTCTAGACGATGTTATCGCTCAAGCCTCAGATGATGAAAACGTTATGAAGGTCTTTACCCAGTTTTGTCACCATCGTAATATGAGCGTCATGATGTTGACTCAGAATGTTTTTCATCAGGGAAAGTACAGTCGCACCATCAGCCTGAACGTTAATTATATGGTGTTGTTTAAGAACCCGAGAGATAAACTGCAGTTGAATATACTGGCCCGCCAAATGTTTCCATCGCAAAAGGGTCTCTTCCTGGAGAGTTTTGAAGACGCAACGAGAGAAGCTCATGGTTATTTAATCATCGATTTCACGCCTACCTGCCCAGTACATTTCAGACTGAGAACAGGCATACTTCCTCACCAATGGCCTGCTGTGTATGTGCCCAAAACAAAGTAAGTCATCTCTGCGTGTATAAAAAGGAATGTCCCATTATTCAGAGCTCTGTACCAAGCCAGTCCGCAGAAACGTAAAGATATTATCGCGCACTGCTCTCCCGACTTTATTCAGGCTCTGTGTGAGATTGTTCTGAATATTTTTAAAGGTAACATTAAACTATCGCCCTCTCAACACCGGAAATTGAAGAAGCAAAGAAAAATCATCAGATTGTTGGCTGATAAAAGAACTGGTATCAAACGTAAACAGCTGGCTCTCAAAATCCAGGGAGGTGGTTTTATTCTCCCCATCTTAACGGCTCTTGCCCCCTTGATCGGTGATCTAGTGGGTGGAATCATCAGGAGATAATGTCTCTCAGAACATCGCAGAAGATGCTTCTCATTTCCCCTCATCAGTTCAGGCATCTGACCCAGTCAGACACGTCCATCAGACAGACGGCGGAGGAGAATTTGGATGCTGAATAGAGAGCAATATTGAATGACCCCGGTTTGACTTCTTATGAAAAAATAAAAAAATATGATGCACTTTTGCAGAGGTATCTCACTCTACTCAAGCAGGGTGTGAAAGAAGAACCATGGGTGAGTTTGACGTTTCAGCGTGACACATTGAGCGAGACTCCAGACCATGAGCAGCATGAAGAAAAACAGGTCCCGGGGCATGACCAGGTTGCTTCGGATCAGATTGTTATGGATGTACTGAAAAGCCTGCTAAAGCATAAGCGTAAAAAAGCTGAGTACATTTTGAAGAAATTATCCGAAAGAAGTGGGGGTTGGACTTCGCGAGGAGAATTTGTATTTAAAGGAAATGTTGTAAAGGTGTCCCATATGATTGACTTGTTGAAAAATCTCATGCTACCGTTTAAAAAATCTGGAGCACCGCTACCCCAAGGATGGTCAGACTTTCTGCATACTTTGTCAGAGGTAAACATCCCCATATCTTCAGTCATTAACCCTTATGCTCGTGATGAGTATAGATGGCTCAAAACGGATGGAGAGGGATCATTTATTGAAAGTGCTGAAGCATCCCCCCGCATTAAGCAGAGAAGAAAAAAGCAGAAAACTCTTTCTCCCAATTGGTTGAGATCAGAGCAGGAAGAACCTAAAAATACTACCATGAAGCCAAAAAGTATCTTCGTAAAGAAATACTATCTCCCCGATGGATCACATTTTCATCATAAACCGTTGTAAGAAAATGAGACGTGTAACCTATTTCTTTCATTCAATAAAATATTTATTGATTATATTTTCATGTCTAGCATCATGCTCTACTTCACACACACACTGATAAACATTTTAATTTGAATTTAAGCAGAAATTAAATTCAGAAAAAAAAAAAAAGAAAACAAAATAGACAATTTAAATTCCATAACAATCCTGAAACATCTCCTAGGAGCATGCACTGTGAGTGCAAAATGCAGAACTCTGATTAGTGACACATTTCTGGTATTTTTTTTACAAAGTTAGATACCATTAAATCATTCTTAAACACATCTCCGGTGTATTTAGATAATACTTGCTGCATTGATAGACCGCATGCTCTATGACAGAGGTAATAAATACAATGTTGACCACACTCTGTGGACAGAGTCTTTTGAAGCTGGTTATTGTGATATAATATTTTTGAGGATCTGTCTTTTAAAAATGTTACGGTGCTTGACGGGTAGAAATCAAAATTCGGAGGGAACCCATAAGAGTCAAAAAAGCTGGCTTCGCCATTCTTTTCCAGAGCCAGTTCCAACCAGTGTTCTCCCGGCATGTGTGAAGGATGTGTGTTCACTATAAAGTATGCGGGTCCTGTGAATGGGTCAGCGAGCAGCGGCAGCTGGTCGCATGCCCATACACCGTAAAGCAAATCTCCCAGCAGATGATGCAGTAGATCCTCCATTTCATGATTATTCATGTCTGATTAGATTAATAATAATCCACCATCACACGCCTCTTTGAATCAATCTCTAAAATAGAGTCATAACAAGCGTAGATGATTAGCGTGGTTGTATGAGGCAATGGTGGCCTAAATCGCATTTCCAATCTTAAATTCCCACTGGAAAGTAGAGATAGAGCATCTGTGTCCTCACCCGGGTTAAGATTAAATGCGAATAGAGAGTATCCTTGATTAAATTCCTGACGTGTTATACTCAGCGGAAGATCTTTTAGATGTCGTCCTGTAGGCGTAAACAAGTTGTAATACTCTCTCACTGAATTGCCTTAAAATTGGGTTGGAAGGCCTTAGCAGGAATTTGTCTACCATCCTTGCATAAGACTAAATATTCCATATCAAAATGATTAAAGTCAAACGGATTGAGATCGCATGTTCCTGTAAAAGTGTCATGATCCAGTAATGCAATCACCACATACTTAGGAAAGACGCCTAAGGAAAGATTCTCTTGGTTGCACACCCTTGAATTTTCAGGGATGGAATATGTTTTTACATTCACACGTGAAAGTGGATACAGAGCATTTGCCTTCAATAAAGCTGAAGCGTGCCCCAGTCGTACAGCTGGAGAGACGGTAACTTTTTTGATGAAAAGAGATGCTTCTAATATCCTGAGTTTGAAAGTAGAGTCTCTTGCTATCATGAGACAAAAAGAATCATTGGCTCTTGTAAGGTTAATTTTGAGGTCAACAGAGTTTAAAAGAAGTCTCTCGCAGAAAAATATGTCTGCATGCAAGGGTCCTAGAAGATGTACCTCCCTGGAATTTTCCGTAAAGCCTGCTCTGCTGTTAAGACCTTGGTTAGGGCCGTTAGTTGTAACAATAGAGTTCAGAGCCGCTGCAGGGTCTTTGAAAAACAGACCAGAGCTAAACTGGCTTTTTAAAGAATACTCAGAAAAGTTTAACAATGTCTCAATCATGGCTCTATATGAATGTGTGGTGCTGGATTGTGAAATCAATCGATCTCCGAGAGTGACATCACACACTGAAAATGGTGTTTAACGGGTAGTTGATGAACCTTACAGGTGCATCATGCGGCAGGTTTGTTCCATCCTCGTTAGTAATTTTCACTCTGAGATGCAACAGCGTATCGTTGAGATCCAGATACGTTTCTCCGTCTCCCGGAATGAAAAACTCTATCGGGCCTCCATCGGTGATTGCTGATAAAGGCTGGATCTCGGTGTAAATTTTATCTTAAATCGATAGCTGCGTCATCGGGGCAGAAAATAAGTCCAACTCTGCCAGCGTGCACTCTGATGATTTGTTATGTAAAAGAGCCATTATTTAAATATATCAAAACTTGCAGAAGACTTCCTTCCTCTTCGTTTGTCAGCTCCAATTGATCTTCTTTTTTGTGTTTGTCGTTGTTTTTTAACTGTCCTTAAACGATTACCAGGGGGTCTTGTTCTGGGTCTTTTGGATAAAACCATAATTCCTGAACCTTCTTGACCATCGGTGTGTGTAGAACCTCTCATTTTACTCACGGCTCTACCTATAACATCTGAAGCAATATTTGATTCAGGTGTTTTAAGATGGGGTTTTGCAATAGCAAATCCTTTTTTAACCAGAGGGGATACGAAGCGGAATAATTTTGAAAATAATGATCCAATTCCGCGTCCGTACATGACCGGGGCCCCATAAAACCCTGGCAGATTACTGCCTGATTGACTTACATAGTAATTTACAAAGCGATTTGGATCACGTCTCAGACTTAGCTGTGCCATGTTCTTTTTTACTTGCTTGGTGCAGTGTTGAAGGACCAGGGGAATATGAATGATAACCAATCAGTCTTAGAGGTTATATATATCTCTGTTTATACAAATAAAATTTATCTCAGGCTACGATATCACCGGTTTGAAGTGTAGTCTTATGATGGTCTTTCCATAGACGAAATTTACAGGAACATTTTGATCCGATTTAATTTCTATATGGATATTTTCAATATGTCTTCTGGAAACTGGAAGGTAGTGGGCGGGGTTAAACCTCAGAGTAACCATATCACTGAATTTGCCTTGTACTTTGATGGTCCTCAGTAAAGGTGCAAAAGCGTTGCCTACTATTTGCAGGCTGACCACGTCGCTGTAGCAGTATAGGTGATAGAAACCAACCTTTATATCCGCCGGAAAAGGAGCCAGTGTTGGTTCAGCTACATGAATACATTCCCCTGGTTTCACACCCAGCATATAAATGTAGGGACCCACAGCCATGGATTTCAACATTAAACTCCGGTACGGACTTTTCTGGAACTTTCAAAATTAAGTGCATTAACCTTCTTCCGGCACAGCCAGGAAACGGGATATCTCCGGACTTCCTGTGATGTCACTACCCAAATAAAAGCACAGCTGTTGCTACATCCGGTCTCTTTCCACACGGCTTTCGAGAGGGATCGGTCAGGAGAGGCCCAGCGCGCTGATGTCTTTTGCAGGCAAAAAGAAATAAACTCTTCAAACTGGACCCAAGAGTGTCATAAGATCACGCGATCATATGCCCAAGTATGAGTGAAGCACTGTTTGGGTACCCGGTGATTTCATTCATAAAGAGGGGAAGTTAACGTATAAGCATTGCATACTTTCTCTCCGAGGCCTGCCAAGACTGTGTCGCAGAGAAATCCCGAGTAGAGAAGCTGTTTCTACAAGCCGAGTCTGAAGGAAGGTCAACGGCCCGCACCGCCGTGTTTACGGTAATGCACAGCTGGTTGACGGACAGAGCGGGCCGCCCAGCTACAGCTCCGGAGCTAACCCTTTTGTTTACAGAGCGAACGCACCTTCAACCCCAAGGTTAGCTGAAAGCTAACCGCTTGTTGACTGTGGACATTTCTTCAAGCTTCGCCCCTTTCCTCACCATGGTTCATGAGGTTAGGTGTTTTGGGCAGAGACAGATTTAGGATGAAATGATCTAAACGTTTTTCATTTTATGAAGTTTGTTTGTGTGAAACTCGGCTATCTTAGTGCTAGCAGGCTATCTGCAGCACACGTGCCGGTTTGTGTTCTTTGTATGTTTTAAGGTTAAGATAAACTTTATTTAAAGGGTGATTTTAAACAGAACATTGATCATAACGCGCCGTCCGCGCTTATGCATTTTAACCCTTATATTAACCCTGGTATTTTAAAGGTATGTGTTTGTTTCTGGTGCTAAGTTATCCGCTTCTTTGTTAGCTCAACTGCTAACCGGTAAGAACACGTGCTTGCTACTAAAGAGTGTTTAACAGAAAGGTTGTTAGTTTTCAAGCTAGTAAATAATAGTCTCTAAACATCATTTACTAGATTTGATAACTAAGTAAACACCATTAAGCCCCATTTCTCCAGAAAGATTTGGGTCTTTTCCAAAATACTCCCTTAATAATATTTCTTCAAATATTATTTCAATAAATAAAGGCAGCTAATTAGACATGAGACATTGAGAAATGGTCATCCAGAAGATTGGTTTTATTCAGCAGATCATTCTTTAAAATATTATTTCATTAAAATAATATTTTATCTGAACTTGCATTGTGAAGGGTTGTCTAAATGTTGCTGATTATTTCCTAAGTTGATTCCAAAACTAACTTAACTTCACTTCCAGATTCTTCAAGATAATCCCTGGTTCTCAAACATAAACATTGCATGGTAATGTTGCATCACTCTTTTGGTCATAATTTCCAATCATCTTTAATCAATTTGTTTATATTATGCCCATTAATCTTCCCTATTCTTTAATTCTGATTGGTAGTTTAGTTGGATTGTTTTAGCATAGTAAAGAGTTTGTTGATTGAAATATGTTTGACTTTGAGTTGACTTATTTTTGTTAATAAATTCCTGTATTTTAAGAAATTGTGTGAATTCATTTCACATATGTGCAGAGTTTATGCTGTTCAATAATGTCAGAGCTCGTCTCACACCTTTCTATTTTGTCCTAATAACATCGCCTTACTGGGTTGGTATTCACAGGATGACCCATAACAGACCGAAATATTATTTGATAAAATATTAAAATATTAATATTAGATAATATTCTCAGATTAATAATCACAACATAAGCTAGAGTACTGAAGAAGCGTATTTCATACTGACCGCTTGCTTGAAATGCAAATCTCTTTTGAACTTTGCTGACTTTAATGTGGATACCTGAGTTCATTTTTTTGAAAAACATTTCTATCTCTGTCTTGAGTTGAATAACGCTGTTATAGTAGCCACCACTGATCCTTTGCATATGGATCTCCACATCACCAACCTTCCTCCATTCAAAGTAGGCTACATTATTCGGTAAATTATACCATGTATGGGGATATGAAATCTCTGCTAATGCAACCAACCATTGGCCTTCTAAATCAACATGTTGAGCTAAATATACACGGAAACTTGAACTGGTACTATTTTTAAAAACTTCCTTGCTAGCATTAGAGGGAAGGGTAACGTAAAAACCGCCATCCTCTGCTTTGCTGTCCATGATGCTGTATGAATCGTTAGGTTTTAGCACACACCTATTTTATACTTTTCGTAGTTCATCAAACCTGATCCAATTGTTGAATTTCTCAGGCCAGTTTTTCCAGCGTACAAAAACCTGTTTGACAACCTTGATGGTGCGTCGATTTAATATTTTCTCCACTTGATACATCATGTCCTTAAATATTTTTACTTTTTGAAGTTCCTCTGTGTAAAAAGATCCCTCGATAGGTTCTCAATCCAAATCTTTGAGTTTGTATACAGGAGGAGATCGGGGTATCCGCTCATACTCTGTAAACACTTCAACTGTAAAACTCCGTTTGTATTATTTGTCAAACACTCCATGTACCTTGGATATTCTGACAAGATCCCACCTGTTTAAACATTGTCACTGAGGCCCTGCAATATCTGTTGGAGGTAACACCGTACAGATTCTGAAACACTTGAAAGGCATTCTCTGAGGTCACTTCCATTGGGCTCATCTTAATGCTGGTGTGGTAGGTATGGTTGTAGCTTCTAGCTAAATTTTGCAGGACGTCAATGTACCGCCAGGTGTTGTTAGCAGTAAAATATCTCCACATCCTTGTTTTTAACGTACAGTTAAACCTCTCAACCACAGAGGCTTTTGCTTCACGTGTTGTGGCAAAATGTTTAATACCGTGTTTCTCTATTAGAAGCTTAAATTTCTTGTTAAAAAATTCTTTACCTGCATCAGTCTGAAGTTTTTTTGGGACCTGACTTTCTTTAAAAATTGATTCAAAAGCTTTTAGCACCTCTGCAGCAGTTTTCCTCTTCAAAACACGTACATACACCCTCTTTTAAAAGATGTCAATGACTGTTAATAAATAATTGTAACCGTCATTTTCTTTGGCCAGCGCTTGCATGTCACAGAGATCGGCTTGGAACTGTCTCAATGGTCTGGTGACAAAAACTGTGTTTCTCGGGGACTTTATTCTTGCAGGTTTATATAGAGTATAGGTATCTTCTCCCGATAAAAAATCTTTAACTTTTTCAACCGCTACCTTCTCCCCCGTTTCATCTTGCAAAACCCTCCTCAACCTATCTATACCCCCTAAATTTCCTGGATTTGATGGGTTGTAATATACATTTTTCATGATCCTTCTTTCAGACATCCCAGTCTTATGATCACTCTGACGACTACTTGTTAAATAATGGAGAAAGAAAACACCTGAGGGTATATTTATACTTCTTTTTTATTTTTACCCATATTTAATAGAGAAACAGAAAAAAAACCACATTCAGATAATAAAGATCAATTCAAACATTGCAATCCTTAAAAAAAACAAAACTGTTATATATGTATACCAGTAGAAAGCCAAGAGAGAATACAGAAAAGACAAAACAAGTCATCAAACATCTGAGATCGGATCGTAGCACTCTGAAACAGAGTTAAGCTGCTTGAGGCAGTCATTACCGCTCATCTTCTCGTACATATCAGTGATTGCACTATGGAAGCCTTGCACTGATTTCAGTTCATATAAAACAGTCTCTGCAATCATTTTCACTCTGAAGTCATCTGCTTGTATGCGTCGAAGTGTCAGACGTTTCTGAATAGCAGGGAGGAGCTTGGGGTTTATGAGTCATTGCACGATGCGTTGAAAGTTGATCTGGTAATACTCCTCCTCCAATATCTCCAGGCACTGATGCTGTCGTTGGCTCGGGTGGTTCGTTATGCACCCTTAACAGGTTTCTTTGACATAGTTCAAACAGGTTATGTTGAATAAAAGAAGTATCGCTGTTTTCACCGTATTGATGAGAGCGGTTGAGATCCAGCCGTCAATTTCATCACCCTGATTACTCTCCTCCTCCTCTGGTGAAGGCTGAGGGGCAGGTATGGGGTCTGGAGTTTGTGGGGAGGGTGAGTAGCTGATGGTTGCCTCGTCCTCCACGATCACCCTCTTGTCTTCAGGTTGGATATCTGTGTGTACAGACTCAGCCACGCATAGCGGTGAATAGAGGTCGGGAGAAAGCGGATGATACGATCTGAGGTTGTATCCTGTAGGGGTGCCTGGACTGAATAGGGACTCAAAGAGCTGCGACGATGAGGTGGCTGGTGAGTAGGGGTCTGGAAAAGGTGGATGATACGGCCCGGTGTTGAAGCTTTCATCAAGATCAGGAGAGAAGACGGTCTCTTCTTGCTAGTTGTAGAGGTCCCAGTATGGTGTTTTCCCGTATGCTCCATACATTCTCAAGGTCTGCCGCCCGTCGTTGTGAAGAAGAAGAGTCTGTGAGCTCGCAGTTAGACCCTGATATATAGCGCAGGAAGGTGGGAGGGTCCTCAAGAAGGGGAGTGGGTCCTCAAAAGAGGGTGGGTCCTGAAAAGAGGGTGGGCTTTAGATCCACCACAGGGAACGTCAGCATTCTTTTCACTGACATAACATCAATCCAGCAGCGTGAGTTTCGGAAAAGGTTGGAAAGACCCTGTCCAATTTCATTCATCTTCTCAACCCAAGCATCATACGGTAGAGCCAGCACTGTCTTGAATACACCACAGTTCTGATTGAATTCCTCCAACACAAACAAATCTGAGGGGGTCGTCTGGTTATTCTTGCGTTTGCTTGCCTGAAAAGACCAGCGGCCATTTGCTGTGGTTTTTGACCCCCACACTGCACTAATGAGAGGTTCTCTCGCAGCTATTTCAACATCGGAAGGACACATTCTCATCCTTTTTGCTGGTCGAGGAGAGCTTTCATCTTCATCCTCCCTCTCGTACACTGAGACTGATTCAGGGTTATCGTTAAGGTGTGGGATTGCCGGCCGTAATACAGCCCAGTCGTTGTGGGTGAGAGTACACAGAGCCAATGATCCATTAAATACCTCGTCTTGATCCAATTGATACAGGCAGAGCTCTCCTATTTCGTACATGAAAATATACCCCCAGCTACCACTCAGGCCATATGGTTCCAAAGACCACTCTTCCAGCAGAGTGTCGAATGGAGGCCTTTGTACCTTGCATAGGTAATATGTTGATTTCTTCGGGGCATCCATTTCACGGCGCGTATGCCTGTAGACGGTTACTGGGGTTTCACACAGAAGAGACGTACATCTTAGCTGACCTGAGGCCTGTTTTTCATCCATTGTTGTTGGTGAAGTTGGATCATCTGCAGAGTATGTTACGATGGGAATTCCGATAGGTATCTCAAATGAGGAAATACATGATGTAGATGGTTGCTCATCATCTCGGCACGCCTTGCTTTTCTCCCCGGTTTGATGAAAAACTCTCTTAACTCTAACCATTGGTCAACGAGTGTTCTTTTCCAGCAAATGCTGCAAGTAAATTGTTGCGTTTTCTGCTAGTATTTACAACAAACACCGAAGAACGGCCCTCTGTTTTTTTAAT
This sequence comes from Girardinichthys multiradiatus, assembly GCF_021462225.1. Lineage (NCBI taxonomy): Eukaryota > Metazoa > Chordata > Actinopteri > Cyprinodontiformes > Goodeidae > Girardinichthys > Girardinichthys multiradiatus. Next base: position 1,359,037 of record NC_061817.1, on the reverse strand, counting down.
TCGTTGATTCTAGATTCGCCCCCTAATGACGACAACCGATCAGCGTGCATGGTTACACCCCTTGGTCACACCCCCCGAGTCACCTCAGCAACAGCTCAGACGCGTTAATTCAATAAACAGGGGATCTGAATTGTCAGAGGCAATGCCCGAGACTTTGGGCCAGGAAGGACCACAGTCCTCTTAATTACTTTGAGTACAGTCGGTGTGAAGACATTGTCTGAGACAATACACAAGAAACAGCTGCGGATGTCTGAGGTCTGATCACCTATTCAATAAACAGTGGATGTGTATTGTCAGAGACAATGCTTGACACTTTGGGCCAGGAAGGAGCACGGTTGTCTTAATTACTTTGACTACAGTCAGTGTGAAGACTTTGTCTGAGACAATACACAAGAAACAGCTACGGATGTCTGCCTTAATTCAATAAACATTGACATGTCTGAGGACTTTATAACTTTTATTTTTTATTTTTTCAGTTTCTTGTGACATTTAACATAGACCACACCTACAGGATACAACCTCTGGCTCCCATGTGGGATGAGGAGAAAACTGTTTTCTCTAAATCCTCAATAACTATTGCTCTAAGATGAAAAAAGAAAAGCTTAAGGTAACTAAAATTATCATCCATTTTACCTAATGGAGTCTCTCATGATTCCAAACAAAGTCTTTTAGCTGTATAATCCATTTCTAATTTGGAAACAGCATACTGGGCACTCAAAAAACTTTAGATAATGTTTGGCTTACTTTTTAACTATTTTTTCAGTTCATTTGTTTATCTGTTTTCAGATCATCTCTGCTGGTGCAGATTAGATTACTCAAACAATTGAGCAGAGGATGAAAGGTTCTGTATCTACTTTTCGTCTTTCTTGTTTTTTAGATGTAAAAACATCCATCTAAATAACCCCTGCGTTAAAACAAAATTAATTTACAATTCTGTCAGGTTCTCTCTTTTTATCAGAATTTTGTGTGACATGCCTGCATTAACCTGAGTGACCTTTAAAGTGGAGAAACTACATGTTTTTTGATTTTTTGATGTAAAAACATCTAAAAACATACAATTAGAAATATTCGCTTCCTTGTGATGAACACATCCGCTTAATGACGATATTCAGTTACGCCACCGGAAGTCCCACCACCGGAAGTCCCGCCCTAAGATGTCCCGCAACCGGAAGTCCTGCCCACCTGTCAAAATGTTCACACCTCGTTTGATTGAAGGATGTACATTTAGTCTCTGATGGCAGATGCTGCTGCTAATGTTGGTACAGTCATTAGATTTAGGGGGTAATTACTTGGTCACTTAGGGCCAACGTGGTTTGAATAGATTTGTTCACTTAATAAATTAAATCAACATTTGAAAATTGCATTTTGTATTTCCCCAAGTTATCTTTGTCTAATATTAACATTGGTTTAAAGATATGAAACATTTAAGTGTGAAAAAAGCAAAAAGAGAAGAAATATGTGAGGGGCAAACACTTTTTCACATGCTGCACCATCCTCAAACAAGTGGAAAGGATCAATGCAGACAAACCCCCACAAAGATCCCAGCCACATTAGCTTGTCCAGGTTGTATGTATGTGGCGGAAACAATCAGTGTCTTACATTTGTAGTTAATTCGGGTGATGGTATCTCTGTTGAGCATACGATTGAGGAAGGCATTGGAATTTTCTGAGAGCTGAAATGGCACAAAGAAGCATGAAATATTAATGAGAAAGCATGTTGCAATTAAGACACAAAACATTATTTTCTTTGTGTTTCCATTTAGACAATTGCTGTCTATAATTCACAAATGACATATTGTTTTAAACGTGTTATTCAGTAAAAGAACTGAGTAGAACAAGTGAAGGTCTTCTGCAGATATCTTTCCTTTGTATGCTGTTATCAGCCAACACCGTAATGTAATCTTCTACAGTTATACTTTAGTCATTTATGGTGATTTCAGTCTCTGGTGGTTATATTTTCACTTCCAGAGTTTTATAATTGTGATGTCCTACATGGTATTCATTGATGCATTGCCATGCTGGATTCTCATTATCTTTCTGGTCATGTCACACACGGTCAGGCCAGTTTATTGCAGGAATTTAGTCTGACTGGAGAATTGATAGTTTCTTCATTCTTTTGCCATGCAAGCTCTGAAGGGGACAATCAAACCTTAATGAAGATGGATACCACAGCAATGCCGTGAGGGCTCTTAGCTGCCTCACTGTAGTTGGCATACAGATCTTGATTATAATGGATCAACTGGACCTGAAAGAAAACACAAAGAGAAGCAGAGCTACTATATATGACTTAAACATCATCATTGAAAGCAGAACTGATACAGAACAATCTGATCTGGTTTATTCAATTCAAAAATACTTTATTAATCCCAAAGGGAAATTAAATGTTGTTATAGCTCATATTATGAAGGTTTCCTCAAAGAGCCATTGTAGATGCTGATGGCTGTGGGCAGGAAGGATCTCCTGTAGCGCTCCGTCTTACAGCAGATTTGAAGAAGCCTCTGACTGAAGACACTCTGTTGTTGTAGGACAGTCTCATGAAGAGGATGCTCAGGGTTCTCCATAATGTTCTTCATTTTATGAAGAATCCGTCTTTCCACAATGATCTCCAGAGGTTCCAGAGGAGTCCCCAGAACAGAGCCAGCCTTTTTTATCAGCTTGTTGAGCTTTTTTAAGTCCCTGGCTCTGATGATTATATCATGATTTTGAGGACCCAGTTTTTTATTCTGTTCAGGATACCTTTTTTACATTGTTAGCAATGAAGTAATGCCTCACATAACCATTAGATATTCCAGCATTTACAGTTTTTGAAATAAGTTTTTCAAATAAGTGCGATAGTACACAGTTTTTGTGTTCAGCCTAACAGGTAAATGCTGCATTCATCCTGCAACCTGACAAATTCCCCACTGCATCCATTTGAGTGTTGGCACAATTTGGAGATGTGTGCCCTTCTCCACAGGTGGGAGTTGTACAGCACATACCATTTCCAATCAGAAAGAGGCCTGTACAATGCAGGGGACAGAAGTTTCTGACTCAGACTCTCTTTCTTGAGTTGTCAGCTGACACACAGGGATGATGTATATACATGAACCAAAACATTGAAGGTGTTGGACAGTGTTTGCTTATAGTTGCAGTTTTGCCAGGTTGAGGTCAGGACCAGTGAAGTACAAAATTCATTCATCCATGTCTTTAGGGACCTTGCTTTGAGCTCTGGTGCACAAGCACGTTGAAACTGGAAGGGGTCATGCCCTAACAGTTTCTACAAAGTCCAAAGCCTAAAATTGTCCAAACTTTCTTGGTATACCGAAGTATTAAGAGTTCTTTTCACTGGAACTTTGGGGCTGAGACCAACTCCAACTCATCCAATGGGTTGCCAGACAGAGAGACATAATTCATCACTCCAGAGAACATGTCTCCACTGCTAGTCTGGTGGTGTGCTATGCACCACCATATCCAAAGCTTTAGTCCAAAACTTTACACTTCACTTTACGCAGCACCCACAGCACTTAAACTAATCTGAACGCCACATCAGGTTTAGAGGTCTGCAGTTATTGACTCTGCAGACTCTGAAGTAAGTTTGTGACAGTAAGTTTGCATGTACAAAACCACACGCAAACTTCTACCATTTGCATCTGCAAAGCTGATCTACAACCCAGGTGCTAATCGGATAGCATGTGTAAAATCCGCAGAATGGTGGCACAAGCTTTTTAGCGTGTGTGCCTTCATGAATACGCAAAAAATATGATTATGACCCAAACGCTCATATTTATGGGGATAGGCAAATATAATCCCTTATAACCCACAATGCGATTTATCAAACCTGAAACGGATTGCGGGTGCTGTTTCTGCGTCTAGATTTAGCACGTTTGAAAGGCAGGTACTAACTCTCACTTTGGCCAGAAGGAGGCATAGGTAGAATGACAGACGACAGAGAAAGAGATTCATCTGCACATGTGTCAACAGATTTGGGTTGTGAAAAATAAAATTTATAAAAATAGATGAGAATAGAGGATTGTACGTGAGCTCTGATTTGGAGCCAATCACAAACAGAAGCCATGACATTTCTCCTATGATCAAACTCCTTGCAATCCATTTTCTTCGGGTTTGGATCATTCCAGCGCTGTCTTCGCTGTTTATACAGTAAAAATGATGTTGTGTCACCAAACAACAATTGAAACAATCAAACACGTTGTATATTAAATAACATATTGGCAAAATATTGGTAAAATATTGGCAAAACAAACAAAATGAATTCAGTCCAATCATTGGAAAATAATTTATTTTTGTGTACATAAACGTTAGATTCCAGTTCTTTGCAGGACAGTAATGTGATATTAGCAAATCTATAACATACAGATCCTACAACAAACTTTATTTATGTTGCTAATAATACATTCAGGCTTATGATAAATTCCAAACTCTTCAAACACAGTCTCAAAAATAAAAGTTCAAGAGAGGTACACCTCTAATAAATTATTATTGTTAATATTGATTAGTTATTTGGCGCACCACTTTGGACACAGTAATGCCTGTGCAATAGCCCGTAATCCAATATTTTGAGTAAAGGCGAAGCAGAATATAGTCTTTACCTCACTGTGTCCATGTGGACCCCAAACATAAAGCATCTACGCGAAGAACAACTTCAAACTAAGTCTTCTGCAAGTGCAATAACGCACTCAGAGGGGCCCAGTGCAAATGAACAGAGAGGGGAAATAATCTTGTCAGGGCAGAGGCTACGATGACAAACCTGCTGCTGTTAATAGTGACGAGAAATAACGAACTGTAACAGTCCAGAAAAGCAGGAACAGAATAGAACAGAAGGAAAATATTAGCAACTGGACCATTCATAATAAGGCACAACAACCATTGTATGTTTCAGGCACCAGAGCTTTTTTCTCTTTTCTTCTAGTTTTGCTTAGGGCAGTAGCAGCCAGGCAGTTGCGCACACAATTTTCCTAATTTAAAAAGGGCGGTCCGCACCTCTTTAGGACATCTTATCCATTGCAGGCTCAATCTTTGAAGATCGCACGCAACATTCCCACTTATTGTACGTGCAATCTTTTTTTTTGCACTAGCAAAATTAGGGTCACCTATTTGGAATCTTTGAAGACCAGGGTCTAAGTATCTCAGCACCTGCTGACCCAGCTCTGTGTTGTACTTGGCCTACCTCTTCAGTGTAATTTGCAGTTTTACAATTGCTTCAATTGTTATTTAGTAGTGAGAAGATTTTACTACTGGACTTTTGCACAGATGGCATCCTATCATGTGATGCTGGAATTCACTGACAACTAAGAGCAATCCATTCTTTCACAACTGTTTGTATAAGCAGTCTACACGCCAAGGTGCTGGAGTTTACATAGTTGTGGCCATGGAACTGATTAGAACAACTTAATGCAATGGTCTGGATGGTTGAGAATGCTTTCAGAATCAGAATCAGAATCAGAAAAGCTTTATTGCCAAGTACGTTTTTGGACATACAAGGAATTTGTTTTGGCGTAGTCGGTGCAATACAGTACAAATTAAACAGTACAAACATATCTACAATATAATATAAATATAAGTGCACAGTTTTAAGTGAGTGAGAGTAAATATAGAGCAGTATAAGATGCAAGAGCAATACAACAGTGCAGATGATCATTGTGCAAGTAAAGCAGTGCAAGTAAGCAGGAGTCCAAGCTGAGCGTTAATGTAACGCATAGAGTTACAGGTTACAGGTGTCCTGTCAGCAAAAAAAGGGGGGGTGTGGGTGAAAGGGAGAGTGTCAGTGTGGTTTCCGGGCTTTGTTAACCAGGCTGGTGGCAGATGGGAAAAAACTGTTCTTGTGGCGTGAGGTTTTGGTCCGGATGGACCGCAGCCTCCTGCCAGAGGGGAGAGTCTCAAAGAGTCTGTGACCGGGGTGGGAGGGATCAGCCAGAATCTTCCCTGCCCGCTTCAGGGTCCTGGAGGTGTACAGTTCCTGGAGCGACAGTAGACTGCAGCCAATCACCTTCTCAGCAGACCGAATGACACGCTGCAGCCTGCCCTTATCCTTGGCTGTAGCAGCGGCGTACCAGATGGTGATGGAGGAGGTGAGGATGGACTCAATGATGGCTGTGTAGAAGTGCACCATCATAGTCTTTGGCAGGTTGAATTTCTTCAGCTGCCGCAGGAAGAACATCCTCTGCTGGGCTTTCTTGATGAGGGAGCTGATGTTTGGCTCCCACTTGAGATCCTGGGAGATGATGGTTCCCAGGAAGCGGAAAGATTCCACAGTGTCAATTGTGGAGTCACAGAGGGTGATGGGGGCAGGTGGGGCTGGGTTCTGCCTGAAGTTCACAACCATCTCCACTGTCTTTAGAGCGTTGAGCTCAAGGCTGTTCTGGCTGCACCAGTCCAACAGATGGTCCACCTCCCATCTGTATGCGGACTCGTCACCATCAGAGATGAGTCCGATCAGGGTGGTGTCGTCCGCAAACTTCAGAAGCTTGACAGACTGGTGACTGGAGGTGCAGCTGTTGGTGTACAGGGAGAAGAGCAGAGGAGAGAGAACACAGCCTTGGGGGGAACCGGTGCTGATGGTCAGGGAGTCAGAGACGTGCTTCCCCAGCCTCACGCGCTGCTTCCTGTCAGACAGGAAGTCAGTGATCCACCTGCAGGTGGAGTCGGGTACACTCAGCTGGGAGAGCTTCTCCTGTAGCAGAACTGGGACGATGGTGTTGAAGGCAGAGCTGAAATCCACAAACAGGATCCTGGCATAGGTTCCTGTGGAGTCCAGGTGCCGGAGGATGAAGTGAAGGGCTAGGTTGACTGCATCATCTACAGACCTGTTGGCTCTGTAGGCAAACTGCAGGGGGTCAAGGAGGGGGTCGGTGATGTCTTTTAGGTGTGAGAGCACAAGGCGCTCAAAGGACTTCATCACCACAGAGGTCAGGGCGACGGGTCTGAAGTCATTAAGCCCTGTGGTCCTTGGCTTCTTGGGAACAGGGACGATGGTGGAGGACTTGAAGCAGGCTGGCACATGACATGTCTCCAGTGAGGTGTTAAAAATGTCTGTGAAGACTGGAGACAGCTGATCAGCGCAGTGCTTCAGGCTGGCTGGTGAGACAGAATCCGGACCAGCAGCTTTCCGGGGGTTCTGTCTCCTGAAGAGTTTGTTGACGTCCCTCTCCTGGATGGAAAGAGCCGTCCTCGGCGTGGGTAGGGGGCTGGTGGGGGGGAACTTCAGGGTGGGGGTTGGAGGTGCCAAGGCCCCTCTTGAGGTTGGGGAGGTGGGGGTGGTGGATTGTGGCTGCAGCTGTTGGGGGGCGTCGTGGGAGATGGTTGCAGGACTGTCCCTTTGTCTTTCAAAGCGGCAGTAGAACTCGTTCAGGTCGTTGGCGAGGCGTCGGTCGTTGATGGAGTGGGGGGCTTTCGGCTTGTAGTTGGTGATTTGCTTGAGCCCTTTCCAGACAGACGCAGAGTCGTTGGCTGAGAACTGGTTTTGGAGCTTCTCAGAGTACAGTCGTTTGGCCTCTTTCACTGCCTTGCCAAACTTGTACTTGGCCTCTCTGTATATGTCTTTGTCCCCACTCCTGAAGGCCTCTTCCTTATCCAGTCTTAACCTTCTGAGTTTAGCTGTGAACCAGGGTTTGTCGTTGTTGTAACTCACCCTGGTGCATGATGGTACACAGCTGTCCTCACAGAAGCTGATGTAGGAAGTCACAGCCTCTGTGTACTCGTCCAGACTGTTGGTAGTAGTCCTGAACACATCCCAGTCTGTACAGCCTAAACACGCCTGGAGATTCTCCACAGCCTCACTGCTCCACTTCCTTGTCGTCCTCACAACAGGTTTGCAGAGCTTAAGTTTCTGCCTGTATGCAGGAATCAGGTGGACCATGATGTGGTCGGATTGGCCCAGTGCAGCACGTGGGACGGCGTGATAAGCGTCTCTGATGGTGGTGTAACAGTGATCCAGAATGTTGTCCTCTCTGGTCGGACATTTTATAAACTGTCTGTATTTGGGGAGTTCGTGGGTCAGATTACCTTTGTTAAAGTCACCAGCGACGATTACTAAGGAGTCCGGTTGGTCCGTTCCACACTCAGTATCTGGTCGGCGAGCATGCGCTGTGCGACCTGCACGTTAGCTTGCGGCGGGATGTAAACACCGACCAGGATGAACGAAGCGAACTCACGGGGGGAATAGAAAGGCTTACAGTTTATGATGAAGGCTTCCAGGTCTGGAGAACAGTGCTGCTGAATCACTGTCACATCGTTGCACCAACCACTGTTGAGGTAAAAACAGATTCCTCCACCTTTCGCTTTGCCGGAGAGTTCCGTGTCTCTGTCCGCTCTGTAGAGCTGGAATCCTGCCAGCTGCAGCGCAGAGTCCGGTATTAATCCACACAGCCACGTCTCCGTGAAGCACAAAACTGCCGATGAATAAAAGTCCCTGTTTTTCCCCAACAACAGTTGTAGTTCCTCCATTTTGTTGGGAAGTGAGCGCACGTTAGAGAGAAATATTCCAGGTAACGGTGTTCGTAGTCCACGCTGGCGAAGACGTACCAGCACCCCAGCCCGTTTCCCTCTCTTCCGGCGTTTCACCGCGTGAACAAAGGTGAGCGCACCTTTGACCAGAATGTCCAAATATTCCAGAGCAGTAGGCAGAAAAGTTGGAAATAACTCATCTGGTGTAGTAGCCCTGATGTTCATGAGTTCTTCTCTGGTGAGAGAGCTCCGGGTACCATCACAGAAGACCGTTTTAAAGCAAAAAACAAAACAAAACAATGCGCACCAACACGCCGAGGCGACCATCTGCGGCGCCATCTTGTTGTCAGCAGCATATATTGTGATTCTAGAGTTTAGGATAACCAAAAACTAAAAATCTGTTACAATGAAGAAAATATTATCAGCCTGTACCACACCCAGGTACATGCATGTATGGCATAGATATTTTGCATTGGCTTCATGTCTAAACAAACCTCAATGTGTCTTAGGGCTTGATCTTCAAAAGGTTTGCATGTACAAAATCACGTGCAAACTGGGTTGCATGCACAAAATGATCTGCAAACCAAGTGCAAAACAAATTGCGTGTGTAAAATCTTCAGAAGAGCGGGCACAAATCTTTTCGCGTTTTTTTTCCTTCATGAATATGCAAAACATAACATAATGACCCAAACACACCAACTTATAGGAGGAGGATATGCAAACGTAATTCCTTACTACCCGCAATGTGATTTATCAAACCATAAACGGATTGCGGGGGCTGTTTTTATTTCTAGATTTAGCACATTTAAAATGCAGGTACTAACTAGGACGCAAAAATGTCTGCTGTCACTGTGTCCTTAGAATGACAGATAAAGAAAGAGAGATCATTCCATACATGTGTCAACAGATTGTCATCTTCTGCTTCATCTGGGACCAGGTCGCCGGGGGTGGCAGTCTCAGCAGAGACACCCAGACTTCCCTCGATCTCCATTCTCCCCTCACTTGTGAACAAGACCCCAAGATACTTGAACCCCTTCACTTGAGGCAGGAACTCCCTTCCAACCTGACGAGGACAAGCCACTCTTTTCCGGTCAAGAACCATGGCCTCAGACTTGGAGACCTGATCTTCATCCCATCCTCTTCACACTCGGCTGCGAACCGCCCCAGTGCATGCTGTAGGTCTTGGCAAGAGGGGGCCAGCAGGACCACGTCATCTGCAAAAGGAAGAGACGAAATCCACTAGTCCCCAAACCAGACCCCCTCCGGCCCTTGCCTGCACCTATAAAAGTTATGAACAGGACCGGTGACAAAGGGCAGCCCTGCCAGAGTCCAACATGCACTGGGAACAGGTCCAACTTAGTGCCGGCAATGCGGACAAAACTCCTGCCCCACTGGATGGCCCCTAATAAAGGGCCCCCGTCTCTGTACTCCTGGAGCACCTTGCACAGGGCACCATGAGGGACACAGTCAAATGCCTTCTCCACGTCCACAAAACACATGTGGACTGGTTGGGCAAACTTCCATGAACCCTCTAGTACCCTGCAGAGGGTGTAGAGCTGGTCCAGTGTTCCATGGCCGGGATAAAAACCACACTGCTCCTCTTGAAGCTGAGGTTCGACTATCGGCTGGACTCTCCTCTCCAATACCCTGGCATAGGCCTTACCAGGGAGGCTGAGGAGTGTGATCCCCCTAGAGTTGGAACACACCCTCCGGTCACCTTCTTATGAAGGGGGACCACAGATGCACTGTCCCCAACCGCCACTCAATGTTGTGTCAACCATAATAGCCCCACAACATCCAGAGACTTGAGGTAAACAGCGAGGATCTCACCTAACCATGAAGCCCTGTCACCGTTGAGCTTTTAAACCACCTTGGTGACTTCAGCCTGGCTGATGAAAGAATCCAACCCCGAGTCCCCATCCTCTGATTCCACCAGGGAATGCCTGATGGCAGGATTGAAGAGATCCTCAAAGTACTCCTTCCACTGCCCGATAATGTCCCCAGTCGAGGTCAGCAGCTCCCCACCCCCACTGTAAACAGTGTTGGCAAAGCACTGCTTCCCCCTCCTGAGGCGTTTGCCAGAATTGCTTCGAGGCCAACCTGTAGTCCTTCTCCATGGCCTCACTGAACTACTCCGAGGCCAGAGTTTTTGTCTCTGCCACAGCCCGGGCTGCAGCACGATTGGCCTCACGGTACCTGTCAGCTGCCTCAGGAGTCCCACAAGCCAACCGCAGCCGATAGGACACCTTCTTCAGCCTGTCAGCATTCCTTACTGCCAGTGTCCACCACCGGGTTCGGGGATTGCCACGGCGACAGACACCGCAAACCTTACAGCCACAGCTATGGGCGGCAGCATTGACAATCGACACGGAGAACCTGGTGCACTCGGACTCCAACCTCCCCTGGAAGCTGGTCAATGCTCTCCTGGAGGTGGGGGTTGAATACATCCCTGGCCGAGGACGCTGCCAGACATTCCCAGCAGACCCTTACTATACACTTAGGCCTCCCAAGTCTGTCCAGCTTTCTCCTCATCCACTGGATCCAATTCACCTCCAGGTGGCGATCAGTGGACAGCTCAGCCCCTCTCTGCACCCAAGTGTCCAAAACATTCGGCCGAAGGTCTGAAGACACGACAACAAAGTCGATTATTGACCTTTGGCCTTGGGTGTCCTGGTGCCAAGGGCACTGAACACCCTTATGCTTGAACATGGTGTTCAATCCATGACTAGCACAGAAGTCCAATAATTAAAATCCACTCGGATTCAGATCGGGGAGGCCATTCCTCCCAATCACGCCTCTCCAGGTGTCACTGTCATTTCCCATGTGGGGTTCAAGTCCTCCGGCAGAATAACGGAGTCACCGGGAGGGGCACTATGCAGCACCTTCGACAGGGATGCCAAGAAGGTCGGGTACTCCACACTACCGCTCAGCCCATAGGCCAAAACAACAGTCAGACACCTGTCCCCAACCCGAATGCGCAAGGATGCGACCCTCTCATCCACCGAGGTAAACCGCAACATGAGACAGTTGAGCTGGGGGGCAACAAGCAAATCTTTATTCTGAGATTATTCTGTACATGTGTCAACATATTTGAATTGTCAAAAATTAAAATTATAAAAAGTAGATGAGAATAGAGGATTCTATGTAGCATTATCTAAGGTCTGATGTGATGTATTATATTTGATTTTTATGTACCAAATTACATCCAAATCGGACCATATTTTTAGGGTACTTTGCTGTTTTTTGTCAGTGAGTGATGTTTGAATAAGACTGTGAAGTTTCTACTGAACTGCAATGAGAAAAGGAATTAGAGATGTCTCTTTGCACAGTTTGATTTACAAAAAAAGTATTGAAGTATTGGACTGCAGCATGTGCAAACGAAAAAGTTCAAGCAAACTGGACAGTGCCCCAGACATGACAGAAACAGGGAACATTAGTTTCTCCACTTTTAACCAAGTTGCATTTTCCTGTAAAATGGAGTACAGGGTAGAACCCCTAATCCATCATAAAGGGAAAAAAACTTGCAACAAGCGGAAAAAGTACACTTTGAGAAGTGTTTAAGAATAGTTTACCTTATAGGTGATGTATGACATCATTCTGTTTATGTCTAGTAATCATGTAATCATACAACTCATTGATTAGAAATAATGACAGTCTTTCTTCTACCTGTGTGATCATTGCTCAGGATTTATGCCTCACCTCTCCAGGAAAGCCTTGGCCATTTAGGAGGTGTTCTGAACCAAGAGCATCTTCACTCCCAAAGTGAAGGCGGACCTCCTCCAATCGGTAGCTGTAACCCAGGGGGCCCCCAGAGATGTTTACCAGATGTGTTTTGTCTGGCCGCAGAGACACATGCTTTCCTGTGTTGTACATGGTGCCGCCCATCTAAAAATAGGGAAGACAATGGATTATATTAGATCTGCCAACATTAGATGAGCCTTCCAGATTTTTTTTACTGTTGTAGGGCAGAAAGCCAATATAATGAAAGAGAATTATGAACATATCAAAATAAAATTAGCATTTCAGTTGCTTATAAATGATCTACAGTGACTGTCCACTGTCTCTACATGCATGCTCAGTATGAGGGATTGCTGCAAAGTCAACGCCAGTGACTGTCCACTGTCTCTACATGCTCATCCAGGAGGAGTGAATGCTGCAAGTCACTGACTGGATGCAATCTGCTGGGTTTCCTTAGACAGAAAAAACTTTTTAAGTTATTTGAATGAATAACTAACTCTGACTGCACTGTTCAATGGTTAGGATTAATTGGAAAGTATGTACCTGACTGTTGTGAAGTGCCTTGAGACAACATGTGTTGTGAATTGGCGCTATATAAATAAAACTGAATTGAAAAATTTAATTATAACAAGGCTCGTTAACCATTAATTTTGGCTGAAAGTAGTAGTCATAGTGACCAGAAGATTCCCCATGTTTTAAAAACTTTAAAAACACGCCGACACAGATACATGCACAAACTGAACTGTCATTTCTGGGGTGTAAAATGTAATTTAAAAGATTTCAGGCTAATGCTCTACATATGGCAGCTGTTTGCTGAAGCACCTTCACCCATGGGTCAACCTAAGGCTGTTGGGAGACTTCCAGTAAGTGGACGCTGGCGAGTTTTGCTGTCGCTACCCACTGGTAACTTTTAAGTATTTATAGATTAAATGGACTCAGCAATCTTCTAAATTGAGAGCTATTTTATAATCCACAATTTATCCTTTACCTCATGTCTCTGTGTGCTAACGAGGTTACATACAAGACTACCTGCTTCTTTTTCCACTCAACTCTGCGACCCTACCCAGCTGCAGCTGTCAACAATGTGGGCTGCATCGCTTGATTACTTGATCTGGTCTGCAATAGTTTGGATTCTCGTGGTGCTCTTTCTCCAACCTGGGTCAGGTCTTCTTTAGTACTGCATGGCTGAGCTCCTTTGGACCTGGTGCTTCCTGACTGAGCCTCAACCCTTGCCGAACGACACGGTCAAATCCTTCTGGGCCTGTCTCTGTGCCTGCTTTTACCTCTGTTGAGTGCATAGTGTGTAAACTCCCTGGACCCACCCGTACCACCATTGTTGCTATCTATCACTCCCCTAAGCCATGCAATGACTTTTTAAATGAGCTTGCTCATATGCTGATTCACATTTTCTCTCTCTTAATGTTAAATTAGTGTGGGATTTCAACATACATCTGAACAATGATAATCACCAGATACTTTTTATCATGTCTGGAAAATTTTGGATTTGATCAATTCATTAACTTTCTCACACACATAAAAGCTCATACTCTGGATTTCATCTCTTGCTCTGGCCCCAGCCCCTCCAGCTGTTCAGCAGAGGAAATTCACATGATCATTTCCTCCTTTTCATTTAGCATTTCCCCCTTCTTTCCGTGTTTCATTCTTGGCTTTCTGTCTGCATTCAGTTCATTCAGCTTAAGTCTTTTATTTCCTATCCATCCCCTGTCACAACCAGTGTGCCCAGGAGCTCTGTTCTGGTACCCCTACTTTTGTGTTTTACCTTCTTCCCATGGCAACATCTTCTGGAAATTTAACATACATTTTTACTGTTATGCAGATAACACCCAGCTCTATTTATCTAGTAAGCCAAATTATATAGTCCCACCCTCTGCCCTCACACCCTGCCTATCTGAAATAAAATCTTGGTTCACCTCTAACTTCCTAAAACGAAAAAGTGACAAAACTGAGATCCTCCTTGCAGGAACCCACTGTTTCTTGCATCTTTGGAGACGTGGGTTAAACTTTTGTTGGAAGATTTGTACATAAATTATCATTGCTTAGTTTAAAAAGGTTCTTTTATGGAGGACCGATCCTGACAAAATTTAAATAAAAGCAGAAATATATATATTTTATTTTTCCTTTTCCTTAGACATGTGTTTGTTCTTTTTACATTTCCTCGTCTTGTCTTTTTCCTTTACCGTATGCATTTCTCCTTCATTATGCAAATGAGGAGGGCTGCCTTCTTCTCTCCAGCTCCTCTACTATTGGTCAATAAACAGGAAGGCCATGTGCAGGCCGAGGGTGTGTCCCAATTCAGGAGCTGGATCCTTCCAAGTCCGTATTTGTGGGCCAATTATGTCACAGCGCCGGACGGAAGGTCTGTCAAATGCGGCCGACAAATGTGTCCTTCTTTTGCCCGATTTGAAAGATGCGTTGTGAGTATCCTTCGAGATCTATCTTTTCCCATGATTCATTGCAGGTCGAAGCAGTTTGGTCAAGCAAGGGCAGCCATGACGGACCACAGTGGCAAAAGCTGTGAGTAAAAGAATTACACTTTCTGTGATACAAATGAACTTTTACAATGTTTTTAGTGCGGGAATATAACTGTGTAGACATGAAAAATCTCCTTGATTTATCAAAACTTTCGCTTAATTTCAAACGTGCTCCGATGTGTTCGGAGATTTTCGATCCGATAGTAACTGCCGCCTTGCCTCGCCAGCAAGCTAGCCCCGGAGAGATCTGACCGGACTATCAGCACTGAGCTCCTGCTGCCAGTCATCACAGTGAACATTAAACACAAGTGAAGGAGCGTTCACACCGAACGCGGATTCTGCGAATATTTCGCCTCATTTGTGTGCTTTTGCCCGCATTCCGCGTGAACTCCGCGTTGGCATTTGGCAACAAGTGGCAACGCTTCGCCACATCATCAAATAGGAGGAGCTTCCATCTGCTGCTTGCTGGTTTCAACTGAACATGGTGGACATCGATTTCATGGATAATTACTGTGTTTTACCTGTGGAGACCCGAAAAACGCCGCCGACGTCAACGTCCCTGGGTTCACCAGATTCTTCAAGGACGGGAACAGTTCGGAGAGTATCACCACCTACTCCAGGAGCTGTGTCTGGATGACGGTCGATTTCAGTGGTACTTCCGTCTATCCAGGACCCAGTTCTAAGATCTGCTGTCCCGCGTTGGGAGACGAATCGGCCTCCGGGACAACAACTACCGGCGCTGTATGCCCGCTGCTGAACGCCTGTCCATCTGTCTTCAGTGAGTAAACAAATCTCAGCTCAGTAAAAAAAAAACAGCCGATTTTTAATGTCCACGTCTCCTAAATATAAGATATTTGTGCCTAAACATAACCAGGCCAGGTCCTTTCTGTACTTGTCTCGGTAAAAGTAATTAGTTGAGTCATACAACTCTGGCTTGCCGCACACCGCCACTATGATCTGGTCCTCCATCTTCACTGACAACTGCTTCTTCTCCGCTGCTGTCTTTCACCCTATGTCACAGCCACATCCAGTCCCTGATTGGTTGACGCAACGCGAATTTAGGAAAAAGTTCAGATTTTTCAACTCGTTCATCGCTCTTGCTCCGCTTCCGCTTCGCTTGGCGCGCCTTCCGCGCCGTGTCTTTCGTCTCCTTTGCACCGCGCCGCTCCGCTCCTGAACGCGCCTCTACATAGGGATAACATGTAAATTGGCCGCTCCTATCGCAGAATCCACGTTCGGTGTGAACGCACTATAACAGTTTGTGTTAGTATTATTTTAATGTATTGTGTCATTTGTTCATGTAAGTCGATTTGACATTACAGGTGATATTAGGGTTAACCTGAATAAATGGACAATTTTATGTAATCCTACCGTATCGCTGGAGAGTGTGATTGAGAATAAATAAGCTTTTAAATATTCATTTTTGATGAAGAAATATGCTATATGTGTTTTTAAAAGTATATTTATAATTCAGCTAGCATTATAATTCGTGATTCCAGGTACAGCTGAAGAGAAATACACTTTCAAATGTATATATATATATATATATTATGGCATGCCGTTCAGGAAATTATTTATATTTATATTCAAAAATCTGAATATATGGAATGAACCTTGAATATATGGAATGAAAGTCTGAATATATTGAATGAACCTTGAATATATGGAATGAAAGTCTGAATATATTGAATGAAAGTCTGAATATATTGAATGAGTCTTGAATATATGGAATGAAAGTCTGAATATATTGAATGAATCTTGAATATATGGAATGAAAGTCTGAATATATTGAATGAGTCTTGAATATATGGAATGAAAGTCTGAATATATTGAATGAGTCTTGAATATATGGAATGAAAGTCTGAATATATTGAATGAGTCTTGAATATATGGAATGAAAGTCTGAATATATTGAATGAATCTTGAATATATGGAATGAAAGTCTGAATATATTGAATGAAAGTCTGAATATATTGAATGAAAGTCTGAATATATTGAATGAATCTTGAATATATGGAATGAAAGTCTGAATATATTGAATGAATCTTGAATATATGGAATGAAAGTCTGAATATATTGAATGAAAGTCTGAATATATTGAATGAATCTTGAATATATTGAATGAAAGTCTGAATATATTGAATGAATCTTGAATATATGGAATGAAAGTCTGAATATATTGAATGAAAGTCTGAATATATTGAATGAATCTTGAATATATGGAATGAAAGTCTGAATATATTGAATTAATCTTGAATATATGGAATGAAAGTCTGAATATATTGAATGAAAGTCTGAATATATTGAATGAAAGTCTGAATATATTGAATGAATCTTGAATATATGGAATGAAAGTCTGAATATATTAAATGAATCTTGAATATATGGAATGAAAGTCTGAATATATTGAATGAAAGTCTGAATATATTGAATGAAAGTCTGAATATATTGAATGAAAGTCTGAATATATTGAATGAATCTTGAATATATGGAATGAAAGTCTGAATATATTGAATGAATCTTGAATATATGGAATGAAAGTCTGAATATATTGAATGAATCTTGAATATATGGAATGAAAGTCTGAATATATTGAATGAAAGTCTGAATATATTGAATGAAAGTCTGAATATATTGAATGAATCTTGAATATATGGAATGAAAGTCTGAATATATTGAATGAATCTTGAATATATGGAATGAAAGTCGGACTGCCCTCGAGGACTTATGGGTAATGTGGTTCAAAACATGCATAGTTGTCTGTAGGTGTGTTTTCGCGTGCTTTTAACACTTCATCGCAGTGGCTCAAGCACTGTTCCAACTCTTAAGTATGCATCAAACGAAGTACTCTAAAAGAACCCATAGATATTCTTATTTCATCCATTTTATTGAGGATCCATCCTTCTGCGGACTTGGGCAAGCATCATATCCCACAATACATTGCACCACCAATAGTCGTAAACAGAGGAGGCAAGTGTGGACACTTAGCATTTTCATACTTTTCTGAATTTGTCGCAAAAACTTTCGAGATGTTTTAAGCATAGAAGTATAACTAAAATCTTTATGTGACCAGTCGGTTCATCAACAATGGGCGACCTTTGAAATATGTTCTGGGGTTTTGGGAGCGGCACAGCTTAGTTCACAAGCCGGTCAGCCTGCGAAGTTAAGCTAAGCTAAACTAAGCGGAATGGGATCTCACCTCTAACCCCTGCCTTATCTCGGATAGGCACGCTGTCATTTCTTGCTACCTGATTTCTGTTTGTGGCCGCTGAAAGTGAGATAGTACGCATTTTTAGGTATAAGGCGAATAACTGCAAGTACCAAATTATAAAATGTATGATTTTCTTCCTAATTGTTTAATACTTTTACTCAGTTTACATATTTCATTTGTGTCACATTATCCTCCCAACATTTTTGGCATCTTCACCCTCATGTCTTGACATCGTCTTCTCCCCTTCTTCCTCATGTTCTTCATTTAATTATTTGCTGATGTTTTGACATCCAAGATATCAATTCCCTGTACTTGCTGACTATCTGTAATTCCAATAAAGTTTTTACTAAATACATTTTTCCTTCATTTGTGCTATATATGTGAAATGAGCTTACTAGATGGTAATAAAAGAAAAATTAGTGTGTTCATAAGTGTTTAGTAGTGCCAAGTGCAGTGTGCGGGATTTGGTTGGCATTACATTTTTGCTTTGTATTATGTTAGCCTTGCAGCAAGAAGGTCCTGGGTACGATTTCAGCCTGGGGTCTTTCTACATGGAGTTTGCATGTTCTCCCCGTGCATGCGTGGGTTCTTTCCGGGTACTCCGGCTTCCTCCCACAGTCCAAACACATGACTGTTAGGTTAATTTGTCTCTCTAATTTCTCCTTAGGTGTGTGTGTTCATGGTTGTTTGTTTGTCCTGTCTCTCTGTTGCCCTGCGGTGGACTGGTGACCTGTCCAGGGTGTACCCTGCCTCTTGCCCGATGACTGCTGGAGATAGGCAACAGTAGACCCTCGCGACCCCAAAAAGATAAACGGAATGGATGGATGGATGGATAAATGGATGGAACCACTTAAGATCAAAGGATTGAGGTCCAAACTCTGCTTGTGGACATCTTAAGGCAGTTTAGAAAATTATTACATTTAATTATTTCTCCTGACAGGTTTGTCAATTGATTTTATCCAGAACGAGTGTTCTGCAAACTCACTTATCTGATTGTAGAGACTGAATTTGATTATTTTGCTTTTGTCTACAAATGTTTACAAGGTAAAAAGATGAGAGATTCAAATTTGGAAATGTGGTCTATCCTCCTGAAAAAAAAATCAAAAACAATTAAGAGTTCACACAAGGTGGGTTTACAGGAAGTCAAACTTAGAGATTTTTTTTTCTGTTATGTACAAGGAACGGTTAAAGTGTTTGATCACCACGGTAGAGAAAATTTAAGTACACCCTTTCATCAAACTTTTTGACAGGTGGGTGGGACTTCCGGTGAGGGTGGGATTTCCGGTTGGCGCATGTGGGTGCCATGTGGGCAGGAGGTCACGTGGTCAAGCAGGTGGTGTGTCCAAGGGGGGGTAACCGTGGATGCTGATTGGTTGTCGTCATTAGGGGCGATACCTTAAATGAGTCAATTAAAACACAGGGGTGTGTTTGTTATAAATAGAACAAGACAAATATGGTATTATCGGAAACTGTTTGGCATCAGCACCAATTAAAAATAGAGGGGGTGTGTTTGTAAGCATCGTTAAACCTTGAATAACCCAATGAAAACAATAGGGCGTGCTTTAGTGTTTACTTTAAATACAGAGATAAAACTCTGCACTTTACATGCAGCATTTGTTGGAAAAAGAACACCCGTTCAACAATGGCTAGAGTTAAGAGAGTTTATCGTCAAGCGGAGGAGAAACGCAACGCGTGCCAAGATGATGATGATGAACAAGCAACTGCATCATATACTTCCTCAACGGAGATACCTATCGGAATTCCCGTCATGACATACTCTACCGATGATGAGGATCCAACATCAACTTCAACAACCATGGTTGAAAATCAGACCTCGGGTCGGCCAAGAGGTATGTCAGTTCTGTGCGAAACCCCAGTGACCGTCTACCAGTATTCATCCCGTGAATTGAATGCTCCTAAGAAATCAACATACTACATCTGCAGGGTACAAAGACCCCGTTCGACACTCTGCAGGAAGAATGGTCTTTGGAGCCATATGGCCTGGTTGGCAGCTGGGGTTATATTTTCATGTATGAAATAGGAGAGCTTTGCCTGTATCAATTGGATCAAGATGCAGTATTTAAGGGATCACTGGCTCTGTGTACTCTCACCCACAGCGACTGGGCTGTGTTAAGGCTTGCAATCCTGCACCTTAATGATAGCCCTGAAACAGTCTCAAGGCAGGAGAGGGAGGAAGAAGAAAATGAACTGTTTCCTCGACCTGTAAAACGGGCGAGAATGTTTCATATACCAACCGATGTTGAAATAGCTGAGAGAGAACCTCTCTTTAGCGCAGTGTGGGGGTCAAAAACCACAGCAAATGGCCGCTGGTCTTTTCGGGCAAGCAGACGCAGGAACAACCGGACGAGTCCCTCAGATCTGTTTGTGTTGGAGGCTTTCAATCAGGACTGCGGCGTATTCAAGACAATGCTGGCTCTGCCATTTGAAGCTTGGGTAGAGAAGATGAGTGAAATTGGACATCGTCTTTCCGACCTTTTCCACAAGTCACGAAGTTGGATCGATGTCATGTCAGTGAAAAAAACCCTGACGTTTCCTGTTTTACGTTTAGAACGAACCCTCTTCTGAGGACACGCCCCTTCCTATGATATATATACGGGGGGATAACTGCAAGCTCACAGACACTGAGAATCGTATCATGAGAATGAGTGGACCGACACCATACAGGGATCTCTACAACCACCGAGCAGAGATCCACTTCTCTCCTGAGCATGATGAAAGCTTCAACATTGGACCATATCATCTGCCTTCCCCTGACCTCTTCTCACCATCCACCTCAACATCCTCATTCTCAGAGAACCACTTCAGTCCTGCATCACCTACAGGATACAACATGAAATATCTACCGCTTTCTCCAGACCTCTGCTCACCATCACCGCTATTCATGGCTGAGTCTGTAGACGCGAATGTCCTGCCTGAAGACATGAAGGTGGTCGTGGAGGAGGAGGTAGCCACCGGCTACTCACCCTCTGCCGAAGCCCCTACACAAACCTTGGAAATGATGGAGGACCCTCAGCCTTCAGCAGAGGATGAGAGTAACCAGGAGGACGAAATTGACGGTTGATTCTCAACCACCCTCATCAATACGGTGAAAACAGCGATACTTCATTTATTCAACATAACCTCTTTGAACTATCTCAGAGAAACCTGCTATGGATGTATAATGAACCACCCGAGCCAGCGTCAACACCATTGCCTGGAGGTATTGGGGGAGGATTATTACCAAGTCAACTTTCAACGCATCGTAAGACGACTCGTAACCCCCAAACTCGTTCCTGCTATTCAGAATCTTCTGGTACTTCGACGCATACAAGCGGATGACTTCAGAGTGAAGACGATTGCCAAGACGGTTTTATATGAACTGAAATCGGTACAAGGCATCCACAGTGCAATAGCGCACATTTATGATCGCATGGTCGATGAGAAACATCTCAAACAACTTAACTCTGTTTCAGAGTGCTATGGACTGACAAACTGATCTCACATGTTTGATGACTTGTTGTATCATTTTTTTTTAGTATTCCAGTACTTTAATTAATCTGCATTATATGATTTTTCTTCTTTTTTCTTTTTACTATTAAATACAATTAAAGTAGGAACATAGTAACCTTTCCCAAAAGTGTTGTTTAAAAGCTAGTAGTGTTTGAATTCATCTGCATTAATCTGCATTTTATCTGATTTTGTTTTTTGGTTGTTCTTAAAAAAATATTAAATACAAAAATAAAAAGAATAAGGATAAATCTACCCTCCTGTGTGTTTTTTCTCATTATTTAACAAGTAATCGGCAGAGTGAGCATAAGGCAGAGATGGCAGGAAGACGGCTGATGAAGAAAGTATATTATAGCCCTTCAAATCCGGGAAGTTTTGGGGGTGTAGATAGGCTGAGGAGGGTTATGCAAGATGAAACGGGAAAGAAGGTTGCGGTTGAAAAAGTTAAAGATTTTTTATCAGGAGAAGATACCTATACTCTACATAAACCTGCAAGAATAAAATTCCCGAGAAACAGAGTTTTTGTCACCAGACCATTGAGGCAGTTCCAGGCTGATCTCTGTGACATGCAAGCTCTGGCCATGGAAAATGATGGTTATAATTATTTATTAACAGTCATTGACATCTTTTCAAAAAGGGCGTTTGTACGAGTTTTGAAAAGGAAAACAGCCGCTGAGGTGGTAAAGGCATTTGAATCAGTTTTTACAGAAAGTCAGATCCCCAAAAAACTTCAGACTGATGCCGGTAAAGAATTTTTTAACAAGAAATTTAAGGTTTTAATGGAGAAACACGGTATTGAACATTTTGCCACAGCGAGTGAAGCAAAAGCTTCAGTGGTCGAGAGATTTAACCGCACATTAAAAACAAGGATGTGGAGATATTTTACAGCTAACAATACCCGGCGGTACGTCGATGTACTGCAAAACCTAGCTAGAAGCTACAACCATTCCTACCACTCCAGCATTAAAATGAGCCCTATGGAAGTGACCCCAGAAAATGCCTTTCAAGTGTTTCAGAATCTGTATGATGTCAAGTCCAACAGATATTGCAAGGACTCAGTGACAACGTTTAAACAAGGGGATCTTGTCAGAATATCCAAGGTCCGTGGAGTGTTTGACAAAAAATACGAACAGAGTTTTACGGATGAAGTGTTTACAGTGTATGAGCGGATACCCCGATCTCCTCCTGTATACAAACTCAAAGATTTGGATGGAGAACCTATTGAGGGTTCCTTTTACGCTGAGGAACTTCAAAAAGTAAAAATATTTAACGACAAGATGTATCAAGTGGAAAAAATATTAAAACGACGTACGGTCAAGGGAGTCAAACAGGTTTTTGTAAGCTGGAAAAACTGGCCTGATAAATTCAACAGTTGGATCAAGTTTGATGAACTTCGAAACGTATAAAAAAGGTTGGCACTAAACCTCACAGTTGACACAGCATCATGAACCGTCAGGTAGAGGATGATGGCTTTTACGTTACTCTTCCATCTAATGCTAGCATTGAAGTGTTTAAAAATAATACCAGTTCAAGTTTCCGTGTGAATTTAGCTCAACATATTGATTTAGAAGGCCAATGGATGGTTGCATTAGCAGATATTTCATACCCTCATACATGGCATAATTTACCGGATTATGATGCCTACTTTGAATGGAGGAAGGTTGGTGATGTGGAGATCAATACGCAAAGGATCAGAAGTGGCTACTATAACAGCATTATTCAACTCGAGACAGAGATGGAACTGTTTTTCAAAAAAATGAACTTTGGTATCCGCATTAAATTCAGCAAAGTTCAAAAGAGATTTGCATTTCAAGCAAACAGTCCGTATGAAATACGCTTCTTCAGCACTCTAGCTTATATGATGGGCGTGAAATCAGGGGAATGGATTCATGTTTCTGAACCAAAACTGGCTTCTTTTCCGGCGGATATAAAGGCTGGTTTCTATCACCTATACTGTTACAGCGACATGGTCAGCACACAAATAGTAGGCGACACTTTTGCACCTTTACTGCGGACCGTCAAAGTACAAGGCAAATTCAGTGATATGATTACTCAGACGTTTAACCCCACCCACTACCTTCCAGTCTCCAGAAGACATATTGAAAATATCAATATAGAAATTAAATCGGACCAAAACGTTCCTGTAAATTTCGTCTATGGAAAGACAGTCATAAGACTACACTTCAGACCGGTGATATCACAACGTAGCCTGAGATAAATTTTATTTGTATAAACTATTCCAGAGATATGTATATAACCTCTAAGATTGATTGGTTATCATTCATATTACGCTGGTCATTCAACACTGCATCAAGCAGGCAAGAGAGAACATGGCACAGCTAAGTCTGAGACGTGATCCAAATCGCTTTGTAAATTACTATGTAAGTCAATCAGGCGGTAATCTGCCAGGGTTTTATGGGGCCCCGGTCATGTACGGACGCAGAATTGGATCATTATTTTCAAAATTATTCCGCTTCGTATCCCCTCTGGTTAAAAAAGGATTTGCAATTGCAAAACCCCATCTTAAAACGGCTGCATCAAATATCGCTTTGGATGTCATCGGTAGAGCCGTGAGTAAAATGAGTGGTTCTACACACACCGACGGTCAAGAAGGTTCAGGAATTATGGTTTTATCCAAAAGACCCAGAACAAGACACCCTGGTGATCGTTTAAGGACGGTTAAAAAACAACGACAAACGCGAAAAAGATCAGTCGCAGCTGACAAACGAAGAGGAAGGAAGTCATCCGCAAGTTTTGATATATTTAAATAATGGCTCTTTTACATAACAAATCATCAGAGTGCACGCTGGCAGAGCTGGACTTATTTTCTGCCCCGATGACGCAGCTATCGATCGAAGATAAAATTTACACCGAGATCCAGCCTTTATCAGCAATCACCGATGGAGGCCCGATCGAGTTTTTCATTCCAGGAGACGGAGAAAAGTATCTGGATCTCAACGATACGCTGTTGCATCTCAGAGTGAAAATTACTAACGAGGATGGAACAAACCTGCCAGATGATGCACCTGTAGGGCTCATCAACTATCCGTTAAACACCATCTTCAGTCAGTGTGACGTCACTCTCGGAGATCGAATGATTTCACAATCCAGCGCCACACATCCATATAGAGCCATGATTGAGACATTGTTAAACTTTTCTGAGGATTCTTTAAAAACCCAGTTTAGCTCTGGTCTTTTTTATAAAGACACTGCAGGGGCTCTGAACTCTATTGTTACAACTAATGGCCCTAACCAAGGTCTTAACAGCAGAGCAGGCTTTACGGGAAATTACAGGGAGGTACATCTCCTAGGTCCCCTGCATGCAGACATATTTTTCTGTGAGAGACTTCTTTTAAACTCTGTTGACCTTAAAATTAAACTTACAAGAGCCAACGATGCCTTTTGTCTCATGGCAGCAAGAGACTCTACTTACAAACTCAGGATATTAGGAGCATCTCTTTTTATCAAAAAAGTTACTGTCTCTCCAGCTGCACGACTGGGGCACGCTTCAGCTTTAATGAAGGCAAATGCTCTGTATCCACTTTCACGTGTGAATGTAAAAACATATTCCATCCCTGAAAATTCAAGGGTATGCAACCAAGAGAATCTTTTCTTAGGCATCTTTCCCAAGTATGTGGTGATTGCGTTACTGGATCATGACGCTTTTACAGGAACACGCAATCTCAATCCGTTTAACTTTAATCATTTTGATATGGAATATTTAGCTTTGTGTAAGGATGGCAGACAAATTCCTGCTAAAGCCTTCCAGCCCAATTTTAACCAAGGTCATTCAGTGAGAGAGTATTACAACTTGTTTACGGCTACAGGACGACATCTAAAAGATCTTCCACTGAGTATAACACGTCAGGAATTTAATCAAGGATACTCTCTATTCACATTTAATCTTAACCCGGGTGAGGACACAGATGCTCTATCTCCAGTTTCCAGTGGAAATTTAAGATTGGAAATGCGCTTCAGAAACCCGTTGCCTCATACCACCACGCTGATCATCTACGCTTGTTATGACTCTATTTTAGAGATTGATTCAAAGAGGCGTGTGCTGGTGGATTATTATTAATCTAATCAGACATGAATAATCATGAAATTGAGAGCCTGATGCGTCATCTGCTGGGAGATTTGTTTTGTGGTGTATGGCCGTGCGACCAGCTGCCGCTGCTAGCTGACAAATTCCCAGGGCCGGCCTACTTTATTGTGAACACACATCCTTCACACATGCCGGGAGAACACTGGCTAGCTCTGACTTTGGATGAGAATGGTCAATCCAGCTTTTTTGACTCTTATGGATTCTCTCCGGATTTCGAGTTCTACCCGTCAAGCATCGTAACATTTTTAGAAGACAGATCCTCAAAAATATTGTATCATAATAATCAGCTTCAAAACACTCTGTCCACTGTGTGCGGTCACCATTGCATTTTTTATCTATGTCATAGAGCGTGCGGATTATCACTGCAGCAAGTGTTGTCGAAATACACCGGAGATGTGATTAAGAATGATTTAATGGTATCTAACTTTGTGAAAAAATATCAGAAATGTGTCATTAATCAAAGTTGTACATTTTAAACTCACGGAACATGCTCTTTGGAGATATTTATGGATTGTTATGGAATTTAAATTGTCTTATTTTTTTTTCATTGTTTTTTTTTTTTTTCTTCTTATGATTTAATATTTGTGTAATGATATCATATGTTAGTGTGTGAAGTAGAGAACGAAGTTAGACTTGAAAAATATAATTAATAAATATTTTATTGAATAAAAGAAATAGGCTACATGTTTCATTTTCTTATAACGGTTTATGGTGAAAATGTAATCCATCGGGGTGGTAGTGTCGTCTTACGAAGAGACCTTTTTGATCTCCCATCAGCATTTTTGGATCTTCCAGCTCAGATCTCGACCAGTAGGGAGAATGAGTTATCTGCCTTCTTCTTCTTTTTCTTCTCTGCTTAACGCTGGGGGGTGTACCCCCATTTTCAATCGATGTACCCTCTGTTTTGAAACGTCTATATTCTTCACGAGCATAAGGGTTAATGACTGAAGATATAGGGATGTTTACCTCTGACAAGGTGTGTAGAAAGTCAGACCATCCTCAGGTTTGTGATGCTCCAGATTTTTTAAACGGAAGCATGAGATTTTTCAACAAATCAATCATGTGAGACCCTTTTATAACATTTCCTTTAAATACAAATTCACCTCGCGAAGTCCAACTCACTTCTTTCGGATAATTTCTTCAAAATGTACTCGGCATTTTTACGGTTGTGTTTAGGAAGGCTTTTCAGTACTTCCGTAAGAACCTGATCCTTAGGGGCCTCGTCCTGCCCTGGGCCTTGTTTTTCTTGGGACCGCTCATGTTCAGGAACCTCTGTGTCACGCTGCAGCGTTAAACTGACCCGCTGTTTTTCTTCTTTGACACCTTGCTTAAGTAAAGTCAGATACCTCTGGAGAAGAGCATCGTATCTCTTGATTTTTTCATAAGAAGTCAAACCGGGCTCGTTTAATATCGCTCTCATTTCAGCATCCAAATTCTCCTCCGCCGTCTGTCTGATGGACGTGTCTGACTGTGTCAGACGCTTGAATTGATGAGGTGAAATGAGAAACATCTTCTGCGATGTTCTGAGAGACATTATCTCCTGATTATACCACCCACTAGATCACTGATCAAGGGTGCAAGAGCTGTTAAGATGGGGAGAATAAAACCACCTCATTGCTTTTTGAGAGCCAGCTGTTTAGTTTTTATCCCGGTTCTTTTATCACCCAACAATCTGATGATATTTCTTTGTTTCTTCAATTGTCGGTGTTGAGAGGGTGATAGTTTAATGTTACCTTTTAGGATATTCAGTGCAATCTCGCACAGAGCCTGAATAAAGTCGGGAGAGCAGTGTGCGAGAATATCTTTACGTTTCTGTGGACAGGCCTGGTACAAAGCTCTGAATAATGGTAAATTCCTTTTTATACGCGCAGACATGATGACTTACTTTGTTCTGGGTACGTACACAGCAGGCCACTGCTGAGGAAGTATCCCCGTTCTCAGTCTGAAATGTTCTGGGCAGGTAGGCATAAAATCGATGATTAAATATCCATGAGCTTCTCTCGTTGCGTCTTCAAAACTCTCCAAGAAGAGACCCTTTTGAGATGGAAACATTTGGCGGGCCAGTATATTCAGCTGGAGTTTATCTCTCAGGTTCTTAAACAACACCATATAATTACAGTTCAAACTAATAGTGCGACTGAACTTTCCCTGATGAAATACATTCTGAGTCAGCATAATAACACTCATATTACGATGGTTACGAAACTGGGTAAAGACCTTCATCACGTTTTCATCATCTGAGGCTTGAGCAATAACATCGTCTAAAATAATCAGATGATTCTGATCAGGAGGAAACAGGTTTTCATCTTCAAAAGAATGAGGCAATCCTTCCACAAAGGTAATATTTTTATTCATCTTCTGCAATTCAGCATACATGGGTTGAAAAGATGTGTAAATCCATACAATATTTTCTGGAACAATATCCATGACATGATTACAGTTTTGTAAAATACTTTTTACAAAGAAAGTTTTCCCGCAGCCGCTGGGTCCAACAATCATACATGAGAAAGGTGCTCTAAATCTAGGATCAAAATCAATCTCCTGTAAATCCATGTGACTTTTTATTTTATTTCTTCTTCAACTCTAATAACCGAAAGGCAGAGTTGTCCCGTCAGAAAAAAGACGTCTCTTATCATACACCAATCGAAACGTTTTAAGAAATGTCGCGTTTGTCAAACGGAATCTCTTTTTATCCCTCCTGATCGTGTGTTGAGGGATTTCAATGACACCCTCACTGGACCTCTGTAAGTAGCCCTCGACCAGCCCTTTGATGCTGTCAAAATTGACCCTCTCGCTGCATTCATGCGTCTGAGTGATGCCTTTAGCACGTATCACTACTTTTTTACGGTTTTTAGTTTGGTATGCATAACTCTTGGGTCCTGTCGATGCAAACTCCGAAATGCTGTCACCATCTAACTCGTCAGTAAGATCACCCAGATAATTCCCCAATTCCAGAGGAGTTTCACCACTTTTTGTCACATAAATCAAACTGTCCGTGTCAATATAAATCAATCTGTCCTGTAACTTCTCCATGCTGCTGAGAAGTTTTAAACGTGCATAAGCGGTGGTGAATGCTGCTATAAACACATTATTTGTCTTACTTGGTGGATATATGACACGTTTACTGAAATTCCACTGCACTACACACATTTCAGGGTTGAAAAAATGAAAATAGTTAACCCTGTATTTACTCGAGAACATGAAGCTGAAAAAGTCTTCAGGGTTAGTGATGACTGTGGTCTGAGACAGATCACTTCTTTGCGCAAATTTCCCCCAAAAACTGTTTAAACACAATTTTGCAACCTGCCTTTTGGCAGGATTCATCTCGATTTTCTCAGGGTCTAATTGGATACCCTGATGCAGTTTGTAGTCGCTTATATACTTTGACTTACTCTCCTGATCCACTGCTTCAGACGGATAGCCTGAAGCCTCCTGCTTACCCTTTAAAAAGCAATGAATGTAACCTTTAAAGATTGTATCACTTCTCTTTTCAAAATGCCACACCTCTGTGATTTTAGCAAGACGATAACTACACTCCAACGCTTTACAGAGTTCTACACTCACCCATACACCCGTCAGAGCTCTGTCCTCATCACTATGCATGCAGGGACCTGACTGGTTATTTATTTCAGCGCATGTGCGGCAGAGAGTGAACACAAGTTTACCTTGGGATGTTCTGTAAGGTAAAACAGGGAACAACAGGTTACGTGGTGGGTAGACCACAGCTTTGATTATACCGAAGTAGCTGCTGGGGTCATCAAAATCTTTGTAAATGATGGTGGGGTGTCTGAGGGGAAAAACGCAGTTGGCGTTTACATAAGGGTACAGAGATGTGTAATCCACATAGTGTACAGTTTCATCCGGTTCCGCTGTGTACCTCAACTTCATAGGACAGGTGCGTCCACCATACAGAGCATCCCGGGGGGATAGCGGTTCGGGTGCATTAACTTTCTCAAGAAAGCTGATCTCCCCTGGGTCTGATTTTTTTCATTTCAATCCACTCATGCTCCCAGATGACCTCGAGGCGAAGGCCGTACACTGTTTGTAACACCTTGCTTCTCTCAACAGTGGCTGCGTAAAACTGTTCAAATGCGACCCCTCTCAACGGACACTTGTCATGAGGCATGTAACACTTTTTACAGCCGTGGAAAAAACAGCCGTAAAATTCAAACGCAACTTTGACACCGTTAATCTCTGCATACCCATCCACTGAATATGGGCCGATTTTCTTTTCACCCCTATTTAATGCATGCTCGATAAATATGGCTCTGCTGTCTGCAATCCAGCCGAGCCATTGAATGGACGCGCTGGAGAACGTTTTACTGCTACGTCTGTAGTCCAGAGGTGATGGAATGGCTAAGGTTTGAGGAGGAAGGAAATTGGTTACAAAAACCTTCATGCAGGCTGATGCTATTGTGATACTTTTAAACGGATCCACACTTGTCTCCTTAAAGAACTCGTCTCTGAATCTTAAGCATCCTTGAGAAAGAATTTCAACGTCATTTTTACAATAACAAAGTGCTTCTTTCTTAAAGTCAAAGACCTCTTTGCTCGCTTCTCTGTACCAGCTGCTAAACACCTGTTGTTCTTGAAGACTCATGCGTTCTACAGCGTAGGAGGATGGAGGAGGAAAAGGCCCCACATACTGGAGACGTTGTTCAGAGGAAAATAGGTGGGGAAAAAAACCCTTGCTTTGATCGGTAAAGCCTAACGCTTTCGGCATGGTGCTAAGCTTTATGCACATAAAGGACAAGCTATCAATGTATTTTAACCTGTAATCAGGGTCGGTTAAACAGAGAAGTTTACTTCCTACCATGATGAGATGAGGTTTAATGCCTAACTGCAGCATAGCTGTGAGAATCAGGTAACCATCGTACCCCCGCGCATTGTGCGCTATTAAGGTGAAGCCTCTGTACTTCGGCCTCCTGAAATGCAGGAGAAATGTTTGGGTGCAATTCAGTTCATAAGCATGCCATTTATCACCTTTCAACGTTTTAGCACAGACCAGAAAGGGGGTATGCACGCCGCTCTCATTTACGAGGCATTCGAAATCATAAAAAATCAGTTCATCATCAAGTTGATTAATTGCACTGCAAGGCAGAATGTAACACTTATGATCATCGCATGTAATGTCTAGGCTGGGAGGTACATTTTCACCGCAAATACTGCATTTTACATTACACACGTGTGGTTTATTCGGTTTACTGATTGGAATAACGTATATCCGTTTGCATACTTTACACAGTTTTACCAACTCACAGTCACTCATAGGCCTTTCAGCACTATTTCTGATGCGCGGTTCCCTGTGTCTGCTGAAACATGAGGAACAGATTCTTTCACAGCCTGCACAGCTTACAGGATTGCTAATCTCTTGCATACATTTATATGTTTGACACACTGGACAATAACCTTCACAATGGTGTGTGTTTGCATTATCATAGCTGGCGTAACAGTAATTACAAATATATCTGCACCCCATAAAACCTTTGAGATTTTTTATCCCATAGTAATGACCTTGAAATAACAGCAAAAACAGAGGGTTTGAACGATCAGGGAAACTGGTCTCAAATTTACACAGAGCAGTAGAGCCTGTGGTTCTGTGAAACACTACAATTTTTCTCTTCAGAATGGTTTCAAATTTACCAATATCACTAAAAGTAACTGCTGTTTGCTCGTCGAGGCCTGCCTGATGCTGCCATCTCCTCCCCAGTTCTACAGCACGGTGATCCGTGAGCTCAGGATCAGAGACGTGTGCGAGGCTGATTGCAAAACATAACTGATTACCGGTATTGTTTATAATATACAAATGACGCATTTTCTTATTAAACAGTTCACAGTCTAACGTTCCTGCAGCTTTACGCTTAGAACCTCCTGCTGGGTCATTAACAACCTGAAGAACAAATTCCATGTTATTATCTACAGGTATATTTGCATTCGATTGTACTAAATCGTCGAGGAAGTTTTCGAAAGCAGGCAGGATCATATTTCCATCATCTGTAACAGTAAATGTGATGTGACGATTGAGATTTTCACCCACTAATTCCAGCTGCACAACGTCGTTACGTCTGGTTAACGATCTCGCAGCATCGGCTAATTCAATGAGGATACACATGATGTTTGTATAGAATGCGGCTAAATCTGGAACGTTACTTGGACAGGGCGGCGGTATGGTAAAAGGTCTCCTTATTTCATGGTTATTAAAATGTTCACGTTCAACCACGGCTGGAGGGTTTCGTCCTATTTGATCAGAACTAACTGCTACGTCCGTATTGAAATGACCCCCGTGCTGATCTGCGGCAGGTGACGTAGAAGGATTCTGATGACTGTCAGGTGAATCATTTTCCTCAATGCTGTGTGGAGACGGTGCGCTATTTAAATCTTCAAGAGCCTGATTGATTACGTTTAAAACGTCACCGTGCTGATCTTCATTTATTACATTTTCACTGTTAGCAGGAGATGCATTTAAAACGATGTTATCTGCTACTTCTGCATTAACGGGAATTTCGTTAAGTTCATTAACTAAATTTCTTATTTCATCCAGGGCAAGTCTGATTCGGTTATCCATTTCTATGAACATAAGAAAAAAAATAAAATAAAACTAACCTACAGAAAAAAAAACCAAAAAAAAAACCACAGTGATCAGTTCAGTTTAAAATCACCTTGATGTCACCAAAATGCTTCTTTAACAGAATCTGACATGCTGCCAGAAGCGTTAACGATGAGGCCTTATTACGAAGATCCCGTGAGGCTGTAGAGACTGTCTTCCTGCGCTGTCCGTTTCTGTGGCCAATCTGTCCTACCATCAACGTTACCTCTGTAAGGAGAATGAACAAAAAATAAATAAATAGATAATAAATATATATATATATATATTGAAATAATCACATTAAAGCTGGAAAAAAACAAAGGAATTCAAATTAATTCAGTATGTATGTATGAATTAAAACGTACCGTTCATTAATCCACTCACTAGCGTTGCTCTGCTTTGTAGCGCAGAGAGTCGCTGTCTTTTGGCCGGGGTTAAATATTCTGTAAAAACAGAAGACAATAAAAGTTATCTTACGCTGCGCAGCACAGCGTTCATAAATAAAACGAAAAATAGTTTTTTTTTAATCTTACTCCGATTCTTTGCGGTAAAACCTCCAGATTTCACTTCTTGTTGAACTGAAACGGTGCCTCTCTGCTGAAAGCTGTCTTGATCTTTGAAAAGCGACCTTCTGGTGGGCGGATTCAATGTGGCATCTTTGGATGTATCTGTAAACAGGTTTATATGACATTTTATTGAACTATGCTTAAAATACATATATATATATTGTTTTTATTTAAAAAAAAACATTTTTCTACCCTGCTGCTGCTGCTGCTGCTGCTCGACAGCTGTGTCTTCCACAGAGCTCTCAGTCGAATCTGTAAACAGTTTTATCTGAGGTTTAAAATACATTCACTCTCAAAGAAAAATAGTTAGTTCCTAGGACTTACTTTCTGGAGGTGCCGGTAACTTATCCGGTGTGTCTTCAGGGGAAATGATGATAATTGGCGGAGGAGTATTCAAAGAATCAGTTTTAATTTCTGTGTTAGAAGAAAGTTCAGATGTTGTTGGAGGTTTTTCTTGTTTGGAAATAATTCGCCTTCTCAATTTTGACTGTCGATTCCAGCCGCTGAATCCTCCAACTTGATCATTCGGGTTTACCTCTCTCATCAAATCTATAAATTGAAACATTGTCAAGGGTTAACTATAATATATATATTTTATTGCATTTAACATTTACTTACCATAATCTGATTGTGTCAAGATGATATCATCAAGGTCATCAGCGGTGGCTTCTATGACAAAGAAACAAATATATATATATATATAAACAATATATATAAACAAAATTAGAGAACATTCACATGCATTTAATGATTTCTTAAAAATGAATACTTACTCATTTACTTACTTTTAAAGATGTCATTGTACTTTTGTGAATTATTATTACAAGTAGAATCCACAATTTCCAGGTTTCCTGAAATATTTACCGACATTTTTTCTTGTCAGTACTGGTATTTTCAATGTAACAAGTGTTATGGTTCAAAGACATTCAGCATTTGAAGACCCTGACACTGAGGTTAACCAATGAAACAGAGCCCCCGGACAACATTTACTCACAGTATTTATACCAGAACATGACAGTGTTATCTCAACTGCAAAGACTCTATGTTTTAAGACCAAAACCCTTCTTGAGTTCAAAGGTGATATGGTTATCTAAGGAACAGACCTAACTGCCCTTCCTGACATCGCCCCTAACAGTTGGATATAGAATAACTGAAACGCCCTGAATAACCTTTTACTCTAAGATGAAAAGTAAATGTTTTAGAAAAGCTACAGGTAACTAAAATGATCATTCCTTTTTCCTAAAATGGAGTCTCTCATGATTCAAAAACAAACACATCATTGCTAGTCAATTTGTAACTTGGAAACAGTATACTGAAGTTCTTTTTTTTTTTCTGTTAATCTCATATTCGTCTTACCTCTTTCAGCTGCTTTTCCAGTATGTTGACGCAGAAGCTGAAGGTTTTTCTCGTTCCATCGATGTAGTGAAGCACAATCTTTTATTTACTTTTTAGGTCTTTTCTATTTTGAACTGATTTAGACTGGCTCATATATTCAACAAAATAGGTCCTGTTGTAAAAGCAAAATTAACTTACAATTCTGTCAGGTTACACAGTTCATTTTATTAGGATTTCATGTGATAGGTCAACATTAAGTTGATTATACCTTTAAAATATAAAAGGATGCATGTCTTTTTTGTTTTTAGATGTATTAACGCCTGAAAAACCATACAGATTATTAATAACACCCTTAAACACACCCCTGTGTGTTTTAATTGACTCATTTAAGGTATCGCCCCTAATGACGACAAGCAATCAGCATCCACGGTTACACCCCTTGGACACACCACCTGCTTGACCACGTGACCTCCTGCCCACATGGCACCCACATGGCGCCCACATGGCGCCAACCGGAAATCCCACCCTCACCGGAAGTCCCACCCACCTGTCAAAAAGTTTGATGAAAAGGTGTACTTAAATTCTCTCACGGTATACAGCATACATACATACGGTTTCTATGAATTTAACCCAAAATTATTTTGGGGACATACAAAAAATTGATTTGAGTTGAGAGATTACAAAATGTGAAAATTAATTGAAAATATCAAAAATTTAAGGAGAAAAACCATATATTCTATATTCTGGTTGTTGCTGTTATTCGCCACAAAACAAAAATTTAACCGCCACTAACGAGTAACGGGTAACGGGAAATGACAGCCTGCTTATCCAACATACGATACGTGAGAGGGGAAACCCCACTCCAACTGTTCAGTTAGTTCAGCAGCCAAGGCGATCTGTGAACCGAGCTCTGCTGTTTCGAAAACCCCAGACTAAATTTCAAATTATGCTCAATGTTGATAAACTGACTGGTCAGATAACATATTAAGAACTATTTTCTTGTTTAACACATCTGGAAAATATTTAATTTAGCAACAACGTCATGATAGTATAAAAACTTGAAGTTTCTGCCCTTCCCTTCTCTGTTTAGGACCACGGACCACATTACCCATAATTCCTTGATGACTTTCATTCCATATAGTCATGTATATATATATATATATATATATATATATATATATATTTTATATATATATATATATATATTTCTTTCTTTTGTTTTTTTTTCTGGACATAATCAATCATAATACAGAGATGTGATGTCAGCTGCTGTATTTGGACAAACCAAAAACAGCCACTAAATTAATTCTAAAGTTGGAGAGGAATTAAAAATATTAAAATGTGAAATCAAGAGATAAAAACATGGAAAGGCAGACAATAAACTGGAACTGCACTGAAATATTTTAGAAGCTGAATTATAGACAAGTTATACTGAAGCAAAGAGGAAACATCATAGCATTAGCATTGCACTTTAGCAAAGTATTCTGAGTAACACCAGGAGCAAGATGTGAGTTTATCACAGTCAGATAAATGTTTGGAGACAAATTAAGCTTTTTATGCCTTATGCCACAAATTGTTCTAAACAACTAAACACTGTTGGAGCTGCATATTCAGGCTGATCTGATGAAAATCCTGATGATAGGACAAAACATCTGTCACTGTCAGAAAAAGTGAATAGAAGAGACTTAAGCCTACAGTGCTACACAATGGAAATACTGAACAATTTAGACCATGTCATATTGTTTCTTGTTAAATGACTTGTTATCAGTTTTGCCAACTCCTTTGTAAAAAAAAGCAGTCCTAAAAGTCATTAATTTACATCATCACCTTGCCTGAATATTGGCCATCTGCATGTAATTGTAATATAGCTGTAAGCCAGAAAAATAATTTGGTATCAGAGACAATAAGATTTTTCTTTTGTCTATTCTTTTTTTAATGACAATTTTAACACTCCTTTTTTCGTGTAGTTTGTACCATATATTCTACTTAGCAGCCTAGGTTACAGTAAAAGATAAAGGGTCTTCTCCGCTGTCTGCACAGCTGTGACATCAATTTTATCATCTGTACTCGCCCACTAAGGTTCACTAAGGACCTTAGAGGAAGTCCCCCTTTAACGTAGACTGTATAAACTACTACATTATCGCCTTCTAAGAGGTTGTAATGAAAATCTGAAAACTGTGTAAAACACAGTTTTAAGGCCTTAGTTAATCACTCAGACATAATCTGTTGTGTACCGTGGGTAACAGGCCTTTCATAATTCCTGATGGAATCAGAAAAGATAAAGGAGTTGACATTGTGTTGACTGTTGGATTTCGGTAAGCTTTTGCAGTTAAGAGAGGATTGTTGTCAGCACATCTTCAATAAACCACTGACAGACAATAAGATCTAAATTTACAATGCGTGGCAAATTAATCATTGTGCCCCCATGCGGAGCTATGTGCCATCAGCATCCGCAACACCCGTGGCAATGCATTAACCATCCTCTGTCTGCATACCAGCCTTCTTCATCTCATATATTACATGATACCGTAGCATTTACGCATACCTTACTGCTATATGTAGAAATAAAGGAGAAAAGAGAACACAACTTCTGTTTAATGGTAACATGGCAGTGCTGGGGCAATATGAAATTAAACAATTACTCATCAGCCTGTAATATATGCACAGCATAATCCTCAAAGAAAAGCATGCTGTTATAATAAAAGAGGCTAAGGATTTAGATTCTAAAAATGTCTTTGCGATGATGACTGTTTTAAACCTATCATCAGGACCACTATGAATAAAAAAAGACAAAGTAATATTGAAAATATGGTTTACCGTGCCACATGTAACTATCTGTCTGTAATTGTTAGAACTTGTGTAGTGAAGGGCCCCGGAATGCAGACGAGCAGGCAGCATGACGGTAAGTGAAATAATATTTAATAACAAAAAAACTCACTCACAGGAGGAGGCAGGAACCAAAACAATAAACGGACAGGCAAAAACAGACATGGACAGGCTGGCAAGACAGGCTTGGCGTGAACAACAGGGCATGAGCATGATCCAGAAAACAAGACTTGAGCATGATTTGAAAATGATTCCGCAAGGAATAAACAGAACAGGTGTGTATATATGGAGTGTGAACCAGGTGGAGCAGGAGACAGATTAGCTTGGAGCAGGTGAACCACATAAAGATATTTGACAGACAAAACATGGCTTGAGCAGAACGAAAATCCAAGGATACAAATCAATAGAAACATGACCAGAAAAACAGAAACATGATTCAGAACTTCAACTGTGAAATAATACCAACAAAACCCAAAAAACACCCACAAATCATAACAGTAATGTCTGGCCATCCCAGCTAGACTTAGAATTTGACTGATTGAATTCAAATATTGCATGCTGATATTATTGTTGAGCAGGTAAAAAAAAAGGATCACCATATATTTTTTGTGATTTTCTTTTTTAGAAAGGTCAACATTTTTGTGGCCCTTAAGTACTTTTTACTTAGACGTTTTGGTCAACGTGACAAAAGGTTTGGACACCAGTGCCTCTTAATCCCCAAAGGGTTTTCGTGAAGTATGTGCTTGGAATAACATGCCCAAATCTGACTGATTTTTTTGCAGCAATTACAAACTCTATATAAATAATCTTGGTATCAAATAAAAGCTAACAGTTAGGAGGTTCACAGAAGCTACTATTGTTCCAGAGATAATGAGGATGTAACACAGAAAAAAACTTTTCCCCTTGCCAGAAGTTTTTTTTGTTGTTGTTGTTGTATTGTATAGTATATAATTTAGAAATGTCATGAATAAGGCAACAAACTTTTGTAAATCATAAATCTACTTGTGGACATTACCTGTGCAAAGATTGATGTTGCTGAGGTAAACTAAAGCAAAGTTACTGAGCTTTTAGTAAAGACATACCTAGGCGTTTTGCCCATTGGCACAGTACGGCACATGGTAGCACCATTTCAAAAAAATGGAGTTTTTACTTACAAAACTTAAACCTTTTTTTACATGTCTAAAATGGTTTGTTTCAACAAATTCTTTTTTAAGGAGGGCATTTAAGACCAAGATATGCGGTGACAGCATTTTGTGGAGTTTGTTTACTTTCTGATTCAACTGCTTGTAGTTTGAACTCTGTTTGGTGTTCGTAGAAATGGTTTATATCAGCTTTTAGCCAAGAGTCTGATGTTTTAGAGGATACCCCACATGTTTAACTAAGGGAACGTAGAGCAATAAACGTAGAAAAAAAAAAGTACACTTCCTGTCAGCATGAGGCTAAGCTAACAGGGTCTTTGAATACAATAATATGAAACTTAAAATCTATTCTAAAACTTACAGGAAGCAATTCCAAGGTTTCCAAAACTGAGTTAATATGTTTCCTCCCCTTGGTTCCAGTAGTCTGGTTGCAGAAGTCTACCTAAGTTGAAGTTTCCCAATGGATTTTGTTTTGGATGACCAGGCAGTCCAATAGCTGTTTCATGCTTCAGTTCTAAAACATGCCCGGATAATTCTATTCAGTTCATCTATCTATTTTCTACCCCTGCCTATTACTTCCAGGACTGTAGGAAACGGATTTGGTGCTTGTCTCCAGCAGTCGAGATGATGAGGTGATGCATACCCTTGACAAATTGCCAGCTTATCACAGCGAAAAACAGAGACATACAGGACAAACAACAATGCACAGACACTCATACTTCAGGGCAGTTTAGTGAGCAATTACCCATACATATATATGCTAGGACAGTAGGAGAAGGCCAGAGTAACAGGAGAGAATCCACACAAACTAAAGGACAAAACTAAAAACACGTTGAATGCCAAGGAAGGATGTAGAATATAATAAATAAACTAATGAAAGCTAAGCTGATAAAACATCAATGATATCATCAAGCATGTTTTTTTTATTAATTCTTAAAGCGTACTCAGCTCTGAATTTACAGTGGAGGAACAGCTGCTTTTACAGATGGGAAAATCTCAAATGACTTACACAAATCAAATTTAATTCATTTAATTCACTGCAAAAACATTAATAGTACTGAGAGTGAGGTCCTAGAGAACCCAACTAGCTAGATAATACTCTATTCTCTTCTCTTTAAATATACATTCCTGATCATAACTGAAAAATTGGGGAAGAAATTTCAAGCATTTTCAATTCAATTCAATTCAAAGATACTTTATTGATCCCCGAGGGGAAATTAGGTGGATCACAACAAGGATGCATGCAAAGCTACGAAATGCAGAGAGTAGAAACAGGAGAAAGACAAAAAATAGAGTAGCTAAATTGGTGGGGAGAATGATCAGATTATTATCAGGAGAGAAATTGGTCTAATTGCTTAAAAAATAGAGACAAAAAGCAGCAATAAATACATTGCTGCTTGTTAAAAAATAAATTGATCACAGTTATAACACTGTTGTCTATGAGATTTACTTTATTGGTATTTTGATTTTATTACATAGATCTGATACAAAGAGCAAGAGAACACAGCTGAGTGTTGACACTCCTTTTGTAGATCAGTTACCTGTTTTATGTAATTATGGCTTACAACCAAAACCATGGGAAATAATGACAGTAAATCTTTAACCTTTTGTTTCCCTCTTTCTTCTGAACATAGATGAGTAAATTGTAGAAATTATTTCATAAAAATGGTACACTGCTTTTTAGGGGTAGAATTGTATTCTTTGTTTTGAATAGTAGCAACTGACAACCAAGATAAAAACAAGACTCCTTATAATACATACGTTTTCATGGTAAATATTTGTATCTAGTTTTACTACTACAAATTAATATTAATTTGTTTGCTTTTTCCAAGTCCCAAAACCGATATATAGCCTAAGCATGTTTTTGGTTTTTACTGTAATAAATATATTTTCAATTCTTCATCTTTTTCAAAACTGAGATAGCCTAAACATTCCTGCCAAGGAATCTTAGCCTCAGAGTGATTTAGCTAGCAGCTGAGAGCAATTTAGACTGGATTAAAAAATGTGTAAATCATGATAATGAAAAAAGAAATATTAATTAATTGTCACACAACTTTAAAATATTTGGTACCTTATTTACATGCTCATCACTATTCTGATTTGCTTATTGTTATGCTCACCCACCATGCTGTTCATTGTCCTACATCATCTTTTTAATATTAATGTGGACACTCAGCTGTTAGCATTTAACTGCGATTGTTTTCTTGTATAAAGATGTTTGATTTGGTGAAAGGACCAAAACAAAATTGATGAAAAAGGCAAAACAAAAACAAAAAAACTGGAAAGAGGAGCAGATCCTGCAGTTGGCAAAGCTGGTGGAGAAGAAGAGCGGAGTGTTGAAAGGTACATATTGTCCTGGGATCACAGAGCGAACAAGAAGGCAAGGCAAGGCAAGAACATTCCAGCAACAAGACAATTCGAAGTGATTTACATGATGAAAAAAGTACTTTGCAGTGACAAAAAAGACAATGCAGAGTATATTGCAGTGGTATGATAACGGAGAGTGAAATATTAAAAGTGAATAAAAGCTGGGCTACAGACCAAAATTTATGAATTTTGTTATTTTAGGACTGAATGAGCTCTCTCGGAAAATCGAATGTTTTAACCCATTCATTGATTAATTCTGTGATTTGGGAGCACATTGTTTCAGCACCAGCCTGGAATGTAAGCAGCTCCGGTACCTACTGCTATCTCCTCTTTAGCTTCTGATTGCAGAACTTCTCCTCAGATTGGGGATCATTGTAGATGACCATTAAGGCTTAGGCTACTGACATCATCATGTACAATGCAAGTACTTATTCACCTCATTTACATCTTCCTTCTATGTATATAGTGTTTAGATCAGGTGTGTCCAAAGTGCAGCCTAGGGGCTATTTGAGGCCCCTGAAC
The DNA here is from genome assembly GCF_021462225.1 of Girardinichthys multiradiatus. NCBI lineage: Eukaryota > Metazoa > Chordata > Actinopteri > Cyprinodontiformes > Goodeidae > Girardinichthys > Girardinichthys multiradiatus. The sequence goes on along the minus strand of NC_061817.1, from coordinate 1,318,205 downwards.
TGATTTTGTGCAGCCCATGACCACAATTCAAGAATAGTACATATTTGGTCCCCCACCACAGGTTACAGTAAAGACTGTTTTTCTTATTAAATTAAAGTTTTTACTGGAACATTGAAATCTAACAATAACAAATGTTAGGAACAAACATTTGGCTAAATAAGGCAAATGTTAACATCTCTGTAATAGACAAGAAAATTGAAATCAATCCACCACCCAAAAAAAACATGTTAACTGTATACATTTCTTAAATAAGGCAATCCGACTAAACCATGCTTATGTTTTGGATCTAAAATTTGTTTTACTAAAATGTTGCCTGTGTTGTTTATTGTTGAGCATGTAATCAGAAACTTGGAAATGTTAGCATTTTTAATAAAAAAAACAAAAAACAATTGTGGACTGCAGGCACTTTTGACTTTATGATTTTGGCCCATGTGGCAAAAACTTTGGACACCGCTGGTGTAGATTATTGTACATTATTTTGTCTAGGGAGTGTATTTATGTATACATATTATTTTCGACTTTTTCCAAAGTCTTTTCCAAATGTTAATTTTTGATAGCATTTTAGAGTCTGCAAATAATAAAATAATTCTGTACTATATTGCCTGTACATTTGTCACTTTTTATTCATGGTTACTCATTATTAGTTTCTATTATTAATTTTTCCTTCCCTACTAGAGGTTCATGTTTAATCTGTCCTCCTGCTGAAACTGTTTGATTTTCCCCTAGAAGGATGATAGAGTTTATCTTATCTCTATATTAATAATTGTATGATTATTATAGAAGTTTATGTGCTCATTTACTCGACTATTAAGGGTGTGGATTCATGCACGACAGAGCCGGTAGGGTTTTATTAATTCACTGTTGTTCATTGGACGGGGAATATTTCTCCTTTCTCTCTGTCTTTCCACCATCTTCTCTGCTTAAGACACTCTTAGGCTCAATAAAAGTCCTCCTCGCTACTCTTAACATTTGTTCACTTTAGAGGCTCTCTTAAGGTCTAAGGTGCTTTGTGATAACTTATTTTACTGAGATAAAATTCTAAGAAAAATCTTAGAATTCTTTCTTGTCATTTCAAAAATGTGTGTAGTCACGCTTTATGTGAATGTTTTCAGAGGGTTGGTGAGAACATCCATGTCATGACAATGGCTTCACAAAGAGCATGTATAGTCTGAAATCGAAGTCTGCTTTTGGAAACTAAAGTCAACCATCCCCTAACATTTTCAGTTGGATTTAGATCAGGGTAATATACAAAATCGTACAAAAGATTGACGCTGTTCTCCTGAAAGAAACCTTTGTCAGAAGGGTATTTTGAACTGCAGTGTTTTAGTACTGACCTGCAGAAACACAGTAAAATATGAATACTGTTAACTTTTTTTCTCAGTCGAAGGATTTCAATCAGGAGTAAATGGGAGAGTGTAGAGAAATGAGGTACATGGCATCAAAATACAAGAGAGGACAGAAAGAAGAGAGCTTAAAAGATAATGAAAATGGTTAATAAAGATGAAGCATTAGATTAGATTATTGAGAATAAAGCATTAAAATAATGGATTTGGGGAATTCCATATGTAGAAATATGTTGGCATATTCTTGAGAAAAACAAAGAACATCATTGGTGACTGCACATCAAATGAGATAAGGATTTGTGATCATGATCAAGCCTTCCTCTCTTAGCTATGACACAAAATTTATCACAGGAGTTTTATTTAACTTCTCTTACATCTCACAACCGCTCATCCTCTGATTTGAAATCAGTACCCATAAAAGCCAATAACAGACATTTTAGCACTCAGGATGCAATGAAGAGCCATTAGGATGGTGGCGTTACGACTTTGCTGCTCAGACTTCCATTTAGTGGTCCGAGACACTCTGAGACAGCATTAATACAACCGTGTCTTGGGCCACACCATCTGCCCACACAACTGTCCATCACATAAACAGAACAAATTTGTTTGCATGACCCTCGACATTTGGTCCTGTAAACATTTCCATCTGGTTCTCAGATCGCTGTCGCTGTTTTTGTCCACAAGGTTGGAAGCAGATTTTTTCTTTCAAAATGCCGGCACTGATCCTTCTTGCTTCTGGCAGAGCTAAAAATTACTGCTTCCTGTCGTTAAATAGAACCATGAACTTACTTTTTACAGACAGAAGCTAAAGAGTGAGCCCCTATCACTTCTATTCAGGGAAATGTATGCATTTATATGCCAGCTATAAACTAGAGTTGCACTGGTTTGATGGTTAAGCGTCAGTCATAAGTTAAATAAGACTTGACTATTTGTTTTCATTTAATAGGCATTTCAAGGATTTTCAACACATTTTGACACCCAATCATGCATTACCCCATTTTTATTGTCCAAAATACAAAGCTTGGTACAGCAGAGCAGCACCACATAACACCACCACAACATAGTTCTGATCGCTTTTGTGATTGTTTCTGGCTTCTGTGTTTAAAGCTGTGAATCCTTGAGTAAAAACTCCAGATGGGACATCGTCACATCTGTCTGTTCATTTGGCATTTGTTTTATACTCTAAATGTATTAGTAATTCTGTTAATAATTGATTGTTAACTATAATTATTAATAGCTGCTAATAGTTAAACAATCACTGTTGCCCAACAGTGGTGCTCTGATTTGGTAATCTGACTGAAAATGTAATATTCAAACTTTATTAATAGTTTTGTTCATAATTATTAAACCTAACCCTAACCCTAACCCCCTAACCCTAACCCTAACCCCTAACTATTAATTACATTTATTAAAAGTTGCTAATAGCCAAACCAAACCTATTGTTGCACAGCACCTATATCCAATCCAAATATTTTTGACAAAAATAATTAAAAGGTCTGTTTAGCAGCAAATTTACTACATTTTGATAAAATCAATTAACTTAATTTTTTGCTGTCATGTTTTTGACCACACAATCATAACATCTTGATAGAGTGGGTGAAATTGTTTGGTACTATGCACAACTTGTTCAGAATTCATTTGGTAGACCGAGTCTACTTTGTGTCATTTGAGCAATTGTAAATGTGAGGGAACAAAGATCACATGTGGGGCTCCTGAAGACTCCATTCTCTCTACATCCCCACCCCTTAATGAGATTATGGACTACTAAAACATCTTCTACTATATATATATATATATATATATATATAGGTTTCATGGCTAAATTGGACCAGCCTGGTAGCCAGTCTTCATTGACATTCACAGCAAGTCTTTGTGATGTATCAAGAGCCACGGTATCCAGGGTAATGTCAGCATACCACCAAGAAGGACGAACCACATCCAACAGGATTAATTGTGGACGCAAGAGGAAGCTGTCTGAAAGGGATGTTCGGGTGCTAACCCGGATTGTATCCAAAAAACACAAAACCACGGCTGCCCAAATCACGGCAGAATTAAATGTGCACCTCAACTCTCCTGTTTCCACCAGAACTGTCCGTCAGGAGCTCCACAGGGTCAATATACACGGCCGGACTGCTATAGCCAAACCTTTGGTCACTCATGCCAATGCCAAACGTCGGTTTCAATGGTGCAAGGAGCGCAAATCTTGGGCTGTGGACAATGTGAAACATGTATTGTTCTCTGATGAGTCCACCTTTACTGTTTTCCCCACATCCGAGAGAGTTACGGTGTGGAGAAGCCCCAAAGAAGCGTACCACCCAAAATGTTGCATGCCCAGAGTGAAGCATGGGGATGGATCAGTGATGGTTTGGGCTGCCATATCATGGCATTCCCTTGGCCCAATACTTATGCTTGATGGGTGCGTCACTGCCAAGGACTACTGAACCGTTCTTGAGGACCATGTGCATCCAATGGTTCAAACATTGTATCCTGAAGGCGGTGCCGTGTATCAGGATGACAATGCACCAATACACACAGCAAGACTGGTGAAAGATTGGTTTGATGAACATGAAAGTGAAGTTGAACATCTCCCATGGCCTGCACAGTCACCAGATCTAAATATTATTGAGCCACTTTGGGGTGTTTTGGAGGAGCGAGTCAGGAAACGTTTTCCTCCACCAGTATCACGTAGTGACCTGGCCACTATCCTGCAAGAAGAATGGCTTAAAATCCTTCTGACCACTGTGCAGGACTTGTATATGTCATTCCCAAGATGAATTGATGCTGTATTGACTGCAAAAGGAGGCCCTACACCATACTAATAAATTATTGTGGTCTAAAACCAGGTGTTTCAGTTTCATTGTCCAACCCCTGTATATGCTGGTGCCATACAATTTTCTTCTTCTGTGTCTTTCTTAAAACCATCATAGACTCAGACCTAACTTTTAACAACATAACATGTACAGGTCCTTCTCAAAATATTAGCATATTGTGATAAAGTTCATTATTTTCCATAATGTCATGATGAAAATTTAACATTCATATATTTTAGATTCATTGCACACTAACTGAAATATTTCAGGTCTTTTATTGTCTTAATACGGATGATTTTGGCATACAGCTCATGAAAACCCAAAATTCCTGTCTCACAAAATTAGCATATTTCATCCGACCAATAAAAGAAAAGTGTTTTTAATACAAAAAACGTCAACCTTCAAATAATCATGTACAGTTATGCACTCAATACTTGGTCGGGAATCCTTTTGCAGAAATGACTGCTTCAATGCGGCGTGGCATGGAGGCAATCAGCCTGTGGCACTGTTGAGGTCTTATGGAGGCCCAGGATGCTTCGATAGCGGCCTTTAGCTCATCCAGAGTGTTGGGTCTTGAGTCTCTCAACGTTCTCTTCACAATATCCCACAGATTCTCTATGGGGTTCAGGTCAGGAGAGTTGGCAGGCCAATTGAGCACAGTGATACCATGGTCAGTAAACCATTTACCAGTGGTTTTGGCACTGTGAGCAGGTGCCAGGTCGTGCTGAAAAATGAAATCTTCATCTCCATAAAGCTTTTCAGCAGATGGAAGCATGAAGTGCTCCAAAATCTCCTGATAGCTAGCTGCATTGACCCTGCCCTTGATAAAACACAGTGGACCAACACCAGCAGCTGACACGGCACCCCAGACCATCACTGACTGTTGGTACTTGACACTGGACTTCTGGCATTTTGGCATTTCCTTCTCCCCAGTCTTCCTCCAGACTCTGGCACCTTGATTTCAGAATGACATGCAGAATTTGCTTTCATCCGAAAAAAGTACTTTGGACCACTGAGCAACAGTCCAGTGCTGCTTCTCTGTAGCCCAGGTCAGGCGCTTCTGCCGCTGTTTCTGGTTCAAAAGTGGCTTGACCTGGGGAATGCAGCACCTGTAGCCCATTTCCTGCACACGCCTGTGCACGGTGGCTCTGGATGTTTCTACTCCAGACTCAGTCCACTGCTTCCGCAGGTCCCCCAAGGTCTGGAATCGGCCCTTCTCCACAATCTTCCTCAGGGTCCGGTCACCTCTTCTCGTTGTGCAGCGTTTTCTGCCACACTTTTTCCTTCCCACAGACTTCCCACTGAGGTGCCTTGATACAGCACTCTGGGAACAGCCTATTCGTTCAGAAATTTCTTTCTGTGTCTTACCCTCTTGCTTGAGGGTGTCAATAGTGGCCTTCTGGACAGCAGTCAGGTCGGCAGTCTTACCCATGATTGGGGTTTTGAGTGATGAACCAGGCTGGGAGTTTTAAAGGCCTCAGGAATCTTTTGCAGGTGTTTAGAGTTAACTCGTTGATTCAGATGATTAGGTTCATAGCTCGTTTAGAGACCCTTTTAATGATATGCTAATTTTGTGAGATAGGAATTTTGGGTTTTCATGAGCTGTATGCCAAAATCATCCGTATTAAGACAATAAAAGACCTGAAATATTTCAGTTAGTGTGCAATGAATCAAAAATATATGAATGTTAAATTTTCATCATGACATTATGGAAAATAATGAACTTTATCACAATATGCTAATATTTTGAGAAGGACCTGTATTTCTGATTTAGCCCACAACCATCTTGTCTTCAGTTTCTTTCATCTGTTGATCTCCTCATTTTATGAAAGTTGCACAGTGTCTTAACACTGCCTGCTAACATTTTTCCTGTATTTAGGTTCTCGCACTACAACTTTCGACAGAAGAATTGGACATAACGTGAGCCATTTTGAGCAACTAACTTACTTATGGAGCAACTGTCGTGGAATCTTTCAAAGAATATTCACCAACATGCAGCCATGTTGGTGGATGTCACATAAGGCTGTGTCTGATTGCACTTGCTTATGCAGAGTGTGCTAACTCCAGAGTCTGAAATAAAGCCTTCTTATTTATTTTTTTTGGTAAACCTAACACTTCCATGTCAACATTAAATAACTTTAGACCGGAAGAAAAGGAGTGGGAGCCAGCTTCCTTGAGATGCGAGAAAGAATGGCTCATGCTAACCACATGAATGAGTTTAGATCACTGGCTGTTGAACAGTATTGCATTTGTTACAAGACCATGAAAAACCTTTGACCAGGCAAAAATAAATTCATAAAGGTTTTATAAAAACAGATACCAGTTAATGCTCCTTAAGATAAAGTAAAAAGCTGACAGATTACAGTTTTGGTATTTGCCTTTATTTCTATCAAAGACAGACCTGCTGTAAATGATACATGGTGGAAATATCTATTTCTGTCTTGTTGGGGTTGATTTTTGGATATATTACATCTGCTTTTTTGGTATGTTGAGAGTCTTTAGTTTGTCATTGATAACCAACTGCAAAAATCAGTAAGGGAAAAATGCCTTATTAACCTCTGGATTACAGCCCCTGTGTTACGAACTGCTGTAAAACACACCAGACTTCATTTAACTAAAAACAAGCCCGTACTGCATAAGTCTTCCTAATAGTTTGTGCCTAATTTGTGTGCTTCTTAAAAAAGCTGAATGCACAAATAAAAAATTCCCACATCCTATAGAAAACATGAAACGGGGGCGAAATTAATCAGGCTAAAATACTGAAATGTGGAAAAAACAAAATTGACAGAAATATGCACTAATCCAGTGATTTTAAATGAAGACATAGGGAAAGAAGACATAAGGAAAGAAGTGCTATTTTGGGGGCAGGTAGGGAAATGATTTAGGAAGTGCTCCAGTTCAACGCAGCAACTCTGAGAGAAATGAAATGCTAATATCTAAAAGGAGAAGTGAGTGGTCCCACCTGCGGTCAGGCTTTAATAGGCCACTGCATAATGCATGTAATCCAATGAGCACGCAGTAAGGACCGGGGATTTTAATTTAAGTCTTCAGTCAGTATCTAGTAGAGACATGCTCTCTGACTATCCGTCTGCTGACACGGTGGGCCTAATTATCACAGCAGAGGATGGGGAGCAGATAGCTTTGCTCTGCTTGCTCTTTTGCAGTACTGAGCTGCTGGCTGTCGGTAATTTCAAACCACTTTTCACCCTAAGGATTCCTGCAACACACACGGTAAATCGAAAACACTGCAGTTTTAAACATCTTCCCCAGGCTAATCCACACTTCAAATAAATGTTTACTCAGTTTAATCTCTGATAGTGTATTATAAGCTTTCAAAATATGATCATGTTCGACTACCCCAGCAAGCCTCATGCCTTCCTCCTACAAAAAACATGTTCATTTTTAAGAGAAAAACAATTCTGATGCTGATTTAAAAAATCTATTGTTGAAGTTCCAAACTCTGTAATTCTGTTTAGGAGTCAGTAAATTCCCTCTGGAAGCCATTGTTTCAGCATCATCACCATTGTTGTAGAATATAAACTATCTATGTGTGTAACTGGAACGTGCAGATAGAGGACAGGGAGTAGAGGATAGAGAGTACATGGTCATAAATTGGTGAAGGACAGGGAGGGCCGGAGACAAGACAAGATGAGCTTGCTGGAAGAAATAACAAGAAGCACTCCTTATTTGGACATAAGGAACTGTTATGCTATACATGAGTGACATGATATATGTAATGTGAACACACCCTGGAGACTTAATAAAACGAGCTGGAAGCGGAGAGAGACCAGAGTTGGGCTCGCAGGTGTTTGGCTGGGGCATCTCTTTCACTCTGCACAGAGGCGAACTAAAGCTGATTGTAATTTTGTATTTATTTCACTCTTTTGAAACTTGTGCAAAATCAACGGACCGGGGAAGCAGAGACGGCTTCGACACCATCAAAGTCCAAGGTTTGACCCCACTTTGTAGGACAGTGGTATTGGTATTAATCATAACAATTCCACTTAATGGAAGTCCAGTTTTTTCAGATAACCAACAAATCTGGCTTCAGGTGGTAATATTATTGAAAGTTCAATTATTTTAGTAATCAGTGAAGTGAAACACATTATATACGTAGATAATTCCACACAAACTGATGATTTCAAGCCTTTATTTCTGTTATGATTTTTCTGCTTACAGCTAAAAAAACACGACATTCAAGACTGAACTAATAAAAAATTGTTTTAACAAAAAGTGGGTCTAATAAAAAGTATGTCTTATACCTGCATAAAGGTTGGGTGGGGTGGAGGGGTGTCAGTTTTTTTCCATTTAAGCATTGCACAATGATGTATGAAAAGCGCTTTTAAAATAAACTTTGATTGATTCCCTGGTTTGAAATTATGTGCATCATATGACATACAGCATTATGATGGCTCCAGTGTTTACCTTGTAGGACACAGGCAATGTAACAATGGAGCAAGTGGAGCAACCGCTCCCCCAAGTTTGAAAGTGCGGAAGTGAAATCTATGTTTTGTTACCTCCTAAAAACAAGATCTTTACCTGCTATTTGAGAAATGCATAATTCAATTCAATTCAATTCAGATACTTTATTGATCCCCGAGGGGAAATTAGAATTCCAGTACAACCCTTCCAAACATACATCATGACACAAAACAAGGGGGGGACGGGTCACCGAGGCTTAGCTGCCCACTCACAGGCGCTGCCCTTGCTAGATCAGAAAAGAGACCACATTAGGTAAGTAGAGGGAAAAAAATCATATTTCACACTTTATCCTTAGCAGGATACAGTTTGAGATTGCAAAAAAACCTCAACACAAAGAAGCAACACTTATGCAAAACAACATCATGCTGGGATCGGTGAAGGCGGTGTGAGGGGGTGCATATGTTTATCTTGAGCATGTGTGTGTGTGCAAGTGAGTCCATGAAGCACTGTCACAGAGACCATTGTCCTTGATGTTGGAATGTTCATCAACCGGCCACAACGTTCTGAGCAGCTCCACAGATGTCCTCTGGGAAGAGAGGGGGCAGAGGGAGCAGAGCGTCATGTTTGCATAACTTCCAGGAGAAGTTGAAGATAACCAGCCATCAAGGCCGTGCAGGGAAGCCAGATTCAGAAAACAACAATTATTTGGGTTAGGCTGACTCTTAATTTTCCATCAGCCCTGAGAGTCTCGCTGGTGCTTCTCAAAGGCGAATCCAAACAGCCAAATTCCTGGTCTTTCTGCCAGATCCGAGTGAACAACTTTCTCCAAGATTTATCCCATTTCACCCCTGAGTCCAGGAACCGGAACCTGCCTGCGATCCTGTGTAAGGATCACATCCAGCCTGCGATTCAGCTCACGCAACATCTCAATCTGAGTGTTGATCGCCCTGAAGATCCCATCATACATGCCAGGCAGCCTTACAATGGCCAGAACAGCTGCTGACATTCTCCGAATTTCTCGATATGCCAGGTAACCGCTGATTCCAAAAAGCAGAAATCCTGATATCAAAAATCCAATTATATACACATCTTCCACATCCTCGACTGACATTATCGACAAACACACAATCCTCCACTTCTGCCAGGAGTCCATTGTGTATCCAGAGAAAAACGTTCCCTCTGGTCAAGAGGGCTCTCCTCCACCCTGTCTTCTCGTCAAGAAAATTTGATCAATTGCATTGAGAGGCCAGCTGACCAAATCCATAACTCAGAATTTGGAAGATATGCAAAAAGAGCCTCCAAAAAGAAGACAAGACACCGAGCTGAAGCAGGGCAGATATGGGAGGGGTGCGGGAGACAGAGAAAAAGCGTCCTCCTCCACCGAGAGCAGAAAGAAAAAGAGTCTTATTAATTAGCTTTTTTAAACAAACAAAACCCTCCTTATCCAAGTTGGTTCAGTCCAACTCACCCCATGCACCACAGACTGATTTGGAAAGGAAACCAGCTTCATCTTTGTATGGTCTGCTCTGTTGTAAAGGTTAAGGAAGCCTAAGGTAAATTGATCTGAATCAAGTAATTGAGTGTTCTAACATTGCTGCATCTCTTACCACCTGAAGGCTCTCCCAACTTTGTTTCTCCTTTTTATAACTTGATGTGGCAAACGTGGCTTAGAACCTACAGGTCCTTCTCAAAATATTAGCATATTGTGATAAAGTTCATTATTTTCCATAATGTCATGATGAAAATTTAACATTCATATATTTTAGATTCATTGCACACTAACTGAAATATTTCAGGTCTTTTATTGTCTTAATACGGATGATTTTGGCATACAGCTCATGAAAACCCAAAATTCCTATCTCACAAAATTAGCATATAATTAAAAGGCTCTCTAAACAAGCTATGAACCTAATCATCTGAATCAACGAGTTAACTCTAAACACCTGCAAAAGATTCCTGAGGCCTTTAAAACTCCCAGCCTGGTCCATCACTCAAAACCCCAATCATGGGTAAGACTGCCGACCTGACTACTGTCCAGAAGGCCACTATTGACACCCTCAAGCAAGAGGGTAAGACACAGAAAGAAATTTCTGAACGAATAGGCTGTTCCCAGAGTGCTGTATCAAGGCACCTCAGTGGGAAGTCTGTGGGAAGGAAAAGGTGTGGCAGAAAACGCTGCACAACGAGAAGAGGTGACCGGACCCTGAGGAAGATTGTGGAGAAGGGCCGATTCCAGACCTTGGGGGACCTGCGGAAGCAGTGGACTGAGTCTGGAGTAGAAACATCCAGAGCCACCGTGCACAGGGGTGTGCAGGAAATGGGCTACAGGTGCCGCATTCCCCAGGTCAAGCCACTTTTGAACCAGAAACAGCGGCAGAAGCGCCTGACCTGGGCTACAGAGAAGCAGCACTGGACTGTTGCTCAGTGGTCCAAAGTACTTTTTTCGGATGAAAGCAAATTCTGCATGTCATTCGGAAATCAAGGTGCCAGAGTCTGGAGGAAGACTGGGGAGAAGGAAATGCCAAAATGCCAGAAGTCCAGTGTCAAGTACCCACAGTCAGTGATGGTCTGGGGTGCCGTGTCAGCTGCTGGTGTTGGTCCACTGTGTTTTATCAAGGGCAGGGTCAATGCAGCTAGCTATCAGGAGATTTTGGAGCACTTCATGCTTCCATCTGCTGAAAAGCTTTATGGAGATCAAGATTTCATTTTTCAGCACGACCTGGCACCTGCTCACAGTGCCAAAACCACTGGTAAATGGTTTACTGACCATGGTATCACTGTGCTCAATTGGCCTGCCAACTCTCCTGACCTGAACCCCATAGAGAATCTGTGGGATATTGTGAAGAGAACGTTGAGAGACTCAAGACCCAACACTCTGGATGAGCTAAAGGCCGCTATCGAAGCATCCTGGGCCTCCATAAGACCTCAGCAGTGCCACAGGCTGATTGCCTCCATGCCACGCCACATTGAAGCAGTCATTTCTGCAAAAGGATTCCCGACCAAGTATTGAGTGCATAACTGTACATGATTATTTGAAGGTTGACGTTTTTTGTAAAAAAACACTTTTCTTTTATTGGTCGGATGAAATATGCTAATTTTGTGAGATAGGAATTTTGGGTTTTCATGATCTGTATGCCAAAATCATCCGTATTAAGACAATAAAAGACCTGAAATATTTCAGTTAGTGTGCAATGAATCTAAAATATATGAATGTTAAATTTTCATCATGACATTATGGAAAATAATTAACTTTATCACAATATGCTAATATTTTGAGAATGACCTGTACTTTCAGTGTCTTTTCTTTTTGCTTCTCCTCCATCTCTTCCCTAATCCTGTTCCATGTTTCAAACACCTTCATTAATTTCTCCATCCAGTCTATTGTTTTTTTGTCTACTCTTGAACCGGCTTCATGGTGGCACAGTTGCCTTGCAGCAAGAAGGTCCTGGGTTCGATTCCCAGCCGGGGGTCTTTCTGCATGGAGTTTGCATGTTCTCCCCGTGCATGCGTGGGTTCTCACCGGGTACTCTGGCTTCCTCCCACAGTCAAACGACATGCCTGTTAGGTTAATTGGTCAATCTAAATTGCTCTTAGGTGTATGAATGAGTGTGTGCATGGCTGTATGTGTGTTGCCCTGTGATGGACTGGCGACCTGTCCAGGGTGTACCCCGCCTTTCGCCCATAGACTGCTGGAGATAGGCACCAGTGACCCCCTATGGAATAAGCGGTAGAAAATGACTGACTGACTGACTTATTTGTTCCACTTTGTTCTGCTTCTTCTCCCATCTGTTGTGGAAGACGAAAAACCCCTGCAATTTTCCTTGAAACTTCAGGAGTGCTAATCTTTTGTAAGCCGATTTAAAACTTACAAAATCTGTCCACAGGCAAGGTGAAATCTAGTTCTTTAAAGGTGATTGTAAATCTTGTGGTTGTAAATTGTCTAAACAGAGCTGAACCTATAATTAGTCTAATTAAGACACTGGTGTCAAAAACTAATGCTGTTGCCCTGCAAACACCTATATGGTAAATGGACTAAACTTATGTAGCACCTTTCCAGTCATACTGAACATTCAAAGTGCTTTACACTAGAGCCACATTCACCCAATCACACTTTGAAAACGCTCACACATTAATACACAGAGAGAGGAGCCACATCAGCCTTTGCTAGAGGCTGCATTGTGGATATGCAGTAGGCCATGTGGTACGATGTAACCATTCTACATATTGGAGCCTCTACAACACCCCATGTCACAAAGCATCATATCTTGACAACTGACATCTACATGACTTCAGGTTCACCTTCCCCCCATGTGTAGGCATCCATAACTACCAAAGCACAAAATGCAGAGTTTCGAGTGCACTGAAACCAGGTGGTAGATACTGAGGATGGGGGTGAGTGCTGTTGTATTTGTTCAGTAAAGAATGTCAGTTCTATATTATCATAATGACAATGACAGAGATGAAGGAGGACCAATTATATCTGTGACTCTGGGCACCCCGGACCTCACTTTGCATGTCTCCCTCATAAGTGGGCCCTTGGGTAAAGTTTTTCAACAGCGTATAGTGCAAATTCACACTGGCAAGTGTCTATGGACTGCCTGAACGGTCCTGAGCTCCTCCCATGATCAGCAACAACATGAGCAGGATCATCTTCGATTTCAACTATGACCTAGCACCAATCTGCCAAATCAGGCTTTAGTCCTTGAGGGCTGGTGTGTCTCTGCTTCAACACACCTGAATCAAATGATATCCAGGACTCTGGAGAACTTCACTGAGGACATGATTCAGCCATTTGAATTTTTATTGTGCAACCACTTCCTTCTCACATAGCCAGACCTCCAGTTGGACACAATGGTCAATGGTCTATGGTTGCAGATTTTCCTCTTCGGAACTTGCCCAATTAGGGAAAGGCTATGAAACCATCCATTCCCTCTATCCAGAGAGACATAGTCCCTCCAGCGTGTCCTGGGCCATCCCCTGGGACTCCTCCCGGTGGGACGTGCCTGGAACACCTCCCAAGGAAGGCGTCCAGGAGGCATCCGGTATAGATGCCCGAGCCACCTCAACTGGCTCCTCTCGATGTGGAGGAGCAGCGGCTCTACTCCGAGCCCCTCCCGGATGGCCGAGTTCCTCACCCTATCTCTAAGGGAGTGCCCGGCCACCCTACGGAGGAAGCTCATTTCAGCCGCTTGTATCCGGGATCTCGTTCTTTCGGTCATGACCCAAAGTTCATGGCCATAAGTGAGGGTAGGAACGTAGACCGACCAGTAAATTGAGAGCTTTGATTTTCGGCTCAGCTCTCTCTTCACCACAACGGACCGGCACAGCGCCCCCATTACTGTGGCAGCCGCACCAATCCGTCTGTTGATCTCCCGCTCCATTCTTCCCTCACTCGTGAACAAGACCCCGAGATACTTAAACTCCTCCACTTGATGCAGGAACTCCCCTCCAACCTGAAGAGGACAAGCCACCCATTTCCGGTCGAGTACCATGGCCTCGGACTTGGAGGAGCTGATCCTCATCCCAGCCGCTTCACACTCGGCTGCGAACCGCCACAGTGCATGCTGTAGGTCTTGGCTAGAGGGGGCCAGCAGGACCACGTCATCTGCAAAAAGAAGAGACGAAATCCACTGGTCCCCAAACCCGACCCCCTCCGGCCCTTGGCTGCGTCTAGAAATCCTGTCCATAAAAGTTATGAACAGGACTGGTGACAAAGGGCAGCCCTGCCGGAGTCCAACATGCACTGGGAACAGGTCCGACTTAGTGCCGGAAATGCGGACCAAACTCCTGCTCCGCTCGTACAGGGACCGGATGGCCCCTAGTAAAGGGCCCCCGATTCCATACTCCTGGAGCACCCCCCACAGGGCATCACGAGGGACACAGTCGGATGCCTTCTCCAGGTCCACAAAACACATGTGAACCGGTTGGGCAAACTCCCATGAACCCTCGAGCACCCTGTAGAGGGTATAGAGCCGGGACGAAAACCACACTGCTCCTCCTGAAGCCGAGGTTTGACTATCGGTCGGACTCTCCTCTCCAATACCCTGGCGTAGGCCTTACCAGCGAGGCTGAGGAGTGTGATCCCCCTGTAGTTGGAACACACCCTCCGGTCCCCCTTCTTATGAAGGGGGACCACCACCCCAGTCTGCCAGTCCAGAGGCACTGTCCCCGACCGCCACGCAATGTTGAAGAGACGTGTCAACCATGACAGCCCTACAACATCCAGAGACTTGAGGTACTCAGGGCGGATCTCAACCACCCCCGAAGCCTTGCCACCGCGGAGCTTTTTAACCACCTCGGTGACTTCAGCCTGGGTGATGAAAGAGTCCAACCCCGAGTCCCCAGCCTCTGTTTCCACCACGGAATGCGTGATGGCAGGATTGAGGAGATCCTCGAAGTACTCCCTCCACCGCCCGATAATGTCCTCAGTCGAGGTCAGCAGTCTCCCGCCCCCACTATAAACAGTGTTGGCGAAGCACTGCTTCCCCCTCCTGAGGCGACGGACGGTTTGCCAGAATCGCTTCGAGGCCAACCAGTAGTCCTTCTCCATGGCCTCACTGAACTCCTCCCAGGCCCGTGTTTTTGCCTCTGCCACAGCACGGGCCGCAGCACGCTTGGCCTCACGGTACCCGTCAGACGCCTCAGGAGTCCCACAAGCCAACCACAGCCGATAGGACTCCTTCTTCAGCTTAACAGCATCCCTTACTGCCGGTGTCCACCACCGGGTTCTGGGATTGCCGCCGCGACAGGCACCGCAGACCTTACGGCCACAGCTACGGGCAGCAGCATCGACAATAGATGCGGAGAACATGGTCCACTCGGACTCTATATCTCCAACATCCCCGGGATCTGGTCGAAGCTCTCCCGGAGGTGGGAGTTGAATACATCCCTGGCCGAGGGCTCCGCCAGACGTTCCCAGCAGACCCTCACTATGCGCTTGGGCCTGCCAAGTCTGACTGGCTTTCTCCTCCTCCAGCGGATCCAACTCACCACCAGGTGATGATCAGTGGACAGCTCAGCCCCTCTCTTCACCCGAGTGTCCAAAACATGCGGCCGAAGGTCTGATAATACGACAACAAAGTCGATCATCGACCTCCTGCCTAGGGTGTCCTGGTGCCAAGTGCACTGATGGACACCCTTATGTTTGAACATGGTGTTCGTTATGGACAATCCGTGACTAGCACAGAAGTCCAATAACAATACACCACTTGGATTCAGATCGGGGAGGCCATTCCTCCCGATCACGCCTCTCCAGGTGTCACTGTCATTCCCCACGTGGGCGTTGAAGTCCCCCAGCAGAATAATGGAGTCCCCGGGAGGGGCACTATCCAGCACCCCCGACAGGGACGCCAAGAAGGCCGGGTACTCTGCACTGCCACTCGGCCCGTAGGCTGAAATGATAGTCAGAGACCTCTCCCCAACCCGAAGGCGCAGGGATACGACCCTCTCATCCACTGGGGTAAACCCCAACACGAGACGGCTGAGCTGGGGGGCAACAAGCAAACCCACACCAGCCCACCGCCTCTCCCCGTGGGCCACTCCAGAGTAGAACAGAGTCCAACCCCTCTCAAGGAGATGGGTTCCAGAGCCCACGCTGTGCGTGGAGGCGAGCCCGACTATTTCTAGTCGATATCTCTCGACCTCCCGCACAAGCTCATGCTCCTTCCCCCCCAGCGAGGTGACATTCCACGTCCCTAGAGCCAGCCTAAGCATCCGGGGATCGGGCCGCTGAGGTCTCCACCTTCGTCCGCCACCCAATCTTCTTTGCACCGGTCCCTCACGGTTTCCCCTGCAGGTGGTGGGCCCACTGGGGGATGGCCTCGCGTCTCTCGTTCGGGCTTGGCCCGGCCGGGTCCCGCGAGGAGCAACCCGGCCACCAGGCACTCTCCGACGAGTCCCGACCCCAGGCCTGGCTCCAGGGTGGGACCCCGGCTCTGCCGTACCGGGCGACATCACATGCCTCGATATTTTGCTCTTCATGAGGGATTCTTAAACCACTCTTTGTCTGACCCATCACCTAGAGCCTGTTTGCCATGGGAGACCCTACCAGGGGCATTTAGGCCCCAGACAACATAGCCTCTAGGATCATTTGAGCACTCAAACCCCTCCACCACGTTAAGGTGGTGGTTCAAGGAGGGGTTTAACAACTTTATTAATCCTAAAGGGAAATTGAATGGTGTAGTATCTCATATTGTTCTGGGCATAAGGGAAAAGTCACTCTGAGCAGCATGCAAGGCCTGTCTGGGAACAAGTTAGATAAGGAAAAGTTATTGGCGTGAGGAAAGACTGATGGACTTGTTATTGTAGAAGCGAACTTGTAGGCTGGATGGAAACAAATCAGCCGGAAAGAATTATGATATCTTGAATCCTGCCAGGTCACTTTGACATTAGCGTTCAGTGGTCCAGTTCAGCTCAGGAATTAAGTAGTTGACCAGAGTAATGACATGGGTATGGTATAACTGTCACGTAGACCAGTTTTGATTTCCTGCAGAAGTTTACTGGTCTTGTATTCCTGGAACTGTGATTGAGAACCAATGTTGTGGATGGCAAAAGTTTTACGTAAATTAGGATGGTAAATTCAATTGGTCAAGAGGACCACATACATACCAATGCTTTGTATTTGTATAAAAAAAACCCTGTAAGAACTGAAAGTAGGGAACTTCTGGAATGTTTGTCGATATTTTGTGCGTTGTAAGAAATAAAGTTCTGCCCGTCAAGGCTGGGAAGAGAGAGAGCTCTGAGTTTTGTGTTAACTGCTTTTAGCTCAGTAGTAAGGCCGCACTCTTCCACAAATTGGTGGCCCGTACGGGCTTCAAGGGTTGTTGCAGGTGCTGATGGCTGTGGACAGGAAGGATCTCCAGTAGTGGTCTGTCTTACAGTAGACGTGAAGAAGCCTTTGACTAGAGACACTCTGTTAGTCTGATAAAGAGGTTGGTCAGGGCTGTCCATTATGTTATTTGTACAATCATCTCCAGATGCTTCAGAGCAGTTCCCAGAACAAAACCAACTTTATTGATCAGCTTGTAAAGTTTTTTTAAGGCTCTAATGCTGTTACCCCACCAGATGCAGAAGGTGTTACACTCTGCACAACAGACTCATAGAAGATGTGCAGCATCTTGCTGCAAATGCTTGGCACATTAGTCACAGAAATTACCATTTAATTTCTCATGAACCAGAACTAGATCTATGACATTCAAATATCCCACACTCAAATTATGTGGGTGAGAGTCTTACTGGTGCTGTGTGGCTTACAATGTGGGGTTAACCAGATCCGCTGCCTTGTAACTCATCTCTGTTGATCATTGTTCTGATTCTGTTTTACCTTTTTATAGATTTGTTTATTATTTTCTGTGTATGGTTGTGGTGAAAGCTGTTGGTAAAAAGCCTGAATTAAAACTTTCACTATTGTAATTCGTTACTATCAGGATGTCCACAAAATGCAGTTAAAAGCCTTCAGCTGATTCAAAATGCTGCAGCAAGAGTTCTGATGAAAATTAAAAAGAGAGATCATATTTCTCCTATTTTAGCTTCCCTTCATTGGCTCCCTGTTAAGTCCAGAATAGAAATTCTCCTCCTCACATATAAAGCCCTTAATGATCTAGCTCCATCATACATCAGAGATCTGATTGTTCCATATGTTCCTAACAGAGCACTTCGTTCTCAGGCTGCAGGTTTACTGGTGGTTCCTAGAGTCTCTAGAAGTAGAATGGGAGGCAGATCCTTTAGTTATCAGGCTCCTCTCCTGTGGAACCAGCTCCCAGCTTTAGTCCGTGAGGCAGACACCCTGTCTACTTTTAAGGCTAGGCTTAAAACTTTCCTTTTTGATAAAGCTTATAGTTAGAGTGGCTTAGTTTATCCTGAGCTATCTTCCTTATTTTTTTACCTCCATCTTCTTCCCTCAGTTATGGTTGAGGTGCAAACACACCCTCCATTTCTGCTACCTGTATGACCCCTTCTCTTTTCCAATGGTTATAATCAGTCTGACAGAGGGAGGTATCCCAATCATTGTGGTTTTTAGTATAACAATGACCATAAGTGGGACCCTTTGTGAGGTGCCTTGAGACGACATTGTTGTAAATAAGCACCGTTTAACTAAATAATCTGAACTGAAACTATTTGTGTAGTTATGCTGATATATGCTTAGGCTGCTCTTCGCTACATTCTCACACTA
The DNA here is from genome assembly GCF_021462225.1 of Girardinichthys multiradiatus. Classification (NCBI taxonomy): domain Eukaryota; kingdom Metazoa; phylum Chordata; class Actinopteri; order Cyprinodontiformes; family Goodeidae; genus Girardinichthys; species Girardinichthys multiradiatus. The sequence goes on along the minus strand of NC_061817.1, from coordinate 1,299,459 downwards.
CTCTCCAATTTTGCATTGTTTGCTGTTATTTCAGCTTTTAACCTTGTTCTCTCTTTTCACTTCCTAGAAGCTACACCTGGCCTGGCTCTGTGCCTGCCTGTGACACCTTTCTGGAGAGGGGAATCTTCCGAGCTTCTGCTGGCAACAACTTAATGCTCACCCTCTACCGATGATCCACATAGCCCTGTCTTTTAGTGTTTAACCCTTTCTCTCTCCTAGACATGGAAATTGACTGAGCTTTTACTGTAACTAATTATATGTGCTCTCTTTCAGACTCTAACCTTGAAAACTGGCTCAGAGTTTATCTGTTCTTTCTTTCTAGGTGAAACGACTAAAGGAGCTACATCCATTAACATTTACTTTTCCTTCCCATAGAAAGTACTTCTGGATCAGTGCTTCTTTGTTCTCTTTGTGTCTTTGCTCTGTTCTCTCAAACCCCCAGTCGGTCGTGGCAGATGGCCGCTCACACTGAGCCTAGTTCTGGTTCTGCTGGAGGTTTCTTCCTGTTAAAAGGGAGTTTTTCCTCTCCACTGTTGCTACATGCATGCTCAGTATGAGGGATTGCTGCAAAGTCAACACCAGTGACTGTCCACTGTCTCTACATGCTCATCCAGGAGGAGGGAATGCTGCAAGACACTGACTGGATGCAATCTGCTGGGTTTCCTTAGATAGAAAAACTTTTTATCCAATTTGAATAAAAAGCTAACTCCAACTGCACTGTTCAATTGTTAGGATTAATTGGAATGTATGAACCTGACTGTTGTGAAGTGCCTTGAGACAACATGTGTTGTGAATTGGCGCTATATAAATAAAACTGAATTGAATTGAATTGAATTATATGCACACTATCTGTAATAAAATGGAAAAACAGCAGACATTTGTTAATGTTCGTTATTAGGTAATAATTTTAATTAAAATTAATTAATGTCCTTAGAAACAGTAATATTACCTGATAATTATGGTAAATGGTCTGCACTTGTATAGCACTTTATCAAAGCCGAGGACCGCAAAGCCTTTTACACTACAATCAGTCATTCACCCATTCATACACACAGTCACACACTGATAGTGGTAGACACTGTAGCCACAGCTGCCCTGGGACAGACTGACAGAAGTGAGGTTGCCATACAATCGGGAACACCGGGCCCTTTAACAACCATGAGCAGGCAAGGTGGGTGAAGTGTTTTGCCCGCCAGTGTTGCCCCAGTTAGACCAATTAGACCAGCTGCTATGGTGTACAGGATAATACAACTGTTGCTCCTCATTTGATCCCTACAATTTCACTGATTTTACACGTCAGTTTGTGTGATTTAAAGTTTCAACAAAATGTTTTTTTTTATTTTTCAACATTACCCTGCTACTAACCATCTCCTTGAACGTAATATTATTATTGTTATGATTTTTTGTTCTACCACATGGTAGCTGGTATCTTGACTCTGTTAAAGGGGGACATTTCAAATATGTGGAGAATAATTTTGGGAGTAGATCTAAAAGATTCTTAGAAAAGCTTTGCTTTCAGTGTAGAGAAGGTTAACGTCTGGACTCATGCAGGCAAATGTTTCAAGGCAGATCAAATGGATAGTGCTATTGTAACACAATCACTGATAACAAACTCTGAAAACTAATTTACCAGACTTGTATATTATTATAATCTACTATCAAAAATAAATTAAATCTAATAATGACTAAGTTTTCCTGAGAGGAGTTAATGAGAGACAGTTGCATAAAGCTGTCACTGATCAATTACGGTGTGACTGTTTTAGTGTGTACATGTTCCTTCGCATAAATTTGTGTTTGTGTGCGTTTGTGTGCACAGGAGTCAGGCTGTTAGATACGATGTGACTAATGAACTGTCACTTTCACAAAGACTCACAAGCATGCACAAGCACACGTTCAATACATGCAGCATGCTGCAGAACAGTCACGGTCTTTATGAGGACAGTCATTTGTCAGTTCCTGAAACCGTTCTGCAGCATTTCTATAAAGCCGTTGTGAATGTTGCTCAAGCACTTAAATTGGAGATCTTTCCAGGGCAATATGGCTCCAATTTGACATTTCGGAGAGCACAGGTTCATATCATTATTTATAGGCTAACAATGAACAGCTAGACGGTAAGTACTGAAATATTGTTCCTAGAGTAGCTTAAGGGGGCATGGCTACCAAGGCAACCCCTCATGGGACTGTACTCATGTTGCTGAGGTGTAAAGCTACAGTGTTCCAACTGTCAGGTGTGACTGAAAGGTAATGCATTTAAATGGTGTTGATTCCTCACTATTATTGATGGCTTTACGTGTACACCGTATTCATGTCTATTTGGCTGAGGGTGGTATTAGGTGTGTTCTGCACTGGGCCACTATCACTGAAACTGCTGTTTCAGTTAATGATCTTTTGATTATGTTTGCTATGAGTGTTTTAGGGGGAATAAAGCTGTAAAGCTGGGGATCAGTGGTGCACAGAGCAGACAGAAACAGACTAACATCTGTTGGTTTCCTGTGGTAGCCACATTGGTGTCAGAAATAGGCTTGACCTAAAGTGTATCAAGCTGCATCACACCTTGTTCATCACCTCATACACTGTGATATTTTCACTTTAGAGGTAGTACAAATGAACTGGTGTACTTTTGACAGTCATGCCTAACATTATGATGGCTTGTATTATAGTGAGTTGGCTCCTCTTTTGCTGCCAAAAAAGATACATCGAGGCATGAAGGTATCTGGCACCAAGATGTTAGCAGCAGATCCTCCAAGTCCTGAAAGTTGCAAAGTGGGCCTTTCCATTGAGCCAGATTCTTGATTAGATGGAGATCTAGGAAATTTGGAGCCAAAGTCAACACCTCAAAGTTATTCTTGCTCTTCTTAGACCATTCCTAAAGTACAGTGGTTGGACAATGAAACTGAAACACCTGTCATTTTAGTGTGGGAGGTTTCATGGCTAAATTGGACCAGCCTGGTAGCCAGTCTTCATTGATTGCACATTGCACCAGTAAGAGCAGAGTGTGAAGATTCAATTAGCAGGGTAAGAGCACAGTTTTGCTCAAAATATTGAAATGCACACTACATTATGGGTGACATACCAGAGTTCAAAAGAGGACAAATTGTTGGTGCACGTCTTGCTGGCGCATCTGTGACCAAGACAGCAAGTCTTTGTGATGTATCAAGAGCCACGGTATCCAGGGTAATGTCACCATACCACCAAGAAGGACGAACCACATCCAACAGGATTAACTGTGGACGCAAGAGGAAGCTGTCTGAAAGGGATGTTCGGGTGCTAACCAGGATTGCATGCAAAAAACATAAAACCACGGTTGCCCAAATCACGGCAGAATTAAATGTGCACCTCAACTCTCCTGTTTCTACCAGAACTGTCTGTCGGGAGCTCTACAGGGTAAATATACATAGTCGGGCTGCTATAGCCAAACCTTTGCCAATGCCAAATGTCGGTTTCAATGGTGCAAGGAGCGGCAATCATGAGCTGTGGACAATGTGAAACATGTATTGTTCTCTGATGAGTCCACCTTTACTGTTTTCCCCACATCTGGGAGAGTTACGGTGTGGAGAAGCCCCAAAGAAGCGTACCGCCCAGACGGTTGCATGCCCAGAGTGAAGCATGGGAGTGGATCAGTGATGGTTTGGGGTGCCATATCATGGCATTCCCTTGGCCCAATACTTGTGCTAGATGAGCGCGTCACTGCCAAGGACTACCGAACCATTCTTGAGGACCATGTACATCCAGTGGTTCAAACATTGTATCCTGAAGGCAGTGCCGTGTATCAGGATGACAATGCACCAATACACACAGCAAGACTGATGAAAGATTGGTTTGATGAACATGAAAGTGAAGTTGAACATCTCCCATGGCCTGCACAGTCACCAGATCTAAATATTGTTGAGACACTTTGGGGTGTTTTGGAGGAGCGAGTCAGGAAACGATTTCCTCCACCAGTATCACGTAGTGACCTGGCCACTATCCTGCAAGAAGAATGGCTTAAAATCCTTCTGACCACTGTGTAGGACTTGTATATGTCATTCCCAAGACGAATTGACGTTGTATTGGCCGCAAAAGGAGGCCCTACACCATACTAATAAATTATTGTGGCGTAAAGCCAGGTGTTTCAGTTTCATTGTCCAACCCCTGTATCTGTGCTTTGTGACAGGTTGCTGTATCCTGCTGAAAGCCATCAGGGAATATTATTTCCATGAGTGTACATGGTCTACAGCAATGCTTGGATTTGTGGCAGTCAAAGCATGGCAGGACCCAAAGCACCACATTGTGTCTGCTGGCTTGTTTTCTCCATGGTGAGTCTTGGTGCTATGTGTTCCCCAGGTACGTGATGCAGACACATGATGTAAAAAATGTTATTCATCAGACCAGGATACTTTCTTTGCTTCCATAATGTTTGCTTTGATTCCAGTTCTGATGCTCATATGCCCCTTACTGGTACTTGGGACAAAGTTGCTGTCTGAAGATTCTTCAGACAGCAGTGTGGATTTTGAAGTGGATGAAGATGAGAATCTTCTTCTTCAGGACCCGGTTCACTAATAAGCTATAGTATTACTTTATATTTCCAGCAACTTAACATTACATGTCAGCTATTTCAACAATGCTTTACCATTCTTTACATTTGTAACTACTGTTGTGTGGAGCGTCAATAATTTTAATTGTGATTGATTCAACCGGTTATATTAGTGCCCCCTGACTAGTTTGTAGTCATACAGCCCCCTGTACAACAAAGTGTGATCCACTCCAGTCTGACATCTTTCTTTTCAGAACCAGAATTTACTTCTTACGCAGTCCAATAAACTAAAGTTAAAGTAGCTAGTCTGTTGGATCAAAGCACATGGGTCGCCTTTTGGTTCCATGAACCAATGTGGATTCGTTTTTTGAATGGATCCGTTTTCCATGATAATTGAGTACCATGTGGGCAGGATTGTCAACAGCAAGGTGGCCCTACAGTCCAAAAAAGTAATGTGATTTTAGGGACACAAACACAACAACAACCTTTACTGCTGGTTAGTCAATGGTTGTTGTCAGACTCAGATTGAAAGCAGAGAGCCAGAGAAGGCTGCGGGGGGCAAGACGAAACATTCTGGAAAAGTATAGGAGAAAGAGGGAACCTTGGATTGGTTACAAGCTAGAGGAAATTTGAGGGTACGCTAACGCCACCTAATGCTAGTTTGCAATAGTGGTCATACAAACAATAAACCCTGTGTAAAATGATTTAACAGCTTTAAGATATTAGTTTTTATAATATATATAGTGCGACTACCCAATTAGTGGCCGACAGTCTTCTGACATCACGTTTTCAGCTCTGAACGGTTGGAACGTCTTCCAACTAGGTACTAAAAATAGTAACTGTTCCGCATAACCATTACTGATGGAAATGCCTAAAAAGCGAGTAGAACTGTGACGAACTGAGTAGGGACTAGTGGAAAAGGGGCATAGACCATCAACTCTGAGAACCTCAATTCAATTCAAAGATACTTTATTGATCCCCGAGGGGAAATTAGAATTCCACTACAACCCATCCAAACATACGTCATGACAAAAGACAAGGGGGGGACGGGTCACCGAGGCTTTGCTGCCCACTCACAGGCGCTGCCCTTGCTAGATCAGAAAAGAGACCACATTAGGTAAGCAGAGGGAAAAAAATTCATATTTCACACTTTATCCTTAGCAGGATACAGTTTGAGATTGTAAAAAACCTCAGCACAAAGAAGCAACACGTATGCAAAACAACATCATGCTGGGATCGGTGAAGGTGGTGTAAGTGCATATGTTTATCTTGAGCATGTGTGTGTGTGCAAGTGAGTGTGTGCAAGTAAGCCCATGAAGCACTGTCAGAAAGGCCATTATCCTTGATGGTACGTTGGGATGTTCATCAACAGGCCATTCTGAGCAGCTACACAGATGTCCTCAGGGAAGGGAGGGAGCAGAGCGTCATGTTTACATAACTTCCAGGAGAAGTTGAAGATAACCAGCCATCAAGGCCGCGCAGGGGAGCCAGATTCAGAAAAACAATAATTATTTGGGTTAGGCTGACTCTTAATTTTCCATCAGCCTTGAGAGTCTCGCTGGTGCTTCTCAAAGGCGAATCCAAACAGCCAAAGTCCTGGTCTTTCGCCAGATCCGAGCGAACAACTTTCTCCAAGATTTATGCCATTTCACCCCTGAGTCCAGGAACCGCAACCTGCCTGCGATCCTGTGTAAGGATCACATCCAGTCTGCGATTCAGCTCACGTAACATCTCAGTCTGAGTGCTGATCGCCCTGAGGATCCCATCACACATGCCAGGCAGCCTCACAATTGCCAGAACAGCTGCTGACATTCTCCGAATTTCTCGATATGCCAGGTAACCGCTGACTCCAAAAAGCAGAAATCTTGATATCAAACATCCAATTATATACATATAATTGTGGAGTCCATTGTGTATCCAGAGAAAAACGTCCCGTCCGGACAAGAGGGTTCTCCTCCACCCTGTCTTCTCATCGAGAAAATTTGATCAATTGCATTGAGAGACCGGCTGACCAGATTCATAACTCAGAATTTGGAAGATATGCAAAAAGAGGCTCCAAAAAGAAGACAAGACACCTGCTAAAAGATGAGATAATCAGAGGTAATCAGTGTTTTTCACTTCAGCTATCAGTGGACACATTGCTATGTCTGATCTGGTGTACTTTTGTCCATGCAAAAAAATTGTCAGCAATTTAGCCCCATCTCTTGAAAAAACTTCAATTGTGATAGCTGTCTTAAGACTACCTACTGTGTTTGAGTGTCAAAGCCTTTCAAATTCCACACAGTCTTCTTGATCCAAACAGCAGCAAAACTTTAGGTTTATTTCATAACCCTAGTTCTCTGAGTTGCATGAGTGAGGGTCACATTGGGAACGCCCTCGACGTGACCTCATCAGAAGCTTCTATTACATTACGCCAGCCAGGATTGGCTGAAAATAAGCCTCAGTGTCAGAGAGGGCATGGACCCTCCCCCAATTTATAGGGCTGTCGCAGCACTGACAGTTTATTCAAAAATGCTCACCTCTTCCTCGCAACGTCAGAGCAATGAGGGTGACTTGGTGAGATATTCACTCATGCTACTCAGAAAACCAGGGTTACGAAAGTAACCTAAAGTTCTTGTGTCTCACATTGGGAACAAAAATACACTGACACCCATATTGCTCAGCAGATTACACACTGCATGTCAGCAGTTTTTAAAACAATCACAATTCTCTACAGTGCTTGGTGCCACACTGAGCACTGAATGAGCCGGCGATGATGCTGTGGAGTCAAGTTTGTAAAATCGAAAAAACTAGCGAGAAGATGCCCAGCTTATATCGGCACAAATCTCTTGCAGAGATACTCCTAAAGCCCCTAGTGGAGTGGGCACGCAGGCCCTCTGGAGGCTGAAGCCCTTTTGAGCTATAGGCTAAGGAAATTGTAGCAGTGATCCAATGGGCGAACCACTGTTTTGACACCGGTTTCCCATAATGATTCTTAGCCCAGGAGACAAACAGCTGGTAACTTTTCCTGACCTGTTTTGTTCTCCCTAGGTAGATCTGTAAAGCACATATCGGGCAAAGATTGTGCAGCTTATTTTTCTCCTGTGAGGAGAAAGGAGGGGGAATAAATAGCACCAACTCAGTTGGAGAGTATGACCCCAACCACTTTAGGCTCAAAAGCAGGGTTTGGGGAGCAAAACCACGCTAGTTTTGTACGGAGAAAATTTTGTGCAAGAAGGGTGCACTGATAAAGCGTGGATTTCACTCATACGCTTCGCAGAGACCAATGCCAACAGAAGTGCTGTTTTTAGAGCTACTATCTTTAATTCCACATGATCCAGTGGCTCAAAGGGTGGGATAGTGAGCGCATACAGCACCAGGGGCAGGTCCCATGATGGAACCATGGGTCTTGAAACGGCGAGCCCCTCTGACGTGCGTTCTGATCGTTCAGGGAGAAGAACAGGAGGCACCAATTGTTCTCCTGTGAGGCAAACAGGTCCACTGATGGCTGACCGAACCTCTGCCAGACCAGCTTGGCCACCTCTGGATGGAGCTTCCACTCTGCGTACAAAGGATTCCCCATGGAGAGATGGTCTGCTCCACAGTTCAGTACTCCTGGGATGCCAGTGCCCCTCAGAGACAGAAAACGTGTGCTGTTCCAAATGATCAGTTTGCGAGTCAGCCTGTGGAGCCTCAGTGACCTCAGACCTCCTTGCCTATTGATATAAGGCATCACAGTGGTGTTGTATGTTCTGATCAGCACGCGGTGTCCTATCAGGAAAGAGAGAAAATCATTTAATGTTAAGTGAACAGCCATCAGCTCCAGGTAATTTATTTATTTATGTGACCTGACGGCATGTTTGGGCCTCAAGACCCATTTACTATTTCTTATTCGCAATTACCTCCCCAGCCTGACAGGGAGGCATCTGTCGTGACCACTTTTCTGTTTTTCATGACTCCCATCGGTACACTATATGTCAGCACATCGGCATCCTGCCATGGACGTAGTGCTCTTGTGCAGGCTGTTGTAACCCTCACTCTCTGACGAAAGTGCAGGTTCAACCTCTGATGAGAGACCACCCATCGTTGGATCCCTCTCCTGTGGAGACGTCCCAGCGGGACTATTACTAATGCTGAGGCCATCAGCTCCAAAAGCCTTCCGCAGAGTGTGAACGATACCAGATTTCCTCTGTAAAACATGGACAAGGAGTCGAGCATAGTTTTCACTCTGTCCTCTGTTAGTCTCTGTTAGTCATTGCCGCCTGATCTGAGTTTCGGGAGAGACCTATGAAGAATATGTGTTGAGATGGAAGAAGGACACTTTTCTCCATATTTATTTGGAAACCCAGATCCATAATGTGCTGTGTCAATATAGCTGTGTGGTCTACAGCTTCCAGGTGGGAGGATAAGGCAATCAGCCATTCATCTATGTACATCGCCACGTGGATGCCCCGCCTCCTGAGCGGACACACAGCAGCCTCTGTGCACTTTACAAACACTCTCGGGCTCAGAGAGGGTTCAAAAAAGAGCACAAGGTATTTGTAACAGTTTCCCTGAAATGCAAATCTGAGATATTTTCTGTGTGGTCGGTATATGGGGATGTGGAAATAAGCATCTTTGAGGTCGACTGATGTAAACCAATCGCCAGGATGTAGGAAGCGCAGCAGGGAGGCGTGGGTCAGCATCCTGAATTTGTATTTTCTCAGATGCTTGTTCAGCGTGTAGTGGAATTTTCTTATCAAAGTGGGAGAGAAATTAACTCATTAAAAGAGAAAAACCAGACTTTGTCTATAAGTTTTATTCAAAGGCATTCAGCATTTGAAGACCCTGTCACTGAGCTTAGTCTGAAGCAGAGCCCCGATCAACATTTACACACAGTATTTAAAGAGTATGTGGGTGTTACTTCAACTTAAAAGAGTTTGTGCTTTATGGCCCTAGACCCTCCTCAGGTCAGAGGTCACAAAGTTATCTACGAGCAGACCATCTGCTCTTCCTGAGGAATCACCCTAAAGGATGGGTTTTAACCATTAAATGTCTGATAATGGCTTTTACAGCTTCCTCCTCTAACAGATGTTCTGAGGAGAGAGGTAACCTAAAGGTCATACACTTTGGAACACTTTAGAGCACTTAATACAAGAATTTCCATTACAACTCCTTTCTTCTGATTACAAGATAATCACAACTAAAAGGAACATTCTTCAAAACCATCACCGAGGATAATAATCAAAATAAAACCAAGAAAAACTATATATACAACACTTTAACAAAGGATGGGTTTTAACCATTAAACGCCTGATACTGGCTTTTACAGCTTCCTCCTCTAACACAGATGTTCTGAGGAGAGAGGTAACCTAAAGGTCATACACTTTGGAACACTTTAGAGCACTTAATACAAGAATTTCCATTACAAGTGCCTGGAGGTCAAAAAGTCGCACACATTCCCCATCCACCTTTCTTCGGCACGAGGAAATAGCATGAATAAAAACAGACGCTGCTGTGTTCGCTCTCTTCTCCAGCAACGAGGAAATTTCCTCCTGTAGGAAAAGAACGGCTGTAGCCTGTATCCCCTCCTTTTAATTCTTAAAACCCACTCTGAGTCTGTGCATTTTTCCCAAAGATTGGTTTTCACTGTCAGCCGGCTGGCATGCCAGTCTTTCAAAAACGGGCTGAGAGCGCCACCTTCTGTGTCTAGGTCGCAAAATGCTCCATCTTGTATTGCACATGCGAGTGGTGTTGGCTGCATTACAGAGGTGTTCACACTTGAGAGAGGTCTCACTCCTTCGCAAAAAAGGAGGGACCAAATCACCAAAAGTTATTAGGTTTATATTTTCCAACGTTTTTAACTGCGCTCTCAGCTCGTGGCCTGGATGCGACAGTTTGTGAACATTTATTTCTGAAAAAAGTATTTCCCATAATGAACATAGTCTCTCAGTTTCTTCGTGGCGTGCTGAGCCAGCTCGAACATCCTCTCGGTCATGTGCTAAACTCTGCTTAACTCTTCGAACGGGCTCAGAAACAGAGCCGTGGAGGGAAGTGATACCTGCTCGTTCCCTCCATCCAGGGAGGAGGTCATGCCAGCCGCTTCGTTCTCCTTACCACCTGAGTGGAGGTGGGAGGTAGGCGGTCGGGCCAAGAGCCTTCAGGCTTCCTCTGCCCCTGTGCAGCTGATTGCGCTTTCGGTAGTCTTGGGACCCTGAAGGTGGGAGGAAAGCGAACAGTTCCCTGGGCAAAGGTCTGGCACTGGGGTGGCGGGGGCGTAGTCCCAGGGGCAAATGTACATCTGGGCTTCAAGACTGCGGCTTCCCTAGGGTTAGCTTACAGTGGCAGTATTGCTACTCTGTAATGGCCAGCTGTAGCCAGGTAAGTTGACACTTGTTTTTTTTTTTTTTGGTGTGTATTTCTACTCTTCCCACAGTATTTCTACCGAGTGAACAGCTACTCTCTGCGATACTGAACAAATCCTGAGCGAAGCGGCCGACGACCGAGCTTGCCCACTTGTCTATGGACAGTTTAACTAGATTCCGAAGAGAGACTGTATCTATGGAAGAGCTGGTTGAAACTTCTGCTCGTTGCAAGAAGACATTTTTTAATAAACTGTCAGTGCAGTGACAGCCCTATAAATTGGGGGAGGGATCCTGTCTTCTCTGACAATGATAGGCTAATTTTCAGCCAATCCTGGCTGGTGTAATCCAATAGGAGCTTCTGATGAGGTCACGAGGGCGTTCCCAATGTGAGACACTCACTCATGCAACTCAGAGAACCTCCTGAGCAATGTCAGTGTAGACTGTTTCAAGCCACTAAAATGTAAATGGAAAACGGATCCAGCTGAAACAGCAGCATATATTAGTTGACCGTTCCTAACAATGTCAGTTTTTTGTATGCATGACTCAAAGAGGCCAACCAATGGGGGGTTTTCACATGACATCGCAGTCACGTGACTGCACTTTGGGATCACCATCTTGGGTGACAGCTGCAGCCTGTTTTCTTTGTTTTAGTGTGATCAGTGAAGCAAAACTCCAGACCATTCTACCATAACTATGGTGAAAACTTTCTTAATTGTGGGTTGTGCGGCATGTGGTGGTTAAGACCAACGTTCATTCTATCTTCTGCCAGGTGTGATAGAAAATCAGTGTGAGAAAACAAAAACACTGTGTACGAAATGTCGACTCCTGTGGCTGATGAGTTGATTCTGAGTTGGGTGGCAGAACTCAGCACTACCACCCAACAATCAGTGCTGTGACCTACAGGTCCTTCTCAAAATATTAGCATATTGTGATAAAGTTCATTATTTTCCATAATGTCATGATGAAAATGTAACATTCATATATTTTAGATTCATTGCACACTAACTGAAATATTTCAGGTCTTTTATTGTCTTAATACGGATGATTGTGGCATACAGCTCATGAAAACCCAAAATTCCTATCTCACAAAATTAGCATATTTCATCCGACCAATAAAAGAAAAGTGTTTTTAATACAAAAAACGTCAACCTTCAAATAATCATGTACAGTTATGCACTCAATACTTGGTCGGGAATCCTTTTGCAGAAATGACTGCTTCAATGCGGCGTGGCATGGAGGCAATCAGCCTGTGGCACTGCTGAGGTCTTATGGAGGCCCAGGATGCTTCGATAGCGGCCTTTAGCTCATCCAGAGTGTTGGGTCTTGAGTCTCTCAACGTTCTCTTCACAATATCCCACAGATTCTCTATGGGGTTCAGGTCAGGAGAGTTGGCAGGCCAATTGAGCACAGTGATACCATGGTCAGTAAACCATTTACCAGTGGTTTTGGCACTGTGAGCAGGTGCCAGGTCGTGCTGAAAAATGAAATCTTCATCTCCATAAAGCTTTTCAGCAGATGGAAGCATGAACTGCTCCAAAATCTCCTGATAGCTAGCTGCATTGACCCTGCCCTTGATAAAACACAGTGGACCAACACCAGCAGCTGACACGGCACCCCAGACCATCACTGACTGTTGGTACTTGACACTGGACTTCTGGCATTTTGGCATTTCCTTCTCCCCAGTCTTCCTCCAGACTCTGGCACCTTGATTTCCAAATGACATGCAGAATTTGCTTTCATCCGAAAAAAGTACTTTGGACCACTGAGCAACAGTCCAGTGCTGCTTCTCTGTAGCCCAGGTCTGGGGAATGCGGCACCTGTAGCCCATTTCCTGCACACGCCTGTGCACGGTGGCTCTGGATGTTTCTACTCCAGACTCAGTCCACTGTTTCCGCAGGTCCCCCAAGGTCTGGAATCGGCCCTTCTCCACAATCTTCCTCAGGGTCCGGTCACCTCTTCTCGTTGTGCAGCGTTTTCTGCCACACTTTTTCCTTCCCACAGACTTCCCACTGAGGTGCCTTGATACAGCACTCTGGGAACAGCCTATTCATTCAGAAATTTCTTTCTGTGTCTTTCCCTCTTGCTTGAGGGTGTCAATAGTGGCCTTCTGGACAGCAGTCAGGTCGGCAGTCTTACCCATGATTGGGGTTTTGAGTGATGAACCAGGCTGGGAGTTTTAAAGGCCTCAGGAATCTTTTGCAGGTATTTAGAGTTAACTCGTTGATTCAGATGATTAGGTTCATAGCTCGTCTAGAGACCCTTTTAATGATATGCTAATTTTGTGAGATAGGAATTTTGGGTTTTCATGAGCTGTATGCCAAAATAATCCGTATTAAGACAATAAAAGACCTGAAATATTTCAGTTAGTGTGCAATGAATCAAAAATATATGAATGTTACATTTTCATCATTACATTATGGAAAATAATGAACTTTATCACAATATGCTAATATTTTGAGAAGGACCTGTACTTCTGTGAGCTGCGCTCTCATGCCTGGATTTAGCCCGGGTCTGGTCAGGCTGGATTTTATGAGCTCAATCTATACCCAGGGGTGAAAGTGAGCCGGTACGGTCTGGTACTGCGTACTACTAAAAGATTCTGCGCCGGTACACAGTACCGGGAAGAGGGAAGAATAGCTGTCTGCTATGAAGTGTGGAGATATATTATGTGTGTGCATCATTATTATTACTATGTTCATAACCAGTGTGGGAAATAAAATGTGTAACATGTGTTAGTATAAGACATTGTGTATTGTGTGGTCTGCAAAAGTATTTCTCACAGGAGAGGGGAAGTGGAAAATTACTGAAGAGCTGCAGGAGTGTGTGAAAAGTAGAGATAGTACAACTGACTGACTTACTCCCTTCTCATATCAGTAGAAAACAGGGTGCAGGTGCAGGACAATAACTGTCTAAATATGGTAAGCCGGAAAAGTGTGAGAAAATATTGTAAACAAGGGCGCTGCCCATTTTTTGTGTGTGTTTTAATAAAAGAAATGAGCCCAGTAAGGAGAGTCAGAAGAAGTCTCGGTGTATCCTACCTACATGTGCTTCTCTCACTGGGCTCAAGTATTTGAATGACATACAGCTGTCTCCGTGGGATTTATTCTAATGTGTTGTGAATTCCTCCAGGTTACGGTGAATAAACGAACGCGCAGAAGGCCCCTTTAAAGGGGAACTTCAACAAAATTTGTGACCCCCGACGTGGACAACAACAGAGTGTGACAGACGGAATCTTCTGACACCGGGCGCCCATTAATCTTCTAAAAGGTGAGGTAGAGCCTATTTTATTAAACCAGGTGTCAGTTGGTTCTGAATGTCATTTTACTCTGCAAAACTGTAAAAGAGTTTGCATTAACTGGACATGTTCAAATGGAGTCAGATAAGAATTAAGCTTTTGAAGGTTAGAGGCCTCATTTCAAGCTGAAAAAAGTTGATATTGCTGGGTGTGGCGTCCCAACTTATTGATTGACGAATCAATAAGATATAGCTGGGTTTAAGTTCCGTGTTTTTGGCAAAACACAAAGGATTGATAGAAGTTAAAGTCCTCAGAGAACTTTTGAATTTTTTAACAGGTGATACGCTCATTCAGAAATCTCACGAAGGGTTAGAGGCCCATCTAGCGGACACACGGAGAAATTACACAAGCGACTGGTAGTGCAGTCCATGTTAAATTATTGAACACTCATTCTGAATTAAAAATGCGGTTGGATTTTTGATTATTTGAGGGAAAATAAAATGCATTTATTGAATATAGGGTGAAGTGGCTTGTAGTGGATTGTTTCTGCATATTTGTGCATATTTCCTGTGTGCGAGTGTCTGTCACAGACAGTTGTGTTGTATTGAGGAAGTACGAGCTGGAATGTGTCTGTGTGCGACTGAGCTGGATGATTATTTGGGGTAAAATAAAAGACAAAGTACTAGATATAAGTATCTGTGGTGCGGATTATAGAAGAAATGTGAATGTTAAGTGTTTTTGCTGATATTAAACGGGGGCGACTGTCACAAGCACTGACTGTGTGTGTGTGTGTGTGTGTGTGTGTGTGTGGGACTGGGTGAAGCAGCAGAGAGCTGCCACACCATCGCTGTTTATTAAATACACTGTATTGTCTGGTCAACCTTGCGGTGTTAACAAGGACAATACAGTGATAAGCGGATTTTATATGCATATTGTGAAACGTGAATTGAACACTAATTTCACAGGATTTTAAACAACATGGAAGAGGAATTTCCGGAAAAACCAGGATGGTTAGATATAAACACACAATTAACTAACATGCAAGCACTGGTTCTCCAAACGAGAGGTAAGGAGGAAGGTGATAAAATGAAAAAGAAGATCGAAAAAAAGGTAAGACAACCAATGAAGGCGGATGGAATTAATTTGACAGACAAGTGGAATTTAGGTGATTGGTTTAGAAAGAAAATGAACACAGCTAAGAAACACAGACAGGACGCACAAGGTAAGTTGAATGAAGCTACTTTTTGGTCTAAAAGTAAGTACAACACAAACATACATAAATATGAAAAAGAGGAACGCTTCTGGGGAGACATGATTTTAATACATCAAGGAGCAAAACACACAATGACGCTCAAAGAACCCAGAGGAGGAGACAAGAAGGAGGGGTCAAAATCAGCTCAGGGGACGAGCCCAGATGGACCGCCCCCATATAGACCTTCCTCCCCATGCAGTTCCCTCACTGGTGCACCCACACCGCCCCCTGGTGGATTGTACGCCATATTGGAAGTAGAAAATGGAACACTTATACTGCATGGCTTGGGCATTCCAGAAGGGGGGACTGGATCTGTCAGTGGAACTTCCGGATTATCTATGTCAGCATCTGCTGGATCATTTCTGGATGCCGAAAAGGCAGCATTTCAGGACAGAGAGGTAAGAGAAAGACAAGAACAACATCAAAGAAGCCTGAGCAAAACAAATCCCTTTCGCTCAACCCCACAACAATCCTCCCAACCTGCTTCTCTAATTTCAGAGGCTGGGGCACGGGGGCCACCCGGCCCAGGCTCTGGCTTACAAGTGGCAGGGACTGATCCGGTGGGATCAGTGGGTTTACTGCTAAGTGGATCCTGGAGGCCAGATAGGGTTTTGTGTCCTAATCCTTTTCTCACACCCACACCTTGTTACACCTCTACCCCAGCTCCAGAGGTGCAGGTAAGCAGGAACAGCATACCACAGGAAGATGGAGAAGACAGAGCTGATCCGTAGCAAAACCATCCTGAGGACGGATCCCCAATACGCAATCAGACAGTTGCACAGTTAAGGGAACATTTAACCCGCAAAGCTGCAGCTAAACCAGAAGGCTTTAGTTATGCCCCAAAAACCAATTATCCCCTTTTACAGCAACAAGGCTCTGGAGCCCCCTGTAGGTATAAACCTTTCTCTCTGGGCGACATTACGGCTCTCTGTGACAAGTTGCCCCCCATAACTGAAGGAGCAGCAGTGTGGCTCTAGACTTTAGACACCCTGACGGCAGGCACCACGCTAGCATTGGGAGATTATAGAGCAGTGGCAGGACGGTGCATGCCACACCACACATGTAGAGAGATTGAGACTGCTGCTTACACCTCGGGAGCCCCGGATTCTGACCTCTTCACCCAGCATGTCCACTGGCTAGGTGATGCATTGAGAACAGCATACCCTGTAACCAGGGGACACACCATCCCTAAGTTTGAATGGGACCCTAAAATTAACCCCAGGGAATACCTGGACCAGTGCAAATCCATGTGGCAAACTCAGACAGGAACTAACCCAGCAAATGAGGGGGCACAGAGAGACTGGTTCAGAGATGCTGTCCTTAAAGGAATACCCCAACAGGTAAAAGCCAGTATGGACGACAATCCTGACATGGCTGGAGAGGACGCTGGAACTTGGAATCGCCATCTGATCCATCACCTGTCCAAAATAAGAGAGGACCATAAGAAAGATGAGGAGGAACTTAAGACCCTGCAGACCCAATTGCTAAAAATGCAGTTAGCCGAAGCAAAGCAGAAAGCAGGAGAAAAGAAGAAAGACAACAAAACTCCCAAAATAATGTATGAAGGTGCGGTTTCTCAGGGCCCCCAGACTACTCCCTTTCCTGGCCATCAGGACACGATTGCACCGAGGTCTGCAACCTCTGGTCCTTATCATGCCCAACCAGGCCGGTTCAGGGGCAGGGGCCGTGGATTCCGTGGAGGACCACCAAGGCGATGGGGGGGTGCTGACGTTTGCTACTACTGTGAGGAGCAGGGTCATTGGAGCCGAGAATGTCCGTACAACCTTGAGGCATATGGGCGTGGGTATGGACCCAGAGAAAGCCCAGGGCGATGCCCGTATCGAGGACGGGGTGGTCCACCACGTGGAGGTCAACAGCAGCAACCTTCACTTCAGCTGCCAGCCTGGGATGAACCCAGCTTTGGGCCAGACCACAACTGAGGGCCCCCACAGAACCCCCCGGACAGAGGGACTGAGGACCCCTTACTGTCCGTGACAGTGTATGGACAAACTCTTCCTTTTTTGGTGGACACTGGAGCCACATGCTCAACTATTCAACGAGCCCCTCCTACCACCCTCTCCACAAGGACTACCACTGTCATGGGGTTTTCTGGGGCTAAACAGGTCCTACCTTACACCACACCCCTAAAAACCGAGATAGGGGGACAGACTTTGAACCACAGCTATTTGGTGTTGGCGGACACCCCTGTCAACGTATTGGGCAGAGACATGTTGATTAAAATGGGAGCCACCATTTTATGTGGACCTGATGGACTGTCTGTGCATCTGCCCAATGGAGCTCAACTAGCCTGTGGCAACAATTCCCGCCTCTCTCATGGACAGTATCTCATACAACCCCTGGCTGACCCTATACATATATTGGGTCCTCCTGCATCCATAAACCACAACGGGCGGAGGCATCCTCTCGTCCTTCCTTCGGTGGAAATCCTGGATCTCGACCCTGGCGCCCTACGTCTCTCCCCCTGACCCGCCACATGTCACCCTCTTCTATGACAAGAATAACTGTGAGTGTTATCAGGAAAGCTTTGCTGAGGAGCTGGAGGGGACTTCCTGGGAGATCGCCACCGCAGACATTTATGTAGCCCCTGAAGGTGTCGTAGCCTCCATGCAGCTGTCTACAGAACAGGAGAACTGGTTTAAAATGTGGTCTGATGGTGTACCCCATGTTTCACTGGCGCTCCACCCTGCTCACGAAGCCCACGAGCTGGGAGGAGTGTTAAAACGTTCCCTAGCTCTAACTGACTGGCATTCTTTATCCACACCCAATCTATCTTATTCCCCCTCCTGTAACACCTACCGCATTACTAACATGTCCAAAGATGAAAAAACAGATCATCCAATGGCTGCAGCTGTAGTTCAGAGCATGCCACCTTCACTTTGGGCTGAGGGCCCCACGGATGTGGGACTCATTCAGTGCTCTCCCATCACTTTCCAGCTTAACACTGACCGACCCATTTGGAAATCCCAGTACCCTCACAAACCAGCAGCCGAAAGTGGAATTTCTGACACCATAGAAGGGCTGTGGAACGCTGGGGTGCTGGAACCAGCTGACAGCTCTTCTTGGAACACACCCATCTTACCAGTAGAAAAGAAGGGCACTGGGAAATGGAGAATGGCCTACGACTTGAGAGCAGTAAATGCAGCACTGTCCACTCCCACAGTCCCAGTGCCTAATCCTTATGTTGCTCTTACCAATCTAAACCCTGAACATGCATGGTTCACCTGCATCGATCTGGCCAACGCTTTCTTCTGCCTGCCTCTAGCTGAGGAATGCAGAGATATTTTTGCATTCACATATAAGTCAAACAGGTACCGCTACACTCGTTTGCCGCAGGGTTTTGCTCTGTCACCCGGGATATTTAATCAGGTCCTTAAGGACTCCCTCCAAGACTGTCCCCTCCCACCGAACACCACATTGATTCAATATGTGGATGACATTCTTTTGGCGACACCAACTGTTTCTGAATGCTTGGAGGCCACGGCTGTGGTGCTCTCACACCTAGCAAAAGCTGGGTACAAGGTCAGCAAAGCCAAACTACAAATTTGCCGGAAACAGGTGGATTTTTTGGGCAGGGTAATCTCTCAGCCCGGGACAGGAATGTCCCCTTCACATCAATCTGCTGTCCTTTCTCATCCAAAACCGGTGCGGGTGAAGGACATGCTTTCCTTCTTGGGACTCACCGGATACAGCAGGCCATTTATTCCAGGATACACTGACCTAACTGCCCCACTTCCCAGGCACGTCCCACCGGGAGGAGGCCCAGGGGACGGCCCAGGACACGCTGGAGGGACTATGTCTCTCGGCTGGCCTGGGAACGCCTTGGGCTCCCCCTGGAGGAGCTGTAGGTGGTGTATGGAGAGAGGGACATCTGGGCGTCTCTGCTGAGTCTGCTGCCCCCGCAACTCGGTCCCGGATAAGCGGAAGACGACGAGTACGAGTACGAGTATATATATGGAATGCAAGCATTGTTTTAAGCAATATTTCCTCAATAATAATAAAAAAGAAAGAAACATATAACAAGCCCTAACGGACTGTCACATATTTTAAAGTGTTTTGAAACGTACCCTTCCTTCATTGTGTGATATGTGCGGCCAATCGTCCAGATTTGCGCTGAACAAACCAACAGGCAGTACATATGGATCAACCTTGTTGATGACAGCAATTTTGTTGAGGTATATGGCCTTATCAGGAGGCTGAAACGACTCTAGATACTTATCCATGGACAAAAAGTATGCAATGTTGTGAAGAGCTAAGAAGCGACACGGAGCCACCCAAGTTGATGGACTGGAAGTGAGGCGGGGACTTCAGTGACATCAATAAAAAGGGTCTATCATAGCTTTCAGAGTTACCGAAGGTCTCTGATGGTAAATACTAAATTAAGCTAATTTTAACTCATTATAGAGAGGTATTCCTCCCATGATTTCCACTTCTGTTGAAAATGAACCCTTCACTATTTGACTTTAAACAGCAGACTGCATGAAGTCACTTACTTGGAGTATTCACTCTTCTTGGATGAGGATGTAGCAACAGCGGACAGTTGCTTGCATTGAGTTGTTAACTTGCAGCAATACCTCGTACTGAGCATGCATGTGGTGACAGTGGAAGGAAAATATCCCCTTCAATGGAAAGAAACCTCCAACAAGACCTAGTTTAGTGTGAGAAGCCATCTGCTGCAACAGACTGGGGGTTTCAGAAGACAGAGTATATCCTCAAAAAAACACAGAAGCACTGATCCAGGAGTACTTTCTATGTTAAAGAAAAGTTAAGGACAGTGGTCCCTCCTTTAGTGGCTTCATCTAGGAGAGAAACACAGCTAAGCAGATAAGCTCTGATCCAGTTTTAAACTCTATAGGATAAAAGAAAGCACATACAAATTTACTCAAAAATGTTTCATAGTAGTAAAAAATGCTTAATTCACTATAAACACCTAAGGCTCCACAGCATTCCTGTTTAGCAACCATTTGTCACAGTTTAGGACCAAATTCTAAAAATATTATTTCTGCTTTATTCTATTAAGAGAGATAGACCACAGAATATCAACAAGACAATTATTGGTTAAAAGTTTTACATTTTCTGTGCTCTTTGCTCTTTCCTTGCTCTTTAGCTGGAGAACATGTTTGTCTCAGATTCAACTTAAGATTCCTTCTGATGAACTTCTGTAATTCATTATCTCTACTCCCTAGAAACAGCACAACATTCCCTGTCCCTACAATAAACTAGACAAAATAATATACTGGGAGGGGCGGAGTGAGATTGTTTCTGACTTGATTGAGCCATTTCCTCTCTCCATGTCAGCAGGAAAGACAGACTTTTTTGAACCTTTTTTCCTGACTCTTTGGGACATTCCCATGCAGGACAGGAAACCATGGTGCAGACTACATATATCAATAACAGGAAGCACAGGAAGAAAAATAAATATGACATGTTTTCATCTTCATTTATCTCCATTTTATTAAAGGTTTGCAAATGACCTTTTTGCAATAAATAAATGCACAATGAAATCATATTCATCATCAGTAAAATTGTAAGACTAAATGAACACTCTGCAGGAAAATGTACATCTTTAACCCATTCATTGATGTACTCCGTGCTTTTTGTTTAATTTTTTGATCACCATAAAATTTTCTCTCTGGGGAGGAAGTAATTCTTTGTAGTAAAACAAAGCTACACCGTAACAAGGAAAACAAAAAAACTAAATACAGTCAAAATTTAAACAGAGACATAACCACAGAAAACCAACAGAATTAAAATGTTGAAAAAAATATATATAGCTGACGGTGCTGAAACCATCCCACACAAGAATTCTATAAATACCTGGAAAGCCTGGAAAAACTGACTCTATTCAGCCAGTAGCTCCGGGACAATCCCACACAACATTCCCCTGATGTAGCCAACCTTGCCGGCTCAAGAAAATTGCTATTTCTGACCCACTGTTAAGAAAGGAAGCATCCAGCCTGCAATCCCACATCTATGTGGTAAAACTATCCAGAGGACAGTGGAAAGCCAGTGCAGTGTATGATCAAGCACGTCAGTACAGGGACGCAGGAGGGTTTTTAATGCCTGATGGCAAATGCTGTTAATGTTCAAGTCCCTGAGCTGAGCAAAGAGCAGAACTAACAACATCATAACACCTCATTGTAGAAAAAGTTCATATTCATTAGCCTCTTGCTACCCATCCCCCAGAAACAGGGGATGAAGTGTACTTTTTTTTCTACGTTCATTGCTCTACATTCCCTTAGTTAAGCACAGACGTGTGGTATCCTCTAAAACATCAGACTCTTGGGTAAAAGCTGATTTAAACCATTTCTACAAACATAGTTAAAACTACAAGCAGTTGAATCAGAAAGTAAACACAAACTCCAGTAAACTCCACAAATGTCATTACCGCAAATCTGTGTCAGCTGCCCTCCCGGCAGCTTGTACACACACAAAGCATATCTGCAAACAGTGAGCTTAGAGATTCCAAAAATGGTAGTAGCCCGAAGAGGACATTTCATAATAAAAGCAGTATGTTTCATGCCTGGAGTGGGTTGATGTCATTCTTGCTGCTCTGTGTTCTGATTTTATTTTTCAGGTCTGACTGTGGAAATGGAATTATATTATTACTTTTTACACTGTTTTACATGGTTGTTGGTGTGTTCATCATTTTAGTGTCCATTTAGTTTTCATTAGATTTGGACTCAAATTGTATATTTTGAGTCACTTTAAACTAAATTGTGAGCCACATTGCTAAAAAACTGTTTGTTTCCAGTGACTGCTTTCACTTCAGGATGACAGTGCAATACATCTAGAATGTCTAAATGAAAGCCCTCTAAAGAGATTTGTACTCACTTTTACTGAAGTTGCTGTTAATATTGCAACTGTCTGTTTCCAGTTACTGATGTCACCTCAAGATAACAATAGAACACCTTCAGATGCTCACCAAAGGTTATTAAGATCTGATGTGGAATTTCAAAATTAAAGCCCTTCAAAATCTTTATTTTCTGTCACTGTTACCTAAGTTTCTGTTGGAGTTGCTAAAAAACTGTTTCTAGTTATTTGTTTCACTTCAGGATGACAGTAGAACATCTCTAGGTGCTGCTCACCAAAGTTCACCAACATCTGATATGGAATTTCAAAATTAAAGCCCACCAAAACCTGACTTTATAGTTATTTTTACAACTAGCTGCCAATGTTGCACCAATACTATCTATTTCCAGTGAATACTTTCACTTCAGGATGACTGTAGAATATTTCCAGATGCTACCCACCAAGGTTCACCAACATCTGATGCGGAATTTCAAAATCTATGTTCTTATTCACATTTTACTAAGTTGCTGTCAACGTTGCAACTAAACTGTCAGTTTCCAGTGAATACTTTCATTTCTGGCTGAGAGAACAACTATCGGAGAAGGATCTTGGGTCGGACCAAAGCGCAGACAAGAGCTCGGTATCCGCATCATAGTTTATTCTTAAAAAAGGTCAAAACGTAACAAAAACACTGCAAGTATGAATCCAGAGACAAAATCCAAAACTTTCAAAACACTGCAGGTACCTTGGCAAAAACGTAGCATAAGCGAGCCAAAAACAAAACCGTCATGGTAGGGAAAGGGGTAATCAACAGAATAACAGAAGGAACCAGCGAGGAACTAAGCAAACAGAACAACTAATATACACAAAGCACAGAGAGGGGAACAAAAGGCAGGTAATCAAAGAAACAGGGAACAGGTGTGACAAGGAACAGGTGAAACAAATACAAAGGCTGAGGATGGGTGAAAGGACTAAAACAGAAAACACAAACTAAGCAAGAGAATAAATCAGAGGAGGAAATAAAGAATTAGAATAACTATGAACTAAAGTAAACAGAGAAACTAGAGAGGAAACATAGAAACAATAACCTAAGAAATAAACAAAGAGCCATAAGGAGAATCTAAATTACAAAATAAACCATACAAGAACCCACAAAGTCCAAAATGTCACTCCATGACAACAACCACTGCAAATGCCCAAGACAGTTTATCAATATCTGTTTTGGAAATTCCAAATTAAAGCCCTTAGAATATTAATGGTCACATCACATTTATTAATGCATTTTAATCTAAAAGGAGTTTGACAAGCCCACTTTTTAGTTTACCAACAGAGAGCATCTTTAATCATAGAGAAATGCAATTTTTAATTTGATTTCTCTTAGATTACAGTCAGATGGGGGAAAGAACATGCAGACCTTTCTTTTTTATATTTTTCCACATAATATTTACACTTCTTTAAAATACATGGCCCATACATGGTAGTGTTGTGGTATTTAGGATGGCACATTCGTCTAATGGACCACCATTTTTGGGAGGGTCATAAAAATAGGCACTATCATTTATCAAGTTATCAAGGATGTCAACGGAACAGCAAGGGTAAGTAGGCCTACATTTTTAAGATAAAATTGATTATTTCAGTGTTCGGTTGCTTCTCAGTATTACGAAGCCATAACGTAAAGGGTGATATAACTTTTATGAAAGTCAGCCGAAAGACATAGTCCGTCCAGCGTGTCGTGGGCCGTCCCCTGGGCCTCCTCCCAGTGCGACATGCCTGGAACACATCCGAAGCAGATGCTCGAGCCACCTCAACTGACTCCTCTCGATGTGGAGAAGCAGCGGCTCTACTCTGGGCCCCTCTCCGATGGCCGAGCTCATCACCGTGTCTCTGAGAGAGTGCCTGGCCACTACATTATTAGGAAAAGTTGTAGGTGCGATCACATTAGTGGACGCATTCATTTTCCAGTGTTCACTGTCACTGAAAAAAGTCCTGGAAATATGGAAGATACTTTTAAATATACCAGCAGCCAAGGTTAAATCCCTAGAAGCCCTGATTCATTATTGTACAGTGGCATCCTTAATGACGAAATCACTTGCACACATGGTGAAGAGGGAACTATTGCAGATGGTGCAGAGCAAAACTGACCAATTTCAATATGCTTATCAGGCAAGGAAAGAGGTTGTAGACGACACTGCTAGATTGTTGAATCTTGTTGTTTGGCTTGTAGGGGGGACGGAAACACATGTTCGTCTGTGTTTTGTTGAATTTTCTTCACCCTTCAACTGCAAGCAGCCCCCATCCAGGCCCGTAGACCAGTTAATTTCTCTGTACTTGATTCTGGTACTATTTGTTGTCTGGTGGATCAACAACACGTTTTCCAGGCCACTGATGTGCTCAACTGGCTCTCCTCTGGGGTGTGTCATCAAAACTGCCCAATTTCAAATTATACTGTTGTTGCTCAAATAAGAGCCATTGTGGCATGGATAATTCAGGATCCAGAGACAAAGTGGGTATCTATGGAAGAATATTAATTCCTAGCAATTGCCATTTCACAACTCTCATTTGTCAGTCTGCAGTCTCAGAAAAAAATAAAAAAAAAAATAAAAAAAAAATATATATATATATATATATATATATACAGGGATTGGACAATGAAACTGAAACACCTGTCATTTTAGTGTGGGAGGTTTCATGGCTAAATTGGACCAGCCTGGTAGCCAGTCTTCATTGATTGCACATTGCACCAGTAAGAGCAGAGTGTGAAGGTTCAATTAGCAGGGTAAGAGCACAGTTTTCTCAAAATATTGAAATGCACACAACATTATGGGTGACATACCAGAGTTCAAAAGAGGACAAATTGTTGGTGCACGTCTTGCCGGCACATCTGTGACCAAGACAGCAAGTCTTTGTGATGTATCAAGAGCCACGGTATCCAGGGTAATGTCAGCATACCACCAAGAAGGACGAACCACATCCAACAGGATTGACTGTGGACGCAAGAGGAAGCTGTCTGAAAGGGATGTTCGGGTGTTAACCCGGATTGTATCCAAAAAACATAAAACCACGGCTGCCCAAATCACGGCAGAATTAAATGTGCACCTCAACTCTCCTGTTTCCACCAGAACTGTCCGTTGGGAGCTCCACAGGGTCAATGTCCACGGCCGGGCTGCTATAGCCAAACCTTTGGTCACTCATGCCAATGCCAAACGTCGGTTTCAATGGTGCAAGGAGCGCAAATCCTGGGCTGTGGACAATGTGAAACATGTATTGTTCTCTGATGAGTTCACCTTTACTGTTTTCCCCACATCTGGGAGAGTTACGGTGTGGAGAAGCCCCAAAGAAGCGTACCACCCAGACTGTTGCATACCCAGAGTGAAGCATGGGGGTGGATCAGTGATGGTTTGGGCTGCCATATCATGGCATTCCCTTGGCCCAATACTTGTGCTAGATGGGCGCGTCACTGCCAAGGACTACCGAACCATTCTTGAGGACCATGTGCATCCAATGGTTCAAACATTGTATCCTGAAGGCGGTGCCGTGTATCGGGATGACAATGCACCAATACACACAGCAAGACTGGTGAAAGATTGGTTTGATGAACATGAAAGTGAAGTTGAACATCTCCCATGGCCTGCACAGTCACCAGATCTAAATATTATTGAGCCACTTTGGGGTGTTTTGGAGGAGCGAGTCAGGAAACGTTTTCCTCCACCAGTATCACGTAGTGACCTGGCCACTATCCTGCAAGAAGAATGGCTTCAAATCCCTCTGACCACGGTGCAGGACTTGTATATGTCATTCCCAAGACGAATTGACGCTGTGTTGGCCGCAAAAGGAGGCCCTACACCATCCTAATAAATTATTGTGGTCTAAAACCAGGTGTTTCAGTTTCATTGTCCAACCCCTGTATATATATATATATATATATATATATATATAAGTTAAATATACTCTAAATATCTGAAATGAGATCCAGAAACAGTTAAAAGGAAAGGCTACCCTGTGTTGAGAATTAAAATCATGTAATTTCATGCTATTAGTTTAGTTTGCATGTGAGAACATTAAACTGAGATTTAACAAGAGTGAGTCTTGAGGAGAGAGCAAAGATCACAGCAGGGGTCAGGATGGCACAAGGGTGAAGCAGAGGTTAGGAAGTTCTCAACAGCTGCAAGCAGTAAAAGCTGGCTATAGGGACAATAAAGCAATAAATGTCAACGATTGGCCATGGTATAGATGCCACAAGCGAGCTTGGCTGATTTACAACACCAGACGGAAAGGCACAGTCGGTAAGCTTTGAAGTCAACAGTATAAAGATGTACTGGAACTTGTAATGACAGAGACATCTGGGTAAAGACAGCCATGCTTTGCTGAAATCTGCTATCTCTCTCCGTAAGGGCCCTTATGTAATTTTCTTTCTTTATGTAATTTTCTTTCATTGTGTTATTTTGTATATTCATTTTGCATTAGAAATCATTGGACTTATCTTCCAAATTAAACTTGCGTTAATCTTAATTTCCTGCTCTTCATCTGTTCTTTCTCATGACATCCGGACTGGGAGACGTTGAGGCCGCAACAATATCAGTGATAGCATTATTTTACCTCAACACCTGTCACGAGCCCTCTCTATAGATGGGAATATTAAGTTCCTTCCATCTTTATCACACAGCTGTTTTTGTGGGTGGGCTGAGAGGGGGCTCATCACATTGAATCAGTTATTTGATGGAAATGTACTTAAAATCTCTGCCCAACTAAAAGCCAAATTCAATTTACCCCCTAGTGACTTATCTAGGTATATACAAGTAAGCAACTATTTAACAAAATATTCATACTGGGAATACATTAGAAGGGAGTCTACAAATATAGAAAAACATTTTATTAATTTGGTTGAAAATCATGGAGTAATTAAAAAACAAGTGTCAACAAATTGATGACTGATATGTTAGATAGACAACATTTAAAACAACAATGGGAAATGGAGCTAAATTGCATTTTGGATGATGAGGTTTGGAAACTGTATGGTCTAATTGTCACAGAGGAGTGGGGAGTCATGTTTGGAAGGAATTTGACTGGAAGTCAAAAATCAGATTTTTCAGAGCTCCTTTAAAATCTTTCTTTCCCTAAAATCATTTTCGGGGTGCACAGTGAACAATAAGTGCTGGGGAGACTGTTAGGAGGGTGGGTGACCAAGCTTCCATCTTCTGGGTACTGTCCCACCATACAGAACTTTTGGAAGGACATTAAGGACTTTTTGGAAAATCTACTTGTACTGAAAGTTGACCTCACTCTGGACCCTTGTATTTTCATTAGATATCTTCCCGGACAAGTTCTGAGGATCAAAAATGTGTACTTCATCTTCTCTTAAGGATTGTTAGGAAAATGACCATTTGTTGGTTGAAGCCTGACTCACCTACAATTGCACAATGGATACAGAAAATTAGTCTACACAATGTTTTTGAAAGAAAATGGGTGCCAATTATAGACATTTTCAAATAGGATACAAACCTCTGACTTTTATTTTATTTTTTTATTATTGTACCTAATATTATTTTTGCGAAGCCCAGTCTCAGGACAGTGTTGTCATTTTCTTTGACAATAAAGTAAAATAAAAAATAAAATGTAAAAAAAAAACAACATTTTTAATAAATAATTATAGATTTGCCTTTACAAAGCATCTGATCAGAGCTACACTGCTGCAGGCAGACAGATTCCCAGCAATTCCCTGAAACAGCACTGAACACAACTATGGAGGTTTACCCAGTGCTGAACAAGACCAAGCTGAAAACCGAACTGGCTCTCATATACAGCATTGATGAGTTCAGGAGCTGCAGTGGTGCCTGACTGTAACAGGTCTTCATGGAGAACAATCTTCAAGACACCTTCTCAGAGACTGTGTTACGTCCCCTGGCTGGTCTAGGGGATATAAGGGACGAACATAAATCTAGATAGTGAATGAGGAGTCCTGATGGCAGTTAAGATGTTTATTTATACCATATTATAAACTTTCTGCTGTACAGACTGGTATATAGCTTCAGGGAGAGCTTAGTCCAACATAACAAACAAAACAACCCTAAAAAAGAAGGAAAGTCAAACTTACCCATTTCTGAAAAAAAAAATAAATATACAAACCTACAAACTAACCTATTTAACAACCACATAAACAGGAAAAAACTGAGATCAAAGAAAAGGCAGCTCTCCCATTGAAGCACAGTCTGTCCAAAGCTTACATTAGGAAACTTGAGGCATTTAAGCCTGCACAGACAAAGAGGGTGTATGGCAGTCAAATGGCCAAAAGGCCCACAACTGCAGCTTCACAAGCCTTAAATAGACCACCGCTAATGACTGGCTGGAGACCCAGGAAACAGCACCTAATCCAGGAGGTGGAGCCTATAACAAAACATCAGCATAACTTCATATAAAAACATCCACTTTAGGGGATGTAACATTGTGGCTCTGCTGAGGATTCTCAACTCCTATGACCACAGCTGAATCTGAGAGGTGCTTCTAAACACTGAAGGGCATCAAGACCTTGCTTGGAAACACAACGTCATATTGTCTCAATACATTAGCCATGCTCACTATGGAGAAGAATCTTATCAAAACCATCCCTGCCTTTAACCATAGAGTCATTGAGAAATTAGTCTCTTAAAGATAGAAGAGCATAATTTCTGTATATTTTCTGTAAAAATAAAACACTACATAACTTTACAACGATCCTTTTGTGGTTTTCATTTATATAAATACAGTGGTGTGCTACAACTTAGTGCATGTTTGCTTGCTTTTTGGTATCATTACTTTGGAGTTATAGCCCCTTTGGAGAAAACCCCACCAGCCATTACTGGTGGGCTCTGAGGCAGACTGATGTCCAAGGCTAAATTGGCCCGGATTTTTGACGGAGTGAGAATACTTATATTTGTGCAACTTTGCTGCCATTTCCATACATTGATTGGTCCAGTATGCTTTCAAGTTTAGCATGCAAGCTCTATTGTAGTCAGATTTGGAGGAATGCGTAATATAATCATGACATTTAGACTAGGCCTAATGGAAGCTCACATTACAAACGTCATAATCCATTGACTTTGGCCCTTTGTCAAGAATTAGTATATTTTTAAGTTTTACGTTTTTTTTAATAATATTGTTTTCATAAAGTTTCCAATTGATATATCAAAACAATATATTTTGACAGATTTGAGACATGTAAGAAAATTATATGTTGTATTAATTGAGAATGATTTGATTTTAACACACAGTCATGCCAGACCATCATACTTTGTTTCTAAAGCTGAACGCCAGAAGAGTAATTTTATCTTCAAGGTTGCCTCTTTTGCCCTATTGTACTATTTACTGAGTGATTCTGATCCCCTTATGAAACAAATCTACTGTTGGTACAAATATGAAGATTTTTGGACTGTTAGATAATGTTACCCGATAAGACCCACATTGAAACACCCCCCAAACTTCAGTTGAATGTGACTACAGGGGCAGTTAAAACTTCAAAGTACAGCTGAGAGTTTAAGTAAAGAACTTTTAATGTCAGTTAGTGGAAGGGCAACCAGACTGTCTAAACACATTCAGCTTAGAAATAATTCCGAGCCAGTGTTGCATCTAGTCTGCCTAACAAACAACACAATATAAACTGATCTTCACTGATAGGAAGTCAAACCATCAGTGGAGGAACATTTGAGCTCATTGTCTTTCTCCTGCCATTTATTGTTTGAATATTGCCAGTCAGCTGGTGAATACTGGCCCAAACACTCACAATCTGTCAAGCTGTCTCCCTGCACCCCCGTTCTCTTCAAAAATTCAGTTGCAACAGAATGACCTTCCAACTATTAATAGACTGAGACATTAAAAATGACGAAGAACTGGTTTGAAAACCAGAACTGTACTAACAATGAAAACTGTTTGGTTGGAAAGGGCTAAGAGAGAAAGTTACTCTGATTGGTAGATGGACAATAATTATACAGTGTCTTGCAAAAGTGTTAATAACTTTTGGATTTTTTTTACATTTTGTTATAGTACAACCACAAACCATCCCCCAGTGGGCCCACCACCTGCAGGGGGAACCGTGAGGGACCGGTGCAAAGAGGATTGGGTGGCGGACGAAGGTGGAGACCTCAACGGCCCGATCCCCGGATGCTTAGGCTGGCTCTAGGGACGTGGAATGTCACCTCGCTGGGGGGGAAGGAGCCTGAGCTTGTGCGGGAGGTCGAGAGATATCGACTAGAAATAGTCGGGCTCGCCTCCACGCACAGCGTGGGCTCTGGAACCCATCTCC
Organism: Girardinichthys multiradiatus; assembly: GCF_021462225.1. Taxonomy (NCBI): domain Eukaryota; kingdom Metazoa; phylum Chordata; class Actinopteri; order Cyprinodontiformes; family Goodeidae; genus Girardinichthys; species Girardinichthys multiradiatus. Next base: position 1,269,054 of record NC_061817.1, on the reverse strand, counting down.
TTGAGAGGGGTTGGACTCTCTTCTACTCTGGAGTGGCCCACGGGGAGAGGCGGCGGGCTGGTGTGGGTTTGCTTGTTGCCCCCCAGCTCAGCCGTCTCGTGTTGGGGTTTACCCCAGTGGATGAGAGGGTTGTATCCCTGCGCCTTCGGGTTGGGGAGAGGTCTCTGACTATCATTTCAGCTTACGGGCCGAGTGGTAGTGCAGAGTACCCTGCCTTCTTGGCGTCCCTGTCGGGGGTGCTGGATAGCGCCCCTCCCGGGGACTCCATTATTCTGCTGGGGGACTTCAACGCCCACGTGGGGAACGACAGTGACACCTGGAGAGGCGTGATCGGGAGGAATGGCCTCCCCGATCTGAATCCGAGTGGTGTTTTGTTATTGGACTTCTGTGCTAGTCACGGATTGTCCATAACGAACACCATGTTCAAACATAAGGGTGTCCATCAGTGCACTTGGCACCAGGACACCCTAGGCAGGAGGTCGATGATCGACTTTGTTGTCGTATCATCAGACCTTCGGCCGCATGTTTTGGACACTCGGGTGAAGAGAGGGGCTGAGCTGTCCACTGATCATCACCTGGTGGTGAGTTGGATCCGCTGGAGGAGGAGAATGCCGGACAGACTCGGCAGGCCCAAGCGCATAGTGAGGGTCTGCTGGGAACGCCTGGCGGAGCCCTCGGCCAGGGATGTATTCAACTCCCACCTCCGGGAGAGCTTCGACCAGATCCCGGGGGATGTTGGAGACATAGAGTCCGAGTGGACCATGTTCTCTGCATCTATTGTCGATGCTGCTGCCCATAGCTGCGGCCGTAAGGTCTGCGGTGCCTGTCGTGGCGGCAATCCCAGAACCCGGTGGTGGACACCGGCAGTAAGGGATGCTGTTAAGCTGAAGAAGGAGTCCTATCGGCTGTGGTTGGCTTGTGGGACTCCTGAGGCGGCTGACGGGTACCGTGAGGCCAAGCGTGCTGCGGCCCGGGCTGTGGCAGAGGCAAAAACTCGGGCCTGGAAGAGTTCGGTGAGGCCATGGAGAAGGACTACCGGTTGGCCTCGAAGCGATTCTGGCAAACCGTCCGGCGCCTCAGGAGGGGGAAGCAGTGCTTTGCCAACACTGTTTATAGTGGGGGCGGGAGACTGCTGACCTCGACTGAGGACATTATCGGGCGGTGGAAGGAGTACTTCGAGGATCTCCTCAATCCTGCCATCACGCATTCCGTGGTGGAAACAGAGGCTGGGGACTCGGGGTTGGATTCTTTCATCACCCAGGCTGAAGTCACCGAGGTGGTTAAAAAGCTCCGCGGTGGCAAGGCTTCGGGGGTGGATGAGATCCGCCCTGAGTACCTCAAGTGTCTGGATGTTGTAGGGCTGTCATGGTTGACACGCCTCTTCAACATTGCGTGGCGGTCGGGGACAGTGCCTCTGGACTGGCAGACTGGGGTGGTGGTCCCCCTTTATAAGAAGGGGGACCGGAGGGTGTGTTCCAACTACAGGGGGATCACACTCCTCAGCCTCCCTGGTAAGGCCTACGCCAGGGTATTGGAGAGGAGAGTCCGACCGATAGTCGAACCTCGGCTTCAGGAGGAACAGTGTGGTTTTCGTCCCAGCCGTGGAACACTGGACCAGCTCTATACCCTCTACAGGGTGCTCGAGGGTTCATGGGAGTTTGCCCAACCGGTTCACATGTGTTTTGTGGACCTGGAGAAGGCATTCGACTGTGTTCCTCGTGATGCCCTGTGGGGGGTGCTCCAGGAGTATGGAATCGGGGGCCCTTTATTAGGGGCCATCCGGTCCCTGTACGAGCGGAGCAGGAGTTTGGTCCGCATTGCCGGCACTAAGTCGGACCTGTTCCCAGTGCATGTTGGACTCCGGCAGGGCTGCCCTTTGTCGCCGGTCCTGTTCATAACTTTTATGGACAGGATTTCTAGACGCAGCCAAGGGCCGGAGGGGGTCTGGTTTGGGGACCAGTGGATTTCGTCTCTTCTTTTTGCGGATGACGTGGTCCTGCTGGCCCCCTCTAGCCAAGACCTACAGCATGCGCTGTGGCGGTTCGCAGCCGAGTGTGAAGCGGCTGGGATGAGGATCAGCTCCTCCAAGTCCGAGGCCATGGTACTCGACCGGAAAAGGGTGGCTTGTCCTCTTCAGGTTGGAGGGGAGTTCCTGCCTCAAGTGGAGGAGTTTAAGTATCTCGGGGTTTTGTTCACGAGTGAGGGAAGAATGGAGCGGGAGATCGACAGACGGATCGGTGCGGCTGCCACAGTAATGGGGGCGCTGTGCCGGTCCATTGTGGTGAAGAGAGAGCTGAGCCGAAAAGCAAAGCTCTCAATTTACTGGTCGGTCTACGTTCCTACCCTCACCTATGGCCATGAACTTTGGGTCATGACCGAAAGAACGAGATCACGGATACAAGCGGCTGAAATGAGCTTCCTCCGTAGGGTGGCCGGGCACTCCCTTAGAGATAGGGTGAGGAGCTCGGCCATCCGGGAGGAGCTCGGAGTAGAGCCGCTGCTCCTCCACATTGAGAGGAGCCAGTTGAGGTGGCTCGGGCATCTATACCGGATGCCTCCTGGACGCCTTCCTCGGGAGGTGTTCCAGGCACGTACCACCGGGAGGAGGCCCAGGGGACGGCCCAGGACACGCTGGAGGGACTATGTCTCTCGGCTGGCCTGGGAACGCCTTGGGCTCCCCCTGGAGGAGCTGGAGGAGGTGTCTGGAGAGAGGGACGTCTGGGCGTCTCTGCTGAGTCTGCTGCCCCCGCGACCCGGTCCTGGATAAGCGGAAGACGACGAACGAACGAACGAACAACCACAAACCTCAATGCATTATAATGGGATATTTTAGGGCAGATGAACAGTTTTGGAAACAGATACATAGTTTACAAAATCTGTTACAAGAAAATCTTAAAGGTGTGGCATATACTTGTATTCAGGTTGTTTTGCTATGACAGCCTGAAATAAAATCTGGGGCAGGTCCAGGGCAAATCCGGAGGTCATATGTGTGTGTTTTAGTGTCAGCATAAATGCAGCTGTTTTGTTTTTCTAAAAACAAACTGAGCTCTGTTCAATCAATCATCTGAACATTGTGCTGGGGTCCAGCCATGAGAGTAACACAAAGGACTGAACTACAGAAAACAAAAGAGACTGGTAAAAACTCTGAATCACAGAAAGTACAGCATTAACCCATCCTCCTGCACAGCTCCCAAGAAGGAGTAGTCACAGCTGGAATCTCTGTAACGTCATAGACCCACAAAACTTTATGCATGCTGGCTAAGTAACGAGATGGCATCTTGGACCCAATTTAAAATATGGTCTGCAATCGTATTCTGGCCACAAATTTGACTAACCGCTTTAACCTTTCTTTTTTAGCTTCTGCAGAGCCAAAGATTTCCCAAGAAAAGATCGTGTTCCTGATGAAGAGGTTTTTTCCTACCGCCTAAAGCATGCAGTCTGAGCAGAAGCTTTCCTCTCTCAGTTGCCACTGCGAGTAGCTGCCACTGTTTGTTAATTGCCAGCCATCCAGCTCACTTCCTTTTCTTTGTGTAAAATTAACCGCTAATCTGGATGTGACATCATTAGCGCCAATAAAACTTAAATACAAAAATATTGTTTTATTACAGTAATATGTTATTTTCCCTTCTGATATACATTGTGAACTAGATGTTTGAACACATAGCAGCTGTTCTTAATTAGTTTTAAAACTAGTTTGACCTCATTCTAAATTTTCAAAACAAACACTGGCTCTAAAACAGAGATATTCACATTGAACTGTGATATGTGCATCATTTTACTGTTAATGGTTTACTATTTTGTTCCATTTTTTTGCACTTTATTAGATTTCCTCATCCTCTTAATTTGCACTTACAAGTTTAGTTGAATGTTACTAGCCTAGTTAAAGGGTTTGTTGAATTATTTTTTAAATAAATGCTTATATATTGGAGACAAGTTGTTTGTGCTGATTCTGTATACGTGTGCAGGTCTAGCTGTTCAACAATGTCAGTGCACAAATTCAGTCCTCCATCTATTCTTCTATAATACCACACCTCACCAGATATTCCTAAAAAATAATTGACAAAGACTGAGAGTTGTTTGGCTATTATACCTGATAATCAGATGCTATCCTAACTTTGTAATTTTAATCAAAATTACTAACTTTGTTAATTTTTGCCTTTAGCACGTATTAATAGTTATTCATAGTCAAACTAAACATATTGTTGCACAGCAATGGAAAGAGGATTGACCAACTACAGATTAAAGTTGCAGACTCCACCTAAACTGACAAGGAACCTATTCATCAGAGAAGCAGCCTAGAGGTCCATGGTGACATTGGAGGAGCTGCAGAGATCCACAACTCAAGTGGGACAAGTGTTTAAACAGGAGAACCATTAGAGATGTACTCCATAAATCCGACCTTAATGAAAAAGTGAAAAGAAGAAAGTCACTGTTCAAAGACATACAAAATAGTTTCTATTTGCAGTTTGTCACAAGCCAGTAGGGGACACAGAAAACAAGTGGAAGAAGATGATCTGCTCAGATATGGGCAACTTAGCAGATTTTAGCCTACATCTTTAAGCACCATAAGTTATTGTGTGAAAATCTACTCAAATAAAATAAAACATTTACTAATTTAAAATTTACCTTGAGCCAAAGATACTTTTTTCAATAGCCAGATGTGCTTATGGAGTGTAGCTTTCAGTGGACATGAAGCATGTCATGTTTATCACTTACATAACCTTTATAAGGATGACTGAATGCCGAGATATTTACTTATCTGTTTACTATAACAAGTGCCCAAGAACAGACATCGATATCACTATGCTGGCATAGTACAAAGAGCAGTATACTGTAGTAACAAAAAGTAGTACCCATTACTCTATTATAACACAATAGATCGTTTTATCATTTAAAGCAAATACACAACAATTTCTCCCTTCTAGCTTTGATATACTCATCAAATATAAACATCGACAATGCACAGTTACTCAGGAAAAATACACCCAAATCATAGTTAATTGTAATGTAAATCAGATATTTTACCAATAGCAAAGAATGTGAAATGTGAGCTGTAACATCACATTTACCATTTAATAAATTCTTCTTTTTATTTATTTATTTTTTAGTAATTATAAATCAAGTCTCTGTGGTGGTTTGCAGTTTCTCTCAGGACATCTGCGTCCTGGTGAATAAGAGGAGGTTGTGACAGGCGTGGCTACCTCCACAGTCTCAGTCTTATTTGTTGTTGTTTGAATGAACATTGTTTGTCTTGGACATGTTTGCGGATATCAGACGTTTTAGATTTCTTCTCATGAACAACATTGCAGATGACTGACCTGTTGTAACGTGTGCTGTGTTTCTGTAAGCCAGTAGAACATTTGTTATTCTCTGTTGCAGAGGCACATCCTCCATCCTACCTGCTTTCATGAACTGTTTAAACGTTTGAACAAAACACTCAGCTAGTCCATTCATAGCTGTGTGGTGAGGAGCAGACGTTATGTGCCTTATACCATTGCTTTTAAGGGAAATTTGAACGTCTTCACTTGTGAACTGGGTACCATTGTCACGCAATAGTTGAAGAGGGAGACCTGTCAGATGAAAAGCACCTGTAGAAGGTTAATAGTCTTTGCAGAAGTGACTTTCTTTACAGTGAAAACCTCCGGCTGCTTTGAGTGTGCATCAACAGCAGTAAGTAACGTGATCCATAAAGGGGCCAGTATAGTCTATGTGTCTGCACTGCCAGGGAGTCACTGGCCATCCCCATGCATGGATGGGTGCGAGCTGGGGTTGACGTTGGGTCTGATGACAACCTGTGCATGTTTTGACTAGATCAATTTAACTATCAACGCCAGGCCACCGTACTTAGGTTCTTGCAAGACTCTTCATTTTAACTACACCCAAATCTCAATCATGCAGTGAGGTGAGCATTTTGGAGCGCAATGTTGGTGGTACAGAACAAGCGATCTCCACATGATACAGCCTTGGCACACAATGAGTTGATCTTTTCTGGAAAAGTATTCTGATAGTTCATTTACTACATGTGCTGGCCATCCATTTACAAGTTAGGTCGTAAGGGACCATTTCTTGTTTCTGTACTTATTTGTGCTCTAGTTACAGGAAGAGGTTCCATTTGTAGCATGTGAATGGTCAAAGCAGGGTCAATGGCCTTCTCTGACGTTAATTGTGGAAGGCGGGACAGTCCATCAGCATTTCCATGAAGTTTGGTTCCTTTGTATCCAATTGTGTAAGTGTGAGCTCCTAGAAATAAAGCCCAGCGTTGTACACGAGCTGCATCCATTGCACACCTTTGTGTGGACTAAAGATGGAAAGTAATGACTGGTGATCAGTTATCAGTAACCAGAGTGAAGTGTTTACCAAACAAGTATTGGTTGGACTTTTTTACTGGCCACACTAGGCTCAATGCCTCCTTGTCTATTTGAGCATAATTGTGCTCGGCAGGTGACAGGGAGCGTGATGCAAAGGCAATTGGGCGTTCTGAGCCGCCAGTCATTTTTTGTAATAGAACAGCACCAATGCCATATGGTAACCCATCACAAGCTAGTTGCAGGGGCAACTTTGGGTCATAGTGTGTCAACACTTCATCTGAAGTAATAGATAGATTTGCCAAGTGTGTGTCTTTGTCTTGGCTAGTAACGATATTGTCATCCAAGTAACACTGAGTACCTGGGATCCCTTGTAACACCTGGTCCATGGCACGTTGCTAGATTCCTAGAGCACTTGTGATACCAAAAACAACTCTGTTGTATTGCGTCGCACATGGTCGCCTCGGCGTGTTGGTGCGCATTGTTTTGTTTTGTGCTATAAAACGGTCTTCTGTGATGGTACCTGGAGCTCTCTCACCAGAGAAGAACTCATGAACATCAGGGCTACTACACCAGAGGAGTTATTTCCCACTTTTCTGCCTACTGCTCTGGAATTTTTGGACATTCTGGTCAAAGGTGCGCTCACCTTTGTTCACGCGGTGAAACGCCGGAAGAGAGGGAAACGGGCTGGGGTGCTGGTACGTCTTCGCCAGCGTGGACTACGAACACCGTTACCTGGAATATTTCTCTCCAACGTGCGCTCACTTCCCAACAAAATTGAGGAACTATAACTGCTGTTGGGGAAAAACAGGGACTTTTATTCATCGGCAGTTTTGTGCTTCACGGAGACGTGGCTGTGTGGATTAATACCGGACTCTGCGCTGCAGCTGCGCTCCAGCTCTACAGAGCGGACAGAGACACGGAACTCTCTGGCAAAGCAAAAGGTGGAGGAATCTGTTTCTACCTCAACAGTGGTTGGTGCAACGACGTGACAGTGATTCAGCAGCACTGTTCTCCAGACCTGGAAGCCTTCATCATAAACTGTAAGGCTTTGTTAACAAGGCTGATGGCAGATGGGAAAAAACTGTTCTTGTGGCCTGAGGTTTTGGTCCGGTGGACCGCAGCCTCCTGCCAGAGGGGAGAGTTTCAAAGAGTCTGTGACCGGGGTGGGAGGGATCAGCCAGAATCTTCCCTGCCCGCTTCAGGGTCCTGGAGGTGTACAGTTCCTGGAGTGACAGTAGACTGCAGCCAATCACCTTCTCAGCAGACCGAATGACACGCTGCAGCCTGCCCTTATCCTTGGCTGTAGCAGCGGCGTACCAGATGGTGATGGAGGAGGTGAGGATGGACTCAATGATGGCTGTGTAGAAGTGCACCATCATAGTCTTTGGCAGGTTGAATTTCTTCAGCTGCCGCAGGAAGAACATCCTCTGCTGGGCTTTCTTGATGAGGGAGCTGATGTTTGGCTCCCACTTGAGATCCTGGGAGACGATGGTTCCCAGGAAGCGGAAAGATTCCACAGTGTCAATTGTGGAGTCACAGAGGGTGATGGGGGCAGGTGGGGCTGGGTTCTGCCTGAAGTCCATAACCATCTCCACTGTCTTTAGAGCGTTGAACTCAACAGATGGTCCACCTCACATCTGTACGCGGACTCGTCACCATCAGAGATGAGTCCGATCAGGGTGGTGTTGTCCGCAAACTTCAGAAGCTTGACAGACTGGTGACTGGAGGTGCAGCTGTTGGTGTACAGGGAGAAGAGCAGAGGAGAGAGAACACAGCCTTGGGGGGAACCGGTGCTGATGGTCAGGGAGTCAGAGACGTGCTTCCCCAGCCTCACGCGCTGCTTCCTGTCAGACAGGAAGTCAGTGATCCACCTGCAGGTGGAGTCGGGCACACTCAGCTGGGAGAGCTTCTCCTGGAGCAGAGCTGGGACGATGGTGTTGAAGGCAGAGCTGAAATCCACAAACAGGATCCTGGCGTAGGTTCCTGTGGAGTCCAGGTGCCGGAGGATGAAGTTAAGGGCTAGGTTGACTGCATCATCTACAGACCTGTTGGCTCTGTAGGCAAACTGCAGGGGGTCCAGGAGGGGGTCGGTGATGTCTTTTAGGTGTGAAAGCACAAGGCGCTCAAAGGACTTCATCACCACAGAGGTCTGGGCGACCGGTCTGAAGTCATTAAGCCCTGTGGTTCTTGGCTTCTTGGGAACAGGGACGATGGTGGAGGACTTGAAGCAGGCTGGCACATGACATGTCTCCAGTGAGGTGTTAAAAATGTCTGTGAAGACTGGAGACAGCTGATCAGCGCAGTGCTTCAGGCTGGCTGGTGAGACAGAATCCGGTCCAGTAGCTTTCCAGGGGTTCTGTCTCCTGAAGAGTTTGTTGACGTCCCTCTCCTGGATGGAAAGAGCCGTCCCCGGCATGGGTAGGGGGATGGTGGGGGGGAACTTCAGGGTGGGGGTTGGAGGTGCCAAGGCCCCTCTTGAGGTTGGGGAGGTGGGGGTGGTGGATTGTGGCTGCAGGTGTTGGGTGGTGTCGTGGGGGATGTTTGCAGGACTGTCCCTTTGTCTTTCAAAGGGGCAGTAGAACTCGTTCAGGTCGTTGGCGAGGCGTTGGTTGTTGATGGAATGGGGGGCTTTCGGCTTGTTGTTGATGATCTGCCTGAGCCCTTTCCAGACAGATGCAGAGTCGTTGGCTGAGAACTGGTTTTGGAGCTTCTCAGAGTACAGTCGTTTGGCCTCTTTCACTGCCTTGCCAAACTTGTACTTCGCCTCTCTGTATATGTCTTTGTCCCAACTCCTGAAGACCTCTTCCTTATCCAGTCTTAACCTTCTGAGTTTGGCTGTGAACCAGGGTTTGTCGTTGTTGTAACTCACCCTGGTGCATGATGGTACACAGCTGTCCTCACAGAAGCTGATGTAGGAAGTCACAGCCTCTGTGTACTCGTCCAGACTGTTGGTAGTAGTCCTGAACACATCCCAGTCTGTACAGCCTAAACACGCCTGGAGATTCTCCACAGCCTCACTGCTCCACTTCCTTGTCATCCTCACAACAGGTTTGCAGAGCTTTAGTTTCTGCCTGTATGCAGGAATCAGGTGGACCATGATGTGGTCGGATTGGCCCAGTGCAGCACGTGGGACGGCGTGATAAGCGTCTCTGATGGTGGTGTAACAGTGATCCAGAATGTTGTCCTCTCTGGTCGGACATTTTATAAACTGTCTATATTTGGGGAGTTCGTGGGTGAGATTACCTTTGTTAAAGTCACCAGCGACGATTACTAAGGAGTCCGGGTTGGTCCGCTCCACACTCAGTATCTGGTCGCCGAGCATGCGCTGTGCGACCTGCACGTTAGCTTGCGGCAGGATGTAAACACTGACCAGGATGAACGAAGCGAACTAACGGGGGGAATAAAAAGGCTTACAGTTTATGATGAAGGATTCCAGGTCTGGAGAACAGTGCTGCTGAATCACTGTCACGTCGTTGCACCAACCACTGTTGAGGTAGAAACAGATTCCTCCACCTTTTGCTTTGCCGGAGAGTTCCGTGTCTCTGTCCGCTCTGTAGAGCTGGAATCCTTTAAAGTTGTGTAGTAGTGGTCCATAGTGTTTTTATACCAGGTGGGACACTTAATGTGCTTTCTGTATTTGGGAAGTTAACTGGAGAGGGTTGCACTGTTAAAATCCCCAAAAACAATCATGAGAAGAGAGTAGATTTTTTTTCTCCACATCTGTTATCAGCTCAGCCAGTTGTTTTTCAACTTCTGAAGTGATGCCTTGAGGTGGTATGTAAGCGCCAAGCAATACAAATGAGGAAACTCTCTCTGTGAATAAAATGGTTTATGGTTTATGAGAAATTACTCTAGGTCAGGGCTACATGTCTTCAACACTTTGATATATCTGGACTAACTTTTGTTTATATAAAAGGAGATTCCACCTATGGGGGAAATTTACGGCCAAAAATCAAGAGCACACATTTTCAATTTGAGAGCAGGATTTCATTCTGCTTGCACTCAAAACTAGTACTGCCAAATCTTCTGCTTTCTTTCAAATATACTCAGTTCTCTCTGAAATCTACAAGTCATACGGAGCAAAATCTGGAAGTAAGTGTTGCTATTGTCGTGATTATGAATATATTATTTAACATTTCATATTAATACTTTAATATTTTATTAAATATTATTGCCCTGCGATGGACTGGCGACCTGTCCAGGGTGTACCCCGCCTCTCGCCCATAGACTGCTGGAGATAGGCACCAGCTACCCCGTGACCCACTATGGAATAAGCGGTAGAAAATGACTGACTATTTTATTAAATAATATTTCGGTCTGTTAAGGGTTGTCCTGTGAATACCAGCCCTATTAGGCGGTGGTATTAGGACAAAATTGAAAGGGATGAGCCAAGCTCTGACATTATTGAACAGCAAAACTCTGTACACACATGGAATGAACTCACACAATTTCTTAACCCTTTATGACCTACCAAAGAACAAGTTCGCCAGAGCATATTTTTACATTTGTACATGCTGTAGAGCCATTTTTTGGAGCATTTCAATTTGCTATACATCAATACAACCCCTACATCCTAAATTTTCATATTTTATATATAATAACTCCATATTAAGTAAGTAAATTACAAAAAAGTGCAATTAACCACTAGACAAATTAAAATCTTTTTTTTTTTTTTGGCACATATTTTCCTAAATTCAGAAATATCATCGCTGTATCCCTCAAATATTGCAATATAAAAAAGTTGCCCAAAACCCTTTCAAACCACAGGAAATTTATTTGGAGTGTTTCAATAACTTCATCTTTGAAATACACTGATTTTTATGAACAGAGACAAAAACGAACATAAAATGTACATTGTGAACAGTTTGAGAAAATATAATATGTACATCAAAATAAACTATTTACAGAAGTGTAATTAAATCTCTAAGTGTGCCAGATACCTATGAGCACACATATATGTTCATAAGACCATCTTCAAACAATAAAAAGTGCAAAGAACAACGAAAATGAAAGCAAAAGTGCAAGCGAAGTTTACCGCGAAAAAACTACAACCACTGGAAAAAAAAAAAAAAAAAACTCCTGGGAAAAATCACCCGAGAAATGACATCACTTCCGGATGTTGCGGGCATTGGTGTGAAAGAAAACCATGTGATAGTTCATCCATCAATGTCATCACGCATATTCCGATGTGGGAAGTACACTGCAGTCTGGATTTTAATGGGGGTTTTTTTGCGATTTTTTTACTGGATTTCTGCAACAATTTCTGGAAAATAAAAACTGGTGTGTAGAATATTTAACTTGAACTCTTCGGTTTCATTTGCAAAAAAAAGTATTGTTCTAGCTTATTTGGTCGCAATTCTACAGGCGGTCATAAAGAGTTAAAATACAAGAATTTGTTACGGGTCCGGTCTAGGGGGGGCAGACCCGCAGCAGAAGAATTTTCCTGAATAAACAGGAGAAATGATGAGACGACAAGCAGTGTGTTCTGGTTTGATGCAGCCACGCTTCATAGTATCTTTAATCTCAAATTTGTATTCAAAAATAAATTTTCATTTATATTTCTTTTCAATCTCTATTTTACACATAAATCAAAAACCATGTTTATAACTATTAATAATTACATTCTTACTACATAACCTGATTTGTTCCAATATGAAGGTCCTTTAGCTTTAACACACATGTAGTACCAGAAAATAGTTATTTCACTTGGATAAATGTGTAGCTTTCCACACTATAGCAAGCTTATTTAATTACTTGTGTATCAACTGAAATAATATTCCCCTTTACCATTGCTTGGTCTGCTAATCAATCCCTTTTGCAAATTTTTCAACAATAATAATCATACAGAACCGTAAACATACAAAATAAAGTGTCACTATAATCACCCTTATACTGCTAAAAGAACCATTTAACTTTAAAACGACGACCGGGATCCTATACCCATTACTAGCAGAGTCCAAGTAACAGTGGAGTACCGCCATTACACAGCCTCTTGTCTGCCCCATAACTAGCACACGATCTGCTTACATTGTTCACCTTTTATAAAACCATTGAAAATTTGGCTATAAAGCACTGAAGTAATATACAGTCCTGTTACATGTAATTTTGTATGTGTTTTGTACAATACTACCTGAATAAACAGGAGAAATTATGAGACGAGAAGCAGTGTGTTTTGGTTTGATGCAGCCTCGCGTCATAGTATGAGTGGAAGCTGCAACGGTGCCGACAAGAAGGTTCCCTCCACCTGGCGGGCCCACTGCCTGCCCACTACACTGCCCTCTTGTGGCGCACTCCACAATCACATTAGGACCAACCAAACAGACATCAACAACAAACAAGCGCTACTACTATATTTTTCTTCCAACTGAAGTGCCAAAAGTGCAAATAAACCAACCTCAATATAAAATAATAAACAAATGTGACTGCACATTTCGTGTGCGTCACAAATTTATTAACAAAAATAAATCAACTCAAAGTCAAACATATTTCAATCAACAAACTCTTCACCATGCTAAAACAATCCAACTAAACTACCAAGCAGAATGAAGGAATTAAGAAGACTAATGGGCTATGTACAATATAAACAAGCTGATCAAAGATGGTTGAAAACCATAACCGAAAGAGTGATGCAACATTACCATGCAATGTTATTTATCTTTGAGAACCAAGGATTATCTTGAAGAATCTGGAATTGAAGTTAAGTTAGTCTTGGAACTAACTTAGACAATAATCAGCAAACGTTTAGACAACCGTTCACAATGCAAGATCAGATAAAATATTATTTTAATAAAATATTATTTTAAAGAATGATTTGCTGAATAAAACCAACCTTCTGGATGACCCATTCTCAACGGTGTTTAATTAGCTCCCTTTACTTATTAAAATAATATTTAAAGAAATATTATTAAGGAAATAGTAAAATAATATTTAAGGAAATATTATTTTGATAAGAACCAAATCTTTCTGGAGAAATGGGGCTTAATGGTGTTTACTTAGTTTTCAAGTTTGGTAAAATAATATTTAGGGAAATATTATTTTCTAGATTGATAACTAACAACCTTTTTGGGTAAATGATCTTAGCAGGCAAGCATGTGTTCTTAGCTGTTAGTGGTTGGAGCTAACAAAAGAAGCTTATAGCTTATCATCAGAATCAAACATAACCTTTAAAATACCATTAATAAAAGCATTAAAATACATAAGCGTGGACGGCGCATTATGGTCGATCTTCTGTGTTTAAAATCACCCTTTAAATAAAGTTTGTCTTAACTTTAAAAAAACACAGAACACACAAACTGAGCACATGTGCTGAGCAGATAATCTGCTAGCACTAAGATAGCAGAGTTTTCAACATAAACAAAACCAAACGTCATAAAACGAAAAATGTTTAGATTATTTAATTATAAATTACTTCTCTCTGCCCAAAACATAACCGCTTACATGAACCGTGCTGAGGAAAAGTTGTCCGGAGCGACGAAGTTGAAGAAAGCATCCACAGTGAACAAAGGGTTAACTTGCTAACCTCCGTAGCTGTGGGGTGGGGCGGCTCGCCCTGCTGGCTAGCCAAACTGCACGTTACTGCTGTAGCCACGGTGATGCAGTCCCGTTGTCCTTCCTTCAAACCGGGAAAACTGCTCCACTCGGCGTTGTAGAGACAGGGTCTCTGCTGGGAACTCTCTGGAACACAGTTTGCTTTTGTAGACCTCAGAGAAGTCTGCTGTTATTTCCTGTTCCTGGCTGTGCTGGAAGTAGTTTAATGCGATTTATTTTGAAAGTTTCAGAAACGTTCTTACTGTCCATTCATTTTGTACCCATGGCTGTGGTCCCAACACTATGCATCCGGTGCGTGTCGCACTTCGTGAAATAGGTCAATCTACTTCAATGGATAGCTCAACTCAGCAAAGTATAATGACAATGGATACTTCAAACAATCCTGTTTCTATCAACATATACAACATTAAAATAAAATATGACAATCAAACATCTTTTCAGTGGAAGACATATTTAAGAATTACATTGTATATTTGCTAATTCATCTAGTATGTAGGCTGCACGGTGGTGCAGTTGATAGCACTGTTGCCTTGCAGCAAGAAGGTTCTGGGTTCAATTCCTGTCTGGGGGTCTTTCTGCATGGAGTTTGCATTTTCTCCCTGTGCAAGCGTGGGTTCTCACTGGGTAATCCAGCTTCCTCCCACAGTCCAAAGACATGCCTGTTAATTGGTCTCTCTAAATTGCCCTTAGGGGTATGAATGAGTGTGTGCATGGTTGTTTGTGTGTTGCCCTGCGATGGACTGGCGACCTGTCCAGGGTGTACCCTGCCTCTTGCCCATAGACTGCTGGAGATAGGCACCAGCTTCCCTGCGACCCACTATGGAATAAGCGGTACAAAATGACTGACTTAAAGATTTTTAAAACAATGTATCATTTTCCTCCCACTTCATAATTATCCAATACTTTGTGTTGGCCTGTCATATAAAAGTCCAGGGAAATGTATTGAACTTTTTTTGCTGTAATGTGACAAAATAAAATAAAACAGTGGCACAGTTGGTAGCACTGTTGCCTTGCACCAAGAAGGTTGTGGGTTCAACCCCCAGGTCTTTCTGCATGGAGTTTGCATGTTCTCCCCATGCATGCGTGGGTTCTCACTGGTTACTCTGGCTTCCTCCCACAGTCCAAAGACGTGCCTGTTAGGTCTCTCTAAATTGCCCTTAGGTGTGTGCATGGATGTTTGTGTGTTGCCCTGAAATGGACTGGCAACCCATCCAGGGTGTACCCCACCTCCTGGCAATAGACTGCTGGAGATAGGCACCAGCTTCCCCACAACCCACTATGAAAGAAGTGGTATAGAAAATGACCGACTGACTGAATATTTGCAAGGGAGCTAAGTTCCTATTAGTCTAAGATAAACAACTAAATGCCAAATTCATAATGCATGTTTGTTCAGTTCTTTATATTTTCATTTTACCATGTATTGTACCCACAGAATTGTGAGTTTGTGTTGAAATATTTCTGTACTATGTGAAACATGGAAACACAGTGTTCTGTTTGCATGAATAGAAAGTTTAGATCAGTCAAACTCAAACATGAGACTCATTGAGACTGCAACATTTTTTTTAATAAATTAGACCAAACAGAGAACAGCTCCCTGGATTTGCATAAAACTCCATGCAAATGTGTTTGAAATGAGCTCCAGTACAGTGTCTCAGTAATCCAGATATTTCATTAGCCCGGCTGACCTACATTCCCTGCTGGTTTGGATTAGAGAGGCTTCAGCTTCTGCTGTCGCTCATGTGATCTCATGATATCTTGTGTGAACAACCGCAGCCACAGTAGCCATGATTGGTGGCTGACACTGCTCTCTGTGGGAGTAATGTGGTGTTCATCCCTGTGATACTTCATAGCCCTCATTACAACAAAAACCTTGTGGCTAATTCTGCCATAACAAGAGACAAAGAAAGTCTTAAACGAGGCATGGTAATAACTGGTGATAATTTGCTCAATACTGTGGACAATGCCTTATGCCTGAGTACATTAACCTGCTTTAGGGAAACAATCTGCAAGAAGCCATAGAAAGCATTAAACAGAGAGACGTTTTCCCACAATGCGCAGTAGCTATAGATGGGTGTCATATTCCAAACATTGCTCCTGAAGACAACCATGCAGACTATTTCAACCGCAACAGGTTGCACTCTGTTATGCTGTGGGCTGTTGATCATCAGTTCTCGTAAGTGACATATAAAATACATTTTAAACTATCAAAATGTATTGCGATAATAACGATAACAAAGTGAAATAAAATCAGTGTTTTGAAAGTGTACAGTTTTCTATTTAACTTAGGAAGAGAAAAAAAAAATTCCTTGTAGCAGTTTGCTTTTCTGACAACTATTCTTACCTACAGTCTAGGAGTAGAACAAAATTTGTACTCACGTACACATTTTGTGTTCTGTCCACCTTTTTATGAACAAAAAAACTGTTAAACGTTTGCAAAATAATGATCACTGATGTGCAAATTATCTTACTAGTTATTTGCGGAAGCATTCTCCATGACGAGAGACGGGCAGACAGAGGGATTTTGCCAGATAGGTTAGGGTTAGATGCAACACATTTTCACAGCCAATGCTGAACCACAAATGCCACTGTTGTTTCTAAAGTTAAATGGAGTTAAGCCTGATTATTATTTTGTGAAGGTACCACAAGTTTAACACATTCACAAAGTGTGAAATAAAGTTTTCAACGTTTTAGTTCTTTATTTTACAGAATCTACACCTGTTCCTTTCCAAGCAGGAACAAAGCCTTAACCTGGAAGACACTGCATTCTCTTGGAAAACTCAAAACATTTAGAAATGTTTACTTTAGATTTGTTCCTCATCTGAAGGGTGGTAGGAGGGAGAATGAGCCTGACTGAAAGATGCTTGCTGAACTGGATCTTGAGGTTTGCCGGTGCCTGTCTGAAGGGCTGACTCAGATTGTGAAAATGTAAATGAGCATTGTTGGGGGGTAGAGGTTGAGCTAAACCTTCAAGGAAGGACAGAGTCTGGTTGGATGTCTGATTAAATGGCTGTGACTGAGATGAACCCATGGGGTATGATGCGGAATAGAAATAAGATAGCTGCCCTGAGCTGTAATGGTGTGGAGACTGTACTGGTGCCTGACAGGAGGGTGGTCATGGTGAGTAATGTGATGTCTTCATGAATTCTATTAACACTAAGAAAATTTTGAGCTCATGCTCATATTGAGCTGCCTGCATTTTCAGAAGATTGGTATCATCTGTCTTTAAGGCATTGACGATCTTCTATACAAAGACTTCTAGCGATGCCTCCATTTTGTATTTTCTTTTTCTGCTTTGGGCAGACTTGCCTGTATAAGGGAAAATAGAAGAAATGTTAATAGATTATTGTGAGAGATATTCCCTTTTAACAAAGTAAGATTTCTTATTAAAGATGTAGTGTCAGGATATGTGCCTTGTCTGTTTGTTTGGTGTTGTTACTGTGCTTAGCCCCTAGATGGCGTGGAACCTGGAGGAGAGGTGACAGGTGTTCTCTATTCCCTTGATTACCTGCTGAGGAGTATATAAGGAGGAGGCTGCCAGCAACTCACTGCCAGACTGTTGCCCTTAGTGGTACAGCTCAAGCCACATTTCCTTTGTCTTGTCCTTGACTTGAGCTTTTGGTAATCAGAATCTGTTACCTTGCAGGATTACCTGAACCTGACTTTGCCTTCTGCATGGAACTCCGTCTGGATTACCCACTTCTGGAAAGAAGCGATCCAGCTCCACGAACTAAGACTCAAGCCTCTTGTTACTTCATTGGACCACACCGGTTGGCAGCCTCCTGACTTTGTCACTCCTTGGATCTCCGTTCATGAACCCTGTCCACCCTCCTCCTTCCACTGCACCTACTTCTGTAACTCCTGGACCAACTAATCATCCTGGCACACCATTACCCACCATCACCGGTCTCACGGGTAAACAACCTCTTGGTCTCCCCCCTCTGGCGGATCGCTCCATCAATCCAGTAAGGCAGAATTATTATTTATTAGTTTTGACTCAGAATTACCCCTGCTTACCCTCCTGTTTATTTTTACAGTTGGTATCCCGGTTCCAGTTCCCTGCTCACTTCACTGCTCTGTAAATAAACTCTGTCTCCTGGATTGCTTTCTGCATGTGGGTCGAATCCGTTAAAAACAATATGACATGTAGTCAGTAGAATTTTTAGAGACAGTTCTAATAGACATCAAGGTATGAAATCTAGATGTTTTGTGTTAGTAAAATATCCCATACACACGAAAACATTTACAATAATAAGAAAATATAGACATAGGAGGATTTTCACCAAAATACATACACATTAAATTTCTGAAACTGCTCCACTGTGAATTTGGTATTGAATTTTACATAGCAAGTGTGGCCCATCTTTTTGTAATGTGATTTTCAGCGAGCAGAAGAAAATGACTATATACAGCAAATAAAAATAAAAATTTACTTAATGGTATATCATCCCATATTATGAAGCTCTGATGTTAAGCTGTTGTAACAACACATTTTTTGTATGAAGAAATACAATGAAGCAAACAAAAGATTACAAATACAATGGGGAGAAGTTTTTCATACACTGTCGATTTTGCAGGTTTTCCCACTTGCAAAGCATGTAGAAATCATGCAATAAAATGCAAATAATTACTTAAAAATCACAAAATGTGATTTTCTGGATTTTTGTGTTAGATTCCATCACTCACAGTTGAAGAGTACCTATGATAAAATGAAAGACTTCTTTAAATACTTGTTCTTCCCACTGTACATATACAGTAACATTGAAGGGCTATCATTAACAAGGAGTGGTAGATTATGGGTTGTTTATTCAACATGAAACTTGACTTATCTATGATTTTGCAACTAACGTAACATTAATTTGTTTTGTTACACATGGTTACGACAAAGCCATTGCTTACAAAAACCTACCTGTTTCACTACCAGATGAACTACAGGTCCTTCTCGAAAAATTAGCATATTGTGATAAAGTTAATTATTTTCTATAATGTAATGATGAAAATTTAACATTCATATATTTTAGATTCATTGCACACTAACTGAAATATTTCAGGTCTTTTATTGTCTTAATATGGATGATTTTGGCATACAGCTCATAAAAACCCAAAATTCCTATCTCACAAAATTAGCATATTTCATCCGACCAATAAAAGAAAAGTGTTTTTAATACAAAAAACGTCAACCTTCAAATAATCATGTACAGTTATGCACTCAATACTTGGTCGGGAATCCTTTGGCAGAAATGACTGCTTCAATGCGGCGTGGCATGGAGGCAATCAGCCTGTGGCACTGCTGAGGTCTTATGGAGGCCCAGGATGCTTCGATAGCGGCCTTTAGCTCATCCAGAGTGTTGGGTCTTGAGTCTCTCAACGTTCTCTTCACAATATCCCACAGATTCTCTATGGGGTTCAGGTCAGGAGAGTTGGCAGGTCAATTGAGCACAGTGATACCATGGTCAGTAAACCATTTACCAGTGGTTTTGGCACTGTGAGCAGGTGCCAGGTCGTGCTGAAAAATGAAATCTTCATCTCCATAAAGCTTTTCAGCAGATGGAAGCATGAAGTGCTCCAAAATCTCCTGATAGCTAGCTGCATTGACCCTGCCCTTGATAAAACACAGTGGACCAACACCAGCAGCTGACACGGCACCCCAGACCATCACTGACTGTGGGTACTTGACACTGGACTTCTGGCATTTTGGCATTTCCTTCTCCCCAGTCTTCCTCCAGACTCTGGCACCTTGATTTCCGAATGACATGCAGAATTTGCTTTCATCCAAAAAAAGTACTTTGGACCACTGAGCAACAGTCCAGTGCTGCTTCTCTGTAGCCCAGGACTGGGGAATGCGGCACCTGTAGCCCATTTCCTGCACACGCCTGTGCACGGTGGCTCTGGATGTTTCTACTCCAGACTCAGTCCACTGCTTCCGCAGGTCCCCCAAGGTCTGGAATCGGCCCTTCTCCACAATCTTCCTCAGGGTCCGGTCACCTCTTCTCATTGTGCAGCGTTTTCTGCCACACTTTTTCCTTCCCACAGACTTTCCACTGAGGTGCCTTGATACAGCACTCTGGGAACAGCCTATTCGTTCAGAAATTTCTTTCTGTGTCTTACCCTCTTGCTTGAGGGTGTCAATAGTGGCCTTCTGGACAGCAGTCAGGTCGGCAGTCTTACCCATGATTGGGGTTTTGAGTGATGAACCAGGCTGGGAGTTTTAAAGGCCTCAGGAATCTTTTGCAGGTGTTTAGAGTTAACTCGTTGATTCAGATGATTAGGTTCATAGCTCGTTTAGAGAGCCTTTTAATGATATGCTAATTTTGTGAGATAGGAATTTTGGGTTTTCATGAGCTGTATGCCAAAATCATCTGTATTAAGACAATAAAAGACCTGAAATATTTCAGTTAGTGTGCAATGAATCTAAAATATATGAATGTTAAATTTTCATCATGACATTATGGAAAATAATGAACTTTATCACAATATGCTAATTTTTTGAGAAGGACCTGTAGCTACAATTCCGGGACTTTCTGGCTCATCTTCAGCTACAGAGCTATCCTAGAGTTCCAGAGGCTGACAGCTGGATTTGTTACCTAAAGTACGTTCCAGCTCTTCATAATATGGTCAAGTCAGTTGACCACGACAGCCTCTTTTGTTTGAGTCTTTGGCTTCTTTGAATTTCGCTCTTAAACTTTTGACTTTTCACTGGCATTGTAGCCACGTTCACCTATATCCTTGCTTGGCCAGTTGTTTAGAGATGGGCTTAATAACAGCCCAGTTACGATAGGACCCCTCAAGTTTGGCTTGGTCAAACTGACACCCCAAATACTACTTAAATTAAGTACTTCGCTGTCTTTTTGATTAGCTCCATCCAAAGTGTCAACACTGCTTGCTTCAAGCATTGTTTAGTTCTGGATTTACCATGTCTGGCTTCTTCTGGTTCATGCAGAATTATGACACGTCTCATGTCAATGACGAAAATGTTGTTTAAAATGCAAAACGATCATTCTGACTGCAGACACTTTGAAAATTATTGGATATGTGCCTGATTAGGACCACATATGAAAGTAGCACAAATCTGATTTTTTTGGAGATGATAAGATCGGAACTGGGTCGTTCAGACTGCGCTATGGTTGTGAGCTGTCTCAAAGTCAACAAAACACTTCAACACAGGTTAGACAAGCTCCTTTAAATCCTCAAATATTCATGACAATGGACATGAAGAAGTTCTCCGGTTTCCCATGGCCAGGACAAAAAGGATAACCTAGAGGAGACTACCAAAAACAGCTCCACAATGTAAACTTCAACTAGAAACAGTCAGGCAGAACCTTCTTTATAGTCATAAATTATAACTGAAGTCTTTGGAAACGACTAAATGCTTCTGGTGCAGTCAAATACAGTTGGAAATGTCAAAGACCGTAGATGTGGATAATACTGGTCTAGGGTTAGACATGAGTTCTAATGACAAGACAATTACCTGTTTTGTTTTGAGCTGCTATGATAAATCAAGGTGCAGCAGCTGTTTGACGATGAAAACATTTAATCCATTCATTCATCCTATGGGAGAATTCCTTTTTATATCAGCCCTTACCTTCCGTCCTCCGGTGTTCAGCCTGAGAGGGGTCAGGTGGGGGTCAAAGATCATATGACTGGTTTCGATGTCAATGGGGGACTGCCTCTTCCCAATGGCACACAAGTTCCAGGCTGAGTTGACCAGACCCCAGAAGGATGGGACTGGTGGAGGAGAATGAGAGGGAGACAAAAACAACACTAAGTTTTTGTTTGACAGTTCAAATTTAAAGAGAAAGCAAGCAAAGCTTTATTCGAATGTGAAACAAGAAAATGGGAAGTGTAGGAAGATATGAATTTGAGTACAGCTTCAATAAAGTCTGACTAAAATAGGACTAAAATTTATGCAACAATTATTAAACCGAGAAACCCGTTTCACAGATGGTATAAGTATAAATTTTATGTTTGATTGCCCATAATCTACAGTGATGATTTACAGATGTGGAAACCTTACAAGCCAAATTCAGCTTAACATATTTACTCCCTAATAAAGATAGTTTTCTTTTTCATTTAGTTGCCAATGAGAAATGATTTTAATTAACATTTGAATCTAATATTAATAATAATAAAATATACAAACTACTGATAGTGGCTGATCCATGGGAATAAATAATTATTAATGCTTAAGAAGTTACTCTTCCCATCTTCTCTGTGCTGCAGCATATTCAGTCTCGGGTGAGATCAGATGTACACGGTGCCAACAATGCTGTGCTGAAGTCTATGTAGGTTTGCATTAAAATAGAAAGAGCTGAGTGGGAGTTGTAACCATTTTTACACCTAGTGTGTGAAGATGCAACAGTGCAGACAAAAACATTAGTTTAGTAAGGCAGTAAGGAGTGTGAAAATAGGAGGGTTTTCAAGAAGAAGCACAAATGGAGGACAAAAAATTATTTAGAACAATTTTTAGTAAGAAAATTGTAAAAACAAAATTATTTGCAACAGGACCTATCAGCTACAAAATAATATTTACAGCCAGCAGTCTGCAAAAGATATGATCTGGTATCTTTGAATGATAATCCTTTATTTCTTATTCTACACATTTTCAAGCTGGTATATAAAAGCTATAGAATGGAAGGATTATATACCCTTGTTTAATGCACATAGTTTACATACACTGTTAACTTGAATCCAGAAAACTACATCAATGAACTGCTTTTGTTTACCTTTGCGTACTTTATGACAGAAACTCAATACAAACTGTATGTTGTTTTCGATCATGTACTACTTTATCTGCTATCACTAAACAAAGTAAACCCTGGGAGCTAGTTCATGCAGCCAACTCCAGCCAACTTTGCTTCACTGCAATCTTTCTGACTCTCTGCAGAATACATATAGCGTACCTTTTGATTTGGGCACTGTATTCAAGTGCCTGCCCTTAGCTGCTGCTTCAGACCCTCCGCCACACCAACAACCCCCTTCGGACTCCAAGGTAAGACAGTCAGTGCTCACTTCCTGAGATGCAGAACACTTGTTCTGGGTGGGGCGGGGGGTAAAGATAGGTATTTCTCCCCAAAACATGTAAGATGTTGAGCAGCATGCATAGCCATGGAGTAACGAGATCAGGGGCGTGTCCATATTTTCTACATGGGGCCAAGAAAAAAAATGGGGTGGCACACAGAATCTGCCTCTATACTTCCGACCTGCTGGCCCATGCTCACTATCCCTCTGCTGCTCCCCTGTTGGCTGATTCCTGCCTGTAATACCTGTCTTGAAGTAAAAAGAAACATCTGGTTGTATTCTTTTACAGTAATTTCAGTAATTTACAGAGAACAGCAAACAAGCTAACAACAGTTCAATCCAAGGAAACCATCCAAAAACTCAGCAGGAAAATCAACCAGAGGCGTTGACTAAGATCATGAAACATTAAGCCCTTAGCTGAAGGATTTCCTTTTCGTAAGACCTTAGTATATTTTTAGTTGGTTTTACATTTATGTAGGAAGAAGAAAAAACCAAGTTCAACTCTAATTAAAGAAGTAATTTTGCTGAACCGGATAATGACATTTTGTGATTAAAAAAAATGGAATCATAATTTCTGCTCATTTAGTCATTTCCTGACAAACATTGGATAAATGTCTGACTTGGAGGTGTTAAAAATCTACACATTTTTCTTTTTGTATTTTTATATATTATATTTGCCATTTCATATTGTTAGGATTTTTTATTTGCACTTTAACTCAACTGCTCAATAGAAGATACTGATATTTATTTCCATAAATGATGAGAGAAACAGATTGAATCCTGGAGACGAGCCACTTCTCAAGAACTGACAGGTGGTCAGAGTGTAGCCTCATCAGGCAGGAAACCCTGCCTGCAGTCAGAGCAGAGAGGTGACCCACTCCACTACATGTCTAAATTGCAATTGAATCACACAGGTGCAAAACTTCCACTGATCCCGCCCTGGACAACAGAGCGGGATGTAAATAAAGGGAACACTCAAATAACACATCCTTGCCATAATATGGTTTTTTGATGGACCAATATGCGGGGAAGAACTCCTGAAGCTCCAGGTTTGAAGGTAAGACGAGTCTTTATTTTTCATGGCAGGACACAGACAGGGTAGCAAGCACGCAGCAGGAAACACACATACACATAACATAACATAACATAACATAACATAACATAACATAACATAACATAAGGAACCAGCAGGGAACACAGGAAACAAACGGGCTTAAATACAAAAACTGAACAGTAGGGGGAACCAATGACAAACGTGACAAGACAATCAGGGGCAAACACAGAACAGGTGTGGGCTTGGGGTGCAGGGAGACAGAAAACAAATGACTAGACCAGGTAATATAAAAAAACACAAGCAGGTATGACAATCCTAGATCTGAATGAATGAAATATTCTCATTGAATACTTTGTTCTGTGCAAAATTGAATGTGCTGACAACAAAATCACACAAAAATCATCAATGGAAATCAAATTTATTAACCAATGGAGGCCTGGATTTGGAGTCACACACAAAATGAAAGTGGAAAAACACACTAGAGGCTGATCCAACTTTGATGTAATGTCCTTAAAACAAGTCAAAATGAGGCTCAGTATTGTGTGTGGCCTCCACGTGTCTGTATGACCTCCCTACAATACCTGGGCATGGTCCTGATGAGACGGCGGATGGTCTCCTGAGGGATCTCCTCCCAAACCTGGACTAAAGCATCTGCCAACTCCTGGATAGTCTGTGGTGCAACGTGACATTGGTGGATGGAGCGAGACATGATGTCCCAGATGTGCTCAATTGGATTCAGGTCTGGGGAATGGACAGGCCAGTCCATAGCTTCAATGTCTTCATCTTGCAGGAACTGCTGACACACTCCAGCCACATGAGGTCTTGCATTGTCCTGCATTAGGAGGAACCTAGGGCCAACCGCACCAGTATATGGTCTCACAAGGGGTCTGCAGCCCTCCAAAGAAATGCCACCCCACACCATTACTGACCCGCTGCCAAACTGGTCATGCTGAAGGATGTTGCAGGCAGCAGATCTCTCTCCACGGTGTCTCCAGATTCTGTCATGTCTGTCACATGTGCTCAGTGTGAACCTGCTTTCATCTATGAAGACCACAGGTCACCAGTGGTGAATTTGCCAATCCTGGTGTTCTCTGGCAAATGCCAAGCATCCTGCACGGTGTTGGGCTGTGAGCACAACCATTTGTGGACGTCAGGCCCTCATACTGTCCTCATGGAGTCGGTTTCTAACCGTTTGTGCAGACACATGCACATTTGTAGCCTGCTGGAGGTCATTTTGCAGGGTTCTGGCAGTGCTCCTCCTGTTCCTCCTTGCACTAAGGTGGAGGTGGCGGTCCTGCTGCTGGATTGTTGCCCTCCTACGGCCTCCTCCATGTCTCCTGGTGTACAGGCCTGTCTCCTGGTAGCGCCTCCAGGCTCTGGACACTACGCTGACAGACACAGCAAACCTTCTTGCCACAGCTCGCATTGAAGTACCATCCTGGATGAGCTGCACTACCTGAGCCACTTGTGTGGGTTGTAGAGTCCGTCTCATGCTACCATGAGTGTGAAAGCACCACCAACATTCAAATGTGACCAAAACATCAGCCAGAAAGCATAGGTACTGAGAAGTGGTCTGTGGTCCCACCTGCAGAACCACTCCTTTATTGAGTGTGTCTTGCTAATCGCCAAAGATTTCCCCCTGTTGTTTATTCCATTTGCACAACAGGATGTGAAATTGATTGTCAATCAGTGTTGCTTCCTAAGTGGACAGTTTGATTTCACTGAAGTTTGATTTACTTGGAGTTGTATTGTGTTGTTTAAGTGTTCCCTTTATTTCTTTGAGCAGTGTATTTTTCCCAGGCATTTCTCGTTGAGAGGAGACCATGAGGAAGACCCAGAACTAACTGGAGGGACTATATGCCCTGTCTAGCCTGGGATCCCCCAGAATGAGCTGGAGGATGTCGTCAGAAAGAGGGATGCCCCCGCAACTTGATCTTGGATAAGCGGAAGACAATGAATGGATGGATGGACGAATGGATATCCTCTTGCTACTTTCAGAAAGTACTTATATGTTACATGTTAAAACAGATTAAAGTAGACAAAAGGTGTGGTCTGAAACTTTGCAAGATTGCAAAAAAAGAGGGAGAAAACAGAGATCACAACCAGCAACAAATTATAATCTTAAGGACATAAAAATTAAAATACTAGATGGGTGGACATTTCTCCTTCTCTTTAGGGGGGTATAAATTCTGGCAGTGGGGAATTAAATAATAAACCTTGTGTTAGAAAAGATGTTTTGTGTAATGCAGAGTATATAACCTCAACAGATTCTGTGTCTAATGTGGACACTTCAATGTGTATTAATATGTAACACAAATGTATCTTTAAGGCCAAAATTATTCATACCCCTGGCATATTTAAGTGTCAAGAAATCATCTAAATAAATCGTTATATTTTAGAGTGCTCCAGCCAGAGTCCCGAATTGAATTTGAAAGATGGAGATCATGGTCATGGCAAAGAGGCTCTCCATTCCTAATGACTCTGTGGTCATCACCAAATGGCAAAAGTCAAAATAACAGTAGAAACATACAAAAAGCTGGTGAGCAGTTATAAAAGATTTTAATGGACCACAGCATAAGTAGCTACCAGCTCTTGCTCACAGGTTCACCTTTGATTGTACTGGGAATTCTTGAAAATTTCTCCATTTAACTTCTTTTTAATGAAGCAAGGCTCTAAAGCAGTGGTGTCCAAAGTCAGTCCTTAAGAACCATTGTCATGCATGTTTGAGATGTTTCTCTAGCTCCTCATACCTGCATCAAATGGATGGTTAGTTGGCAGGCATCTGCAGAAATTGATGACATGCAGAGGTACTATGTCCGCTGTGTTGGAGCAGGGACACATCTAAAGTGTGGTCTTTATTGTTTATTATTTAGACAGACAGGAAGTGCGGTGAAGAGATGGGGGTGGGGGGGAAACAAGCAGCACAGCTGTGATGAGGACTGTAGCCTCCATATATGGGTTGCGCACTCCACCGCTATGCCATGCACCAACAGAAGACATGTTTGACCTAAACCAAATACAAATCCAAGAAAAGAATCGCATACCAAAAAAGTTTAAAAAACATATTTTTTATTTCCACCGGTCAAAAGTTTTGCGTTGTGTTTACAACTATTTACATTGTACGTAGATTCTCACTGAAGGAATCAAAACTGTGAATGCACACATATGGAATTATGTAGCAAACAAAAATTGTTAAATAACTTTAAATATGTTTTATATTTTAGATTCCTTAAAGTAGCCTCCCTTTGCTGATGACTGAAATATTAACCTCTGGTCGTCTCTTAATGAACCTCTGGAAAGTTCTTTCAAGACTGGTGAGAAGGCCAAGAGAGCAAAGCAGTCATCAGAGCAAAGGGTGGCTATTTCATCATTTAAGGAAAAAAAAAAAACATGCTCGCTGAGTGGAAGTTCTGGTGCTGCTCAGAATGCCCATCAGAATGTACAGGGGTTGGACAATGAAACTGAAACACCTAGTTTTAGACCACAATAATTTATTAGTATGGTGTAGGCCTCCTTTTGCAGCCAATACAGCGTCAATTCGTCTTGGGAATGACATATACAAGTCCTGCACAGTGGTCAGAGGGATTTTAAGCCATTCTTCTTGCAGGATAGTGGCCAGGTCACTACGTGATACTGGTGGAGGAAAACGTTTCCTGACTCGCTCCTCCAAAACATCCCAAAGTGGCTCAATAATATTTAGATCTGGTGACTGTGCAGGCCATGGGAGATGTTCAACTTCACTTTCATGTTCATCAAACCAATCTTTCACCAGTCTTGCTGTGTGTATTGGTTCACTGTCATCCTGATACACGGCACCGCCTTCAGGATACAACGTTTGAACCATTGGATGCACATGGTCCTCAAGAATGGTTCGGTAGTCCTTGGCAGTGACGCGCCCATCTAGCACAAGTATTGGGCCAAGGGAATGCCATGATATGGCAGCCCAAACCATCACTGATCCACCCCTATGCTTCACTCTGGGCATGCAACAGTCTGGGTGGTACGCTTCTTTGGGGCTTCTCCACACCGTAACTCTCCCGGATGTGGGGAAAACAGTAAAGGTGGACTCATCAGAGAACAATACATGTTTCACATTGTCCACAGCCCAAGATTTGCGCTCCTTGCACCATTGAAACCGACGTTTGGCATTGGCATGAGTGACCAAAGGTTTGGCTATAGCAGCCCGACTATGTATATTGACCCTGTGGAGCTCCCGACGGACAGTTCTGGTGGAAACAGGAGAGTTGAGGTGCATATTTAATTCTGCCATGATTTGGGCAGCCGTGGTTTTGTGTTTTTTGGATACAATCCGGGTTAGCACCCGAACATCCCTTTCAGACAGCTTCCTCTTGCGTCCACAGTTAATCCTGTTGGATGTAGTTCGTCCTTCTTGGTGGTATGCTGACATTACCCTGGATGCCGTGGCTCTTGATACATCACAAAGACTTGCTGTCTTGGTCACAGATGCGCCAGCAAGACGTGCACCAACAATTTGTCCTCTTTTGAACTCTGGTATGTCACCCATAATGTTGTGTGCATTTCAATATTTTGAGAAAACTGTGCTCTTACCCTGCTAATTGAACCTTCACACTCTGCTCTTACTGGTGCAATGTGCAATCAATGAAGACTGGCTACCAGGCTGGTCCAACTTAGCCATGAAACCTCCCACACTAAAATGACAGGTGTTTCAGTTTCATTGTCCAACCCCTGTAACTAGATGCATATGTGCTGCAGCAGGACCTGGTCAGCACCATGAGTTCTAACAGAGGGTTCTTGAGAAAATGTGAGACTATCAGTAAAAACATTAAAACTGAAGCAGACTGGACCCTGCCTGCAAACATGATAATGACCCAACATAGCAGGAAATCCTCCAAGGACTGGCTGACAATTAACAAGTACCGTACAAAGTCCTGGAGCAGGTCAAAGTACAGATCTTGATTTCACTGAGATTCTGTGGGTTGACTAGAAACGGCCTGAATGTGCAAGACACCGCTCAAACATCTCAAAGCTGAAAGTGAGGAGTGGGACAAATTGTCCATAGAGCGATGTCAGAGATGGTAGATGGCTACAAGAAGAATCCCTTTGTTTCAGTCAAAGGGGAGTAAAACCAGCTATTAGAGGGCGTCCTAACTTTATCCTCAATTAGAAACACATTTTTGTTGATATATTTTGTTTGAAGAGTAAAACAAGTTTCATTTCAATGATTAAGTGAAATACAACCATTTTACACAAATACATACACGTTTCTTAAAAAGAACTGAATATTTATTGTTTTGAGTACCATTAGGTGCAGTTCAGGTCCCACCATTGGTTCTTATACCACAGTATATACAATTACACTTTATACAATATTAATCTTCATAGAGTGTGACTGCTTTCTGCCACCAAATGATTCTTTGACACAGCATGCTTACTAACCTGTATCATAAAACTTTGGATGGGTATGTTTGGCTAACAGCTTAGCTAAATGCAGCCATATGTGAGCTCCGTGCATTTTACTGAATAAACAGAAATAATGTGATCACGTGCTGAGTGGACACAGACAGAGCATGGCATGAAAGCCACTGTAAGTTAGAGCTGCACAACCAACATAAGAGAGCAACCCCCACCCACCAACAGAACAGACACACTCCAAACTTATCACTTGATAAACTGTCATAATGTTTGTCAAAGAAAGGTTTATTGACAACTCAGTGTGAAACAGCTGTCATTTAAAAAACAGAAAACATCATCAGCATCCTGAGCTAAGACTGGCTGATATTTATAGTGCCACATTAATGGGCCCATAAAAGTCAGAATGTTATTTTTCTGCATAGGTTTTCATAATAATACATTCACTCACCCCTGCCATCCCCTCTCACTCCCCCTTCATCACTCTCTCTGGGCCATGCAGTCTCTCATCACTCTCTGTCTGGATTGTTTTGTAGAGTGGAGTGACAGATGTGGCAGCCATGAACCCTGCTCAGCACACAGCTGTATGTCAACAAACTGTTATATCTGCCAGCTGTGTCTGTGTGTTCATGGTGGGAAGGAAGGCTGCAGAATTCCCTGTCAAGATCTACATGAAACAACAAACAGGGAACTTTGCAATTGCAAAACTAATTGAAAATTCTACACGTATAGCCAAAACATTTGCCTTCTGCTTCTCCACCTGACCACAGCCTCTCAGCGGAGGCAAGGTAAGAGGAGTTTCACGACCATGAATATAATATTTCAGTGTTTGATCTTTGAGTCACTTCATTGTCACGATGTCCTTGTTTCATCATGCAGGAAAATCCATTGTATTCCATTGTACAATTGTATTGTAAGTATGTTTATTTGTGAGATACTGTCATTATGGCATACATATACATTCCTGTGTTTTCTAAAAAATAAAGGAACACTTTTGATCAGAGCATAATATTAAGTCTGGTTAGTTGTAGAGGGGTGTTGTGTTTATCATGATTTTTAGGTTTTTGAGATTTAGTTTTCTGTAGATGTATGTTTCTTTCAATGCTCTCTGTGTTCTCAGTCTTACTATTTTAGTTAATCCCATTGTTTATTTATTTCCATGCTTAGTCTGTACATTAAGATATTCTCTGTTGGATTACCTTCTTATGTTCCCCTCTAATCTTGTGCCTCAGTTTCCCCCTGCCTTCATTGGTCTCAGCTGTTTCTCGTATTCACCTGATTACTTACAACAGATCTCTGTACCTTCTGTCCTGCATATAGCTGCCTGATTTTTCAATTTGATTTGTCAGTTTCCTCCGTTGGCTTTTCCATGTCAGAACTGCTCCATATGTTCTGTTTCTTTGCCCTGCTCTCAGTGTTGTCCTTGTGCCCATGTAAGTTTACTTTCATTGTTCTTGATTAAAACTTCTTCTTTTTTTTTTTTTTTTACCGTGTCCTGTCCGGCAGAGTAGTGCTCAGAATTGTTGTCTGAGTGCCAAGAAAAAGCCCAACAGATTTACTTTCAGCATTACAGCTGACGCTTTAAAGCTCTGCTACCAGAGAAGAGCAACCTAAGTGCAGAGGCCCCAGGGAGCTGCAGGGACATGCCCACAGGCCCTGCCGGCAGGTGTCTACACCCGAGCAGATCCAGCCATGGACCAAGAGACCCGAGGACATATCATCGCCCAAGCAGAGGCCTGACAAAGCCCAGGGGTCCAGGCGCCGACAAGCAGCCACCAGGAGTGAGCCAGCACACACCAAAACACCCAGCACCGGAGACCGAGAACCACAAATACACCGGCGGGCAGAGACACCAACCACTGGCAGGTAGTGTGGCAAGGAGGATATAGGCACCACATTTGATCGGAGGCCTAAACTGGTCCAGGAGAGGGAACAGCCCAAGACCCAACCTGACACAAAAAAAGGCCACTCACAGTCACAATCACACATTTCCACCCTCATGCGTACACATAAAAATACTCACACCCATGCACCCAACATAAAGACAAACAGCAATGGACGTCGTACTCTCACTCACACTCCCCATATATACTCTATTCTCCCAGGTCCAGGTGCTGATACCCCATAGGGACAACCAGCCTCCGGACCCAGGAGGTGGTCCTCTTCCCTCTGGAAGTGGAGACAGGCAGACCACCCCAGCACCTGAACCTGGACCCCGACCCCCCACCCCGACCCCAGTCCCCAACGACCCTCATCCTCATCCAGAGAGAGTATAAAAGAGGGGTCTACATGGTCCAAACCAGCCCGCCAACCAGAGAAGCCACAGAATAAAATAGTTCCAACCCCCCAATGCATTCCGATACCAACCCCATGAGCCACCCACCCCCAATGAACACCAACCTGAATTTTCCCACAGGGCCACCCCCAACCAGGACACAGATATCGAACACATGCCCCCGAACCCAAACGCCATGAATCCCCTCCCCACAGCACATGGGCACACCCCCACAAGTGAGCTTCATCCCCGAAAAGCCGATGAAGCAACACTCACAAAGCGCAAGCTCCACACACAACCCCACTCCAAGCACCCCAGCCGCTCCCTCTCCCATCCTCCGAACCCAGACAGCAAACAGCAAACGGGGGTGTGAAAAGACTCCAAGCCTACCTCCGCCCGCTTAAATGTGGTGTTGATGCGTGTTGTTGTAGTGTGCATTTAAAAAGAACAACAGGTGGGGAAGAGGGTCTGCCACCCCCCCACCCAGAACCATCAATGTCTAGATGCAACTTAACCCTTAGAGGTGAGCGCAGGCACCAGAGGACACACCCAAGGGCCTACATGTGAATGCCATAAAAAAGTTATTAATGAGTGTCTAAGTTGTACAGTAAAATTGGGGCACAGGCTGCCATGGGACCACAGAGATGGAAAACCCTTGCGGCACTGAAATGAAGCACCTGCACCCCAAGGCCATACATGAGTGGTAGTGTGATGGAGTGGGCAGACAAGCAAACCCCACCTCAGTACAAGGCAGAGAAGCCCGATGCATGGGCTAGTGACGCCCGCCCTGCAGCACCCACACACGGAGGCCAGAGCCGCCACGTGCAGGACCACCACCCCAACACCATAGCACGCCATACAGCGGAGGACAAAAAGCAGCAATGAGCACCCAAAGCAAAAGTCATGCACAAAGCCCCCACCATGCAAATGCGCCCCCACCAGCCCTCCAAAAACAAAGCCCCCTGTGAAAATGCACCCCTGTGAGAAGAAGACCCACAGCATCCAAGTCCAAGTTCATGGCCAACACCCATACCCCTGCCAGAAGTATATATACATTACACTGTATCATTATTTTTAGGTGGAGGATTCAAAAACGTTACAGTATTGTTTTATGTAATCATGTGTAACCTAAATCCAATGAAGTTGTGACATTGTGTAACGGAAAGAAAAACAGAATACAAGCATTTGCAAAACCTATTCAACCTATATGTAATTGAATACACTACATAGACGATATATTTAATGCTCAAACTGATGAACTTTATTGTTTTTTGCAAATATTCACCCATTGAATTTGATGCTTGAAACATGTTCCAAAAAAGCTGGAACAGGGACAACAAAAGTCTAGAAAGGTTGAGGAATGCTCAAAAAAACATCTGTTTGGAACTTTCCATGGGGAACAGGTTAATTGGGAACAGGTGAGTGTCATGATTGGGTATAAAAGGAGTATCCCTGAAAAACTATTTTGTTCACAAGCAAGGATAGGGATAGGTTTGCCACTTTGACTGTCAACGTACAATTTCATGAATGTAGGGATTTTTATAATCTACAGACTATAGTATTATGAAAACATTCAGATCTGGAGAAACCTCTACATGCAAGCATCAAGGGCAAAAACCAACATTGAATACAAAGCTTCAACAATTATTGCCCTCAGTTCCCAAATCCTTCCTTCACACCAAGTACCCTACTAACATTGTGAAATCCTTCATGCCCCAGGAAACACCTATTTTGATTCCTATGCACTATATTTGGCATAAAGTCTTGCAGCCTCTTCACGAGGACTTTACGCAAAGTTTTAAGGTCTGAATTTAACAAACTTTTTGGCCTCATGTTTTCATATCCACTGCTGGGTCTTTCTGGCTTGAGTAAGAAGATGTCAAAGCCTGGACCATTGACTTGGGAAGGCTCCTGCTGTGGTGTGCTTCCAACAGCAGTTCTAGCACTGCCTTTGACAACTTTGTTCAAAATTCTTTATACAGTTCGCTTGGAAGTCTATGTGGACCTGCCTTTTGCCCGGGTTTCATTGCTGAAAATGCTGATCTTTTACTGTCTAAATTCTGCTTCCATCTTCTGTCGATGCTTAGCTGGGATGGTTGGTGCTCTAAATTTATTCTGAAACTCATCTTAGGATCTGTGGTTAAGTCTAATATAAGAATTGTATAGATTATCATAGTATTTCCTGAATTAATTATTTAGTTCAACAGGTTCTACTACTGTATCACCATTATTATTTTTGATGGCTGTGATGTTGTTCTTTTGCCAAGCTATAGAACCCCACTAGGTCTATTTCCTTGATCAGAACATGTTTGATTAAGTCTCGTTCAAAACAACCCTATCTGCAGACAATTTATTTTAATCTGCTCTTACTAGTAGCAAGTATGTCTCTAATGTGGACCTCCTATTCCCAAATACTCTCTTTTCTTAATCTTCAATTCTGGGCTCTCTCTGTTTCCTTTACATACAAAGTTTTCTTCACTTGAAAGAATCATAACTAGTGCCCTCTGAAATTAGCTTTAAAAACATCCTACTTGATGCCAGCTGTTGTTTGTGTCAGATTGTTAATAAAGTAGATGTGGGGAAGATAAAGACTTCTTTCCCCACATACTGGTCCTTCTCAAAATATTAGCATATTGTGATAAAGTTCATTATTTTCCCTAATGTCATGATGAAAATTTAACATTCATATATTTTAGATTCATTGCACACTAACTGAAATATTTCAGGTCTTTTATTGTCTTAATACGGATGATTTTGGCATACAGCTCATGAAAACCCCAAATTCCTATCTCACAAAATTAGCATATTATTAAAAGGGTCTCTAAACGAGATATGAACCTAATCATCTGAATCAACGAGTTAACTCTAAACACCTGCAAAAGATTCCTGGGGCCTTTAAAACTCCCAGCCTGGTTCATCACTCAAAACCCCAATCATGGGTAAGACTGCCGACCTGACTGCTGTCCAGAAGGCCACTATTGACACCCTCAAGCAAGAGGGTAAGACACAGAAATAAATTTCTGAACGAATAGGCTGTTCCCAGAGTGCTGTATCAAGGCACCTCAGTGGGAAGTCTGTGGGAAGGAAAAAGTGTGGCAGAAAACGCTGCACAACGAGAAGAGGTGACCGGACCCTGAGGAAGATTGTGGAGAAGGGCCGATTCCAGACCTTGGGGGACCTGCGGAAGCAGTGGACTGAGTCTGGAGTAGAAACATCCAGAGCCACCGTGCACAGGCGTGTGCAGGAAATGGGCTACAGGTGCCGCATTCCCCAGACCTGGGCTACAGAGAAGCAGCACTGGACTGTTGCTCAGTGGTCCAAAGTACTTTTTTCGGATGAAAGCAAATTCTGCATGTCATTCAGAAATCAAGGTGCCAGAGTCTGGAGGAAGACTGGGGAGAAGGAAATGCCAAAATGCCAGAAGTCCAGTGTCAAGTACCCACAGTCAGTGATGGTCTGGGGTGCCGTGTCAGCTGCTGGTGTTGGTCCACTGTGTTTTATCAAGGGCAGGGTCAATGCAGCTAGCTATCAGGAGATTTTGGAGCACTTCATGCTTCCATCTGCTGAAAAGCTTTATGGAGATGAAGATTTCATTTTTCAGCACGACCTGGCACCTGCTCACAGTGCCAAAACCACTGGTAAATGGTTTACTGACCATGGTATCACTGTGCTCAATTGGCCTGCCAACTCTCCTGACCTGAAGCCCATAGAGAATCTGTGGGATATTGTGAAGAGAACGTTGAGAGACTCAAGACCCAACACTCTGGATGAGCTAAAGGCCGCTATCGAAGCATCCTGGGCCTCCATAAGACCTCAGCAGTGCCACTTGCTGATTGCCTCCATGCCACGCCGCATTGAAGCAGTCATTTCTGCCAAAGGATTCCCGACCAAGTATTGAGTGCATAACTGTACATAATTATTTGAAGGTTGACGTTTTTTGTATTAAAAACACTTTTCTTTTATTGGTCAGATGAAATATGCTAATTTTGTGAGATAGGAATTTTGGGTTTTCATGAGCTGTATGCCAAAATCATCCGTATTAAGACAATAAAAGACCTGAAACATTTCAGTTAGTGTGCAATGAATCTAAAATATATTAATGTTAAATTTTCATCATGACATTATGGAAAATAATGAACTTTATCACAATATGCTAATATTTTGAGAAGGACCTGTATTTAAGAAAGTCATCCTCCCCTAACCATTTTTTATGTAGGCACCACCTATGGGGATCTTCTTCAACCAGATTCTTATCAATGCACAACATCAAGCAAGGTCGTTAAACTGATGTCACTATGTTGCCATAATGACAGTGTTTTCTTCTGGAAATTAAACCTGCTGAGCTCAGAAAATAGTTTATATGTGAAAATATCTGAAAAAAATACTGAAGTAACAGGAGTTAACTGTATCAGCAGACTTCAAATGTTTCAAATATCAATCAGATTAATCTCCTCCAGACTGATAAATAGCTGTTCTACTTTTGCTATGTGTTTTATCCACACCTGTAGACCTATCCATAACTGTATTCAGTGTGTAATTCCAGTTGCCAATAATAATATATTCTCCTGGGATGGAGGAAAGCCTGAGAAAATGAGATTGTAATTATAAACTTGGTTCATCTGTATTTGGATTTTTAGAAAAAAATGGTTACCTGAATGATCAGACACCTGCTAAATGAATTCCTTTCTTACATTAGTAACCTGCAAGGGCATTGAGTTAGGGATAAAGGTCATAACTCCCATAAACTAATTTAAAACATGCTGCTGTATTTGCCACATCCTGGCAGTTAGTGTTCTTTCCTCCTTTAAAGTAAGACTTCAAGGTTGCCTTGAGTTTGTTCTCTTACAAATAAAATCATCATATAAAAACAGCCTTTTGTATTTACTCGAGCTATCTTCATCTGATATTTACATTACTTTGATGATCTGAAACATTTAATTGGGACAAAAAAGCAAAAGCAGAAGAAATCTGTAAGGGAGTGAATACTTTTTCGCAGTACTGTATCTCACCAACAGTTTAGCAGGAGCAATAATGTCATGTCTGAGTCCAAGGCTCCTCAGCTGCAAACACACCAAGTTGTATTGCTTGCGATGTTTGTGCACATCTACAGCAAGATCATTGCAAAATCATGCCTGTTGGTAGAACCTTCTTCTTGTTACTAAGGAGCCTTCTTCACCAGAAGCTTATCCTTCTAATTTAGGAACGTCATTTTCATGGAAAAAAGCAGGGATCCAATCCCTCTGCTTCCTCTGTGTTAAGCCAAGAGCTTGTTTCCATGTCAATGAGTTTATCTTCTTTGGGTTCGTATTTTTGCTCTATGGCCTAAACCATCTTCTGTAATCCCTTCTGTGTATCTTCCACTGCTGACAGATGTACATCAGCATGTGTGATCCTTTCAATTCAGTCAGTGTTCTGCCTGTCTCATTGATAGTTATTTTAATATACTTGAGTCTGCCAGCAACTGATTTTAGGCTGCTAATAACAGACAGTGATTCCTCTTTAACCTCTGCCAATTCCCCTATACCATGCACCAGGGCTCCAGCGGAAAAGGATTTTAAATGGTTTTAATTAATGGTTTCATTTATTAACCGAATTGAGCTATCTAAACTGAGATGGCTTTGTGTAAAAAGGTCATTGCCCCTCTCTGCTAAATCATGAATTAGGTTTGATTTCAGCTTCAACACAGAAAGCCGATTGTGTACAGAGCTGTGGAAGCAATAAACCAAATAAATGGAACCTGTTCAACAAGATGAAGTACATTAAAACATCCAAATACCAACACATCATGCCCCGAAGCTGTCATAATGTGTGTTGAAGTAGTACCCAAATGCAGAGCGTAGTGGATTAGATGAAACAAAGAATAATAACAGTCTTACAAGATGACCAGGTGTGAGACATGGGCAGGAGGATAACAGGAGCATGGCATCAAAGGACATGGAGCCAGGCGCAAACAGGGTAGTAACCAGGAGGAACCAATGGAGAACAATGAAACCAGGGAGTATAAAAAAACAGGTAGGCTGGAAAATGGACCAATGAGCACAAGGAGTTAATCAGAAAGGAATGAGAAGCAGCTGGTGGAAGAGGGACTGAAGTGAACTGAAGGTGAGTGACTAACTAATACAGATTAGCATGAAGTGCAGGGAGGTAACTGAAAACATCTAAGTAAAATGAGACTACCAAAATAACATAAACACAAGCAGATCATGACAGAAACATAGTCATGGACATCTATTAGCTAAACAAAACCTTGTGAGAGCCTGGGACTTTAGTTTTGTTTTTTATCGGTCAAATTAAAAACATTAGAAAAGATAAACACTGAGCTTTAACATAATATAATGTCACATTAGTATCACAATAATCCAGTCTGACTGCTTCTTGACTTCCTGCAGTATATTTTAAATTATATTATTCACCCGTCACTAAGTTTAAGTAGGTCAATGTGCTGCTTGCAGCTATTCTAACAGCTAATTATTTACCATTTAATACATAAATCTTGCTCTAAAAGCTGTGCTCCACTCTGGGTTTCCAACAGATCATTATTGTAAAGCATTCACAACCACACCTGGTTGTTTAATAAACTAACATGCTTATAGAGCATCCGTTTGCAGGGATACTGGGATAAATAGTATTACGGTACTTGTGTAGTTAAATTGTCTCCATGCAGTAGGATTTTTCACAAAACACAGAATAAAAACAATAAATGAATGAGGGGACGGCCCGGGACACACTGGAGAGACTATTTCTCTCGGCTGGCCTGGGAACGCCTTGGGATTCCCCCGGACGAGCTGGAGGAGGTGTCAGGGGAGAGGAACGTCTGGGTGTCTCTACTGAGTCTACTGTCCCCGCGACCCGGTTCTGGATGAAGAGGAAGACGACAGATACGAGTACAACAAGTTATGAGTTGTTTTGCTAATTCATTATAGTGATTTGTGAACTGAGGTTGAGGGCTGTTTTCCACTCAGTTTGGAAATATGAAAGTTACTGAAAGGAGTCAGTAACAAGGAAAGCGAATGAGGCAAGAACTGCATGAACTGAGAATGATGAGGAGGGAGAGAGAGAGAATCACCTGACTAAATGTACATTTCTTCTGTTGTATGAGCCTCTAGCTTCAAGTAAAAATATTTGTTTTTTTGTTTTTGCTAAATATGGCAATTTTGGTATTTTGTCAACTGAGGAAAATAGTTAAATTATTAAAGAAAAGTTCATATTTAAAGGATTATCCTAGTTTCCTAGTATCTAAAAATATACAAATACTAAAGGGTATCTGAAACAAAAATCCTATTTCATCTGTTAAATTGTAATTTTTCAGTATGTTATATGCTCTAATGCTTTTGGAGAGAATTGTGATTATATTATGTCTCGGTTTTCAATAGTGAACGTCTGATAGAAGAGAAGGGAGGAGTAAAATAGAAAGACTCTAGAAAAAAAGGGTGAAAGAACAGGAAAGGAAAATTGGAAGAGTTGTAAGGAGAGAAGGAAAATGATAGAAAGAAGTGTAAAGCTTAGAGCAGGGAAAGAGCAGAAAAGTATTAGAAAAAGGAGGAGAGGAAAGAAGACAGATATAGCTACTGTTATTTATTTGTTTTATTGCCCTTAGGAAATGCTAACAACAGTGTGGATAGACTTTCCTGCTATTACACTTGATTTTTATAGATTATTATGAATAAATATTTTAAAATAAATGAAACTGTAACTGTACCAGTGTTTTCATTATATCTTGATAACATTTATTTATTTTAAACTCTGTGCTGGAAATGTCACCGGATTTGATTTCAGAAAAAACAATAAAACTATAACAAATAAAAACTAAGCTGAAACTAAGCATTTTCAAAGAATAAAAACTAAACTAGCAAACAAATGCTAAAAACTAATTAAAACTAAAATAGACTTGAAAATATGAAGTCAAAACTATATAAAAATAAAAACTAATGAAAATTGCAAAACTATTAAAACCTTGATTCCTCGTTAAAAATTTCATAATTTAAAAAAGGCCATTGTTCATGTAAATATGAACTGCACTTATGAAAGCAAATCAATTAAACAGAGATGAAAACTTAATGAAGTGTAGCTCCTTTCTGCTGCTATACGTTTCGTGAATGTTTAATGTTTAATACCTGCTTAAGGATTGTTATTTTAGAAATGTACTTTTAATTTGATGAACGAGTCTCATCGGAACACATTCTCTAATTTATTGAATATGACTGTCTTTGGCAAGATGTAAGAAGATCTCATGACTCACAAAAATTCCATGCTAGTGATTCTGTTTATGTTGAGTCGTCCACAGAAATGGAAAAGTTTGTGAATTTGGCTACATTATTTATTACACTCTATATGTCACCACATATAGAGGGGAGATGCAAACAAAAATAAGAAACATGCAATAATAAAATAAAAAATAAAAAATATTTTCCTTTAGAGATAGAAGAGATGGAGAATGACTGGTCACTGTTAGACAGCCAGGAGTGGGGGCCAGGTGGGCTGAGGACTGAAAGGAGAACAGAGGATGATGTTCACATCACATGCTGGGATGAGGTGGGAAGCTGGACAGGTTTAATGCACTCCCTGAATGATTGTTTCACTGAGCGTGTCAGCTCATAGTACAAAGCCATTTTGGGCAACACACATCTTTCATAAAACAAAAGCTATTAAGAAGATTGGTTAGTTGTAAAAAAATATTTTGCAATTTGAGAATTGATGTTTAACACCAGGAAATACACCACCTTGTTGCCCAGCCTGCAAATGCTCACATTAACCTCTTTTGGTCCTTGCATGAACCAGTTTCTTATAGGAAACGATTTCATTATCAGGCCCTGCAACAATGCAAGCCATGAAGGAAGTGTCTTATCAGACATCTATTGTGTACCCTAGCTCCAACACACACCACAGCTAACTGTTTCTGTCATATTCTACACATACTCATATACAAGAACAACTGACCTTTTGCCTTCCTTATTTCTTCTCATTTTCTGTTTAGCTATACTTATGTCCCATCTTATAATGTCAAAATGCTTCTAAAGTTAAAATCAATCTAAAATACTTCCCTTAAAGCACTACACTCTCCAGAGTTACCACTGGCCTCTTGGCGTCTTCTCCTTGCCTGCCTGTCAGTTTGCAAGGTCTACAGTTGGTCCATCCTCTTGTTCTGATGACATCTCACAGAGCTCTGTGAGATGTTCAAAGTTTGTTATTTTTTTGAAAGCTAACCTTTCTTTACATTTTACAACTTTCTCCCTGACACGTCTGCTGTGTTCCTTAGTCTTTATGATGCTTTAGTTTGTTCATTAATGTTCTCTAACAAATATCTGAGGCCAGAATCACAATAACTGGATTTATCCTGAAGTTAGTGACACAAAGATTTACTAAGTAAGTGACTTCTGAAGGCCACTGAGTGCACTGGCATCAGATTAAATTAAAACCCCAAAACAATGACTAATACCCCAGGCACTGTGAGCATTATTTTCAGTCCCTGCATTTATAAAAAAAAAGTATAATGTTGGATTATTTTAACAGTGATTTCACTAGTGAGAAATGCTTGTCTGATCTTGCTCTCTGTATGCTTGCATTGTTTTACTCTTAACTTCTTATCTCTTAGCCAAAAACTACACAAACGTTGGACTAAACTAATTTACATTAGTAACACTCTAGGATTTTTTTCTGGCATTTTCTTTTTTAATCGCTTTGAGAGAAGGACCACACGAGTAGGAGCAGCTGCTCTTTTCATGGCAGCACAAGCTAATCAGTGCAAGATGCCTCCCTTTTCCACAGACGACTGGGACAAATGTCTCCAGAAAATAACAGTGATGGATATAAAAATTCTTCGGCTTTAAGTGAATCTGGAGGTAAATATTGGCTATGCAAATGAAACTGATGATTCTAAACTGTGAAAAAACTGACAAACTAACTAGCACCTAGTCCTTTAGGCCATCTCTGGGACCCTCTCGGCACAAAGCCAAATAATAAATAATTTCCTTCTGATCTGGAAAGACAGCTAACAGAAAGAACCCTTCACCTGATTGAAACAGCCTGGCCGACCAAAACAATGAATTGTCTCGTTAACACCAGCAAAAAGGAGAAAACAACAGCGGACTGGTTTTTGCAAAAAATGATTGGAGCAAACCAACTGAAACACAGAAATCTCACTAGAAAACAGGTTTGCGCCACTTCTGCAAGACACTGGCTCCCTGATGGAAAGCTCAACAGTGTTTAACAGCATTCAACAGCGAGAGGAATGAGACCAGAATGCACTCTAAATGGTTTCCTCCAAAATGGCTTCAGAAAGAGCCAGCCACCAGGTCACACACCCTAATAGTGGGTGATGGAGCTGTGAATGAGATTAAACACTTTTGCAGCAAGAAAAATCCCAAAGTAATTAGTTTTGTCAATAGCATGGTGTCTGATATCTTAGACAAAATGTTGATGAACACGGAAGAGATTCTAACACTAAAAAAACCTCATACACACAGGAGCACTTGATGTTGTGAACCAAAAATCTGAAATCTTGAAAGAGGATTTTATTCAATTGCTGAAAAAAGCTTAAAAGTTCAATATCAAGGTGTTTTTCAGTGGACCTCTTTCTCAGCGGACCTTTGATAGTTCGGCATGGAGATGAGAGATTCAGCAGACTGCTGATGCTCAACAAAGTGTTTATAAAAGCATATGCTGCAAAAATATGTGAACTTTATCAACAATGTTGTTGCTGAAAGAAAGCATCTCGTCAAGAAAGATAGTTTGTCTTAATAAGTCTAGAGGACAACTGTTCACTCACAAAAGTTTTTTATTCTGTAAATGAGACACTCGCTGCCTTGGCAACAAACAGGAGACAAGAGAGTACGACACAACTATAGAACACTATTCTGAAGGGCAAGTGCAGCCTGCTGAAATACGAAAGAACCATGGAGAAAAAATGACACAGAGAGAGACTTCTTCATCACTACAACAAATGGAATATCGCCAGACTCAACCAGGACAAATGGACCCCCGCTTAGCCGCAACAGAGGACCCCAAACCTCGCTGCCCCCTGTCCCCACCCACCTCTCCATTGTCTACATTCAGCCAAGACTACATGAAAAACCTTGTCAACATCAGAATGCAACTTAATCCGTGCCCAAATCTCACATTTTTGCCACAAAACCCCCATCATAATCCAGCTTCTACCAAACTCACAAGCTTGTTTGTGTTCAGGATATTCCAGAAACATTTCTGTTATATGTACAGGGCTCATATGATAAGATTACCAGCAGTGATTATTTCCAGAAAAGGCTTTTGCCCCTGATGGGGGAATGCTGTAATATCTATGTGTTAATACATAACAGAAAAAAGAACGCTAAAAAGATAAGAATCAACAGACAGAAATTTAACTTAAAATATATTTCTTGTCAAGTGAAACTTGCCACAGACATATTACCAGCCAATAAGTCACTTAAACTGGCTTATTTTAGGAGACTTCCAGTAGCAGTAGAAAATGACTGACTGACTGTTTTCTAACAGTGATGTAACTTCACTGTAATATGCTGTGTGTCTCACTTCTTCTGTATACTGCTGCCC
Source organism: Girardinichthys multiradiatus (assembly GCF_021462225.1). NCBI lineage: Eukaryota > Metazoa > Chordata > Actinopteri > Cyprinodontiformes > Goodeidae > Girardinichthys > Girardinichthys multiradiatus. The sequence continues at coordinate 1,225,919 of NC_061817.1, read as the reverse complement.
AATTATCTCTGAGGTGGGAAAAGAGAGCTAGGCACAACATGACAGATACTCAACATTAAAAAAGAGCACATGAAGACCATAACATACTGAACTCTACCGGAACATGATTTTTTCGAAACACACTCCCACATTTGTTGTATATCTTTTTTACGCTTCTTTCTGCAATGTGGTCTCATAAGAAGTCAGACCATTTAAACCTCTCATTTAAACCTCTCACTAAAGGTCTATTAAACATTAGACCTGTCAGGAAAATCATTTTTAATCAATGACTGAATTGCTGACCATTATCTTGATGTTATGTTTTTAACAGAAACATGGTTAGATGACAATAGTGAGACACCTACATTGATATGCCTCCAACTTATATTTTCCATGTAAGTGTAGGCAGCAAAGTAGAGGAGGAGGGGTGGCCACTTTGTTTTATGATTCACTAAAGTGTAAAAAGGTGTTCCTGGGCAAATTAGACTCTTTAGAATATCTGACTGTCCAGGTAAAGGGTCCTGCTCAAGCTTACGCTTACAGGCATCTGAAATCCAAACCAAACCTTTGATTACAATTGTTTCATTATTTTAGGACTCTTCAGCATCAATGTTGACACAGGACACAGGGACAAAAAAATAATGTGTGACACTTAAACATTTTGGTTTGACTCAGCATGTTACCCAGCCAACGCACAAAAGGAGACACATTTTGGACTTAATCATCACCAAGGGTCTGAACATTTCAAAGGTCTTTGTAACTATTGTTGCCCTATCTGATGACTCTCTGTTATCTTTGAAAGCATCATTTCCATTGACTCAGTTATCCAAAGAGTTACTATATAAAAACGTTTTTTAAGAACAGTGCAACTCTAACCTTTTACCAAGTTTCCTCCTCCACTTTGTCCTGTAATTCATTAAAGGAGCTGGTAGATAACTTCAACTCAAAAATTTCATACATCATTGATTCCATTGTTCCCATTAAGGTGAATGCTGTCTTTGGTAAGAAGAAATCTCGGTGGAGAAATGCTCTACCAGTAAGAAGTGAAAAAAGAGTGTCAAAAAGCCAAATGGAGAAGGCAAAGGTTGGACTCCAGGTTCATTATGGCATCTATAGAGACTTTACAGATATGACTTACAACTGAAAAACGCAAGGGAATACAGTACAGACCAAAGGTTTGGACACACCTTCTCATTCAAACAGTTGTCTTTATTTTCATGACTATGAATATTGTAGCTTCACACTGAAGGCATCAAAACTATGAATTAACACATGTGAAATTATATACTGAACAAAAAAGTGTGAAACAACTGAAAATATGTCTTATATTCTAGGTTCTTCAAAGTAGCCACCTTTTGCTTTGATTACTGCTCCGCACACTCTTGGCATTCTGTTGATGAGCTTCAAGAGGTAGTCACCTGAAATGGTTTTCACTTCACAGGTGAAACGCAAGGCCAGGTCAGAATCAATCTATACAGATAACACTGCATCAACAGGAAGCTGAACGAGAACAGGGTACTCGTACTCGTTGTCTTCTGCTTCATCCAGGACCGGGTCGCGAGGGCAGCAGACTCAGTAGAGACACCCAGACGTCCCTCTCCCCAGACACCTCCTCCCAAGGGGTCCCAAGGCCAGTCGGGAGACATTGTCCCTCCAGCGTGTCCTGGGCCGTCCCCTGGGCCTCCTCCTGGTGGGACATGCCTGGAACACCTCCCGAGGAAGGCGTCCAGGAGGCATCCTCTCGATGTGGAGGAGCAGCGGCTCTACTCCGAGCCCCTCCCATGTGGCCAAGCTCCTCACCTATCTCTAAGGGAGTGCCTGGCCACCCAACGGAGGAAGCTCATTTCAGCCGCTTGTATCCGGGATCTCGTTCTTTCGGTCATGACCCAAAGTTCATGGCCATAGGTGAGGGTAGGAACGTAGACCCTACCCTACCGAAAATAATCAACATTAAAGTGGAAATGACACTAGCGCAATGACATGCTACACTCATGTTGTCTGTAAATGAGATTGTGGTTTAGGATTAAGACATTTTTTGTCTTTCTCATATAAACATCATATGGACGCACACTTTGTCAGAAACGAGGGTATCCCAACCAATATAAAACCTGCTTGGGAAGAACACATCAGTTTTAGCATTTCACCTTTTCGTGAATATATTTCAACTTTGTTCTCAGAACTCTATTTATGAAATCCTATTTTGATGTTTTGTCAATATTTTAACTTTATTCTGTAAGGTAAAAGAAACCCAACAAAAAACATTGTTTTCCTACAAGGGATCCTTATACTCCTCTGTAATCTCTTAACTGTGAGAAATGACAGATGTTTGACAACGTTTTGCAGGTGTTATAGTCTCATTACAAGATATTTGAACACTATAACACAGGATGACCAAAAATCCTGTATCACAATTACTAATATTAGTTTAAAGAATACAACATGCAATACTACATTAATAACAATGCTTTTGGTAAATTTTATTTAAACTTTAATAAGCATTTCAAATAATTTTGCAATGATTTGAAGTGTTTTAAGTAAAACACACATTGTTTATTTCCTGTGCGGACATCGGGTTCTGAAAAACTACACCCATAGCAACGCCTGTCTCTTCTAGCTGCCACCAGTTGATCTGAACACCAGTTAAATAAACCAGTTAAGAAAATGCTTCTCCTCACAATAAAATCAAGTGTAATATATTCAAACAATTTTGAAATGTCAATTTATTTCAGTAACTCTATCACACAATTGAAACACATTAGATTATTTATACAGACTGATGATTTCAAGCATTTACTTCTGTTAATTATGATGATTTTTCTGCTGACGCCTAGTAAAAACACTGATTAGAATGTTACATCAGACCAATAAATAAACATTTTAATTAGAAATGGGGACTTAATGAAAAGTATGCAAGTTATACCTGCTTAAAGAATATTTTTAGTTTCAAGTTTTTTTCAAGTTTTTTTTTATCACCATCCATAAAAAACATTTGTTACTTTGCTTGTTTATTTATTTGTTGAAAATATGCCAAAACATTGCACTGCACTTTTTTTTGGAACATTAAAGAATAGTGTGAATATAATCGGACCGATCAGTATCTGTCACGTCTCTTGGTACTGAAACAGCATCCCTCAGCTATCCACCATCTAGTCTTGTTTTACCTCAGAGATGACCCACAAATATATGTTAAGCAGACAAACATGCAAACAGACCTAATAGTCCATCATGTTACTCTTGAAACGAACATTAAGTAGGAAGGGACAGAGGTAAAAAGGCATTGCTTTGCTCTTTTGGCCAAGCTAACGGCTATGTTCCACTAAATTCATATTATTCTCTTCATTCAGCCTCGTTATCATGAACAACGAAAACAATAATCGCGTTCAGCATATTCCTGCTAGATTTGTAGTCAGAAAAGGACAAAGTTTAGGACCATGCTTTAAATACCTCTGATGCTGCTGAAGACTCAACTTTGTTATGTGTTGACAATAGGATGCCTCGGTTGAAATTATCAGTTAAAATAATAATAATAAAGTCTCTAAACATAAAATAAAAATAAAGTCAATTTCTTAGTGAAATGTTGAACGCTTAGAACAAACTGTTAAAAGGGACATCCTTTTTCATTAACTAGCAACTTTTATTAACAGCAATGCCCCTGGTTCAGAACACAAGCATACATCCTTTTTCTTTCATTGTCCAACCCCTGCCTCTTCTCCGTTTTCTTCTTCTTCGTCTTGCTTTTTTAAAGTAGTAGAATATTTCCACTCCCCTCTTGTCTAAAGTCAATAAGCAATGTAAATAACCTATAACATTACAGAAATAAACTGAAATACGCAAAATATTGTGAGTTAACGTATTAAGTACATTATGAAATAAACGGAACATTAGTAAAATGTTCATCTCATCTTAAATGATAGCAAAAATTACTACAAATGACAGACACCAATCTGGGTTATCAAGAGATGGCTGCTCAGTCAGCTGAATCGTCACACTTTTGTGGCTCTTACAACCTCCCATGTGTCCAGACAACAGCAATAACATCCTCTTAAATACTCCCAGTCAAAAAATAATTCCTTGTGATATTGCTATCTTATTAATAGACAGCCATTATGCTGCCGTAGGAAAACCAGAGCTTTCTTCCTCCCGCTAAGCTGCTTGACCTCGCATTATGCTGTTGCTGATTCACCACTGTTCCTTCTTTGGGCCACTGCATTTGGATACTTACCACTGCAGACAAGGAAAAGCCCACAGAGATGCTCTCACCCATGCCTCTAACCATAACACTTTTGCCGTGGTCAAACTCAAATATTTATGGTGTCATTTTTTCCTTTTCAAACAGATCAACTTTGAGGACGCAATGTTCACTTGCTGCCATATCCCAACCACTAACAGGTACAATGATGAATAGATAAGTGTTATTTAGTTTATCTGTCAGTGGTCATAATGTTGTTCCTAATAGGTCTATAATCTTAGGATGGCAAACATTTGCTACAGGAAAGTTGCAAAGTTCAGTTCAGTTATAAGCACCAATTTGTACTGAATGTCTGTCTGACCAATAGGACAGTCTCTATTAGCTTTTTGTGTGTAACAGGCTTGCAGGCATCTTCACTGCAGCCATATGAGGTTTCCTCAGTACACCTGAAAAACATTTTGACTAAACATTTTCTCTGTTACAGACAGAAGATGTCACTGAAAAGTTGAGTAATTTAAGCTAAATAAATTGCAGATCTGTTTTCTAACAGATCTGTGGTGTGATCTGTACAGGTGGCGCAGTGGGTAGCAATGTTGCCTTGCACCAAGAATGTCCTGGGTTCAACTCCCAGCTGGGGGTCTTTCTCAATGGAGTTTGCATGTTCTCCCTGTGCATGCGTGGGTTCTCACTGAGTACTCTGGCTTCCTCCCACAGTCCAAAGACATGCCTGTTAGGTTAATTGGTCCCTCTAAATTGCCCTTAGGTGTGTGTGGTTGTTTGTGTGTTGCCCTGTGATGGACTGGCAACCTGTCCAGGGTGTACCCTGCCTCTTGCCCATAGACTGCTGGAGATAGGCACCATGACCCACTATGGAATAAGCAGTAGAAAATGACTGACTGACTGTTTTTTAACAGTGATGTAACTTCACTGTAATATGCTGTGTGTCCTCTTCTTCTGCATCTTATTTTTCTCACTTCTTCTGTATACTGCTGCCCAATTATCTCTGAGCTGGGAAAAGAGAGCTAGGCACAACATGACAGATACTCAACATTAAAAAAGAGCACATGAAGACCATAACATACTGAACTCTACCAGAACATTATTTTTTCGAAACACACTCCCACATTTGTTGTATATCTTTTTTACGCTTCTTTCTGCAATGTGGTCTCATAAGAAGTCAGACCATTTAAACCTCTCACTAAACTCTGAGGTGTGTTTAAATAGAAACTAAAAATGCTTAGGTGAAACAATACTAAAACACTTTGCATCACTGGCAAGACTCCAGGTACACCCTGAATCCCACCACCCCCACTTTGTGACTATTATTAGGGAGGGGAGAAGTGAATCCATGTGTCTGTGCATGAGTGAGAAGGCAACAGAAAGACTGAATGAAAAGGGGACTGTGTTGGCTGCATCTCAAAGCAGAATGTAGAATTGTGTGAGCATAGCAAAGAGACATTTATTCAGATGTTGCCAATTGAGTTTAATGCAACTAAAGCAGACAAATACTCAGAAACACAATATTAAAGACTCAGTTTCTTTTAAATGTAATGTACCTTTGGAAAGAAGAATCATTGTAATTATCTATGGCTGATTCTTCTTCACTGCTCTTGTGCACTGCCGTTGCTTTGGAAGGTTGACCTCAGGTACCTATCCACCTTCAATACCTCGCCCCATTTCACCTGTTTCCAACTTTCGCTAGAAATCATCATGGGAACTCCTTCCCAACCTTTTCTGTAAACCTGTTCATCCCCACTGCAAGAACGGGTTCAGAGCTGACCACAGATGTAATCCCCACCTCACCTTCAGTGTGTCACTCCTACCACACACCTCACCAATTCAATCAAATTCACACCATAATACAGAAAATCATAACATTTGTGAATCTGGTTTAATGCCTAGGTGTTTTCAACCTATAAACTGACTTTTAAACCACTGCTGCTCCCTGCATGTCTGTTTGGTTTGACGCCCAGTAGAGGCTCATCCCTGCTTCAGAATTATAGTTGTCTGTCAGCAACCTGAGTGCAGGGCAGTGGTGGATGCAGCTATAACATAACTTGGTATATATATCCCATTTAAAGCAGAAGCATTTCTGTTAGTTTTGTATACACATACATCTTTAAAGCCATATATCCTATGGGGCTGTCAAAGTAATCAATATTTAGATATATTGTCAGTCTTATATCAATCAAAACTGATTACTTGTCTTATTCCCTGCAGAGGCTTACCTGAACGGTCATGACTGAGACTTAAAGTAGCAAGCTGCAGCTAGAAACCCTGCTAACTTCACTGGAAAGTGCTTCATCCAAAGGCAATAATAAAAAATATAATAGTAATATTATAAAAATAATTGCATCTATCTATCTATCTATCTATCTATCTATCTATCTATCTATCTATCTATCTATCTATCTATCTATCTATCTATCTATCTATCTATCTATCTATCTATCTATCTATCTATCTATCTATCTATCTATCTATCTATCTATCTATCTATCTATCTATCTATCATCTCTGGACTGTTTTTCTAAGGACAGGTGTGTGCATGGTTCACTTCACATTTGAGGACCCTGTGTCCCTGTGTTGGACCCAGGAAGAGGCTAACAGCAGTGGGGACCAGTCCCTGTATAAACAGGCCAGGAACACTGAGTAGATCAGGGCAGCTAAGAGAAGCTATAGCTAGAAGCTGAAAAGCTGCTTCTCAGTTAATGACCCAGCACCTAGTGCTTCTTTTGTGGTGATATCCTGGCAAACAATTCAATGAAGCCAGCTCATTTACAGCGACACCAGATCACCATTTCAACAATTGGGGAGTGTCAGTAAAACAGAGAATTTTTACAAACGAAAGCTGTCGGAATTTATGTCAGGACAGACAGTAATGAGGTAAGTCCCGTCAGATCAATGATTTGTTGGTTATTACTATTGGACAAGTGGTGAACAACCTAAAACAAGCCGGTCAGTTCACTTTGCAGCTGGATAAAATGACAGATGCAAGAGGAGATGCTCAGCTCCTGGTGTTTGTTTGTTACAAAGATGCGTTGGACATAAACAAGCATATTTTATCTTGTTAAAGGCTGCCAGGAAAGAAATGTTGAAGGTTTTAGATAGCTTTATAAAAGTACATGATCTTGTGCTGAAAACCTGCAATCTGTACTGGTGGTGCGGCTGCCATGACAGGAAGTGTTAAGGCACTGGTCAGTAAGATAATTTTTAGTCCTGATTTAAGTGCTTTTATGAATTATGCTGTGAAGATGATTCATTTCATCCCGTCCCGGCCATTATGTGACAGACTGTTTAAAACTCTTTGTCATGAGAACAGCACAGAGCATGCCGCAGAGCATCCCACATGACAGCCAGTACATGCCTGCACGTTACCAGCATGTTGCAAGCACATGTTGAAACTTTATGAATTTCGCAGTGAAGTTTTTGTGCTTTGATAAAGCATCTGCATTCTCCTGCTGTGGTGTTTGAGGGTGCAAAGTCTGTGGCATGCCTGGAAAATCTCACTGATATGTTTACCAAGCTTAACAAGCTCAACCTATCAGGGGAAAAGAGTCACACATCCTATGACAAAGTGAAAGAATTTACAAAATAGCTCAAACTATGGGGGAGGAATTTACTGAGGGACATGTTAGGTCCCTGACCACTGAAACATTTAAAACCAAAATTAAAATCTAAACAGAGTTACAGTTATCCAGTCTAGAGATAAAATCAAACAATCAATCACGATTCAATCAATCAATCAAACAAACAATCAATCTTTATTTAGATAGCACTATATGAACACTAGACACACCAGAGTGCTTCACAGGTAAAATACATAATAAAATGCTAAAAGCAATAGAACACAATGTCAAAGTAGATAAAACATTAAAAACAAAACAATAACATCTTGCCTAATGCTCAACCTTCTAAGAAATGAAAGCTAAAAAAAAAATTCATTAAAATGTTTCCCCAAGGTTTTGGGGGACCTTATGGATAGTGGGAGACTGTTCCACAATTTAGGAGCTGCACCTGAAAAAGCTCGGTCTCCTTTGGTCACCAGCTGAGTCCTCACAACAACAAGAACCATTAGTTTACAGATCTCAGCATTCTATGAGTACTGTGTTTTTGTAAAAGTTCAGTGAGATAAGACGTTCCAGATCATTTAAAGATTTAAAAACCAAAAGTAAACGTTAAAAGTGGTTCTAAAAGAAACAGGCAGCCTGCGGAGAGAAGATAAAATTGTGGTGATGTGCTCATGTTTCCTTTCCTAGTTGGTAAGGGTGATTCAGCAATTTGGACAAACTGAAGTGGACAAGGGTCTGGCTGATATCACTATGGAGGGAGTTGCTGTAGTCCAATTTAGTAGTAATAAAAACATGAATGAAAATTTCAAAGGAATTCCGAGGATGATAGTGCTTAATTCTGTTAATCAATCACAAATGACAAAAGCTAGACTGGACACTGATCAGCGTTAAAGATAACCCCAAGATTTCTGACAGAGCGGCAACCACATGAGTCAAGAGGCCCAATAGCACTGTTACATCCTGTCATTGGGTCACATTTACCAATGACTTGTTTTTATTTAGACACAGAAAGTTCAGCTTCCTCCACATGTACACATTCTTTAACACTTGAGTAAATTCTCAACAGATTGACTTCTGCTTTTACCAGGAGATGAATCTCAATGTCATTTGCAAAATACTGAAAAAAACCAATAAAAAGTTTTTGAGAGTGGACTCCAGAGGAAGCAAGTACAAAAAGAACAGAATTGGTCCAAAAATTTAACCCTGGGGTGCCCTGAACACTAACAGACTACTCCATGTGGTATGATAAAATCGTGTGGTCCACTGTTCTGTCTGCAGGTTTTATACTTCTTTATGAGACATATTTTTGTATTGAGTTCAATTCTAAAGCATTTTGATTTAACAAAATCAAAATCTTTCTTTTTGTGAATGTGAAATACGTGAGACTCTTTGTTTTGCACAAAGAGAATGTTCTGTTGTCCTTAAAAAAACTTTGAAAAAAAACTTAATGTTCTGCTGAACTACAACCTTTTGTTATATTTATAAAAGAGACATATCAGCAGTTAAATGTGGTATTCTTTAGCTATTCATTTGTTGATATTGTTTTATTCAATCCATAATTACACACTTTCTGGGGTAATGTATGGTTAGAATAGAAAAAGTGGAATTCAGAAAAATAAAACTGATTTTATACAGGTCCTTCTCAAAATATTAGCATATTGTGATAAAGTTCATTATTTTCCATAATGTCATGATGAAAATTTAACATTAATATATTTTAGATTCATTGCACACTAACTGAAATATTTCAGGTCTTTTATTGTCTTAATACGGATGATTTTGGCATACAGCTCATGAAAACCCAAAATTCCTATCTCACAAAATTAGCATATTTCATCCGACCAATAAAATAAAAGTGTTTTTAATTCAAAAAACGTCAACCTTCAAATAATCATGTACAGTTATGCACTCAATACTTGGTCGGGAATCCTTTGGCAGAAATGACTGCTTCAATGCGGCGTGGCATGGAGGCAATCAGCCTGTGGCACTGCTGAGGTCTTATGGAGGCCCAGGATGCTTCGATAGCGGCCTTTAGCTCATCCAGAGTTTTGGGTCTTGAGTCTCTCAACGTTCTCTTCACAATATCCCACAGATTCTCTATGGGGTTCAGGTCAGGAGAGTTGGCAGGCCAATTGAGCACAGTGATACCATGGTCAGTAAACCATTTACCAGTGGTTTTGGCACTGTGAGCAGGTGCCAGGTCATGCTGAAAAATGAAATCTTCATCTCCATAAAGCTTTTCAGCAGATGGAAGCATGAAGTGCTCCAAAATCTCCTGATAGCTAGCTGCATTGACCCTGCCCTTGATAAAACACAGTGGACCAACACCAGCAGCTGACACGGCAACCCAGACCATCACTGACTGTGGGTACTTGACACTGGACTTCTGGCATTTTGGCATTTCCTTCTCCCCAGTCTTCCTCCAGACTCTGGCACCTTGATTTCCGAATGACATGCAGAATTTGCTTTCATCCGAAAAAAGTACTTTGGACCACTGAGCAACAGTCCAGTGCTGCTTCTCTGTAGCCCAGGTCAGGCGCTTCTGCCGCTGTTTCTGGTTCAAAAGTGGCTTGACCTGGGGAATGCGGTACCTGTAGCCCATTTCCTGCACACGCCTGTGCACGGTGGCTCTGGATGTTTCTACTCCAGACTCAGTCCACTGCTTCCGCAGGTCCCCCAAGGTCTGGAATCGGCCCTTCTCCACAATCTTCCTCAGGGTCCGGTCACCTCTTCTCGTTGTGCAGCGTTTTCTGCCACACTTTTTCCTTCCCACAGACTTCCCACTGAGGTGCCTTGATACAGCACTCTGGGAACAGCCTATTCGTTCAGAAATTTCTTTCTGTGTCTTACCCTCTTGCTTGAGGGTGTCAATAGTGGCCTTCTGGACAGCAGTCAGGTCGGCAGTCTTACCCATGATTGGGGTTTTGAGTGATGAACCAGGCTGGGAGTTTTAAAGGCCTCAGGAATCTTTTGCAGGTGTTTAGAGTTAACTCGTTGATTCAGATTATTAGGTTCATAGCTCGTTTAGAGACACTTTTAATGATATGCTAATTTTGTGAGATAGAAATTTTGGGTTTTCATGAGCTGTATGCCAAAATCATCCGTATTAAGACAATAAAAGACCTGAAATATTTCAGTTAGTGTGCAATGAATCTAAAATATATGAATGTTAAATTTTCATCATTACATTATGGAAAATAATGAACTTTATCACAATATGCTAATATTTTGAGAAGGACCTGTAGGGTCCTGCATAAACCCCTTGTTCAGAGGCAACCTGTGTTAAAAAAAATGGTCACTGGAGCTGAAGAAGCTCTGCAGGGTTGTTTTGAGGATACAGACTGGGATGCACTTTGTGACCCCCATGGAGAGGACATCAATGCTCTGCCATGACTGAGTATGTGACCAGCTATATAAACGTCTGTGGAAATGACACCAGCTTCATCAGAACACTGAGATACTTCCCCGATAACAAACACTGGATCACCAGTGACCTGTAGGCAGTGCTGGGGAGAAACGGAATATATCTATCGCCACTACATCTTGTGAATACTAATTATAAGTAACTGTATTCCATCACAGTTATGATTTTAAACCTGGGTATTTAAAACACAGTTACTTTTGTAATACCAAATGAATACTTGTGTGTTTTCCAGAGACTACTTGTCTCTGCACTTTTTATTTTAAAAAATCACTAAAACTGGATCTCTATTTTTGTCCCTCCTCTCAACCAACCGACTCTTGGCATCTCCACACTTGCTCAAAAAAGACTAAATAATTTGGTGTTTGAGGATATTATCGCAGATGTACAACCTTTTTCACTGGTAGAGAACGCATAATTTTGGAAAATGATCAACAGAATCAGTGGTGGCAAAGGACTCGTGTTCAGAAAAACTTTCATGCAACACATTGAAGAGGAGGCTCAAAAAATGAAGGAGACACTGACAGAAACACTCTGTAATGTGCAAGCTGTTTGAACAACTGCAGACATATGGACAGCTCACCAAAATACAGTAGCTTCTTTGGTATTACGTGCCTTTGGATTGAGACATTGCAGCGAAGGTTTGCTGCCCTGGCCTGTGAGCGCCTAACTGGGCACCACACATATGATATAATTGCTGCCAAACTTGCTGAGATTCATTAAAAATTTCAGGGCAAAGTCAGTGCAACTGTTACTGATAATGGAAGCAATTTTGTGAAAGCTTTCATTGAATACGGAGGGTCTGGGTCTGAATTAGAGGATGAAACTGATGGTGTAGATGAAGTGCAATTTGCTGATGTTTTAGCTGTTTTTGAGACAGATCAAGATAAAGAAGAACTACATTTTTTTGCCACCTCACCATTGCTGTGCTGCACATACTGTTAATCTTGTTGCAACATCAGACCTGAACAAAGCAGCATCACAAGGTGTTCACAAAAAACCTTACCAAAGTGCCATGTCCAAATGCGCAGCCATATGGAACAAAGCCCACCGCTTCCCACCATGCTCAGATTCCTGGTGCCATCAGTGACAAGGTGGAGCTCAGAGTACCATGCCATTGAGAAACTGATGAGCCCCACTGATGATCAGCTGGGGGACATCTGCGATCGCCACAGTGTTTCTAACTCCACGTACAAGAGATTGCATTTCTTAAAAAGTACACAACTATTCTACAACCACTGGCCTACTCCACAACTCTTCAACAAGGAGAAAAGAACTGCTTCTTTGTTTACATTGTGCCCACCATCATAAGCCTGAAAGCCAAGCCATCAGAAAAAAAATGACACAGGCTCAGTTTACTTCTAACATACTCGCCGTTGTAGTCAAAGTTATTGATACTCGATTTGGGGAGGTGTTGGCCTGTCATGAAGCAAAAATGGCAGCATTCACCATTCCAAAATTAATCTCTGGTGGCTTGTGAATGTGGAGAGAGAAGAAATGAGAAAAAAGTTGATCCAAGAAGCTGGTCTAATCAACTCAGGAGGTCCCACTGCCGGTCAATGTTCAATTGCAAATGCCTCAAATGGACCAGATCTTCTAGAAGATAATGACAACTTCTTTACTTTTGAGACAGCAGTGACAACTAGTAAGAGGTACCTTCAAGATTCAGATAAGTCCTTGGTTTCACTGAAGATGTACCCTACAGTCAAAGCACTCTTCATAAAGTACAACACTACATTTCAATCAAGTGCTCCTGTAGTGCGACTATTCAGCCAGGGAAGACTCATTTTCACTCTTCATTGCAACCGAATGACAGATAAGCACTTTGAAAAGTCTCTCTTGCTACAGTACAACCGAATTTACTGGACTGTTAAGTAATAAAGTATAGATAGATAGGTGGTTACTCACTAATATGTTTGCCTTGAATTAAAACGTCATTGTTTTGTTTACATTCATATAAAACAACACTTTCAGCATTCTGCAAATGTTGGTAATATTGTTCTTTGGTAAGAGGTTTTAAACAGCATGAACATGTATACAACATGTTTTACTTACAGTATTTCAATCTGAAAAGACTCACAAAGAGAGGGTTGGCAATTAGAAAAGTTTTAATGGTGAGAAATTACAATATTATATCTTTGGCGCTCGGACCTGGGAGGAAGACATGAATGCTGTGAATGATATGAGCTTAGATAAACATTTGTAAGGCTTAGATTTAGAGATGTCTTCCCCTGATCCGACACTGGTGGTGGATTGGCGGCCAGGGAGCGAGGAAGCCAGGAGTAGATGTGAAGGAAGATGGTGGAGGAGGGATGAGCTCAGCTGACAAGCGAGGAGGAACACAGCCGAAGGTCCTTTAAAAACAAAGCGTCGGAAGGTGATTGGATGATGAATCAGGCGGACAGGATGCTGATTGGAAGGCCGGGAAACGCACGGGGAAGTCATTGGACGGTGGAGACGGCGAGGGTGAGTCTTTCATTCAGAATTTTTGTTTGAACTCCATGTTCAAGCATTTGGTCACTTTATTACAGAAACAGAAATATAATCTGTTAACATTTAAAATAAACAAAAATAATTTTTAATTAATTGGTATTGTTTTATTTATTTTTCACAGTCAATAATGTTTAACAATAATATGCTTTGTTTGCCTGTAGGAATAGCTTTCAAAGCATAATGTGACATTTAATATGCTTAAATGCAGTTTTTAAGGGGAAGTATTCCAAGTATTTAGAACACAGTACCAGGATTAAGTAATGTAACGTAATACGTTACAAAATACATTTTAAAGCAGGCATTCAGTATTCTGTAACTAAATACATTTAGAACGTATTTTCCCCAACACTGCCTGTTGGAACTGCTAAACAAGAAATAAGAGCCTTCGAGGACAGAGAAGGGGGAATTATTGAGGGGTATAAAAAAGCAACTTACAGTCAAGATTAGAGACAGCGCTGTGATAATTAGCATGGGTGGCTGGGTTTAAATGTTGTCTTTGCAACAAAAAAAATCACAGAATTCCTCCTATAATTTAAAGTTGACAGAAAATATGACCTGCAGAGGAGTTTAAACTGGTATATGACTCATGCAATTCCAACCTCATTGTAGCTGCATGGGAAACCTTAATGTACCCAAATAGCAGAGTTTAGTGAAAGCATAAAAAGTATAAATTTGTTTGGTAAATGTGCATAACAAACTGACAGGGCTGTACCAGAAATTAGAATACGTGTATCATTACCCCCCTAAAATTGTCATGTCACATTGTCTTGTATATAATCTTTGGACAGAACATTGGTTCACAGCTACTTTAGCATTGTTTAGATGTTTAGACAACATTCAACCACATGTGAATGCTGTTTGCATTATTGCCAAAACGTTCCTTACTAAGTGAAGAAACGTTTCAGGCTACTTTAGTCATATTCTCCTTTGAGACAGAAATGGGTAGATAGGAATGTTTCCACCACATCAGTTTCATCTACAGTTTCATCTGACTCACACACAGTCTTGAATCACAACCTGCATTTCCATCGGGTATAACCCAAATCTGCATTTACTGAGGACATTTGCACCAGGCACCATCTGGTCTATGCAGTAGATGCCATATCTTTGATTAGGCCCCATCTATGACCCCTGACATTTGTCTGGCCCATATAACACTTTCCAGTACATTTAACTAAGTCAGAAGTGCAAAAAGTAACCCAGATTAGTCCTAAATGTGCCTTCGCTCTGGGGAGCATCACAGTCAGTTGGCCATACAGCAACTGACACAGATGTGATTTTAATGCTTTTCCTGTGTTTCTTCCTTACAGCTGCTGTTTCTTCTGTCAAGAGTGAGGAGTAAAAAACAAACACAGTTGTCAGTTTTACACATATTTAGATCCATGAATGGCAAAGAAATAGTAAACTCATACTATATTTACTTTCGGGTGCAACTGAAGAAAAAAAAAGAATAAACCTACATTTGCCTATTTATTTTAATACAAAGCTGGAATGTAGTCATAACGTGTATTAAAAAAAAAGGAACAATTGTTGTGTGTTTAGTTTTGGGCTGGGTACTGGTATCATGTTTTAAAGAATCAGAATCCGCTTTATTGGGAAAGAAAGTGTCTCTGTGGCGGCTGGTTTTTGAAAATTGCACGCTGCAGTGCTGACCTGAAGGTGTGGGGTCTTTAGAGATGTTAGCTGCCCTTTTCTTGACCCTAAACCTGTAAAGATCCTGGATGGAGGGATCAGCCCTGATGGCAAAAACTTAAAAAACTTACAGCTTCAAATTTATTACAATGAGATTGCATAGAAACGTCTAGAATGAGTAAGTAATGAGTAAGTAAAGCATTGCTGCCCCTCCCCCAACATTTGCTGCACACTGCAATTTAGCTGGCTGATAGAGGGCTGCAACAGTTTTCTCTTTCTTACAAGAAAGACAAAAGGAGCATCACCCATAACTATTATTAAATTGAAACTAAAACCCCATATGAACTCTTTTTTTGCAGATAAACTGCGTAAACTGGGCCTTAGGGGTAGCACATTTACGTTACTGTGTAAATTTTTGTATTTTATTGTTAACTTGTTTAATTCTGCAGTATTTGTTCTAAAATCATCTTAGTGCTGCCCTCTTTGGTTTAAACGGTGGCTACAGCAGTTGAGTTTTCTTATTGGTTCAAACAGTACAGCTTGATACATGCCTACATCACAGTTTGGGTATAAAACCTTCTCACACACGCGCCCGTAGCGAATCAGGACTTGGAATTGCGAGCATTGTTAATAGCGTTTTATGTTTTATGCCTTTGATCACATGGTTTACAGGAGATAATATAAATATACATGTAAATGTAAACTTTCTGAAAGTTTGTTACTGCTTTGAACTTTAGCCCATGTTAGCAATTATGCTGCTAATGTCACCTTAGCAATCAAATACTTCTGTCCTCCACTGCCTCGGCAGCACCAGCTTCAGGCATCGCTGAGTCAGCACCTTGAGTCAGCGGCTCACACTGATGAGGCTCAGGCCTACTGGGCCCAACAAAGCCTACGTCAACCTCAAGTGGTGAGGGGGGTGAAAAATCCTCCACCTCAAAAGATCTATCTGTGGCGAAACTACCAGCATCACTCTGGTCATGTTTCAGTATGTCAGATTAAGCTAGCTGACACTTTCCCTCCTCCTCCTGACCACACCAACGCTTAACCCCCTCTGCTCATCCCCACATTTGGCTGTGCCCCTCTGTGCCTCTTGGCACTGCCCACTTCGGTGGCATTTCTCAAAATTTGTCTGGAGGCAGGGTTATGCTTTTACGTCGAGTTTAGTTGACGTTAACTCTCTTTTAAAAACTGCATTTGGGAAGCCAATAGCTGCATGTCTTTAAGGCAGAAAAATACAGGCTGACTATGTAAACCTGACTATATTATAATAATCAGCCTATATTAGCTTGTTAGGCTCCCGGTGTTACATTGTAGGGAGCAGATCAGCAAAACCGGATAACACTGCACAATATTTTAATTCTAAATAAACTCTTAAACTTACTTTCTAAAATTTTATTGCTGAAGTATGTGTATTAAAATTTAATTAGCAATAAACAAGTTTCATGGATAACATTTATTTTTTGAAAAACAGTACAGACCAAAGGTTTGGACACACCTTCTCATTCAAAGAGTTTTCTTTATTTTCATAACTATGAATATTGTAGCTTCACACTGAAGGCATCAAAACTATGAATTAACACATGTGGAATTATATACTGAACAAAAAAGTGTGAAACAACTGAAAATATGTCTTATATTCTAGGTTCTTCAAAGTAGCCACCTTTTGCTTTGATTACTGCTCCACACACTCTTGGTATTCTGTTGATGAGCTTCAAGAGGTGGTTACCTGAAATGGTCGTGATATTTACATAAATATTCTAAATGAACTCAATCTTAGAGAGGGTTTGAAAAAACAAATAAAGGTGTATTTAGGCCACAGTGATAAAGGTGTAACCTGTAATACTATGGGAAGCACTGAAGGCTGTGATTAGAGGGAAAATAATTAGTATTTCTTCTCACCTGAAGTAGCCAAGAACTCCAGTATTTAGAAGAGAAATTGTTAGATGTACAACACTCTGTGACTCTGAATGATGATAATAAATCTGATAATAAATCTGGCAGATGCATTTGGCCCCAAAAGGTACAAAAAAATGCAAGATTACTTAGCCCCAACCTTGTGTGATAGACATGAAAATAGGTACTCAGAGTACCTATTTTCAGAATGAAAGTAGTCCCACCTAGAATCATCCCGAAAGAAGGTAAGGATAGATTAAACTGTAGTAAATATTGTCCAATTAGAGTTCTAAAAACGGACTATAAACTGTTTACCTCTATCATGGCATGAGACAAGAAACAACTCTACTGGGGCTAATACACAATTCAATTCAGTTTATTTATATAGCGCCAATTCACAACACATGTTGTCTCAAGGCACTTCACAACAGTCAGGTTCATACATTCCAATTAATCCTAACAATTGAACAGTGCAGTTGGAGTTAGCTTTATATTCAAATTGGATGAAAAGTTTTTCTATCTAAGGAAACCCAGCAGATTGCATCCAGTCAGTGACTTGCAGCATTCCCTCCTCCCGGATGAGCATGTAGAGACAGTGGACAGTCACTGGTGTTGACTTTGCAGCAATCCCTCATACTGAGCATGCATGTAGCGACAGCGGAGAGGAAAAACTCCCTTTTAACAGGAAGAAACCTCCACCAGAACCAGGCTCAGTATGAGCGGCCATCTGCCACAACCGACTGGGGGTTTGAGAGAACAGAGCAGAGACACAAAAAGAACACAGAAGCACTGATCCAGGAGTACGTTCTATGGGAAAGAAAAGTAAATGTTAATGGATGTAGCTCCTTTAGTCGTTTCACCTAGAAAGAAAGAACAGATCAACTCTGAGCCAGTTTTCAAGGTTAGAGTCTGAAAGAGAGCACATAGAGTTTGTTACAGTTAAGCTCAGTCAATCGCCATGTCTAGGAGAGAGAAAGGGTTAAACACTAAAAGACAGGGCTATGTGGATCATTGGTAGAGGGTGAGCATTAAGTTGTTGCCAGCAGAAACTCGGACGATTCCCCTCTCCAGAAAGGTGTCACAGGTAGACACAGAGCCAGGCCAGGAGTAGCTTCTAGGAAGAGAATAGAGAGAACAAGGTTAAAAGCTGAAATAACAGCAAACTAGAAACCTGCAAGCAGCTTTGAAGGCCCTCGCACCCCTCAGCGCAACTCGGGCTGTTGAGTGACCGCAGGAGCCTGGCATCACCTCATACATGCCACCGACAATGACACTGCTTCACTTCAACACGTCGTCACTAAGTGGTACTGTGAGCAACATGTCATATGATCTTCGGTCATGCAAAGTTTCGGTCTGGCAAAAAGCATTCAAAATCTCGAGTAAATCGGACCTTCCAGAAGGACGCTGCAGTCGCTTGTTTGTTTGTGGGCGGGGCTAAAACAACATAATCAATTGACTGTGTCAAAATGTCCATCATTAACTCATGATCATGTATACTACATTTCAAGTGAATCCGATGATGTATGAGGGAGATATAGCCCTTGAAGTGTCCTAGGGGGCGCTGTTGATCCAAATTTAAATGTAATCCAATAGAGCTCTATTGGGAGCTGACAAAGATCAAGCATATTCATTTTGGAGTGAATCGGACCATGCATGTGTAATTTAGAGGCGAACGTATGGCCGTGGCGTGACATCAGAATTCGCCACGCCATCATATTCACACCCTCCAGCTAAAGCAGTAAGTACTGGCGACTGTCTAAGACCATCATGTTATCTGTTACTTGGGACAGTTTCACATTGATTAGGTGAAGAACATCAAACACTGATTCTGTAAAGGAAAACGGGACACTTTCTGTTGTCAGGGGGCGGGGCTTCGATGATGTCAGCATCTGACAAGTGAATATTGTTGAGGCCTAGAGGCAGATCAATCCCAGAAGGTTTCATTTGTCTGTGACTTTCCTTGTAGGAGCTATATCAATTTAGTGTTTTATGGCAAGAAGTCATATTTTGAGGCGTGGCCACGCCCACACGCTTTCATGTATCAAAAAGCTTTTGATAACTTTTAATCCCCAATCCCTTAAGAGTATACTGAGTGATTTTGAAGTCTGTAAGTCAAAAGCTGTAGGAGGAGTTCGCTCAGATATGCGGGCTAGAAACAGCCAAAACAGGGTCAAAATGGCAACTTCTACCCAACATGGCCGACTTCCTGTTGGGTTTGGACCAATACTCCAGTAGAGTTTTTTGTAGGTCCTGAGAAGATACATATGTGTACCGAATTTTAGAAACCTCGGTCAAAGCATGGCTTAGGGCTGATTTTTTGAAATTTTGTAGGGTCGCTGTGGACGAATTAGGCCACGCCCACCGAATATGTCATCAGATCGTTGTTGGGGACTGGACAAGGATCAATCACATTGAATTTGGTGCAGATTAGATGATCTATGTGGAAATTAGAGGCAAACGTATGGCCATGGCCTGACGTCTGACTTCGCGGCGCCGCCACGGCCACGCCCTTTTATGAAAAGTTACTGTGCTTCAAACGAAGTTAGACCCACTAGTTATCTGTCTTCTGACACACTTTCAAGCTGATTGGGTCAAGAGGGTCAGAGAGGCACCTTTCCAAGTGAAAAAAGTGACTTCCTGTTCTGAGGGAGCGTGGCTTTGATGATGTCAGCATATGACCCCATATGATCGTCGGGAACCCGAAGGTCCTCCTTCATGCCAACTTTGTTGTGATTTGGAATTTTTTGGGAAAGTTATTGCAATTTTTCACTTTCGGCACAAACGGCAAGTTCATGCCCCGGCCACGCCCCCTAAACATGGCCGAAAACTCAGGATTTTGATAACTTTGAATCCCCCATGCCTTATCAGCATATAGACCAAATATGAAGTCGATAGGTCAAAATCCCTAGGAGGAGTTCGTTAAAGTTCGAGGTGAGTAAAAGTGAAAAACAGGCAAAGATCGGCCTTTGACCCAAAATGGCCGACTTCCTGTGCATTGTAGGGCATATCCCCAAGAGACTTTTTTTTCTTGTTTTGAGGAGGTCTAGCATTGTGCCGAATTTCAGATCTCTACGACTTACGGTTCGGGCTATCTCACGTTTGGGGGCGTGGCTAAGTGGTTTGGCCACGCCCACTGACGACGACATTAAGGATCAAGAATTTTCGTTGGGGGACACTTTTAGGTGAAGTTTGGTGACTTTTGGGGTATGGGAAAGTCCCTGTATTGCCCCGCAATGACCAAACGGAATAAAGAATAAAGAAGAGAATTCCTGCGATTACAATAGGCCCTTGCAGTTTTCCTGCTCGGGCCTAATAATGCAAAATTGGAGAGTAGTGTGAGAATGTAGCGAAGAGGGTGAAAGTGGTCGTTATGTCCTCCAGCAGCCTAAGCCTATAGCAGCATAACTACACAGATAGTTTCAGTTCAGATTATTTAGTTAAACGGCGCTTATTTACAACAATGTCGTTTCAAGGCACCTCACAAAGGGTCCCACTGATGGTCATTGTTATACTAAAAACCACAAGGATTGGGATACCTCTCTCTGTCAGACTGATTATAATCACTGGAAAAGAGAAGGGGTCATACAGGTAGCAGAAATGGAGGGTGTGTTTACACCTCAACTATATTTTACCCCACGCAGGTGCTCCCTAAATCATTGACTTATTAGCAGATTATGGTTCTTTTTCAGTGTACAAGGTGAACGTAAACAAGACGTAGGTACTAACTCTAAGTTACGACCCACCAGAAGAAATTAAGCAGTGTTGTAAATGGAACAGGAAGGCACACAGTACCAAATACCTAAGTGTGATATTATTTGAGACTTCACCTAAAGTCAGGTTTGATGATTCCTAAGGTGGACAAGTGGGAGACAATCACACATGTCCATAAATATCTGCGTGAAGTTGCACATAATTGTTGAACGATGGCAGCTTTGGCACAGCTGGAGGACATCCCCCGATAGAAGAAGTCGAGGAAGAATTCTCTTTAGTGGTCGTACTGACCTGCTGGCACATGATGGTGGAGGGCTTATTAGCTGGTTTAGATTGCCCAGGGATATTATTTTGGAGTTCTGCACAGAGCTGGCATCAGAGTTACAGAGGAAAACTAGGAAGAATTGTGCGTCGCCGGTGACTACAGTTCTTTCAACCAGAGCCTTTTAGAGCTCTGACTGACTGACAGGTCAGATATTTAACAGTCACCCCTGAGCCGGGCCATGACAGCCATATGGGCCATATGGGGCTCAGATATAGAAAGTTCCCCTAAACTGTGGTTCTCATTTCCAGCGAGGAGCCAATTTCTGAATGTAATCAGAGCTATGGACTGTACCCATACTGCTATAAGGGCCCCATCGGGAAGTGAACATGCTTTAGTGAATAGAAAGCATTTTTATTTAATATACAGGGGTTGGACAATGAAACTGAAACACCTGGTTTTAGACCACAATAATTTATTATTATGGTGTAGGGCCTCCTTTTGCAGCCAATACAGCGTCAATTTGTCTTGGGAATTACATCTACAAGTCCTGCACAGTGGTCAGAGGGATTTTAAGCCATTCTTCTTGCAGGATAGTGGCCAGGTCACTACATGATACTGGTGGAGGAAAACGTTTCCTGACTCGCTCCTCCAAAACACCCCAAAGTGGCTCAATAATATTTAGATCTGGTGACTGTGCAGGCCATGGGAGATGTTCAACTTCACTTTCATGTTCATCAAACCAATCTTTCACCAGTTTTGCTGTGTGTATTGGTGCATTGTCATCCTGATACACGGCACCGCCTTCAGGATACAATGTTTGAACTATTGGATGCACATGGTCCTCAAGAATGGTTCGGTAGTCCTTGGCAGTGACGCGCCCATCAAGCATAAGTATTGGGCCAAGGGAATGCCATGATATGGCAGCACAAACCATCACTGATCCACCCCCATGCTTCACTCTGGGCATGCAACAGTCTGGGTGGTACACTTCTTTGGGGCTTCTCCATAACGTAACTCTCCCGGATGAGGGGAAAACAGTAATGGTGGACTCATCAGAGAACAATACATGTTTCACATTGTCCACAGCCCAAGATTTGCGCTCCTTGCACCATTGAAACCGACATTTGGCATTGGCATGAGTGACCAAAGGTTTGGCTATAGCAGCCCGGCCGTTTATATTGACTCTATGGACACCCCAACGGACAGTTCTGATGGAAACAGGAGAGTTGAGGTGCACATTTAATTCTGCTGTGATTTGGGCAGCCGTGGTTTTATGTTTTCTGGATACAATCCAGGTTAGCACCCGAACATCCCTTTCAGACAGCTTTCTCTTGCGTCCACAGTTAATCCTGTTGGATGTGGTTCGTCCTTCTTGGTGCAATGTGCAGTCAATGAAGACTGGCTACCAGGCTGGTCCAATTTAGCCATGAAACCTCCCACACTAAAATGACAGGTGTTTCAGTTTCATTGTCCAACCCCTGTATGTGCAACATATCTGTGATGCGCAAAAGCGTCTCGCAAATTAAATGACACGTTGGCCTCCTCAACTCACAATTCCTTTATACTATAAAAATAAGTATAAATAATCTAATAATAATAATACTTGCATACATGATGGCTGGCTTCTAGGTCATTTTATATTTTATATGTGGCGTCCTGAATGGTTTTAAAGGTTTAAAGTTGTTCACATAATGTGTGTGGTGACAGTCTTCCTAATAGAAATATGGGAGGCATATTTTGCGTCATTATAATGATCACCATTGAGCTATTATTGAGCTCAATGCAGCAGCTAGATAGCGTTGTTTAGATTTAATGGAGATATTGTAGAACTAAATGGGTTTGAGTCAACAGACTTTTTATTTCCAATTAGGTTTGAGTCGCTGATGTCATTCAAGAAGTTGGTTTGCTGTAATTCACCACAAAAATCCCTCATGGTGT